>NC_140583.1:1036789412-1037989412 GCF_964204655.1 Triturus cristatus
CAGAGCCCCACATACTCGTGCTCCAAAACGTAACATAAAGAATGTCATCCTGCATAGCAAGGGCAATTTTGCATTTGCTTCTCACTTTACAAATGTAAAATTCCACTGACTTCACATTTGTAAATGATTGCCTTCAATTTACTGCAGCCATGGGAGTAAATTACGGCTCTGGGTGAAAGAAATAATGCATGCAGAGTTAGCGATAATTGAAAAAATTGCACATTAAGGGACACATTTATGAGCCCCTTGCACCGTCGGAGTGTCACTTTTTGTGATGCTCCAGTGGTGCAAACTACAAAATCATATTTATGAGGTCACACAAGGCCACTTTGCGTGGCTTAGAATGGCCTCATAGATATGGAGTAAGGAAAGGCAGGGCAAACTGCTGCATTGCCTTACTGTGCGCTAGGGAGGCGTTCCATGGGCGTTGCGGTGGGTGTTCCCACACAACACCCATTGATTTTGATGCTTTCCTAGATTTGTGAAACCATCTCAACCTGGGGATACACCAAAACATTATGCCTCCCAAGGGGTAGCGCAACGAGAAGCTGGCAAGGGTGCCAGCGTTGGCACTAGGCTGCTGAAACAGTGCCAGCACAGCAGGAAAAGACAAGAATTTGCCATATTGGATAAATATGGTGCATTCCTGAACTTTCACTTTGACGTAGGACAGCACAGCATGGTGACTTGCTGCCCTGCCCTACACCAAAACCCCATGACTGAGGACCTAAGTTCAGCAACCAGAGTTTTCAAATTTTCCCTGACTATGGGGGGTCTAATCGCAAAATATGTTTAGCAGCTGCTATTACACGTCCTTTGTAGAAAGTTAAGGAAGTGCTTGGTACAATCACCTTTAATCAATGTATTATGAAAGATGATTTGTAGAGGTGCCAATATGTGACAAGAATATTTGAGCACATTAGTTTTGTTGCTTTTTGTTGTGGTGATTAAGTGTTTTCTTGTTTTTTTTTGCTGCTTTGTTTTTGTGATGCATTATTTGATATTGTGTTGCATTCTGTTTTGACTATAGATTGTGTTCTGCTGCTTCTTTAGAGTTGTCAACAGATGTCGGTATATTTACAGTTGAAAGTCATACAGTACTTTAAGGTTTAGGGATAACGCACCATTTACCATTGTCTATGGTGATAAAGTAGCACTGCTCCAGCTGTTCAACTCCTTAAAACACCAGTCTCCCTAAAACTGTGGCAGAGACCTGTCTTAAATTAGCATATTGAGTGCTCAATTTTGTGATATGGCCCTAGATGCTTCCTAGGACTATTTCCTGATCCAGAATGACTTCGGCCAGACCTCCTACAGCAGGTTATGGAATAGAAAAGGCCACACTTTCGTGAGTGGGTGCTAGGGTGGAGTAAGCTGGGATAGTTCAGATGGGAATGGGCATGGGGTGTGGCTGAGCCAGAAATCACTGTGAACAGCATGCCAGACTGGGCTGGCTGTGTTAGTGACATCAGCAAACACTTTATTTTATTTATATCATTTGTAGAGCGCCCAAATCATCCCAACCGGTGTATCTCCACGCTGAGACTGCCTTTGCCAACCAGGGAAGAGAGCATTAAAACAGTGTGGTTTTTAGAAGCTCTCTGAAGACTAAATAGTTGGAACAAAGCCGTAGATGGATGGGCAGTTGGTTCCAGTAAAGTGGAGCCAGATAGGAGAAAGCTTTCCCTACCAACCGAGTTTGTTGTATGCGGGGCATGTGGAGGAGCTCCTTGGACCCAGAACGAAGGGTCCTGGTTGGTGTGTATCTGGCCAGCTTAGCTGTCAGATATCGCGGTCCCAAGTTGTTTAGGGATTTATAGACCATGCAACAGATCTTGAATTTGATCCATTTGTGGATAGGGAGCCAGTGAAGCTTTTTGAGTAAGGGGAGGGAGGCTGCTCTGGGGGGCGAATTTGTCCCTAACCGGGCCGCCGTATTCTGGACTCCCTGCAATCTGTTCAAGGAAGATTCCTTGGCTGAAATCAGCAAAGCATTGCAGTAGTCCAGACGGCTTAGGACCAATGCTTGCATCAGGGTTTGTAGAGTGGTAGAAGGGGGGAAACTCTGCGGAGGAGGCTGAGTGAATGGAAGCAGGCCCCAGCTGTTGTGGTGGCATGCTCCTCTAGGGTGAGCTTTTGGTCAATTCTAACACCTATGTTCTTTACCACCTATTTTGGGGTGGGGGCAGGGCCCAGTTCTCTGGCCACCAGTTGGCAGACCACCTCACTTCTGCTTCTCTGAATAACATAATTTCGGCTTTACCCGCATTAAGCTGCAGGAAGTTGTTGCTCATCCAATTCATGATGGCTTTCATGCCCTCCGAAAAGGTGGTCTGTTTGCATTGAGCATGATTGCATGGCAATATTTTTCAAGGGTTTGGGTCGCCTTTGCACCACGCAACGTGATGCGTGCGCAACGCAAACCCTAAAATGTGATTCATCAAGCCACCGAAGGCCTCTTTGCCTGGCCCTGAGTGGCTTGATAAATCAGCAGTAACGCAACACAGTGCAAATCTCTGCTTTCCGTTACTCTGCCCCTGGAAGGCATTCCATGGGCGTTGTGTGGGTGTTTCCACATAACTTCCCATGTGAGATGTAACGAGAGAAATATCTTAATTTCTCTCTGTTACTTCCTCTTTCTATGTGTGCTGCATCCTGCAGCAGACATAGAGGAATATGCCCCAGGGGATTGTTTGTGTGCAGAAAAGCACTCCTTGCTGCACAAAAACAATCCTGCATGCAACGCAGGCAGCGCGTTGTGCGCCAGTGTTGGGAAAAGGACAGGAACACGCCATATTGTTATAAATACAGTGTATTCTTGCCCTTTCCCTATAAGGCAGATCAGTACTGCAAGGTGGCTTTCCGTGCTGCGTTGCGCTACTTTGTCATAAAAATGGCCCTCAGTGTGGGGGTAAGGGGATGGGGAAATCGATGCTGGGCCCTTCTAGTCCCACCTTTGCGATGAGCGGCCCCTCATCTTTTTATTTTTTTATTTTCGAATAGCCATTCACTTTGTGGACCTACACATGGTTTAGGAAGAAACACACGTGCCTGGAGTAACCACCCAAGTAGATTTCTGCTTTTTGAAGCCTTACCTTGTTTGCTAATCGGACCCGCAAGACCAGGGGCTCTAGGGAGAGCAGATGTCCCCAGCCATGCTCGGCCCTGCTCAGTAATCATTAGCGATTCTAACTCCGAGGCATATTGATTGGGCTCGTCGGCTTCCATGACTCAGCCCTGGAGTGAAGGTCACCCTCTCCCGCCTATTAATGTTTAAACAGCAGTGAAAGGCTCCGCAGATACGGGCGGTGCACGGTAGTGCGTTCGCTATTGATTGCCTCAAAAATAAAATACCTAGAAAGAGCTTCATTAAAAGAATAAAATATCAGGCAGTCGGTAAAACACTCACAGAAGCCCGCCTGTCTGCTTCTGGCTTGCCATAAATTCATCTCCTGTCAAAATAATGACATTTTTGAAAAATATGTTCGGTTTCTCTAATAATTCTAAATTAGATCACCTGAGTGGAGGGGCTGCAGGGCTATTTGTTATGTTCAGCATTTGTTTGTGTCTTCCTGACATTGGCCGGTTTTGCAGCCAAGCCAAAGGAGTCGTAGAAGTGCTGACGATTTTTAAAGACACATTACCTCGTCATATCAAAAAGGACACATAAGCCAAAGGTTTTGTCACTCATAAATGTTATGGGTTAATCGATAAAAAAACTGTCCTCCGATACTCATGAGATTAGACTACATTTATTAGTTTAGTAAAAAAAAAAAAAAAACACAGAAGGGGCTGAAACTTTTCCTTTGGAGCCTGCTGCCGAATGTCGTGGTCTACAAATATCATGCTTGCTTAGTCTTGATTTCACATAATTCCTTCTTCTTACAGCATCTTAAACTTTCTATCTCTTTATCTCACTCTTGCAATTCTTTTTATTTTACTTTTTGCAACTAGTTTCTCATCTTTCTTTTCTTCCTATTTTCTATCATTTCTGCCTTTCTGTCTCCTGCTCTGGAGAGGGAGTGTAAGTGTAGCCATGTGTGTTGGAAAGGCAGAGTGGATGGGAAAGTAGAGTCTGATGGTTTTGTAGTCAGCAAAATACTTTCTGTTGCTTATTGTTTATTGAAGTGGAGTATATTATGCCATTGTAAACATCGTAATTAATGTTTGTGGGGAGAGACTAAGGGTTCAATTTGCAAAGGGACTTGTGACTTGAAAAATTACAAGTGCGGAGTCTCTGTATAATGATACCTCACTTGTGTGGGTGGGCCAAGGGCCTGCGACTGGGAAAGGCCAAAAATGTAGTGATTGAGGAGATGGCACAGCGAGCTCTAAGCACTATATTTTCTTTAATATATGGTTTTAGGCTCATCCTTCATTTGACACTGACACAAGTGAGGTATCATTTTTATCAGTGGACCAAGGGAAACACTGGGTAGTAGGAAATTTGTGCTGGCATGGTGATCCCAAATAGAAATGTGATTTTCTTAGAAAAATGTGAGGTTTGCAGGGGTGTCTAGTTTTCTGAAATGTCCATGTTTGGTAGGTTTCCCTAGCTGACTGCCAATCCTGGGACCAAAAGTGCAGGCACTCCTCCCTTTCAAAACCAGGTTGTTTTGTGATAATTTTAATGTCTCCACAATACGTTTTGGGTCCCTCACTGTCGCGGGCACTTGGCCCACCCATACAAGTGAGGTACCCTTTTTATTGGGAGACCTGTAGAAATGCTGGGTGGTAGGAAATTTGTTCTGGCACAGTGATACCACAACTTTCCCACACAGAAATGTGAGGAAAATGTGTAATTGTTTTTTAGAAAAATTTAAGGTTTGCAGGGGATTCTGGGTAAGAAAACATTGGGGCATGTACCCTAGCCACACCTCATTGGACTCACCCGGATGTCTAGATTTCAGAAATGTATGGGTTTGGTAGGTTTCCGTAGATGGCTGCCAAGTCCAGGACCAAAAACGCAGGTGCCTCCTTTCAAAACCTGGTCGTTTTGTGATAGATAATTTTGATGTCTCCACAATACATTTTGGGCCCTTTCCTGTTGCGGGCACTTTGCCCACCCATACAAGTGAGGTACCATTTTTATTGAGAGACCTGGGGTAACGCTGGGTGGTAGGAACTTTGTGTCAGTCCACTACTTTCCCACACAGAAATGTGAGGAAAATGTAAAACATTTTAGCAAAATGTAAGGGTTGCAGGGGATTCTGGGTAAGAAAACATTGGGGGAGCCACGCAAGCCACCCCTCCCTGGACTACCCCGGATGTCTAGTTTTCAGAAATGTCTGGTTTTGGTAGGTTTCCCTAGATGGCTGCCAAGTCCGTGACCGAAAGCACATGCGACTTCCTCGCAAAACTATGTCTTTTGTGATCGATAAGTCTCCACAGTACATTTTGGGCCATTTCCTGTTCCGGCACTAGGTATACGCACACAAGTGAGGTATAATTTTTATCAGGAGACTGAGCAGAATGCTGGGTGATTGATATTTTGCGGCTCCCCACAGATTCCAGAACTTTCCGTCACAGAAATGTGAGGAAAATGTGTTTTTTGTCAAAGTTTGAGGTTTGCAAGGGATTCTGGGTAACAGAACCTGGTGTGAGCCACACAAGTCACCCCATCCTCAATTACCCTGGGTGTCTAGGTTTAAAAAATGTACAGGTTTGCTAGGTTTCCCTATGTGCCAGCTGAGCTAGGGTCCAAAATCCACAGGTAGGCACATTGCGTGAAACGTGTCAGTTTTCACTGGAAAAAAGTTGTGTATCCTTGTTGCTTTTTGGGCCGTTGCTTGTTGCAGGCACTAGCCCTCCCCACACTAGTGAGGTACTATTTTTATCAGGAGTCTGGGGGGAGCGCTGGTTGGGTGGAAGTTTGTGGCTCCCCGTGGATTCCAGAACCTAGTGAGAGCCACACAAGATTCTCCTGGATGTCTAGTTTTCAAATATATACAGGTTTGGTAGGTTTCTCTAGGTGCAGGCTGAGCTACGGCAAAAAATCTACAGCTAGGCATATTGCAAAAAAGGGACAGTGTTCTGTGGAAAAATGTATTGTGTTCAGGTTGCGTTTTGGGCTGTTTCTTGTCAGGGGCACTAGGCCTACCCACACAAGTGAGGTACCATTTTTATTGGGAGACTTAGGGGAACACAAAATAGTAAAACAAGTGTTATTACCAGTTGTCTTTCTATGCATTTCTGCCTTCTAAATGTAATACAGTGTGTAAAAAAGAAGACATTTTGAAAAATGCCCCCTAATTCCAATGCTAGTATGTAGATCAGCTTAGGGAAAAAAATCACTCATGGTCAGTTGCCAACTCTTTTAGCAATTTGAAACCACAACCGTATTTGTTGACTCATTTAAAACTGTTATTTAAGAATAAATTTATGCTAGTATGGTTTGGGAGATACCCAACTAAAGATGGATTTCCAAAATGGGAAAAAAAAGTGGTCCTCTAAATTATGTAGGCTGTGTGGTTCATGTGATGAAACATTAGTACATATTGTAACTCTGTGTCCCCAATTGCTAGACGAGCGGAAATTCCTCTTTAAGATCCGTTTTTAATGAATTGGGGGTAAGAACTTGCAGAAATGCTATCATCACATGCCTTACTGTCGCCTTGAATGATTTCTCGATTTGTTAAGTTTATTCAAATAGCTGAAAAGAAACTATTATCCTGTGAAGAATCAGCATTATAATATAGGGATAAATATTATTGAGGTGGTTGTAATTATGAAATGAAAACTAAGTAGTCAATTATTAAATTGCTATAGTATCTGTCAATCAGCATATTACAATTATTACAATTGCCAAGTATATTTACAATATATAATTTTAGGACAATGTATTGTATATTTTATATTATTACCACCAGTCAGTCAAAATAATAATTAAAAAAGTTGCATGAATTGTCGGGATATTACAGTTGCAATGTTAGCACAAATGCACTTTACTTTTTGTTGTTCTTGTCTATTGCCGAGTATTTTGATAACACACAATTTTAGGGTTAAATAAATTATATTTTAAATCATAGCTATTAAGAATTGTTACCACAAATGCACCTTACTACCCAATGTCCTCTATCACTGCTAAGTCAACTGTGTTAAGTTTCTTTTACTTAGTGTACATAATGATGTTGTAAACTTTGTTTTTATGCAAATTTAACGCAGTAGCCGCCAATAATAGGAATTGGTCAATTATTCCCATGCTCTATGTGATTTTGATGCTATATTGTTGTTTTATTCTCATTGTATATGTGTGGTTGCTATTGATTGTAATGATTTTAATTAATCGACCAATAAATTTACACACACCAATGCTAGTATGGCTACCACAAATTTAGAGATGTGCAGACACCCACTGCTTCTAAACTCCATATCTTGTTCCCATTTCGGAAATACATGGTTTTCCTTGATACCTATTTTTCACTCTTTATATTTTATCAAATGACTTGCTGTATACCCGGTATACAATGAAAAACCATTGCAAGGTGCAGCTTAGTTATTGGCTCTGGGTACCTCGGGTTCTTGCTGAACCTACAAGACCAATATATCTCTGCAACCAGAAGAGTCCTGCAAAAGTAACAGCATATTGCTTTAAAAAATCTAGCATAAAAGAAGTTACAAATGGCTAGTTTTTTAAACTGAATTTCAATATTTGTTTATTTCAACTGTTAATTTTGTTAAGGTTTTGCGTTATAAAAATTTGATCCATTTAATACAGTAATTAAGGGTTATTCCCTAGACCTGTCAAATATGCGACTTTGAATACAATTCCTTGACCAAACCCCTGACCTCTAAAGAGATGACATTTACCAAACCAC
Source organism: Triturus cristatus (assembly GCF_964204655.1). Taxonomy (NCBI): domain Eukaryota; kingdom Metazoa; phylum Chordata; class Amphibia; order Caudata; family Salamandridae; genus Triturus; species Triturus cristatus. Next base: position 1,036,797,230 of record NC_140583.1, read on the forward strand.
CTTTGGCCTTATTAGCAACTGTAGAAAAGTAGGATCTGCTTTTATGGTTACCCCCACTTTTTGCCTGGTGCTATGCTGTTTCTGACTAGTCTGACTGGGATCCTGCTAATCAGGACACCAGTCTCTGTGCTTTCTCCCCTAAATTGGTATAATAAGTACTTAGGTGCATCTCAGATTGGACACTGGTGTATCTTTATCAGCCCCTAGTATATGGTACTAAGGTACCAAGGGCATAGGTACACCAGGGGTCCCCCATAGACTGAAGCATGCAATTGCGCCCCCCCATGGGAAACCACTCAATTTGAAACTACGGGCCTGCCATTGCAGCCTGTGTAAGCTGGTGCTAGCACCACTTACGAAAGATATAGGTTTCCCTATATCTCAGGTCACTGCACTTAAAACCTATAAGTCACCCCTAAGGCAGGCCTTACAATCCTGAAGGCAGAGTGCTCAATTCTAAGTGTGAGGATGCCCTTGCATGAGCAGGACACCCCTACAGCCTATGGAGTCCATTCTCCCGGGTTGTAAGTGAGACAGCCATATAACATATAGAGGGGCAGCCCGTTATTACGAGATGACCATCTCGAAACTGGCTGTAACGTACCCTATCATGTTTGGTATCAAACATGTTGGAATCATACCCCGAACCATAAACAGTGTGGGAGGTATGATTCCATGCACTGTAAAGCTCCTTTGGGCTCCTTGGGGTCTAGACCAGGACAGCACAACATGGCTGCTGCTGACCAGAGACATGATTCTGCCCTCCTGCTGCTGAGCCAAGTTTGAGCAGGGGAAGACAGAACAATAGGTATCCTGTCACAGAGAGGTGTGACCACCTCCGAGACAGGGTTTAGTGTATCAGGGCCAGGTCGGAGCACTTTCCAGTGCCACTCAGTCTGCTTGAAGGGCACATTTGTTGCCCTCCTTGCATTGTCCAGTTCAAGCCATCTCAGGGAACCATTGGCTCTCGCTCTGGCACGAAACTGGACAAAGGACATGGGATTATCCTCCCCACTGTCCGACCCCTCCCCTGGGAGGGAACCCTGAATCGTCCCAACTCTTTCCTTAGGGTACTTAAGGGCTTACCTGTGGGTGGGTCCCTAGATTCATCGTGGGACAAGATTAATTTCAAGACACCACTTCTTCTTCATCTGTCTGGGCACTCTGGACTTCACTGGGCATCAGGGAGCAACAGGGAAGACTGCTGCTGCTCCTGATCTCCTCACCCCGCTTGTCTGCTGCAATGTGTGTGCCTGTGCACCATACAGGAGCCTTCCAAGGCTTGTAGGCACCAAAGACACCTGAAGGAATCTCCCTTGAAGTGAAAGACTCACTTCTGTGCATCTGCAGGCACAGCTGACCGGTCTGCTGATCCAGAGCTCCCACAGACTCCGAAAGGCTCAGTAAAACAGGTGGTAGTTCTTCACATCCCTCGAGGCCTGCCCTGTCCTCTCACCAAGTTTGAAGCCAGTATCCCTCATCGGAGCCGCAGGAACCAAACCCCTGTGCACTGCATTGACTTGCAGTTGCAAAGGCTTGTTGTCTTCCTTCCACCAAGATCTTCAGGCTACAAGTAGCCCCAACCTCAAGCATCTCTAGTGATCTTCGTCCTCACCGCATCACTTGCACCATGGGCCTGCATCTTTGGTGAGCTGCTCGAGGTCTTCTTGCAAATCCAGTGCCTCTGGCTTGTGGTTCCTCTTGAGGGTCTCCTTTGAATTCGGTGGGCTCCCCTGATTTTTTGGGGCCTGACCTGACTCCCCTGCTTGTGGTGAGTCACCTGGACTTGCTGGTTCCGACACTGCACCTTCTTTGCTTTCCACGTTGTTTGCAGTTGCCAAGGCTTGTTTGTGCTCCTGACAGACACCGACCCATCAACTCTTGACATCCGACGTGGGACAACTTGTGAATGGCTCCTGGTGTTCCACAGCATCACCTGGTCCTCACAGCTGCAACTCCAAGGTCACCGTCAACTCTCCTGCAACACCCGACATCGATGGGCACATCAATGGGCATTCGTCTTCCGTGCCTTCTGGTCACTCCCGAGTGGCACAGACTCTGTCCCCTCTGCTTGCAGGTACTTCTCAGCTTGAATCCACCTTTGGGTTCCACTGGACACTTTCACCTTCTCCAGCAGCTGCATCTTCCTGAAGCCCTCCATAGGGTTGGATGGCGGTTTCCGACACCACTTTGCACTTATGCACCCGGCTTCCCTGGTGTAGGTATCCTGGTACCTAGGGTATCCACAGGTGAGGTGGCTCTCCAACCTTCTGTCTTCCAAGGGGTGTCTTCAGGGTCCACTGGCATGGGTCCTTGTTCTATAAAATTGCAACCGCGACTTACCCATTGACTTGCATTGATCCCGCGGTCGTGTTCCCACTCTGCACACGGCCTCCGCGGGGGCTCCTGATTACATACCCTGGGTGATGCTTAGGTCCCCGGCACTTCTACGTCTTCTGGGTATAGTCTTAACTTGAATCCTGGTTCGCATACCACTATTTTAGTATATGGTTTGGACTCCCCCAATGACCGCTGTGTATTTTGTGCTATTTACCTGTTTCTGTTGAAAAGTATTGTGTGCATTGTGTATATCTCCCGTTAGGAGATATCTGTATGTGTTAGTGAGTGTTCTATAATAAATACATATTTTAAAAAATACACTGTGTGGTTCATTTTCACTTAATCTATATCAATAAGATTGTGCTCTGGTAAAACAAGCTGCTTTCCACTCCTTCTAGAAGCAGCCTGAAGGCTGCTCTCCACAGCCACCACGTAGAGATCTTTCTAAGGTTGTCTAAGACCAGTAAAATCACCATAAGGGTTTTCTGGATTGGTGCAAGGTGCCCACTTACATACGTGTACACCATATACCAAGCCAGATTCTCACAGCAACCAAATCGACTGCAGGTGTAAAATAAGTTGTATACACTTCCAGAAAGAAGTGAATTGTTACCTCCCAAGTATCCTGCAAACAAATCACATGATACTTCTTGATAAAGGAATGGCAATTCAAGTCATTCAATTTGGAGGCAAGGCCAGCAATGTTCCAGCTTAACAATTTAAGATTGTGATGGCTACAAGCAACAGGGCTATTGGGAGGACAATCGGGAGAGGGTTTAGCTGTGATACAGACTGCTCAAGTCAATGACAGAAATACAGGGAGCTCAGGATGGCATTTCTGTTAGTGTTCTTCAGGGTCAAAGACACAGTAGGCTCCAAATGGGTGGCATGGCTGTGATGTCTAACCTTTTCACAGGATGTAGTAGATACTATATCTGGCCTGTAAAAGTAGCCTAACTGAAGAGCCTGTATAGTAGAAGGTTTACTGATTGTAGAAGAGCTGATAGTAGCCAGGACTCGCACAGCTTCAGCAGGACGATTAAAGTTAATTACAACGCAGTCCCCCATAAAGTTTTTTTCATGTTTCCCCAGCCAACTCACTTTTTTCACCATATTGATCCGATCGTATATGCAGGAACCAAAATTAGAATGTTATCCTATCCAATGGGTGACCTTGTTCTTAAGTTGAGCATAAGATTCTAACATGCTTCCTGTCAAAGGTGACAAATTTCATAAAATCACCACATATGGAGTTTCTTTGGGAAGTAGGTCAATAGCAATCCCAGTGTATGAGAAGGGTAAGCGATCGGGGTTAGTGTGGTGATGGCTGAGCTTAGGGAGCAAAGTGCCTGAACAAGCAATCTCCCTCAAAGTCTGAGCTTGAGAGAGAGGTTCCAACCTGGGGGCATATCGCTGAGGGATCCGTGGATGTATGTCATCACCCATGTTAGCAGGAATATTGGATGGGAGGATAGAGAAGAGAGTCAAGTCCCTCCCCTTATTCCTAACTGGAGGACTCTTCTGGACAGCAGCCCTTGCAACATCCCTAGAAGATTTGGTTGCAGTAGAAAGGTCACACGACCGGGCAGGATCTTTACCCACCGCAATTGAATGAGATTGAGCAGGCACATAAGGACTCTCTTTGATTTCCTTGATAGACTGTTCGATATTACCAAAGCATAGTTAGAATGATTCACATAACCCTTTATAAGCAATCTGAGCTTCAAATAAAGTATATCCATCCAGTAGTAAATCTTCTTGCTGATGAAGGACTAGTGATTTTGCAGGAAAAACGCTCTTTGCCTGCAAACTCGAGCAGGGGTTAGCTTTATGAGCAGAACACTCCCTTTTTTTCCTTTTCCAAGATGGAGGGAGAAGGTCTGTAACAATCCTTGACCCAGTCTCCTTCTGAGGAGGAACCAACCTCAGGGTTTGACTGATGCACTACCGCTTGGACTTGTACTGTGTTAGCTTTACCTACAAAAACTCCCTTCCTCAAGGGCACAGTAGCTATCGCAGTTGCTGAGGTACCAACAGATAATGAACATGCTGCATCAGAGATGCCGCAAGCGGTTAGGGGGATACACAGTCAGCCTGTCCTTGCGAAGCCAGTTTTTCCTCTGTAATTAGTGATTTCATCACTAAGAGACACCATGACAAGGAAAGAAAAGATAAAATGACATACTAAGGGGCGGGGCTTAGGGGGATCCATGTCTTTCCACAAGATAGTGTCCCCACCGTTAGCTGCCTTGCACTTCCCCATCAGAAATGCTGAAGCCTGTATCAAGGCTGCAGATGAGGGAGGTAAGAGGGTGGGCCCGGTCCAGTCTCAGCCGGGCTCGGATGGGTGCAGATGGGCCTGCCCTTGGCCTGGGCTTTACCTGGGCATGCCCGCATAGTGGGAGATTAGGCTGCGCTATGTAGCATTTTGGCCCTCATTCAACTAGCCCCTCCTCACAGAAGCAAGAGATCCCTCCTGGGACTCGAAGTCCTGTTTCCCTGTGTCTCTTGTATAATCTATTAAATCTAATAAATATAATCACATATAACTCATAAAGAATATATTAAAAACAATATGCAAGACATAAACTACAAACAAAGAAACTTCATTAAATACAATAAGTACATTTTTCTTTAATATACACAATACATATGTTTGGTACTTTCTGGCAAACACCATCAAGTATTGAATCCATACATATTTTTAAGACTTCTAAAACCAGATGTGACAAGAAATAAACCTTGTTGTGCTCGTCAACATCTTGGCTGCTGTTACTGGCATCAAGCATTATGATGTTACAAGGCAATTGTAATACATTATTACAGTTGAACAGCTACTCATTTTTGTATTACAGTTGACAAAGACATAACAGCTCGACTGTAGCTAGAAAAGTAAAGGTAGGTTTCTTTACTGGGATTGAAGTCTTCCATATATTATACATTAATATGCCACAATACTATTTGTTCCCTAAATATTCAATGTGCATGCTACAGTTGTATGTAACATTTAGGATAAGTAAGCCCTTTGTTAAATGCTCGTTACAATGTACTCTATAATTCCATGCGATAAGATCACGAAACATGTGATAAGTTGCGTTAGCAGCAGGGATTTAACACCTGCTCTTACCTGGTGTTGAGTCGGAAGACAACCTACACCAGAAAAGGGAGCCCAGCCCAGAGCCACACCTGAAGAACAACAGATGCCATGGAGCTACTGATCATGCAGCTTGGATACCCAAGAGGGCCACAACACCCACCGCCACCACCCCCAGGCCCCCACCCCCACCCTGGACTACCACAGAGGCAGCACAGACAAAGACAGCGGACCTTCAGAAAACGCACCAGCCTCATAGACCTAACACCAGAGGATGTCATTGCCCACTACAGGCTCAAACGGATGCTGCACCTGTTGGCCTCTGGGACCTCCCAACCAACAACTGCCAGAGTCAGAGGAGTCGCACAGCCAGCCCTTGCCAAGTTCCTCACACCTGTCTTGGATGCCATCATCAGCCTGGTACCCCAGTACCTTAGTTTCCCACAAACTGCACAGGAACAGCTGGAGAGCAAACAAGGCTTCTACTCCATAGCTGGATTACCGCACATGTTGGGGGTAATCGACTGCACACATGTACTCCTCGTGCCCCCGCACACAAATACCGCAACAGGAAGCACACGCATTCCATCAATGTGCAGGCAATAGTGGACCACCTGGGACTCTTCACCAATGTCGTCGCCAACTACCCAGGCAGTGTGCATGATTCCTTCATCTTCCAACAGTCCATCATCAAACATCACTTTGAGGCAGGCACCTATGGGAATGCATTGCTCGTTGGTAAGTACCAAATAAACACACCACACACCTCAACTCCACAATCATGCAACTCACAACTCTGGGAATGCACATGTTACAAACTCACATACAACATGCCAAACAACATGCCCACCTACCAGACACAGCAGCACAACTTACTGTGGTAACCTGGGCTAGCCATGTACACAAGCCATCAACGGCATGGCACCTCAGCCACACAATAGCAGAATGTGGTGAGACGTGGGAACCAGGCATGTGCGAAGAAGACAAGTGACACATGAATGAGAATGTACACAGTGCCAAGTGTGGCGTGAATGTGCTGGCCACACTGCAGTATGCAGACCACAGACATGTCCATGTCGACATGTACTGCTGGTGTTTGGAGTGTAGTGAACAGTGGACACAACCATGTTACCCCAGGCAGTGGGGAAGTATGCGGGAATGTAGCTTGTTACGTCCCCCCCTGTAAGCGTGAGCAGAGTGGGCTGGCCCGGTGTACGCCAGGCCAGCGTAGGGTTGTGAATAAAAAGCCCGTTGCTCTGGGTGTGGTTCTCTTCTGAAATGGCCAACGTGTCTGCCAGGGCGATGCCTCCCAGCCCACCACAAGGCCGACGCTGTGAGCGGCAGTGCCTGCAATCCTGTGCGCCTGCTGCACCCCAGGCCACAGGTCCCCATACCCGTCTTGGCCGCCCCTGCGCAACCAGGCCACACCGCTCACCTGCCGACACCGGCTTGTGTCAAAGAGGGCCCACCACATGCCTGTGCAAGCTCCAAGCCCAAGGCCCATGACCTTGTCAGCCTCCTCAGACCATCAAGGCCTCTGCGACACAGACACCCAGCACTCCTTTCTCGTTGATGTACTGCACCAGCCTACACTGCGGTCAAGTAGGTCACACATTTGGAACTGAGTCTTGATTATACAATGGCAGAGTATATATTTTATGGCAGAGTTCTTATCACTGTACTCCCTTCAATGTGGTGCCACCAACTCTGTGTACAGCATTTGAACGACACCTGCCTGTGGTCCCTTGCTGACTACTGCCTCCGGCCTACACTGTGGTCGAGTAGGTCACACATTTAGGACTGAGCCTTGATTTATTTATGGCATAGTTCATATCATTGTACGGGCCTCTTCGCAGACTGCAACCCCTTCCAGCTCTGGTGCCACTAACTCTGTTCCCCGAAATTCATGGACACTCTCTGGTTGAACTTTGGTGGCATCTGAGTATATGGCCTGGGGGTTGACTTCCTCATCTTGTAGCTGTTACTGACTTGTCAATAAACAGTCTGTAGCATTCTTCGCCTCCAGGTTGCCTGTTTCTGCTTGTTTCTGCCCTCTGCATCACGCTCTGGAAGAACACCTTCCACTGTCCCCCGAAACACTCTGCGACAATCACCTTAGGCATCGACGAGGACCCGCTCAGCTCTCGTGGTCCTACCTCAGTGCACCGCAAGTCACCATCCCTTGCGGGTGTGCCTGTGCCGGCGGCAGTGCATCCGGGGCCACTAACACTGTGCATCTCAATTCATGGACCCTTTCTAAATGAATATTGGATGGCCTCTGGGTAGATGGCCTGGAGGTCATCAACGCCATGTGTCTGTGGCCCTGCGCTGACCGCTGCCTCCAGCCTCAACTGCGGTCCACCAGGGTTCACACATCAAATCGAGTCCTGACCTGCCCGGATGACGCCACTACCGCCAGGACCACCTCCAACCAAAGACTGCCAGAGTCCAAAGAGTCCTACAGCCAGACTATCAGATTTGCTCACACCTGTCGTGGATGCCATCATCAGCTTGATACCCTGCTCAGCTCTTCAGGTGCCACTAACTCAGCGCACCACAACTCATGGACCCTTTCTGATTGAGTTTTTGTGCTGTGGCCAGCTCACGCAGCAATGTCACCTCAAGCAGTGGGCAAGACCTGGGACGATGATGAGGAAGATGATGCAGGTGTAACGCACCCCACTGCAGCTGCAGCAGGAATATCCCGAAGGTACACAATCCTAGACAATTTCTACACATGAGCACGCTCAGCTCTGGTGCCCCAACCTCAGTGCACTGCAACTCACTGACCCTTCTGATAGCATATTGGGTAACCTCTGTACTTGCTCAGGCTACCACCATGATGCTTCGCAGTTGTTTGTGTTATGTTGGTGTATTCTGTTTCCACTTTAATGGTGATCACTGTTCAAGTTGTTGCCAGCACCAACAGCTCCATGAGGGCTGGCTTACACTCACCCCACACCCACCCAGCACAGGCGTCACTGGACATGTGACCCTGACAATAAAAAGGGCCGTGCCACACGTGCCCGTAGCCAGTTCCACAAACTATCTAAGTGTGTCCGTGTGGTCACTATGTATGCATGAGGGCCACCGGGGCTCTGGGCGTGGTTACGTTTTGGCCTTGCCAAGGCATTAACTAATGCATGTGTCTCTGTTGTAGTGTCGGCGCCACCCGTCCTGCAATGGACAATGTTGCAATGTAGCATGCCCCCGGAGTGTGGGCTCGGCCGAAGGGGTAAATGAGGGAGCGCAAGCCTGCTCGGGGTCCGGGATCATACATGCCAACTGTTGTGTGTGTCGCTATTACTGCAGCATAAGCCAAAGGTCTACCATCATCTGCAACGTGAGTTCAGCCAGCCATGTCTGCATCTGTGTCTGCCTCACCCTTACCATAGGCCTACACACGTGGCCGCCCACCTTCATCGCACAACATCACAGTGTCGTTTTCAGGCTTGTGGACATGCGCAAACAGGCATGACAATGGTGTGCCGTAGGAGTGCAAGTGATTCAACCGCGCTGCGCACTCTAGTAAATAGGCTCGGGGGAGGGAGGAGCAGCAGTGAGGCTACGTAATACACATTGATGCCGCTCATTTGCTACAAGCAGTACATGTCAAACAGCAATCACTAAGTCAGACATATCACACATCAATGATCCAGTGAACCTGCCAACACATCATGCAGAACCAACTATTGACTCATGTCTCCCTGCACTGTCACAGGTGAACAAGGATATGCACTCTGCTCTTGGATGATGACACCCCTCCGATCCCCGAACACACAGGCCCAGAGGCAGTACAATGTGGCCCACAAACACACCAGGGGCATCGGGGAACGGAACGCATATTTGGCATGTTGTAGTCACGTTTCAGGTGCCTGAACATCACAGGAGGAAAGCTCCTGTACAGCTCAGACATCGTGTGCTTGATGATCGCTGCATGTTGTGTTAGGTCATGGTGAGCAGTGTCCGGATCCCCAACACCTGGCCCCGTATCCCGACTGATGACTGTGGCCACCATTTTCTCAATGTCATCCTGCTCCTGGTGTGCCGCTGGACCCCCACCTCCAATGAGCGTTGCTTCTTTCATGTTGGCCTCGAGTTTCTTCTTGGTTTTGGCCTTCACATCATTCCAATGCCTCTTGACCTCTTCCATTGCCCTCCTCAACACTGCAACTGCAACTGCATTCACATGATCCTAGATGGTCCGCTATATTTGCGTCTTTGTTGCCAATGACACAATGGAGGTGCCGAACAGTTGTTGGTAGTGTTCCATCCATGGTGCTACGCAGTTTATTTTTTTTGCATTTTTTTTTGTTCTGCTTTTATAGTGCAATTTCCCGCATGACGCATGGGAATTGCAGGCCTGTCGCTGGTTATCGCTGATTTTTGTATCGCAATTGGCCACATCGCAACTTTTTTTGCGTTAGTGTTTCGCATTTTTTCGGCGTCGCGTTAGTTTTAGTGCGGTCATTTGACCCGTTATCGTGAGACTATCACATGGTGCCGCCGTGTTGAGAATACAACATTAACACAGTGTTATTTTCATGGTATAGACTGCGATATGCAAAGTTGCGTTAAGCTAATTTTGCGATAATTAACACATGTTCTTCAGAATATCCCCCTTAGAATCCTTTATTAATGGGTTTTTAAGAAGTTGTAAGATAGCACATTTTTTATTATGCAACACCTGCGAGTGATTCACAAAAAGTGAATGGCTTTACTCATTTAAGAAAGTCACACAAATCCTTTTCTTTGCACATTTTGAAACTCTACGAAATTAGTAGAATTCCATGAGCGCACCTGAGCCTAACCAGCGGATTTTACACTGGTGAAACTACATGGTTTTGAGTTAGGGCTTAGGTGCAAATGTGTATCAATTTTTTACTGCAGGAATAATAGTTTTGCATATGGAGAAATTCATCTCCTTACATTTCCTGAAAATTTGCATGTGTGTGCAATATTGCACACTTTCTCCATCGTTCTGGGTGCAATCCCTTAATATAGTGTTATGGTGAAAGAAGGGACAAAAAAAACATAGGGAAAGTGTGTTTCTGCTCCATGGAACTCAAAGGAACCACTCAAACTGCAGGGCCAGTGCTCTTTAGGGAAACCCCCGTTGGTCACCGAAATAAGAGAAACCCAAAGTTAGTCTCTGACTTGCAGATGAGGTGAGTAGTTATTCTGCCTGGTGAACACACTTCATAATTAGCTAACATGTTTAGGTCTCCCTACAGATAGCTTTAGTTCTCTGGAAGAACTACCATTACTAATGCTCCACATATATAAAGATAAGTAAAGGTACAGAGACTGCAGGCTTTGGATCCACCCCATTCAGCTATTGGCTACTCTGTGTTTTTCTTGGTTTTACATTGCTTGAATGGACTGTCTACCATGTTAATGCTACTTCATGGAAGACTATGTTGTCCCACTATTGTTCCCATTATGCTTGTGTTATGGCATTCACAAAGTAGTTCTACACACCCATCATTGATAGTCATCGTTTAGTTTTCAACCATTAAATGCATTTACTTTCCCTCTCTCTCCGATCAGCTTTCTTTTTCCAAGATGATTTGCGATGACTTTCCCTCCCTCTCATCATCTATCAATTTATATTTCAGCATTTCCTTCTGTCCTGGCTTGCTTTCCTCTTTCTTTCACTTTCCCTCCAGTCCTCCCTTGCTCCCCCACGTTTGACTGCTTTGAGTTTCCCCATTGTGACAAAGTTCAGTTGAAAGCCCAGATATTTCCCTCCTGCCTTCTGTTATGTAATTTGACTTGCCCTGCCTCCTTTCCATTTCCCTTCATCTTGTCTCCATGTTTTAAGAATATTTCTCTCTCCCCCACCTCTTTAGGCCTCCTGTTACCTGCACACAAACACCTCCTGAAACCCGGCTAGAAAGCTGGCCCATATATTGAATAGAGGCAGTTTTTCACATGCAAGACTAGTAATTCCAATCAATATTAGGATCACTTCCTGGACAACATAAGGGCGTTGATTCCACTGCGTATGGATCTAGGGGTGAGATCCATAGCAGAGGAAATTGGCTGCAGGACTTTATTCTTTTGATGGCGCCTCTGGGTGACACCGGAACTGGCTGAGTACAGATCCGAGCTCTTAGAAATTTTGAGACTCCCTGGCATAGGAAATCTGCCATGGTTTGTACACATTAGGAAAGGCCTTTGTGCAATTGGGCGAAATGACCTTTGGGATAACTCAGATATAGCATGTTTGAGAACTTCACGTAAACATCTTAGTGCTAGTTATTGGGGTGGACAACTTGCTAAACTACATGAAGATTCTGCCACTGGTTCTCTAACATCACATTTTCTGGATGTGAAGGACACGTATAATCTGAAGCCATGCCATGACGAAATCCGTCCGGCATTAGCCAGGAAACTATATGTGCAGTTTCAGCATGGCTGCCTCCCCTTGCGTGCCTTTACCCACAAATGGTCTAGTGGCACTCCATCAGGGTGCCCAGCCTGTAATTCGGGTGAAGAGTCTGAACTCCATGTTTTCTTCTTCTGCCAAGGATACCATTCAATTAGACACAGATGGCTGGTCCAGTTTTGTAGAAACCTTGGCACAACACATTGCATGGAAGCATTCAGGCTCCTAAAATATAATACCGAACTCCACATTGCCTATGCAGTCTCACGCTTTCTAAGTTCAATGTGGTGTGCAAGGATGAACTTTCTTAAAGTATAAAACAAGGATTTGGCAATGTGATTTAACCTATGTATCTTCTTAATCTAAATTGTTTTAATCCCTTTTTAATCTTTTTAACTGTTTAGCTTGTTTTGTACATACCTGTGTTTGTTCTTTTATGGTGTATAAACCGAAATAAAGAAAATATGATAATGATGATGATAAAGGCGTTGCACTGAGAATCTTGATTATGACTATCATCCGGCGATGTGAGGGTAGGTCCACAGTACGGAAACCACTGCAAACAAGGGCACTCCATCATGTGTGTCCTTGATCAGCCGGCAACTGCTGAGGCATAACTCTTTTAAAGACTAGATTGTCCTCTATACCTGTGGGTAAATTTTTTTTCCCGCGGTCTCTTCATGTGATAGATTGTCCTCTATACCTGTGGGTAAATGTTTTTCCCGCGGTCTCTTCATGTGATAGATTGTCCTCTATACCTGTGGGTAAATGTTTTTCCCGCGGTCTCTTCATGTGATAGGTAGGTGTTTCCACCTGATCACAGTGTGTAGATAGTTTTCACCATGGTCCTGAAGAATTGCCACTGATCCCCCTGACAATTAGGCATGAAACATGTTGACCTCGATAGCAAGAGTAGGGCGCAAACATTTTTGATCCACGATGGTCATATAGCTGCCATACACTCTCTATTTATTAATCAGGTAGGGAGCCCAACATGGAAAAGGGTTTCGCACTGGACTTCCTGACCTGTTTTAACCTCTGCACTCACTAGCACATCACATCTACACTTTATAGGCCCCTCACCCCCACAACACCATACAGCATGGAACAAAAGATCTCCGCCAAAGAGCCCCTCATTGTGTGCCCGTTGGGTATTGCAGCGCCGACCCGACGAGGAGCAGGCCCAATGATGAAGCATGACAACTGCTGGCTGGGTGTGTGAGGGCCCTAGTTCCAAAGGAAACAATTTTCCTGCAGTATAACATCAGCAGGATTACCTGTATTCATAGTGGCTCTTGTACATAGCACTTTTTTCCCCTTCTGTTCTATGACCCATTTCAGGAATAACGTACCTTCTTTTGTTACAGAATATCATCCTAATAGCCCAGTACTGGCATCAGTGGTAAACCAATTTTTCAGCATAGAAAACTAACAAAAGTCATTAGACTTGAGAGCGTGGATATGCACATTTAAATGTTGAAGCCATACCCTGCTGAACATAAAAGCACACTTGAGTTTTTTCCATTTTTTTTTCACCTTAAAAAAAAAGAGATATTTAAGGTCTCCTGCTCTGTTCATTTGTTGGCAGCATGAATTTGCAGAGACAGAGGTGCATGCCTGTGGACTTCTAGTAAGAGCCTGCGGTACTTTGGCCTGCTAAAGCCAGTATTTGTGCCCAACTCACGGACCCAGTAGCAATAGTTTAAGGTAATGCAGTCTGTTGCATCAAATATTTGTTGTGATTTATAGGACCTCTAGTAATGGCTTAGTTACTGCAGTCTGTGACAGAACAGACTTGTTTTTCACTCAAGGAACCTCTAAAAATGGCCTAAGAAACAGCTGTCCGATACAGCAGGGGTTTGCATTTGACTCAATAGACACTTTGTAAAAGCGTTAAGTAATGCAACCTACATCAAGAAAGAACCTTTTGCAGCTTTCCAGACGCTGAGTGCTACATTTGTCGGAGGGTTCTTTTTTGTGGGTTTTCTCTTTATTTAAATTTTATACCTTTGCCTAGTGTAGAATATGAAACCAGTAATTAGTGGGAAAAGGCATGCATCATGAAGAGGTTTTGTTAAATCTGATAGGTGTGGCTTCCATATTCATTTACAAACAAGAACTATCAGATTTGGCAATGCTTGTTTAAAAAAGCGAGACCTATTGACTTTGCTGATGCATACTTATTTCTGTTCACCTTTGTGGGAGCTCCGACTTGCTATTTCTTGATAACCAATAGCCTCCATCTGTTGTGGCATGAGAAAAAGCCATTTACGGTCCTCAGGTCCTGGATGGTGGAAGAAGCATCTCAGCATCACACTTGGAGTTTCCCCTGTCCTGCTTTGAGCAACACATGTTCAGTCAAGTTGGCTCAAGAAGCTCAAAGAAATCCTGCATCATCTTTGTGTGAGCCCTTTTTGCCTCTGAAGCCATATTTCTTAGAGGATCCAAACCATGACCTAGTGCCAAGATCCGTCTCATTGGACAGGAGGGTGGTAGGGGCATTGAAGTGGCAACATGTATGGCTTTGCGTCACCAGATATTCAAGTTTTAAGGTAAAGAAAAACCATAACCCATAGGGGAAATAAAACAAGGTTTCCCGGTTAAACAACACATTAAAATACGTCATGCTAAATCCGCACCTTCTTCCTCTACTGGTTTCAGGTATGGTTTGCAAACAGTACATACATATTATTGCACATGTATTGTGTGATAGTTTGCCAATGTATTCATGTGTTTGAAACTGCTTTACTGTGCATTTACCTATATGCCTAAAAGTGTTCTTGAAGTATTGTTCTAAACAAAATAACTTTTTTCTGGAAATTATAACTTTATTTGCATCTACAACAAAAGTATATTATTGATTTTAGCCTCATTCCTCATACCCCCTCCTTTGAACAACAACTTCAAGCTATCACAGAACGTCAAGGATAATGGTAGCCCCTTTTTACATCTGCAAACTGTATGACTGTGAGCTTAGCATTTTTCCCTTTTTAAGGAGGTTCATTATATCTCTTAATAAACAAAAATAGTTCATAGCTAATACAAATAAATGTATTACATTTATATACACACCTAAACCTCCATCTACCTTATCTTTACAAGTAGCTTGATTGAAGTAGCATAGCATCTAAAACATAAACCTTGCAGCTACTTTAAAATCTCTTTAATAGGAATATCAAAGGAAAATGGGCATGTGACATTGACGAGACATAAAAGTAGAGATTACTACATACTAATTAGTATAATTCTACGACCACCACACATTAAGAGACTCCAAAAAAAAAAAAAAAGACGGTTATAAAACAATGATAACCATAAAAGTACATACAACATATTATTACACAGTTCAGACGATTTCAAGTATATTGAATAAATATAAATTTTAAAAGCACATAGGCTCAAAAAACATTAAAACATAATCGATTTTCTTAGATGGAAAACATTTCTAAGAAATACAGAGACAGATGCCACCGTAAATATATCTTCAAGTTTCCAAATAATCAGAAAAGCAGGTCGGCACTGTCTGAGTTTCAGATACTTTAAAATTGGCTTAATCCACCTTTCCCTAGGTATAGAATAGTATTTACAGAAAAATAAAATATGAATATCCGATTGGGTAGATATGTTGTCGCAGGGGCATTTGCTTATTCCAGCTGACCAATCATTATTAACAGGAAAACTCACAGACCTAAAAAGAAACCCAAGTCTAAAACGTATCAAAAGAAACTTTTCATGCTCCGTCAACCTCAGGGTTAAATATGGTTGAATAGCCTGCGAGGTTAGGGTCAGTTGATGGGACATCACTGTTTTTTTTGACAATTCAGTATATTCCCTTAATTTCACAAGGCACGTAATACATAGACTTTTCAGATCTTTTCTTGTGATCTTCACCATAGACTCAGGGTCGAGATAAAATTCTGGATGCTTAATAAGGTCACAGTAACTTTTAATGTACCTCAGCCATTTCACTCGATACACACCCTCCAATTTCAAAACGTCCCTCAGTATAAGACGGTTTACGGTCAACACCCTGTACCACAAAAGGACAGGCTGAATTCTAATAATGTCCTCAATGTGTGAAATACAGAGCTCAGCATGAATGTTATAAGTGGAGGTGCTCTCTGGCGTAGTTAGGAGAAATTTCAGAAAACTATTCTCTGTCAACTGTAAACTAGTTACATTTGAGATGCCCCATATTCCCGCACCATAAGTTGCCACAGCCACACAGCTAGATTTATAAATATGCAGTAACTCGTTAACTGGTTTCTTGCCCATCTTTTTGCTAAATAGTTTAAGGGCCATTATAGACTTAGTAAATAACATATTCCTCACCTTAACTGCTGGATTAAGAGACTCATTAAATTGTTCACTTTGATTTTCTGTTTGCCTAATTTAAGTTCATACCATGACACAATTAAAATGATTCACTGCAAGGTCTCCACCCAGTTTAACATCATAAATAAGTTCACCCCTGTTAGACCTGGCACCTTGGCGTGGGTCTCCCTTCCATTGTTTGCTGTTGCCTCATGTGTATTTGCTGGCGTTAGATGCTTTGGGCACTGTGCCACTGCTTTTCAGTGCCACAGTGCAAGTACTCCCTATGGTAAATTGATGTATGGATTAGTGATTCCATAATTGGCTGGTTTGGTTTACCTGTCAGACCCTAGTACAGTGCACCAGGGGTGCCCAGGGCTGGTAAATCCAAATGGTGCTGGTGGGCTTGCAGCACTGGTTGTGCCACCCACAGAAGCAGCCTGTAAAAGTGTGTTTAAGGATTGCCATTGCAGAGCCTGTGTGCAGCCTGGTACTGCCATGCTGACTGGGCAAGTGCACCCACTTGCCAGTCCCCAAACCTTCCCTTTTCTTCATATCAGACACCCGTATAGTAGGCCCAAGGACAGGGTGCATTGTAAGTATAAGGTAGGACATGCCCTGGTGTGTGTGGCATGTCCTAATAGTGAAATACAACCATTTTCGTTTTTCACTATTGCAAGGCTACCTGTTCCCCATAGGCTAGAATGGGCAGTTTGATTATTACATCTTATAATCCTAACTGACTCAGGGAACTAGGTAGAAATTCGAGTTTAGTATGCCTGAAATCAGAATGATAAAATACATCTTTTAGTAAAGTTGGTTTTAACATTCTGTGTTTGAAAATACCACTTTTAGAAAGTAGGTATTTTCTTGCCTAACTATCTAAGCCTGCCTCTGCTAGGTTGTGTATTCCTTGTCTGGATTTTGAGTGACAGGGGCTGGGGGATTCCAGGAGACAGGGTGAGGCAGCACACGGCTGAATAGAGAGATCTGCATGTAGATGGGTGGGATGAGTTGCACCTGTGACCTGAATAGGGCTGTGCCTTCCCTCCACAATGCTGACTCCACCTCCTGTGGTGCGTCTGATGTCCCTGACCTGCACTGTGAAAGGAAAGAAGGAGTCATGTCAACAAAGTGCTCCAGGACTGACCAGAACTGGTTTGGACTAGGCAAAGGCCTCTCTGCCTTCAGAGAACAAAGAGAAACTGTGTATAAAAAGGGGGACCCAGACCCCAGAACTTTAGATCACTTTTGGGAAACAAGGAGAAACCTTTGCTGAGGAGAGGAACCAGAGAGACTGAGGAGAGACTATCCCTAAGCTGAAGTGCTGCTTGAGGGATTGGCCTGCAGTGGTTGCCTGACTGCCAAAGAAAGGAGAAAGGCACTTTGTGTGTACTTTAATCAAATTGTGAAGGATCTCCAAGGGCTTGAGCAAGAGCTTGCCTCCTGCTGAAGTCTCAGGGACAACAGACTTCACCAACCAGCTCCCCAAGAGTTCTTTGGAAGTGCCTACAGTTGTGTTAGGCTTTCTGAGGGACTGCTTGTCGCAAGGAGCTGGAAGCGCGACTCACGAAGAAGCGTGTCGTCGCATCACTGGAGAAGGGAGTCGCCGCTGCAGCTGTAGCTTCGCATCGCAGAAGCGTCTCGCATCACCAGAGAAGTGTGTCGCCGCCGCAGCCGCTATCGTCGCATCACTGAAGAAGGGTGTTGCCCCTGCAGCTGTTGCATCGCATCGCATCGCCGAAGTGTCTCGCATCACCGGCGAAGCGTGTCGCAGGGCGTGTCGCGGCTCAGAAGAATCATTGAGCCGCCGCACGGCCACTGGGCGCGCACGCATCATGTCGCATCAAGAAGAAGACGCCATCTTTGTTTCATTGCACCGGATCTTCATCACATCACGGCGTTGCGGGTCGCACCGCCACGGAAGTGCAGTAAGGAACCGACTCATCACCTTCCCTGCAACACTTTCGTTGTATAGCGTTAGGCATCCAAAGGTATATTGCACTCAAAGTGTCGCATTTTAACATCTAAAGAGAACTAAGCTAATTCTACCATTTTAAGTACAGTATTGTGGATTTTTGTCGTTTGTGGTCTTGTGTTAAATCTATATAAAAAATACTTATTTTTAATATACAACTGGTGTGGTGTCCATATGTAGTGTTGTCACTGGGTTACTGTATGTGTTCACAAATGCTTTACACACTGCCTCTGAGAAAGCCTGTCTGCTCGTGCCAAGCTACCAAGGGGGTGAGCAGGGGTTATTTAAGAAGTGTACCCCCTTATCCTGACTAGACCCAAGGGTCCCTATTTGGCAAAGGTACCTACATCTGCCTACTAGAGACCCCCAAATCTAACATTGGTGGTCAGCAGTGAGGATTCTGCACTTGCATTTGTGACTCATATACAGTGATCGGTGAACACTACTAGTGAGTGCAGACCAAAACACGACCACATACTTTTGATAGATTGTTTTTCCTGGGATTTTCTATTTTTGCCAAGAACTGCCAAGTTTAACCATCATGGATAAAGCGGCATTCATAGCATCTGTTGATTGGGAAGAGGAGAAACTGGAATGCTACAATGTGAGACAGTTGAAGCACTTCTAAAAGAAACTTAAAGTTGCAATGACCGGGCTCACCAAAAAGGATGAGTTCCAAAAGGCGCTGAGGGCCTGGATCAAAGCAAGGAATACCCCCGAGGATGAGGAAGGGGATGAGAATGCAGATGGGCAGCTAGAAGGGCCATTGGGTCCAGGGGGGAGGAGAGCATATTCCCCAGTAGGTAACAGTGTTTCTGACAAAGGCCAGTCCCCAGAAGAGCTGGAGGACAGGGAGAGAAATAGGATACATGAGTTGGAGCTAGCCAAAATGAATTGGCAGTTAGAAATTAGGAAATTGGCCCTAGAGGAAAAGAAGATGCAACTGGATCATGAGAGAAGTTTGAGGGAGTTGGAGTTGAAAGCAAGGAGCTTGGAGATTACTCCCTCTGGTGGCAGCACACCATCCATGCCTGTGGAAGCTAGGGTGTATATTCCAAAGGATGTGGTTAGAGAGTTTTATAAGAATTATGACATTGGGCAGTGGTTCAAGGCCTATGAGGTCGCTATGTCCTCCCACTGGGTCCCTGAGAAGGATTGGGGAGCGGGGTTGTGGGGGCAGTTCCTTAGTGAGGGGTGGGATACACTGTTAGACTTGCCCTTTGAAGTCCATAATTCTTATAGCCACATGAAAGATACATTGATGTCCAGATATGGGTTGACTCCTGAATTGTATAGACAGAGGTTTAGAAATTGCAAGAAGGTGGAGTCAAGCACATGGGTAGAATATGTAACTTTCTTTTGCAGAGCATTGGATGGTTGGGTGAAGGGTAGCAAAGTTAATGGTTTTGAGGGGCTCTTTGATTTAATTGCATGGGAGCAATTGTCAAGTAGTTGTTTTCCAGAGCTACATCAGCACCTGATTGATAGCAGGCTGACTAACCCTAGGAAGGGTCCACAAGGGTCACGTGGGAGACTCAGCCAAGAGTGGGCAGGGTCCCCAGCAGAAGAGTGGGGGGACAATGGTAAACAGAGGGAGTTCCAGAGAGGGCCCCAAAGTAATTCCCAGCCTTCCCCTGAGAAAAAGCACGGGGCCCTGACAGGTAACCCTGTTCCTAGGGGACCCCTGAGGTTCTACAAGTGTGGGGACATGGGTCATAAGTCGAATGACCCCTGGTGCCCACGGTTTGGAAAAACAGCACCCAGTGGTGCTCCACCCCGGCAGATGGTGAGTGTAGCCCTGCGGGAGGAGATGGGTGTCCAAGGTGGGTGGGGTCCTGCAGAGATGTTCCTTGTCTATTTAGGAGACTGTGAGGTGGTCCCCAGGACCCAATTGCCTGATAACACTAAGAAGTACCTGCAGTGGGTGACCATCAATGGCCATAGAGTGGAGGCTCTTAGCGACACAGGAGCCAGTGTGACAGTTGTCAAGTGGCACCTGGTGTCTCAAGAGCAGGTTGTCCCCAATGTATTTTACCCAGTTGTTGCCGCTGACAACACAGAGAGCCACTGCAAGGTGGCTCAGGTTCCCTTTGAGTGGGGGGTCTTGGGTACTCTTCAAGTAGCTATGAGGCCAGCCATGCCTGTTGACTGTTTGTTAGGGAACGATTGGGAGACCTCACCTTGCGCGAATGTGGAGCGAAGTGCTCATTTAGAGATGTTGGGTCTGCCGGACTGGGCGTGAGTAACCACAAGGTCCATGGCAGCCAGTAAGGGGACTCAAGAGTACCTGGAGTCTGAGAGGGGGGCCCAGGTGCCTGCCTTAAAGAGAAGAGGCAGGGGGTGCGGGAAACCGGCCCCCAAAGTTCCTACGGTCCAGGAGGAGGCAGACCCTGAGGGGGATGCCCTGGAGCCTACAGGGGAACAGGTAGCAGAACTGGGGGACCTGCCTGAGCTGACCCATTGGCAGCAGGAAGGAGGACCCTCCAGGGAAGAGTTCTGTGAGGAACAGAACAAGTGTCCTTCTCTTGTGGGTTTGCGGCAGCAGGCTGCAAGCCAGGCAGCAGGTGATCAGTCTGGATCACATTGGATCTACTGGGAGAATGGTCTCCTGTATAGTGAGCCTAAGGTTGCTGAGCCTGGGTCAGCCCGTGTGCTGGTGGTACCCCAGAGCTTCAGAGCCTTCATACTGGGACTGGCTCCTGATGTGCCGTTAGCAGGACATTTGGGGCAGGACAACACCTTTGAGAGGCTTGTCACCCACTTTTATTGGCCCCAAATGCGCAAGAGTTCAGACACTCATTGCAGGACATGTCAGACTTGCCAGCCAAGGAAGGAGTAAGTGGGAGGAAGCAAAAGGCTCCTCTCCAGCCATTCCCTGTGGTCAGCACGCCCTTTGAACGGGTGGGTATTGACATTGCGGGGCCACTGGACCCCAAGACAGCCATGGGCAACAGGTTCATCCTGGTCTTGGTGGACCATGCCACCCGGTACCCTGAAGCCATACCTCTGAGGACAGTGACGGCCCCCGTAGTGGGACGGGCACTGATGGGAATTTTCTCCTGAGTGGGATTCCCTAGAGAGGTAGTGTCTGACCGAGGTACAAACATCATTTTCCACGTATGTCAAGTCCCTGTGGCAGGAGTGTGGGGTAACTTACAAGTTCACCACTTCTTACCACCCCCAAGGAAATGGGTTGGTTGAGAGATTCAACCGAACCCTAAAAGGCATGATTATGGGTCTTGAGGAACCTATGAGGCGTAAGTGGGATGTCCTCTTACCATGCCTGCAGTTTGCATACCGTGAGGTACCACAGAAATCTGTAGGGTTCAGTACCTTGGAGCTTCTCTATCGGCACCCAGTGAGAGGACCTCAGAGTCTGGTCAAGGGAAGAAGGTTTCCTGGGAGCAATCTCCCAGGGAACCTCCCCAGGATGTATATAGCTACATGCTGTCCTTTAGGAACCACACTAGGCGTTTCAGGCAACTCGCTGAGGTGAATCTGGAAGCCAGCCAGGAGGAGATGAAGCGGTGGTATGACCAGAATGCCACTCTGGTAGAGCTTCATTCTGGTCAGAAAGTGTGGGTCGTGGCCCCAGTGGAGCCCTGCGCGCTCTAGGATAAGTGGACCGGACCATTTGAGGTGGTCGAGTGCAAAAGTCCTGTTACCTACTGGACTTACGGTCTCCCAGGAACACCTTGCGGGTCCTGCATGTCAACCGCCTGAAGCCCCACTTGGAGAGGCCCGAAATGGGCATGCTCTTAGCGACGGATGCTGGGATGGAGGAGGAGACTGAGCCTTTTCCTGACCTCCTGTCAGCGACAGAGCAAGATGGGTCAGTGGATGGTGTAAACCTCTTTTCCACCCTGACCCCTGAGCAACAAAATGACTGCCGCCAGTTGCTGGGACAGTTTTCTCATTTGTTCTCCCTGATTCCCAATGTCACTGATTGGTGCATCCATGATATGGACACTGGAGATAGTCTTCCTGTGAAGCACAAAACTTGCAGGGTGACTGACAGGGTGAAGGCCTGCATCAAGGAGGAGGTCTCCAAGATGCTTGCGTTAGGGGTGATTGAGTCCTCTAACAGTCCTTGGGCCAGCCCAGTGGTCTTGGTGCCAAAGGCTGCTGCACCGGGTGCCACGCCAGAACTCTGGTTCTGTGTGGACTACCGAGGGCTCAATTCAGTCACGAGGACTGACACGCACCCCATCCCCAGAGCTGATGAGCTCATCAATCGGTTAGGGGCTGCCCGGTACCTCAGTACGTTTGACTTAACATCTGGGTACTGGCAGATTACCTTGACTGATGGGGCAAGAGAGAGGTCAGCATTCTCCACACCATATGGGCACTACCAGTTTCGGGTTATGCCCTGCGGGATGAAGAATACCCCTGCCACCTTTTAGAGGTTGGTCAACCAGGTGTTGGCTGGACTAGAAGAGTTCAGTGCCGCCTACCTGGATGACATTGCAGTGTTCAGAGCCAGTTGGGAAGAACATATGCACCACCTCTGGGAAGTGTTGATGGTGCTGCGGAGGGCAGGCCTCACGAACAAGGCAATTAAGTGCCAGATCGGGCAGGGTTCTGTGGTGTACTTGGGACACCAGGTTGGGAGCGGCCAGGTGGCGCCCCTACAGCCCAAGATTGAAACCATCCTGGCTTGGGAGTCCCCCAAAACCCAGACAGAGGTGAGAGCCTTTTTAGGGCTTACTGGGTATTACAGGAGGTTTGTCAAAGGGTATGGCAGCATCGTTGTCCCCTTGACGGAGCTGACTTCTCAAAAGAGTTTATCTTTCAAACAGACACTTCAGAGCATGGTTTGGGGGCTGTTTTGTCACAGATAAATGAGGAGGGCCTAGATCAACCCATAGCCTTCATCAGTAGGAGGTTACTTCCACGGGAACAGAGGTGGAATGCAATTGAGCGTGATGCATTTGCTGTGGTCTGGGCACTGAAGAAGCTGAGACCATACCTGTTTGGGACTCACTTCCGGGTTCAGACAGACCACAGGCCCCTCAGATGGTTGATGCAGATGAGGGGTGAGAATTCAAAGCTGTTGAGGTGGTCCATTTCCCTACAGGAGATGGATTTCACGGTGGAACACCGCCCTGGTACAGAGCACACCAATGCTGATGGTCTGTCCAGATTTTTCCGCATTAGTGATGAGTACTCCCAGGAGGTAGGGTAGTTCTCCCCACATTTCAGCTGGAGGGGACACGTGTTAGACTGGGCACCTTGGCGTGGGTCTCCATTCCATTTTTTGCGGTTGCTGCATGTGTTTTTGCTGGTGTTAGATGCTTTAGGCACTGTGCCACCGTTATTCAGTGCCACAGTGCAAGTGCTCCCTATGGTAAATTGATGTATGGATTAGTGATTCCTTAATTAGCTGGTTTGGTTTACCTGTCAGACCCTAGTACAGTGCACCAGGGCTGGTAAATCCAAATGCTGCTGGTGGGCTTGCAGCACTGGTTGTACCACCCACAGAAGCAGCCTGTAAAAGTGTGTCTAAGGCTTGCCATTGCAGAGCCTGTGTGCAGTCTGATACTGCCATGCTGACTGGGCAAGTGCACCCACTTGCCAGTCCCTCAACCTTTCCTTTTCTTCATATCAGACACCCCTACGGTAGGCCCAAGGGCAGGGTGCATTGTAAGTATAAGGTAGGACATGCCCTGGTGTGTGTGGCATGTCCTAATAGTGAATTACAGCCATTTTCGTTTTTCACTATTGCAAGGCTACCTGTTCCCCATATTATTACATCTTATAATCCTAAATGACTCAGGGAACTATGTGGTAATTTGAGTTTAGTATGCCTGAACTCAGAATGATAACATACATCTTTTAGTAAAGTTGGTTTTAACATTCTGTGTTTGAAAATACCACTTTTAGAAAGTAGGTATTTTCTTGCCTAACTATCCAAGCCTGCCTCTGCTAGGTTGTGTATTCCTTGTCTGGAGTTTGAATGACAGGGGCTGGGGGATTCCAGGAGAAAGGGTGAGTCAGCACAGGGCTGAATAGAGAGATCTGCATGTAGATGGTTAGGAGGAGTTACACCTGGGACCTGAAAGGGCTGTGCCTTCCCTCCACAATGCTGGCTCCACCTCCTATGGTGCATCTGATGTCCCTGGCTTGCACTGTGAAAGGAAAGAAGGAGTCATGTCATCAAAGTGCTCCAGGACTGACCAGAACTGATTTGGACTAGGCAAAGGCCTCTCTGCCTTCAGAGAACAAAGAGAAACTGTGTAGAAAAAGGGGGAACTAGACCCCAGAACTTTAGATCACTTTTGGGAAACAAGGAGAAACCTTTGCTGGGGAGAGGAACCAGAGAGACTGAGGAGAGCCTATCCCTAAGCTGAAGTGCTGCTTGGGGGATTGGCCTGCAGTGGTTGCCTGACTGCCAAAGAAAGAAGAAAGGAACTTTGTGTGTACTTTAATCAACTTGTGAAGGATCTCCAAGGGCTTGAGAAAGAGTTTGCCTCCTGCTGAAGTCTCAGGGACAACAGACTTCACCAACCAGCTCCCCAAGAGTTCTTTGGAAGTGCCTGCAGGTGTGTTGGGCTTTCTGAGGGACTGCGTGTCGCAAGGAGCTGGAAGCGCGACTCACGAAGAAGAAGCGTGTCGCCGCCGCAGCGGCTGTCATCGCATCACTGAAGAAGGGTGTCACCGCTGCAGCTGTCGCTTCGCATTAGTGTTTCGCATCACCGGAGAAATGTGTCGCCGCCACAGCCGCTGACGTTGCATCACTGAAGAAGAATGTCGCCGCTGCAGCTGTCGCATTGCATCGCCAAAGCGTCCCGCATCACCGGAGAGCGTGTCGCAGGGCCTGTCACGGCTCAGAAGAATCGTTGAGCCACTGCACAGCGGTCGGGCGTGCACGCATCGTGTTGCATCAAGAAGAAGACGCCATCTTTGTTTCATTGCACCGGATTTTCATCGCATTACGACGTTGCGGGTCGCACCACCACGGAAGCGCAGTAAGGAACCCACTAACGCATCACCTTCCCTGCAACACATTCGTTGTGTAGCATTATGCAGCCAAAGGTACATTGCATTCAAAGTGTCGCATTTTAAAATCTAAAAAGAACTAAGCTAATTCTACCATTTTAAGTACAGTATTGTGGATTTTTGTCGTTAGTGGTCTTGTGTTTAATCTATATAAATAATACTTATTTTTAATATACAAATGGTATGGTGTCCATCTGTAGTGTTGTCACTGGGTTACTGTATGTGTTCACAAATGCTTTACACACTGCCTCTGAGATAAGCCTATCTGCTCGTGCCAAGCTACCAAGGGGGTGAGCAGGGGTTATTTTAGGAGTGTACCCCCTTACCCTGACTAGACGCAAGGGTCCCTATTTGGTCAAAGGTACCTACCTCTGCCAACTAGAGACCCCCAAATCTAACAACCCCCTTTAAGTAAATTATTTGGTTGTGCTCTGCAGAAGCTGTAGGAACAAGAAAGACGATGGTGAATACTTTGTCTCCATCTTTTCCTTTGGAACTGGCACAATAACCCCCTACTTCGAAACGGCCTCTTATCCCAGTCATAGATTCCTCGTTTTTATGGCGTTTCTTGAGACCAGGAGTCAGGATTAGAACAGATTCCAAGGGCAGGTTAGAAGACTATGAATCCACAAATCCTTTGCAATTTGATGATATATCCACCAATTGGGATTGAGCAGAAAAATAAATCAGGTAGACCCAAAGACATGCTGCCTGATAAAGCCTGAACATGACTGACTACAAACCAATGGTTAGAATGATGTCTGCATCTCTCCTCCTGATAAAAATATTTATATCCGTGCTCAATTGCAACTGAATATAAAATGTGAATTCAAAATCATCCCCATCGTAAGGTTATTTCGCTTAAAATAACTATAAAAAATAATACAAATCAGCATAAAACAATACAAAGATCAATATCAATACATAAATTAAATACAGATTGTTCGTAATGTAACTGAATCTAACTGTTGGTGTTTCAAAACGGCCAACAGCAACAAGTAGAGAAGATAACATTTTTAGAGATAAAAAGCCACAATACAACTGGTAAAGATTTTGGGGCAGATTTATGTTAGACTTGCACCACTTTTACGCCGCCGTTGCGTCACATTTGTGACGCAGCGGCGGCGTAAACCATGCGCCATGTTGCGCCCTATTTACGACGTGACGCATCTAGGGAGATGCGTCACATTGTAAAGCCCTGCGCTACATTAAACCTGCGTCAGGTTTAATGTATGCAGGGTGGGCGATCCATCGGAAGAAGCCTCGGAAAAGTGACGCTGTGAAATCTACAAGATTTCACTCAGTCACTTTTCCGATGCTGCTGCGTCAAAACCTTGCGCCTGCTCGAAGCAGGCGTAAGGCATGACGCAGCATGTTCGTTATGGGCAGCCCCTAAACATTGCTGGAGTTGCGTCGTGCTTGCGACGCGACTCCAGCAATGCGCCGCCCTTACGCCATCAGATGCGTCAAGCATCTGTTTATCCTTGCGCCACGATGCGCTGCATTGTAAATGCGGCGCATCTGTGGTGGCGCAAGGGTAAACTTGCGTGACGCATCTTTCCTGGCGCATCCCTGCTGATTTGCAGGGATGCGCCAGGAAACATAAATCTCCCCTTTGTGTCTTAATTATGGCTCACAAAATTTCATATGAGTCATAGAAATCCTACAAACCCCCCATAAAATGAGCATAGATTGTGAGGAGGTAACATCGAAAGGGTACAAAAGTGCATGGTGCACGGAGGGCCTAGGGGAACGATAGTTGCTATTTTTCTATTCCAGTTCTAAATCTCGTCAGCAAATTTCTTTCATAAATATAACACACCACGTCTAGATATGTTTTTAGGCCTAGTGTGGATCTTAAATCAATAATGATGTCTCTGTAAAAATCTTTTCTTAATCCGTAACATATCTCCTTTGCACATTTTTGGGAGCATCAAACAATTCAGGAAATCCCAAACCAGTGCATACCTTTTTAATAAAGTCCAGCCAAAATATCTTATTACTAGAATCTATCTTCAAACAATCCAAAATAACTTTTTTCATTTCGATACGTTTTGATACTACTAGACAGTGGTCCAAAGGAAAACTATGGCCAATTTAAGCTTATCCTCCAAATACATAAATCCTGCTTCTTCATGACGCATAAGTTGTGAGGTGCTATGAGAAAGGCCTATCAAACAACAGCAACATGCAGTCTCTTCTACCCGCAGACAAGTTACATCCCTGGAGCACTAGTCACCAGCTCCATTAGTGGCTATGGAGGTAAACTTAGTATTATAAATAAGGCTCCCTGTTTTCCGTTTCTATGGATTTCTACACATAAATGTGTTTTCTGTCTGCAGTTATTTTTAAAAGTGGATAAATACAGAAAACTGTGCTGCTTTAAAGTGACTCTCCGTGCTGTCTTTCATGAATTATAGCCCAACAGTTGAGCAGATGGACAGCATGGGAAATTAAACATCCGGATGAAATTTCTTTTAATAACAGCTTGTGTCAATATACAATTGTGGTATAATGCTAGTATTTACCAGTGGATGTATTGTTATGTAATATTTGGTAGCTTAAATAGCTAAAACATGACAGACCTCTAAGTATGAGCGTGCATCTATCAGGTAAATAAATATGGAAATGTACAGTTTTACAACTTCATTTATACGCAAAACACAAAATAAATATGGATAAATACAGATAAAATGGCCCAAAAATAAATATGGATAAATACAGATGGACATGTTAAAAAAATAAATACCATAAAACCGGGAGCCCTAATTATAAATGATTTTTTTTATAGTGTATCACTTTGTTATCTAAAAGTGTAAGAAAATGTACAAGGTCTCACAACCACTCAATTATGGATCCGGGGAACACTTCAACATTTACACTCGCTTCCTGGTTTGCATTTACATGTTTTGTAACTTTATCCCTCCTGCAATACTTGGACAGTAGGGTTGTTGTGAAGTCACATAGATCTTTTTTCTATATCAGACTGGTGAACCTCGACTTGAACAGTGCAAGGGTTAGACCCAGTGGTAACATAAGACTTACAACAGGTCTCTTTATCCATAAGGCCAACAGTTTGCTCATCTCTTCCTTCATTGTTAATTTTAACAATTTGAGTCACGTGTAATGGAAACCATTTGTCCAATTTTCTTTATTGGTAACTCCCATTGATTTATCCAAGAACTTGAATTGAGAAGCTTGTTTGATGCTTCATACCTTAATTTGTTTGCTTCTGAGGTGCAAAAGGTTTGAGCATCCCCATTTCCTATGTCACAATAGGATGAGGCACATAAAAAGTAAAGGTAAAGAGACAAGACACAGCCCAGCATACTGTAACCTGTGGCAGGCCACAGGTAGGCTTGTCCTTGACCTTGGATTTGCTATTGACCCAGGCTTTTCCCGGTCACATCTTAGTTGCACCTCACGCCACAAGAGAATGGCCTTTCATAAGGTGCAGCAATAAAGGAAGTGTACCCAGATGACATAAACTGTGAGTGTTGTGTTCTCCCAGCATTGATCTCTTTCTGGCCACACTGCCCAGGCTTCCAATGGAATGTCCCATCCCACAATGTGGGAGAAACAGTCACCTTAAATAAGGTCCAGCGTTAGGTGGTGTTGGCAAACGCAGGGTCTATTGGTGCTGTAGTCCCCAGGCATGGAGCTCCTTCTGGCCACACAGATTAGGCCTCCAAATGAATGTCATGTATGTGCCGCTGGGCAAAGAGATTCCCTAAATAAAGTGCAGCATTAAAGGCTGTGTTCCCAGACTCTGGAGACTATGAGTGTTGTATTCCCCCGGTATGGATCTCCTTCTGGACACTTTGTCAGGGATTCCATTGGAATGATGCCCCACTCTCAGATCAGAAATATTTTTTGTGTCAGTGTAAAAAGTGGTGACTGCTAGGCAGTAGCTAGTGGGGACCTTGAGGGGTGTGGGAGCCTGAGGATTAGCCAAGAATGGTATTTTATGACTAAAATGTGTCCTGGCGCCGACCCTCTTCTCACTGTTTGTCGACGGGGTGGTCGGTCGGCTCTCTCTAACCCCGACCGATGCACCTGCTCTGGCCGGCGAACGTATTCCCATCCTCATGTTCGCGGATGACACGTTGATTATCTCTAAGACCCCTAGTGGCCTATCGAAGGCCCTCTGGTGTTTTGAAGAATTCTGCACTGCAAGGGGCCTGGAAGTAAACACGGGAAAAACCAAATTTATGTCATTCAATGGATCAAAATCCTTCAAGGGGAAAATATTCATGAACAAGTTACCCTTGGAGGAGGTTACCTCATTTACTTACCTGGGGATTACGTTACAAAAAGATATGCGCTGGGATTGCCAACTTGACCGTGCTATCTTGCAACATAAACAAAAGTCAGGGGCTCTTCTATCTAGGTTTAAAAACTCACTAACTAAGCCAATCTCTCCAGCTCTAGAAATTTATGGAACGGCGGTCCTGGGCTCATGCCTTTATGGGGCCGAGCTCTGGGGCTTTACCAATCTGAATAGGCTGAAGGCCCTAGAAAATGCTTTTATCCGCAAAATCACAAATCTTCCACCAAGTACGCCATTGCGCCCCCTACTATTGGATCTTGGCAAAAAACCCCTAGAACATCTGGCGAGGTTACGTCCAATATTATATTGGCGTAGACTCTGGTGCACAGATGAACTCTTGCACTATAGGAGTGGTTTTGTGGATATAATTGAATCCGATAGGTCCCAAAAAATATCCTGGCTGCTTGAGATCAAATCCATATTAGGCAGTTTAGGCCTGATAGAACTCTGGAAAAATCCAACATGTGCAGTTTTTCCTCCCAAAGAAAAGCTGAAAATGATGTACTGGGAATGGGTTTATAAACTAGAAATTGCCCAAGGCCTTTCCTCTCAATTAACGTCCCGCTTCCTAGAGTTCAAATTCCAACCCCTCAAAGAGAAGTTCTGGGACATCATTGAAAAAACCACTGATCGCAAGCTATACTTTCAACTGCGGGTGGGTACACTACCCGTTGCAGACTTCACCTCTAGATGGGGGGGAGCAGGCACTAACAAGGATAGGTGCTTTAGATGTGTAGACGAATGCGAAAATATAGGTCATGTACTATTCTTCTGCCCATTGTACGCAATTCCGAGGGAAAAATGGATAAAACCAATTTGCAAGCTCATGGACATTAAAAGATATGCTATTGCCCTTCGCATTCTATGCACCGACCCTGCACCTCCGATCTGTGTAGCCGTAGCTAAGTTTATAGGATGGGCCTGGGGCATAAGGTTAAAAGCTTTGAAACTTAACGTTAACTTCTGACCCATAAGTAACTTAACATCCTGTTAATATTACCCGCTGCTGTTATTATAAGTAGGAAATCAGGGTGCCCGCAATGTTATATTATGTTATTCCCTGTGCAATTTAAGCTGATATGAGCTGGTTCGAATTTTATGATTGTGGTGCTCTTTTTTAACTGTTTTTTCTTAAAGCATGAATTAGCTTAACGGACATTGGAAAATTTAATTGGAATTTTACCCTCTTTTTAGGTAATTTATATAATTGTAAATAAATGTTTGTAATGTGCTTTTATGTCTTAATTGCCGAATAAAGCTGATTGATTGATTGACTAAACACTCAACTTAGAGTTTCGTCCTTTGGGAAATCCTGATGGCTCTAGAAAGGTCAATGGACCTTTTCCACTGTATTAGAACAGAGCTAGAAAAAAGACATAAACTATGCATATATCATCAACAGTCAGATTATTGATGTTCAGTCAATGACGAGCGGTAGTTTCAACACCTTTATTTATCTTGAAGGATTAGTATTGTTTTGTCGACTTTATTCAGATCACAACTTGCATGGTAAAGGAACACGTGGTAACATCACAATCAGGGTAGTGACTGCAGAGTAAAGGCAGGTTGTGGTTCTGCCTGAAGGGTAAAGGATGTTTACCTAGCAGGGCAGCAGAGTAGCAGTCCTTCTTAAGGACAGCAAGAAATCGCAGCACCTAATCTGGTCTGCTCCTATAAAGTTTCACATAACCTGAACAAATAGATTTGTTGTTGACTAGGAATGAAGCATTACAGGCTCACTGAAAATGTGCCAGCTTGAAACAACACAGGGCCCCTGAAGAAGGCCCCACGTGAATCATTTTAAGGAGTCAAAACGTCAACTTTCTAGGTTCCACCCATATCATTGAAGGTTGGACCGAACAAACCCAAATGTCTATATCGTTGGGTTTCTAAAGTTCTTCTTGTCGCATGGGTGGTCCTTTTTGTACATATTGTAAATATCATCAATGTAATATATGTTTGGCTCACATATTTACACTTACACTGTGCTGTCACTTGGAGCACCTACATTGTTTCGAATTTGTATAATTGTGACTGTCATTATTAGAGTAGACTGACCACTTGGGCAACTGTGTTGAATATTTTTGGCCTGTTGGACCATGTACCTTTGAACGGACATTGGTATTGAGCTAGGTGAAATTGCGCCACTCAGGAAAATTGCACATATATTAGTTTCAATTGATCCTGAATTCTGGACGGTGCTGTAGGGTTAGGAGAACCACCAACCTCCCCCAAAATTGCAGCCGAGGCCACTGAATACACAAAAGGAAATCCTCAGCACACGTCTGTAGTGTATCTAAACATTTATCTGCACATTGTATGCATAAATATTAACACAGTATTTTGAGTTTTTTGTTTTTCTTTTGAGCACTCGATGATGACGGAGCTGTCCTTACGAGCTCATGGATTGGTCAGAAGGTGACCTTTCCTGAATGAAGAACCGATTTTAACGCAGAAGACAGATATTTTACCCATTGTGTGTTGGAATTATCACCACAGAAGAACCAAAGATTGTAAAGCCTTGAGAAAGTCGCGGGACGATTTCCCAGTCTATGCGAAACAAGTGTCGGCTGAAGAGAAACTATAAGAATAAAGAAAGAAAAACAAGAAACTCAAAATACTGTGTTAATATTTATGCATACAATGTGCAGATAAATGTTTAGATACACTACAGACATGTGCTGAGGATTTATTTTCTGTTGGATCATGTGTTAAGTTACATATTGAATGATTCCTAGGGGAACAACTTTCTAAAAGTAAGACTTTCAGAATTGTGACTTAAAATTCCACTTTACCATTAAACAGGATTTGAAATGACAATTCTTTAGACACCAAACATGACATTGCTACCTTGCTACAATTGAAATGTATTACTTATGAAATGTAATAAGGTAACCCAGTGTTTTCCCATAGAAAAGGTATGCCTTGCAGTGGTGAAAAGCGAATTTAAGAGTTTTTTACTAACAGGACATGTAAAAGTTAAAAGTATATGTCCACCTTTTAAATACACTGTAAGCAACCCTGTGGGCTGTTTAGGGCCTGACTTTTCACTGCTATCATAATGACTTCTGGGTGCTGCCACAGGAGCAGTGCCAGGTACTTTGAGGCTGGCAGTGAGAGGTCAAGTGCCAAGAGAAGAAGAGTCCCTGGAAAGGAGCAAACATCAGCAGAGTGTTTACTATGTAGTGGGCCTCAGATTAGAAGCTAGTAGAGGCCGAAGGGTGGCACAAAGTCAGGCGAACAGTCGAGCACAGTGTGCAAGCGGTCGGGTGCGGTGGCCAGTAGGGCTAGCTAGTGCTGCCAGAGGGGAGGCAGCGATGTGTGGTGGAAGCAGCCACTCTATGATGTGGTGCGGTTTACTGACCCCCTACTGACTGACTGACTGACTGAAATGCTTATAAAGCGTATGAATGCCGCGGCGTCTTGGCGCTATGAGATGCAGAGGAGAAAGAAAGCAGTGGAGCAGTTAAGTTTGGGTAAAAAGCCGGGTCTTTAGGCCCTTCCTGAAGCTCATTTTAGATTTTGGGGCGCGTAATACTGGAGGTAGCGAGTTCCATATTTTAGCCGCCTGGTAGGAGAATGACTTTCCTCCCCATCGGGCTCTGTTTATTTTGGGCTGGCAGACTAGGTCATGATTGGCTGACCTCAGCGTTCGAGAAGGTACATAGCGGGGCAGTAGATTGGTGAAATCGTCGGGTCCCTTACCATGTAGGGACCTATGTACCAAGAAAAGAGCCTTGAATTGAATACGGCGCCTGACCGGGAGCCAGTGAAGCTCCCGAATGGCTTTGGATGTGGGGTGGCGTTTGGGGAGGTTCAGCAGCACCCTGGCCGCCGCATTCTGGATTGCCTGCAGTTTGGACAGTTGTTTTTCTCCTACTCCCAAATAGAGGGAGTTACAGTAATCAATCCGGGACATTACAAGGGCTCCCATCACCGTCTTTCTTAACATGATCGGGATGTAGGGTAAAACTTTTCTGAGCACCTTGATACTGTAGAAACAGGTCGATGTCACCTGATTGACCTGGGCTTTACACGAAAGATCTTTATCTAATAGGAAACCAAGGTTCCTGACCTTGTCTACAGGGAGAGGGCAGGATCCTGCTTCGGGAGGCCACCATAGATCACTCCAGATAGATGGTTTATAACCGAACTCTATGATTTCGGTTTTATCCGTGTTCAGTCTAAGAAAATTGTGTCTCATTCAGTTCTTCACCCCGGTAAGGCAGTTTCTAAAGCGTTCCACCGTGGCTTCGA
Organism: Triturus cristatus; assembly: GCF_964204655.1. Lineage (NCBI taxonomy): Eukaryota > Metazoa > Chordata > Amphibia > Caudata > Salamandridae > Triturus > Triturus cristatus. Next base: position 1,036,830,933 of record NC_140583.1, read on the forward strand.
TTGACTGTGAAATTGACACTATGATTTGAGTGTCATCGGTGTAAGACACCAGTTGTAGGTCATAGGATCTGATCAAGGCTGCTAAAGGGGTGACATATAGGTTGAATAATGAAGGCGACAATGCCGATCCTTGCGGGACCCCACCCGGAAGGGAAAATTCTGTAGATTGCAATCCATTCCAGATCACTTGGTGAGTTCGGGCGCCCAGAAAAGAGGTGATAAGGGCCAGAGCAGTGCCGGTGAATCCTAGGGTGGTTAGTCTTTTTAGCAGGACAGAGTGGTTTACAGTGTCAAAGGCCGCTGTGAGGTCTAATAATATCAGGGCCGACCGACCACCCTCGTCCATGGTCTTACGTATTTTTTCGGTGGCCATGATAAGAGCTGATTCAGTGGAATGAAGGGGTCTAAAACCGCGCTGTGACGGATCCAGCAGCTTCTTTTCATCCACATGTCTCATAATTTCCTGATTCATGGCTTTTTCCAGGATTTTAGCGGGTAGGGGCAGGCAGGAAATGGGACGGTAGTGTTTGGGTTCAGAGGGATCAAGGGTGTCCTTCTTAAGAATATCCTGATGCAGGCCATCTTCCTGCTTTTGGGGAATTCACCTTGATGAATAATTTTATTAAGCAGGGAAGTCAGGACATTTGCGATGCTGTCTGGGATCGAATGCAGTACATAGGGGGGGCAGAGATCCAAGGGGGAGGCAGATTTCATCGGAATGAGTAGATCGGATACTTGCTTCTTCTCTAGTAAAGAAAAACTAGAGAAGCAGGAGGTGTTCGGAGTGGACTGTCCGACATCACTGGTGGATATGTCGGATACCATGGTGCTGAGATCATCATATACCATTTGTACTTTAGTTTGAAAAAAAGTGGCAATTCCAGTAACAAAGCTCTGATCTGTACTGAAGACTGTGTCCCGGGGGCTTTTGACTAAATGGGCTACAGTTTTGAATAGTTCCCTGGAAGAGTTAGAGGAGTTTTAAATTTTATCTGTAAAATAGGTAGCTTTGGCCTGTACAATTATTTGTTTATACTCCTGTAGGACTTTTATGTATTCCAGTTTGTTTTCCTGACTGTAGTCTGAGCGCCATATCCGCTCCACTCGTCGACATTTAATCTTGATTGCTTTCACCTCTGCCGTGTACCAGTGAGCGGTGGCGGACCGTTTTCGTTTTTTTTTTGCTTCCATTGGGACCAGTTCATTGACTGCCTCAGTGATCCAATTGCTGAAGTTAGTTTCCCAGTCCTCGCTATTTCCACATTCAAAGTTCGGGGGGTTTCTGGCCAGTGTTTTGGCTAAGGCGTTAGATTCAAGCTTTTTCCAGGGATGCGTTATTTCGGGAGGCATGTAACTTCTACGCTGATTTACAAGGTTTTTCAGTTGCAAGTTAAAAAAGATAGCGTTATGGTCCGACCATGGTACAGAGAGAATAGACGTAATATTAATGTGGTTACTGTTGGTAAAGATCCCGTCAAGGGTATGTCCTGCTGAGTGAGTGGGCCTGTCAACTAGCTGCTTCATGTCGAAGCTGAGGAGATTATCAAGAAGAGTGGCTGAGTCCGAGTCGTTATTCTCCTCAAGATGATAGTTAAAATCACCCAGAATAGTACAGGTAACTGAGTCAAACGATGTTTCTAAAAAGGTGTGTAATGCTTTTGTGAAAGGACCTCTCGGGCCGGGGGGGCGATACACAAGCAGTCCCTTGAAGATCAGGCAGTTATTCTCTTTAATCTTAAAGGTCATAGCTTCGGCCTCTAGGTCTTGTTGGGGGCATATACGTAATTTGAGGTGCGATCTATAAATTATCGCAATACCTCCACCCATAGATCAAGTTCTATTTGTGCATTCCACAGAGTAACCTTCGGGAGTGGCGGTGTTCCAATCAGGACCAGAGGCATTTGATGCCCAGGTTTCTGTAAGGAACATAAGGTCAGCGTTGTGATCAGTGATCAACGCTTCAATTTCATGTTTATGGCATGGACCTTACGTTCAGTAGTATACATTTGAGAGATCTGTTGTTATTTATCATCGTTTTTGAGCAGTTGTCCTGATTAGTAGCCTGTGGCTGGTTGGTTAAAGCAGTATGCACTTTTTTAGCTGGAGGTGGGCCAGCCAGATTAGGTGAAAAGGTCGGAGGGTTGGTTAGTACTTGAAAGCCACAGGAGGGACATGTGGGGGTCATACAAGTGTCGCCGAAGTCAACGCTTATCGGTTGATCGCAGCAGCGCTGGTCCAGCCTGCATAGATCAAATTTAGAGTATCACAAGCCGTGAAAACGGGCATAGCTTCTGGCACTAGGCGCGGGTCCGGCGCGGACGGGCACAGACGGGCTTGCCTTAGGCGCGCCTTCGGCGCGCCCGCTGCGCGTCCGGTAAAAGCACATATTTTATAGGGGAAGTGACGGGGAAAAGAGAGGGGCATGGCCGACCTTAGTGGGCGTGGCCTTGGGAATCCCCGTGAATGGCATCAGGGGTAGATTGTATGCCGCGGCAGCGATAAATCCGCTGCGCGGGAAAGAAGAGGGTAAGTGCACAGTACAGTTTTTAAGTGCCCAGGGAGTGCAATTTGATTTAAAAACACACATTTTTCACAACAATCATTAAAAGTTTCCTGCGATCGGTCTCCCGTCTTTCGCCCCAGGAGAAACTGTATCTGCGTCGCGCTTGCAATCAGCGCGTTAAGTAGACGGTGGTAGGGGGGCGTGGCCGACCTTAGTGGGCGTGGCCTTGGGAATCCCTGTGAATGGCGTCAGGGGTAGATTGTATGACGCGGCAGCGATAAATCCGCCGCGCGGGAAAGAAGAGGATAAGTGCACAGTACAGTTTTTAAGTGCCCAGGGAGTGCAATGTAGATTTAAAAACACACATTTTTCACAACAATCATTAAAAGTTTCCTGCGATCGGTCTCCTGGCGTACACTACTGCCTGTGCACTATTAATGCTACCTTTAGGTCATCAGTTATCAGCTGTCTGCCACTACTCTTCATCTACCTCTTGTAATGACTTGGCACCAGCTCTGTGGAACCATAGTGGTATTTAAACCTGGGCCTTGGAAAGTCCCAATAAGAGAGAGGTTGAGACTATAGGATCGTAAAGCCTCCGAGGAAAATGACTGAGTAAAAGCTGAGATCTGGTCATTTGCTCCAGAGAAGGTCTTGCACGAAAACAAATTCTAATCCACTTCGGAACAATGACTACTCCACTACGATGTTGAAAGTAAAGAGTCAGATATTCATCCTCTGGGAAAAGGGAAAGCCACCACAGGAGCAGCCGAACTTAAATTTGGAGCCAAGTTGGGGGAGGGGAAGAGTATGGGGGTCAAATAAAAACACATAGTCTGAGGCCCCAGACAGGCCAGGCTGCAAGGAGGATAGGGCGGAGAGGGCGACATCAAGCTCAAGGCCTTGTGTGGCTTCCCTGCAGAAGGACGCCTTAGCGCTTCATGGAGATACTTCAAGTTCATCCCTTCCACTTCCCCGATCCCTCCTCAGTGACCCCTTTACCAGTCTCTGGGGTGGTGGACAACCTTCACATAAACCCCCAGAGCACTATCTTCAACAAACAGCTGTAATGGCCAGGGACGATGATTATGCTTTGCCAGATCTGGATTTAGATTTATGCAGAAGATATGGTCTATAAGACAAGGGTGAGAATTTGCAGCCCATGGGGACTCCTGCTTCGAGTGCACCCACAGGGCTGCAGCTTTTCAGCAATACTCCATCAAATCTTCCCCCGGATATCTCACCTGCCCATGACCCCAGATCTTGATGCAAGCGGTATACAGCCTTGCCATCCGCCAGATCAAGAAGGTAAAGGTGTCAGCTTCCTTATTGTGCTCAGAAAGACTTTTATCCTTGATTTTACAGCTTTTAGAAAAATTTGCCGGTGGATCAGATTGCATTTTTTATACTGTGGCGGCAATATTAAAGGAATTGATTAGCAGCAAGAAGGATAAGTGTGCAGGCCTTGGAGATTCAATTGAAGTGGAAGGGATTTTGATGTCTTGTAGAAAGATTAACCATAAGGATGTCTGTCATCAAACAGACTTCAGTTCCCAGGGAGGAAATCCACAATGTGGGAAGCTCCCCCAAAAAGCCCTTCATATCGATAGTTCAGTTGACTCCATAAGATTTATTTCTGATACCATCCCAAATGCTAAGAGCAAAAAGGGAAATCCCAAGACTGCTGAACAGGATCTGTTTCTGATTTTTAAATCCTGGTCTAAGCGGGAGTCAAGTGCGAGTGAACCAAGTACATCCCAGGCAAAGTCTGGAAAGAGGAAGAAAAGTTGGAGGGGAAAATAAAACCACTCAGCAGATTTTTGAAGAAGGGCCAAAGGAGATTACCTTTTGGAAAGGTTGTTGACACCTCACAAAGCACAGAGGGCTCAACACTAATCTCCCAACCAGTCCAACAAACTATGGATTAGATTAGGGGTGGACGGTGAACTCCGCTCCGCTGGCAGAGTTTGCAGAGTTTTTCGCACTTTGGCAAAAACTCCACGAAACTAAACTCCACGTAGCAGAGTTTACCGGCACTGCCGCCCACCCCTGGTAATAACACACGCATGCATGTAACTTCCTCTGCCCTGATCCTTTCACTGGATCTTCTTAACTCCAAGAAGCAGTCCCGGTGTTTCATAAAGCAGTTAAAATACACATACAATACGTGCTCAGTTATGCCCCTCCTCGTGATCTCATTCAATCACAAACTTGCGCATCCTGAGTGGATCTAGAAACTGACTCTCCTAAGTCATATCACTCATCAAAGTCTACTGCCCAACTTTTAGCAATGTTGCACAGTTTGACGAATGGAATTTCTGCGCCTATGACTGTGCAGAGACTTTTCCATTGTGATCCCTGCCCTGCCCCCACGCAGTTAATATGCCTGTCTACAGCGAGTAGGCTTGAAATGCAGGCACTGTGCTAGTGTCCGAGGAAGGAAGGCTGGCAGCTGCTGTGCCTGGGCTCTGCAACACTTCCAGCAAACAGCGTCTGATGTAATTGCAGGAAGCAAAAATATGACGGGCCCAGCCCCTTAAAATTGCAGAACCGTGGTGCAGGGGGAGGGAGGCAGCCTGGGTACCTGCAGGCAGCCCATGTCTATTCAACATGGCCAAAGCAAGGAGCAGAACACGTAAATCATGAGCTCTGAGGGTGCTGCTGTCTAACAAAAGTGTTTATATGCATTGTCAAGGGCAGAAGGCAATTTTACTTAACCCAATATAAAACTTACGCAAGACTTCACAAGCATTCAGGGAACACTTGGTAGATTCTGCTGGTTTTAATGCTATATAAATTCACGTTATAGAGCTGCACCACAAACTACTTTGCCTTCCAAACTACGGAAGTGATGGCAGAGGAGTTAGAAGACTTTGTCATTCCCATCCCTTTCGATGGCAATGCCACACTGATACACATTCAAAATGGGAAAAAGCCTTTACAACGGAGTCATTACAAAGCACTACCTTTACAATGCAGTCATTACATTGCAACACCTTTACATCACATGTCATTACAACGCAGCCATTACATTGCATGTCAGTACAATGCATGTCATTACAACGCATGTCACTACCACGCAGGCATTACATCACAAGTCATTACAATGCACACTATTACAACGCATAGTACCCTTACACTATCTGACACTTACCCTACTGTTGCACTCACTGGAGTTAGAATAGTAATTTTTACCCCTACACTATCCAACATTTACCCTACTGTTGCACTCACTGGAGTTAGAATAGTAATTTTTACCCCTACACTATCCAACACGTACCCTACTGTTGCACTCACTGGAGTTAGAATAGTAATTATTACCCCTACACTATCCAACACTTACCTTAAATGCGTTGTAATGGTATGCGTTGTAATGGTATGCGTTGTAATGGTATAATGCGATGTAATGGAATGCGTTGTAAAGGTGGTTTCTAAAAATGCGATGTAATGGCATGCGATGTAAAATAATGCGTTGTAAAGGATGTTGTGATGTAAAAACTGTGTTATAAAGGCATGCGTTGTAAATGTATGCATTGTAACATCCTACATTCATTCAAAATGCATCGTCAGGGAGGATGATGGTGGTGCAAGTTTGGATAAGAACTGTGTTCTCAAACCCGGATGAAAGACATGCCACTAAACTAAAGGGCATCTCTGTGGATAAATTTGGTGGCTGCTGTATGTTGTGACAAAACGACATGTGTGTGTTTATCTTTTCTATCTGCCTTTTATAATGCACCATTAAAGTGCAGAGACAAGCTGGGCTAGAAGGTGTTTTGCAATTGTTATTGTTTTTTTTCTATTTTCAAGCTCTTGGGTGCTGTTAACACTCTGGTGGCATGTGCTGAATTCTGCAATGTAATAACCCTGCTCTGCCACTTGTCCTTCAAATGGGTAGCACGCGTGCTGCTTGCCAACTGAAGACGCACCCCATAAATTCTTCCTAACTGTGAGCCTGGCTGCACAAGTTGACTCAGGGGCTTGTAAACGCGCAGATGACCATACGTAAGCACTTTTGGGTGAAACCATAACTTTTCCTCACAAAACTGTTTAAGTATTTTAACTTTCTTCCTCAGAAAGCTACCTCCAGTCCAATGCAATTTAATGAGGAAATTACATTTACGACCAGGGTAAAGTGCACTGGTACACTTGCGATGTAGTTAGTAGTTCATATGAGGCAGACAACCTCATTCCTGACCAGCACGCTATACTTACAGCAGTATTGACAAGTACTTGATCACTAACACATATTGAGTAAAAATTGAGGAGTGCTCAACAATTTACTTTACAATCTTACATTTTTTGCCGACACCATTGCTGCAGCACCCACAAATCAACATGTGTTTCGGAGCAATTTCAAATCTTACTGACAACCGAGCTGAGACGAAAACTTACACATCAGCACAAACAACAGATATCTACTCATTAATACAGGATACCCAATCATTCAATATAGAGGTAGGATCCGTAACACAACAACTGAGGCAACAAATTTATATCCAGGAGAGTTTTAAAGACTCCATGCCTCTACACTTATACAATATCATAAAGTACAGAGAATTCCAAGAGGTTTGAGATTACCGATCAAACCTATGTTGTTCAGAATTTAATTTAAAAACGTTTTTAGGGAGAAATGGCAAGCCATCTTAAGCAAATGTTCACTGGACCTCATTTTGCTACTGGTAGAGGAGCTCTCTCATATGATCAAGGAGTTGGAGGAAGAGATTGATACCATCAAATCAAATTTAAGCACAAGATGAGAACCTGAATTTTGGAAAATAACTCTTAATGACTTGAATGAAAAATTAGATAGATATGGAAAAGAGACCCAAGAACGCAAACTTAGAAAGTTTAAACGAGATTCAATAGCCTATAAATTAAATGAAGTATACACCTGGGCTGAGGTGTATGCACACAGGAGAACAACTCAGAAACCAGCAACTTCATCCCAAGAAAGCATGGTATCAGACCAACCAACAGAACACCATTGACCACCGAAGCGGACTCAGGACAACATGTGCAAACTTCGCAGCACGGATTTTAAGAAGCAAACACTTCGAGCACACAGCCTTCGTCTTTTTTAGGGGAAGGCCAAATATCAGGACGCCCACCAGACTCAAGCGCACCAAAATACCCATAGTGGACAAGAAAAGAGATAAAATCAGTAAAAATCTCTGGAGCAAGACCAAGCCTTGATTATGAACATCTTGTTGATTGCTTTGACTACACAACAAATCAAATTATTAAACAAAGGGACACCGTTTGTACCTACACACAACACAAACACCTTGGATTTAGAGGTGTCCCTGTACAAATTCATGAGAAAGTTGACGCTTCAGCATTTTTTTTTCGAACAATCTACCAGCCATGCAAGTAGGAGAACAGTCAGCAACTTCAATATCAATATTTGAACATGAACAAAGGATGTACAAGGAATTTAAACCTCGTAATACATTCACCACCCCGGTTTCACATAAGGTGCTGGACGCATTTGAAATTCTTCTTAAAAAGATTTAGCTATGGTGAACCTACATTCTAACCGCAGATCTAATCTGACTAAACACGAATAGCAAATACATCATGATTTGTCTAAGAACCATCTGTTGACATTCCAACTGGCTGACAAAGGGGGAGCCTTGGTAGTAATGGACACAAGTTTTTATTTGAGGAAAGTACAAGAGCACGTTAAGGATGTTACAACATACATTCAATTGGAACAAGATCCCACAGCTGAAATTAAGGTGACATTGAGTAAGATTTTGGACAAAGCAATAGCAACAGAATGGATCTTCTCAACTGCGTGCAGTTTTCTTACTACAGCACATCCCAGACGCCCACGACTATACATGCTGCCAATGGTCCACAAGGATCTTGTTGACCCTCCATTCAGGCCAATAGTTTCAGGATGTGGTTCTTTATTTGAACGCCTTGGGAAGTATGTAGATTATTTCCTACAACCATTTGTCCAAAAATGGAAATCTTACATAAAAGATACAATGCATTTTCTACAACTTCTGCAAGAGTTTAACTATGAGAACCATGACCAGTGGATACTTTGTACCATAGATGTAACATCTTCATATACATCCATTCCTCTATAGGAGGGAGTTGAAGCTTGTGAATGGATATTATTGTCACAGTCAGCCATGGGAGCAAACAAAGACTTCATTTTGGAATTACTCCAATTTTGTTTACAACACAGTTACTTTCAGTAGAATGATGAGTTCTACTTACAGATTAGTGGTACATCAATGGGTTTTGCTGGTGCGCTAGCGTATGCCAATACTTTCACGTCTAAATTTGAGAAAGATCATATTTTGACAGATCCAGAATGGGATGCAAACCTGATATTCTATTGCCGCTTCATCAACGATATATTCTTAATTTGGAATAACACTCAAGAAAAATTAGAAATGAAAATCAACGAGCTAAACTACAAAAACACTTGAATTTAATTCACTCATGAAATTAGCACTAAAAGTTTATCCTTTCTAGATGTGCAAATCACAAAAACAGATGAAGCCTTAGAAACCTCTGTGCACCAGAAGAAAACTGACCGAAATAATGTATTATTATTCAACAGTTTTCCTCCCCCTAACCTCACACAGAACTTACCCTTTTCTCAAATACTCAGGATAATGAGAATGTCTTCCTCTTAGGAAATATTTATGTCAGCTTTAGGAAAATAAAAAAGCAATTTTAAACTAAGAGGGTACCCCGATACTGTAATAAATAATGCAGTCGACAGAGCTGATGCTATTCCAAGGAGTGAATTACTCAAGACCAAATCCAAAGTAGAGCACGACTGGATAGTCTTTGTTTAAAAAAAACTTGACTAAGTCCATGATTATCAAAAAGATCATCAATAAACGTTGGGAACTCCTCCAGCACGAACCTGATTTCAACAACTTATTCATCAATAAGCCCTTGTTCGCTTATACTAGAAGTCACAATATCAAAGAAATGCTAACTAACCTAAAACCTAAACCCAGCAAATTGGAAACCGGCATGAAAAAATGTCACAATTGCGTTCATTGTAACAATATCATCCTGGGAAACTCTATCATGCACCCATCAATGGGCAAACCAATTAGACTAAGATATTCAACTGATTGTAATTCCACATTCGTGATTTCGCCCATGTGGCTTAATGCACATCGGGAAAACTGAATGCAAAATCAGAATAACAGAACAAAAGAGTACGGGGGGCGTGGTTAACGCCTTACGAAGATGGCGGCTCTTCCCTGACGCTCCCGGGGTCGGGAGGACAACGCCGATTTTTTCTCTCGTAATTACGAGTACGAGGATGCCACAAAGTGAGGACAGGCTGTCTGAACATCCGGAGCACTGAATTTTGCAGTCGCTATGTCAGTAAGCTGCATTTAATCCTCTTTAATTCCCTCGGAGGCCCCGTTTTCGGAACGGCCGCCATTTTGTTTTTTCGCCTGAGGAGAATGTAAGCTGTTGACTTGAAGAAGCATGCTGCAAAAGTGGTTTTTCTCCCTTTTGGCTATTATTCTGCTCAACTCTGGCTTTTGTTCTCATTTCTTCACCAACTTTGGACAATCTCAATGACATATTTCTGGAGAATACGAAAGGTGCGTAGTTTGTGCAGCGTCTTCTTCTTCGATTCAGCCGCCATTTTATGCACGCACTTCACGAGAGTGTTTTTCTGTACTGTTCTCCTCAGATAACACAGTTCTTCCTCATTCATGCCTGTTCTTGACGAGTGTTCTTGTCTCAGATATTGAAATGGTTTTATGGAACTGCCTCATTTTTACGGATACGTCAATTCAATGACTACTTCTCTAACTCAGTTCAAACACGCGCTTCAATGAGGCTTTCTGATACTTGCTGGATCTGACAGTGATGTTAACCATTTAACTAGTGATACTCTCCTCTCCTTCTGGGTCACGTCTCTGCTCCTCTCGCTCACCTGGACTGTTGGACTTGCCTCTTATGGGGAGAACGAAAGGCTCACTTGCTAAACACCCTGCGCCCAAGTATACCCTTATCAAAAATTCAAAAGTTTTTACTGCCTTCTCCAAACTAGAGGATTCACTGTTATCCTCACAAGACCCCACGGAGAATATGGATCCCTCTCCCTCGCCAGTACCTGCTGTGAAGTCTGTCACCAAACGTCTAAAGCACAACCCGCCTTCTCCTCCTAAATCGACCTCGCCTATTTCTATGGAAACACTACTGGAAGAAATCAGGGCCCTTCGTCCCTTTATGGAGGAAACAAATAATAAACTACAAGTCCTCACTGACTCTTGGGCTCAACTTGATACACGAATTACTGCAGTGGAAAGTCACATGTCTTCCTTTACGGACACTAACACCAATGTCTCTCACCTTCAATCTCAAGTGTCTGCCCTCCAACGCCAAGTCGAGGATCTTGAAAACCGTAATAGGCGGAACAACCTGCGTATTTATGGTCTGGTGGAGGGATCAGAGGGGTCGGACCCTCCTACTTTCTTTAAAACTTTCCTACCCAAGATTCTCCATATGCCAGAAGACACCGCTCTCAACATTCAGCGAGCCCATAGGTTAGGGCGTCTTCCATCGAGTGCATCTCCTTCACAGAGGCCGAGAGGTGTCATTTTGTACTTTTTGGAGTACACGGACTTGCTAAAGGTTTTGTCAGCGGCCAAATCCTCTCAACGAGTCACCTGGTCCGGTGCCACTTTGTTTTTCGCTCAAGATTATGCCAAGTCCACAGCCAACAGACGTAAGGCCTTTCTTGATATGAGACCTACTCTTCGTGCCATGGGAGCACGTTATGGTCTTTTTCACCCCTGCCTCTTTAAGGTCACGTTTAATAACAAGACAACATCCTATGAAGATCCGCAGCAGTTACAGAGTTTCATAAACTTTCACAGGACGGAGACCATGGAAGCTTCGGGACCCTCGTCGTCAAATGTTACTTGATGTTCTGATGATTTTTCTTATGGTTCTTTCATTCATTGTTTCTCTTTATCACCGTCCCTCATGTATTCTTTGGTGTTCTTTTTAGTTTGAATGGTCTTCTTAATTTAATTTGAGTTGGTACCTAATCGTTTTGCTCTGTTTTAACTCCCCTATTCCTCATCGCTTACTGTGCTAAATAGTTTTTAACGTTTTTGTTCTTTTGTTCCCTCTCGCATCCGTAGATATCCTATTTTATTGGCGTTTTCCCCCTCGTCCTCCGTCTGGTCAGCCTGGATGGGCTGTCTGTCTCGTGTGGCTTCTTCCCCTCCCCCTTGTTCTCTTGGATCTTCTTCATGTAAGTATGCCCTTTGTTCATATTCTACTTTTATGCTTTCTGTGCTGTTCTCTGTCATTGTTTCTCTTCTCCTCTTTTTCTTTTTCTTTTCTCCTTTTCTTTTCTTCCCGCTTTCACCTCCCTCTTTCTACCCCCTTCTCCCCTTCTTTGGTCATTTGCAAATCCATATCCCTTGCTTCTGTTCCTTATCCCTTATCGAATTTCTTAATACCATTGTTTTTAATCTCTTCCTCTCTTATCTTCTTCTTTGTACACTTCTGAGTTCTCATTTCTCTACTCTTTCCAATCTCAACCCTATTTATCGCATTGTATGTTCATGGTTTTTGAATTCAATCTCATCCAGCCAAGTTCAGAGTTATCACATGGAATGTTAAAGGATTGAACAATCCCATTAAAAGACAACGAGTTCTTTCCCACTTAGCAAAGTTAAAATCTGATGTTGCTTTCCTTCAGGAAACCCACCTTCCTGAGGCTGAAGCATCTAAATTAAAAAGATGTTGGGTAGGTAATGTGTTTTCTTCTCCAGCTTTAGGTAAGAAAAATGGTGTTCTTATTCTTACTCATAAAAAGTTTAATGTATCGGTGATTTCTCAAGAAACTGATTCTGAAGGTCGTTGGTTAATTGTTAAATTACTTATTGACAAAATACCAGTGGTTTTCTTCAACGTTTATGCTCCAGTTTCAGTTGACAATATTTTTTGGTTGCATATTTCTGATAAGTTGCTCTCCCTTACAGATGATTATATTGTTTTTGGGGGTGATTGTAATCAAGTTTGTGATCCCATTTTCGATAGGAATTCCCCAGTCAGATTTGTAAACAACAAAATGCACTCACAATTCGCTTCCACCATCCGTCAAAAGTCTTTAGTTGACATCTGGAGACTATGTCACCCTGAACTCCGTGAATATAGCTTTTTCTCCCCCCCACACAAATCACAATCCCGTATTGACTACCTCTTTTTAAGTAAACCTCTAACGCAACACGTACTTCATTCAGAAATAGGCTCCATTTTAATTTCAGACCACGCCCCGGTTTCTGTTGATTTTGACCTTCTTCCTCACACCCCAGGTGCTGGACGTTGGCGTTTTAATAATTCACTACTTACAGATCCTAATTTTTCCAGCCAGTTCAGTTCTTTTTCGTCAGAATTCTTCACCATAAACACTACTCATGATTCCTCCCCTGCTATGATTTGGGATTCTTTTAAAGCAGCTGCCAGAGGCTTTATTATTAACTTTGTTTCTCGGAAGAAAAAAGTTTTTGAGAAACAATCGGCTCAATTGCTTGCCAGAATTAAAAAATTAGAATACGCCTACTACCACTCGTACTCTGAAGCTTCTTTGAAAGATCTTATCACTGCCAAAATTACCTTCAACAAAGCATCCACAGAAGCGGCTTCTTCTTATCTCCTGAAGTGTAGTGCTCGTTACTATGGAGGTCAGAATAAAATGGGGAAGCTACTGGCCAACTATCTAAAATCTCGGCGAGACAGAACTAGGATAGAGTCTCTGAAGAATTCCAATGGTGACACTCTTCTCAAGGATGAAGATATCTTAAATGAGTTTGTCTCCTTTTATAAAACTCTCTACACCCCTGAGGCCCAACCTCTTCAATCTGATCTTTCCTCCTACTTCCAATCCATCCCTTCTCCTCCCTCGCAACATATTGATTTTGATTCACTGCAGTCAGATATCACACTAGCAGAAATTTCTCATGCCGTATCGGTTTTGAGGCGAGGGAAAACCCCTGGTCCTGATGGTTTTACCATCGAATTTTATGAACACTTTTCGAAACTCCTCCTCCCACAACTTCTTCTTTTGTTTACTTCTTTTATCGCAAACGGATCATCTCAAGGTACCTTCCAAGATGCTATGATCTGCCTAATCCCCAAAGAAGGCAAGGATTCCTCTTTCTGTAAAAACTATCGCCCGATATCTTTAGTGAACACGGATTATAAAATTTTTGCTAAAATTCTTGCCTTACGTATTGACCCAATCTTACCTGAGCTTCTTGGTTCGGAACAATCGGGCTTTGTAAAAGGTCGCTTATCCTCTGATAATTCTAGAGTCTTTTTTAACATTCTTAGCAAGGCCTCTTCCTTAGACTACCCGCTTGCTGCCATAGCTTTAGACGCCGAAAAGGCTTTTGATAGGATTGGCTGGGACTTTATGTTCCGCGCTCTTCAATGGATAGGGTTTCCCTCTAAGTTAATTTCCTTTATTTCTCTCTTATACTCTGGTCCTAAAGCGTCTATTTTTGCTAATGGTAAGGTCTCCGATTATTTTTCTCTTTCAAGAGGTGTACGGCAGGGTTGCCCCCTATCCCCTCTCCTATTTGTAGTGGCATTGGAGCCTTTTCTTACCAAAATTAGACAGGACTCCCTAATTACAGGATTCCATTTAGGTACCCACCAAGTCAAAATGTCTGTTTATGCAGACGATATTCTGTTATACTGCTCCAATCCCGATACTTCTCTTCCTCCTTTCCTTTCCCAAGTAGATGCGTTTTCAAAACTCTCAGGATACCGCCTAAATCGTGATAAATGTGAAGTCTTACCCCTCAATGTTTTGTGTCTTAAACACTATTTTGATCATACCGGTTTTTCCTGGCAATCCTCTAAATTAAAATATTTAGGATTATGGTTCTCCCCGTCTATCTCCGAAACTCTCAAACACAATTTTGATTACATTACTAAGAAGCTAAAGGACTCTATTACCAAGTGGCACCCTCTTTTTCTCTCTTGGTGGGGTAGGTTAGACTCCATTAAGATGATGCTTGCCCCCGTCATTTTATATTCTCTCTCAATGATTCCTGTACACATCCCAGATTATTACTTTAAGATATTAGACCGCACTTTACTAAAATTCCTCTGGAAAGGTAAACCCCCTCGGATAGCCTTATCTACTCTTAAAAAAGATAAATTAAATGGTGGGCTTAAGTTTCCTGACTTTAAATCTTATCACCACGCATTTTCCCTGAAACAAGCCTCTTCATGGCTTTCTTCGGACCTTCCTACCTATCCTCCAATTTGGCTTAGCATCGAGAAGTTTTTTACTTCCCCCTTCGCCTTTTTGGAATCCCTTGCCTTCTCTGCGCACACTTCTTCTTTGCGTCATCCTGTTATCTCTCACACGCGAAAACTTTTAACTCCTCTCCTACCAGCCTCTTATCCCTCACGTGACTCACTTTCTCAACAACCTATTTGGCATAATAAGTTACTCCGTATTAAAAATCGTGCTTTCTACTGGAAGATATGGCACTCCAAGGGCTTGAAATGGATTTCCCAACTCTTAATGGACGGTGCACCTCTTCCCTTCTCAGTCCTCAAATCTGACTTTGCCCTTCCTAATTCCTGTAAAAAGCAATATGACCTTCTGCTTCCCTCTCTTCACCAATATCTCTCATCGCTCCCACCTTCTCCAAACCTCCCCACAACTTGCTCTACTTTGTTTCCATTGATAAACGCTTCCCCTTCTGCATCTTCCCTCTACAATGGTCTCTTATCTCTGGCAACGCGGTGCAAAACAAGGACTGAACTGGCATGGGAAAAAGATTTATTACATTCCTGGTCTGTCCCTTTGTGGGATAAGCTGTGGTTAAAGATTCATAAAACTTCGCGGGCGGCCAATACCACTCAGACTCTTTATTTTGTATACCACCGTGCATTATACTCACCCGCACAAGTGGCTTCCTTTTCTTCCACCACTTCATCACACTGCTGGTCCTGCTCATGTTTAAAGGCTGACTTAAAACATATGCTATTTGATTGCCCTAACATTGCTAAATTCTGGCTCTTAGTTTGGTCTCAAATTAACAAGATATTTAACACTAAAGTTCCTTTTTCCCTTTCAAATATATTCCTTGGTTCCCTATCCCCCTCATGGCCTCATCCTTCACCACATTGTCAGTTAATAGATTTGTTAATTGCTATAGCCTTACATCTAATCACCCTGAATTGGAAACACGCGGATAAAGTCACTTACAGAGCCTGGTGGAACGCCATCTGTTTTAATCACAGACTTGACACCAACTATGTTACCCCTATATCACTAGCAATTAAAAGGGATTTGTTATGGCTTCCTCTCACTACATATTTATCTGCTTCCCCCCCCCCAAATACTCCCATTACTGTTATTGTGAGAACATCGGACGATGTCCGCAAACCGCCTTGATTTAATTTCGTTGTCTTTTGTTTGAATAATTTATTATTGTTCTTGTATACTGTACTCCTCCCTTTACATCACTATATGCGTTTTAGAGTTTTACAATACATGCAATGTAATGCTTCATTTTACCTCTTTTGTTGCCCTTGATTGCTCTGAACTCTCCCCAACGAAATTCTTATTGCTCCCTCCCCCTCCCTCCCCCTCTTTTCTTTTTCTCTCTCCCTTTTTCTTTTCTAGGTCACCATGTTTATTGTACCCTTTATGCTTAATATCCTTTATTGTTCATAACATAAGTACTCATGTTCTCTGACCGGATTTTCATTGTGTATTGTATTTTCTTGCTGGTCTCAATAAACTTAAACTTAAAAAAGAACAAAAGAGTACGATAAGAAACAAAAATGTCAATTCAAATCTGTCAGTGCAATGGATGGAAAAGAAACACAACATCCCTCAACTCAGGTTCTTAATCTTGGAAAAATTACAAACTAGTCCGGACAAAGATAATTCTAGGTTACTTTTGCAGAAAGAAATATGGTGGATCAAAAAATTCGACACCATGATGCCGTCTGGATTAAATGACAAAGTCGATATGAGTTCCTTTCTATAACCCAAGCTCATTACTTAGGACAATCACATATAGGCTTACAAATGAGACATACATATGCATGTATAAACATTTTATTTGGGTGGGGTACATACACTGGCGAAGTGTGTATGTCTCTAAGGATGATTCACTATCACTATTGTGTAATTTGATGAACGAGTTCCTTCCTGTATTTGTTAAACATGTTCTATCATTGATGATGGTTTCAGCACCCATAAAGAAGGGATTGTATATCCCGAAATGCATTGGGAACATCTTAGAGAGAAGATGAATTCTGTTTATATGGATTATTGTTAATATGAAGTGTCAATAATGTATATGTTATTATTGAAGCAAATCCATAAATGATAATTTATGATTATGTAAGAGCAGAGAAGAATCCGCAGAGAATAAAAAATATCATAATGAAATTGGATATATGAATGTGTTTGAAAAAGCATATAATAAGTTTATAATATTGGTTAACTTTATAAGATTTTTTTTAACACACCAATTTAAGCTGTTCGGCCAGGGTCAAGTGCACTGGTACACTTGCAATGTAGTCAATCAATCAATCAATCATAGCATTTGTAAAGCGCACTACTTACCCGTGAAGGTCTCAAGGCGCTGGGGGGTGGGAAAAGCTGCTACTCCTCGAAAAGTCAGGTCTTGAGGAGTCTTCTGAAGGTTAGCAGGTCTTGGGTCTGCCGTAGGTGGATGGGGTGGGTGTTCCAGGTTTTGGCAGCGAGGTGGGAGAACGATCTGCCGCCGGAGGTCGCTCTTTGGTTGCGGGGGACTGTGGCGAGGGCGAGGTCGGCGGAGCGGAGCTGGTGGGTGGGGGTGTAGAAGCTGAGTCATCTGTTGAGGTATGCCTTGCGTGCGTGGGTGAGGAGCTTGAAGGTTATCCTCTTGTTGACTGGGAGCCAGTGTAGGTCTCTCAGGTGGGGTGTGATGTGGCTGCGGCGGGGGATGTCGAGGATCAGGCGTGCAGAGGCGTTCTGGATTCGTTGAAGCCGTTTCAGGAGTTTGGCCGAGGCTCCTGCGTAGAGGGCCTTTCCATAGTCCAAACTGCTGCTGACGAGTGCCTGGGTGACCGTTCTTCTCGTTACGGTGGGGATCCACTTGTAGATCTTGCGGATCAGTATTGACAAGTACTTGATCACTAACACATATCGAGTATAAATTGAGGAGTGCGCAGCAATTTCCACCATATTTGTTCTGATTTTCCCACTTTGGTGTTGGCCCACATTTGCATTTATGATAATGCATTACTGGCCTATTCAGCATATTGTTGAAGGTCTTTCCAAAAGAAACTTTTGCATCCCGTCATTATCATTATGTAGGTGGAGCTTTTTTTCACAGCCTACTGTGCCTATTTTCCCAGCCAGACCTAGCAAAATTGCAGCTGATTGGCTTGCATGCTGCAGGGAGCGATGGGCTGCAGCCTGCAGGTTGACTTGCTTGGGAGAGTGCCCGGGCTGGGAGGGCTGAAAGGGTACAGTGTGCTGCCAGGGCAGAAAGAGCTGACCAGACTCTGGGTGCCAGAGATTTTCATTTCCTGTGCACCCCCCCCCCCCATGGATGCTGAGTGCACCAACTGGAGCAGCTGTAAGTAGCCCACCACCTCCATCAACCTGCATTCACCCGCGATGTCAGACTACCAATGAATGGCGCGTTTGTATATCATATTTACAGCGTGATTTTGTGTGGTTTTAATTAGGAAAGCTCTCGGTGCATCTGGGAATTGATTTGGTGTAAACTGTAAAGATGATGTCACGGCAGTCCATCAAGTGTGCCCTGGCACGTCTCCACTCGGCTCTGGCATTGCGATGGCATCAGAGAGTAAAGCTGCCTTTCTTGAGGACATTAAAGGCAGATGTGATTTGTCTCCAGGAGACTTGGAGTGTGGAGGAGCTGGTGTGTGAAGATTACATCACTTTGGATTGTAAAGCCACACCATCAAGGAGGGGGCACGCGAGGGGAGGGGGCGGGGGTGCCTGTTGTCCAATAAGGTTAGGTGGAGGTATGAATGTTACAAAGACCTAAGCAATCTGTTTATGGAAGTAATTGTGTTTAATTCTGGAAAAGAACAAGAGGTGCCCCCTCCTGTTGGTAAATGCTTATATCCCCCCATAGGTCATTTATGATGTGCTTTTATTCTAGGTCTTTTGCTATATTAAAAAATACTCTGATAAGGATCAGCCTCCACACAAAATTTTGGTAGGGGACCTAAATTACAAAATATTCAACTCTGCTTTAGAACAATTAGGTGATGTTGAAAAAGAGGACGCTTTGCGGATTCCCCCAGCTCTCTTTCCTCTAAAGATAAGAGTTAATAAGAGAGGGAAAGTACTATCTGCTAAGCTGAACAAGATTGATTGCATCATAGCTAATGGGAAATTACCCTTGGATTCCCCAGCAGCTTATACTCATAAAGTACCAGGGGGAGTGACAAATCTGGATTAGGTGGTGGTGGGATGTACTTCGTTCTTTTGCTGTGTTACTTAAAGGTCACAGATCCCCTACTCAGTGATCATAGTCAGTTAATCATTCCCCTGAGTTTAAATATGTCTACTATTAGCTCATGGAAGTTTGATGGACACTCTTCCAGTTTTGACAAAAAACAGGGAGGACACACTCTGGCCATATGATGATTACAGGCTTGAAAATCAAATAAGAGGCTATCCTTGGTAAACTTGATGGTTGGATGGGAAATGAAATAGAATGTATTCATATTTTTATGCAGCAGTTAGTAAAAGATGTTAATCAGAAAAACCCTGGATGGGCTTAAGGTGAATCCCACCCTCTTCTCGTGCTAAATAGGGAAATAAATGCCCTAATTAGGGAATAATATTTGGATTATAATCCTAAAATGAAAACTAGGGTGTTGTTATTAAAAATGAGAAGGGGTCAACTAAGGGACCGCTTGAAGAGAGAAGAGTGGGATAGGCTTTGGATTAAACTAAGGGGAGCAGCAGTAAAAGGCCAGACTAGGTCCTTCCGGGCACTAGTTGCGGAAGTCTGTGGAGCAAGAGCTAGATCCTTTCCCTCGGCCATAGAGGAATCGAGATGGGTTAATTTCATTAGGGGCCTATATGCAGTAAACAAGGGAAGGGAGATTGCACTCGCAATCCGAGAAATGCGCACTCCGTCTGCGATGGGGCCAGGTTAGATTTCAATGTCTGTGATAACACAAAATGTATCCCTTTGGAGTAAAATACTTTGCCCAGTTTTTAAAAGTTGTTATTAAACCAAACAAATCCCACCCTCGTAGATGGAAAGTGTTATAGTTTCACTTCTCAAGAAAGGAGATTGAAATCTGCCAGAAAATTATCATCAGATCGCCCTTCTTGATGCGGAGGGTAAAGTCTTTGCTAAATGTCTATTGACGCAGATTAATAAATGGGTTGAAGAACATAAAATTATTCCCATGGAGCAAACAGGGCTCAGGAGTAAACATGGAACAATTGACAATATAACTGCCCTTCAGGTGATTAATAAAAAATATGTTTTACCAAGAGGAGGAGTGATACATGCAGCTTTTACAGACTTCTCCACAGCTAACAACAAAGTAGATCATCCTTTGCTGTGGAGAAAGCTTTTAAGCTTGGGTATGCCAGGTACTCTTTTTGATTTAGTCATCTCCCTCCACTCCGACACCTGGTGTAGAGTTCGCCTGGGTAGTGATAGGGGTCTGTCTCAGGCCATCCTGACTCTAAACAGGTTAAAACAAGGGTGCCGCTAGCCCCCATTCTTTTTTCCCTATACATCTTTTACCTTCCTGATCATTTGGCCTGGAGGGAGGGTATGGCTCCGTTAATTTGGGGAAATTCTATTGTTTGCCTATTATATGCAGACGACATAATAATTTTCAATCTTACCCCAAAAGGATTAAATAATCGTCTGCAGGCACTGCAACAATTCGCTGACACCCACTATTTGAACATTAACACAACTAAAATAAAAAGTCATGTGTTTACATGGGAGGAAGAAGCTGAAATATGGAAACTTTACATGATCTCTGGGCACCCACAAGCTAGACACTGTGAAATTGTATACTTTCCTGCAGAAGATAATGTTTGGGAATCTAAATGAAAAAGCCCATATTGAAAATAACATGACCAAAGCCCAATCTCAAGCTAAATGTTTGGGTGCATTTTACAGGGCTACTGGGAGAAGACACTTTTCGCTCTTATTAGAGGATTATCTAGCCAAATTCCTGCTTCTTTGTTGTATGGATTAGAACTGATTGATGTATCCAAATGGAAAGTGCTAGAAATGGGATTTCTGGTTGGCTAGGGCAAGCGCCTAAGCCAGGCAGAAATCACCACTCAAGTCAGGGCAAGGGAGTTACACATCAAAGATAACCCCTGCTCACCCCCTTGGTAGCTTGGCAGACTCACACAGCAGTGACACACTAGGCATACCACAAAAGAAACTCCAAACAAGTTTATATAAGCAATAGCCTTTGTATTACTCATAAAACACATTAGAACGCAATCACATATATACACACTGTGCCACCTGGCACTAGGTATGACTTTACAGAGGATTATATACACAACAAGACCAATTGGGCCCTTGTCATAACATCATCACAACTCTCAGTTAGTGAGGACAACCAGAAATTACTGGTAAGAAGGCACTTAGCACACCATAAGCCAACATAATTAGCAGTGCACCATAGGAAAATAACCCTGCAAAGTGCACATAATAGAAACACTTACCCACTGTGGCTTTCCCTTCAATGGGCAACATTACCCCAGGACACAAGACATGTGAATTACCAGCGTGCCCCATAGTGACCATTTGCCACAGTACCCATCATGAGCACATGATGCCCACCTTAGACAAATGTGGATTACCAATACTGCCCATAACGCTTACGGAGTGCCCACCTGGGAAATGCATCCGGCATTAGGCGTAAAACCGTTATCACTGAACCTGAACACACCCTCAATGAACATAGTCCGTAATATGCCAAAATGCCGTAGTCCCAATGTCTATGGGAGACCCATGCCCTACAGCCTCCTCAAGGCGATGGGCACCTTTCTCGTGGGCGTCCTCCTATGGCCTGTACACCGGCCTCAAACTTGGAGCTACGTGAGAGGGGGCCTGGGAGCTTGCAACACGTCCCTCTATCTCAACCCCCCCCTCCTCCACGCTTCTAAAAACAAAGGGGGCAGTCACCGGGGAAGGCCTCTCGGGGCCCTCCACTCCTCTTAAAGCCTTGTTATACCGGGGCCGTCTCACCTGGGTTCTTGCCATAGACGACCCCCGGTGCCTCTTTTTCTCAGCCCTCGCCTTACTTCAGGAGGGCGGGGCTGCGGTGGCCCGTAGTCTTCCTTCTGGCCGTTCTCTCTGGTCGGGGGCTTTAGCTGGGTGCTAGGCAACACCTGGCACTCCCACAGCGCTGGCGTTACTCACAAGCGGGCACCCTTGATCCTTATGATCCCTCGGGCTCCTGCAAACCGAGAGGGCAGATGTACTCTCTCTTGGAAGCAAGCAGGACTCAGGCAACACGCGGGGCTCTCTGCTTCCTGGACTAGAGCCCCGCCCACCATCAGGCAGCTGCTGCCTGACTTCCGGTGACTCGCAGGCTCTCTAGTCGACCCGGCCCAGAGTCAAGCTTTCTTGGGAAAAGCTCCACCCACAATCAGGCAGCAGAGAGGAATCCCCATGCTGGGATTCCTTCTCAGTGGGAGTTTGCAATGGAGCGGGCTTCGTCGCATAGCACTCTCGAGTCTGCCTCCTCAGGTCACCAAGCAAGATCGCTCACCATCAATTTCACAGCCTCCCCCAGCACCGCTTCCAATTTACCCGGGGCCAGTCACACAGTCCTGGTGGATCACTGGGCCAGAGAACAGGGCACAGGCAGGCCAGCACACAGGCTCCCTTTAGCAGAGAGGCAGTCCCTCCAGCTGTTCAGCAGTCAGCAGTTTAGACCCCAAATGGCGGTTTCTCCTGGCCAACAGCAGTCCATGCTGTATCTTCTCTTCCACGTCAGCACACAGCAATTTACATGGAGTCACAGCCCTAGTACTTATACCCATGTCAGTCTTTGTTCTGCCCTGACACAGGACTTGGGACCCATTCCAAACCAGTTCTGGGGGCACTCACACCTTTCTCTAAAGGTGCAAGACCACCTCCTTTGTCAGTGTAGGCACTGGACCCAGACACACCACAGGGGAGCAGAGCCAGCATTGTGGAAGGCAGGCACGGTCCTATTCAGGCCCAGGTGCTACTCCTCGCAGCACTCCAATTGCAGATTTGCCTATTCAGCCTAGCGCTGACTCACCTAGCCCCTCTGGAGCCCCTGCACCTCCCCAGGCTCTGTCACTCCAGAGCCAGACATGCAATACACAACAGGCAGGCACAAAGACACATAGCAAACAGAAATGCCCACTTCTAAAAGTGGCATTTCTAAAATATTGATAATGAATCTGTGAACACCATTACGCAGCATTTATTACCACTATTTCAAACATCTCAAACTTGATCACGCTACTCCTCTGGCGTCAGGAATTACCACTGAAACACATATCAGGGAATCCCCAATGCATTCCTATGAGAGGGCAGACTCACAGTAGTGAGAAACCAAAATGGCTGTTTGTCACTACCACACATGCAACACAGTTAAGGTACATGTCCTACCTTTTACCTATAGCACACCCTGCCCATAGGGCTAGCTAGGGCCTACCTTAGGGGTGACTGATATGTAGTCAAAGGGGAGTCACAGACGTGGCACCCACTTTATGTGTCATTTCACAGCGGCAGTAAACTGCGTGCGCAGGCCCTGCAATGGCAGAGGCCTGAGACAGGTTTGAAAGGCTACTTTGGTGGGTGGCGCAAGCAGCGCTGCAAGCCCACCGTTTAATTTACTGGCCCTGGGTATATGAGATACCACTTTACAAGGGACTGATAGGTAAATTAAATAAGCCAAACAGGTGTAGACCAATCTTACTAAGTTTACCATAGAGCACATGCACTTTACACTGGACAGCAGTGATAAAGTGCCCAGAGTCCTAAAACCACCAACACCAGGTCAGAAAAAATACCAGGAGGAAGGCAAAAAGTTCAGGGATGACCTTGCAAAAAGGGCAAAGTCTATCAGAAAGCATTATATCTCCTTACTCTTCTGAGCAGCAGTCGACCAATGGAGCTGAGTGGGGCACGTGCGCCTCCTTTCTACACAGTCAGACCTCTCGGGCTCTATATCTCATGCATGCAGAGACCCCAGCCACAAGGACCAAACTCCCTCCAAAAATATTTCCCCACAGTTGTAGCAAAAACGCAATAATAATAATTAAAACATTATGTATATTATGTGAGCACCCCTCAAGTCACTGCATTCCTTCCACTGAGCTTTCAGATTCGACGATACCAAAATATAGCTCTCGCGAGATGAAAACAAATCTATCTTTGCTTCATTTATTACTACCAATGGATAGGAGAATGAGTCAGTGGTATTGAACATGTTAGAAAATCTGCCAGCTGTTTCTCCCATTGTTTTTAGCTGCAGTCATGGGATACAAATTTGCCCACCAGACAAGCATTTCAAGTTTAGTACTTTTTAAATCAAACTTACTACTGTCATTGAGTGAGTCCTGTGCCGTGCTGCCCTTGTCAGAAGTGCGCTGTGAAGTACGTTGGGGCAGGGGAAAACTTGGATAGGAGGCAGATATATTGGTCCGACTCGGGACAGTGAAGTGTCAACACGGCCAAGGAGGTAGGGGCAAATTTATTCCCAAGCCCTACTTGACCTATCATTGATAGCGCTGCCTTGTGGGCTTTACGCTGAGGCAGGAACCCACCCGGACTTTTTCTGACGCTGTGTGTCGAGGCAGGCAACAGGCAGGAATTAGGTGTATGTTACACACTGTATAATCCAGCCATTGACCCGTGGCTACCAGCGGTGCTTCTTTCTGCACAAATGAGAAAAATGTCTGTGCGGGAAATCACCCAACCTGGTAACACGGATTCTGGGGCAAGGAATTACCGTATGATATCGGCTCTTCACTGGCAGACCGTGTGAAGTGAGCGAATATCATGTGACAAACGGTGCCACTGTGTTAGTTGGCAGGTATGAGTACCACTTTACCAGGGATTTGCAAGTAAATTAAATGTGTCAAATGGGTGTAAGCCAATTTCACGATGTTCACAGGAGCAAGCTCCCCCCCACCCCTCCTTTAGCACTGGTCATAAGGGGTAAAGAGTCCCAAGGCCAACAAAAACAAAATCAGTATAAACGGAGGAGTAAGGCAAAAAGTTTGGCGGAAGACCATCCTAAAGCTGACAGGTTTAACACGAGTCAACTTCAGGCAGTTCATATCCTGGAATTCATCATCCAATGCTGCTGATGGATAAAGAGAAGCTCTAGAATTCAAAGTGCTAGGTAAAAAACATTGACTTGGCAGAGAGTGGCCCTCATGAGCGAGGGCCATTTGGCAGCTCTGATCACTCCGGCGCAAAGCCTTTGGCAGGAATTTCATGCAAATAAGTGTTTCTGCTGAGACAATATTATAAAATGAACCTTTGTGAAGTGTGAATTTATTCTTAAGTGGTTTATTGGTACTATTGCCACCCTATTATTCAATGGCACGTATGCTCAACTGTACTGATGGCTGGATCCGTAGTGCTAATATTTGTTGCCATAGGCAAACACGAATCATGTGTGTGTGCCATGACAGACCTGTCTCATGAATTACGGTCTTGTTAGACCAGGAGGGGTGCCCACAATGCTGCCCTCATAATGGTGGAAGGCTACTGCCTTCACCAGGAGTTGAGCAGCAAGAATGTGGTGGTGGTAGCATACTGTGTAGTGATCAGTAGGAGTGAATAGGTCCTTTTCATCCTATGTCACTAGAGTGAGGCCTATAGACTCACTCACTTATTAAAGTTCCGCTGTTGTGTGCTTAACTCACCTCTGGCTTCAGAAGAATGGTGTGCAGTGCTGCAGAAGTGGTGAATCTGTGCTGGGTGTATGTGTGCCTCGGAAGTGCAACATACTAGGATAATGCAGTTCTGAGTAGTGCGTGCATAATGTATGCATGTGCCTGAGAGTGGTTAAGTACCTGAGTGATGTAGTGCTGTGTAGTTCATGAAGGATACGTGCATGTGCTGGGTGTATGTGTACCTGGGAGTAGTGCAATACATAAGGCGTGCAGTTCATCCAGAATGAGTGCATGTGCTTAGTGTATATGTTGAATGAGAGTGCAGGAAGGAAAGCACCTTCGTGCTGGTGGGAGCACTATTAACTATACCATGAGGTAATAATCCTTTAACATAAAGAGCAGTCTTATATCGATAGTTTCTTCAATATGGCGTTGTTTTATTCCTGAGATGCATTAACCATCATGCACATCACAACGTAATTCTTTCAAAAATCAGAATTTATTGTTTAACAGTAAACCCAAAGCATTTCGGTTCGTAAATTGACCCTTCTTCAGGGGTAATATCCTGCGTTTCTATAAGAAATGGAAACAGGGGGCCAGTCAGTGACATATTTCTATACTCGTACAAAGTGAAACTTGCCAAGTAACGTCAAATGATACTTTAGGAAAAGGGATGGTGCTCGATAGACGTCTCAAAAATAAAGCTGAAAAGTGACCCATCGTGTTTTCATATGTGCGGTAAGAATCGATAATGACCCAGCAGAGAAAGAATTAAAGTGACTAAAAACAAAATAAAGGCGCCTCGTGGTGGCGGTAACCAAACTGTTAGATTCAGCAATTACATGCGTACTGCTTATGAAAAGTTCCCGCGTTAAGTTGCCACCAAAAATAAAGTGCAGTCATGCTGTAATACGCTGCAATGTTAAAAGTCGGTGATGTGTAAGATTAATTCTTTACCTGGACCTCTAACTGCTCCCGCGGGATGCCATGGACAAATAATATTATGCCGTGATTCCGTAGGTGAAATTTTAATGTGCGGCGTCTTAACTACGCCCAAAGTAAAATATAACGATGTGGATGGATTAGTAAACGACGAACATCGTTGTGAATAAAGTTTAAACGACCGTGACCACGATAAAAAAACATAAAAAACGAAGGTGTTTGAGGTTCCGTGAAAACTGAACCCATGTTTCTGAACTAATGGTACCATGACGATTCTGGTATTAGCGAATCGCAAATGATGAGTCTAATATAAGAGCGCGTTCTCGCAACGCTGCACTGAAGGATTCGTCATGTATTGCTGATTCATGTGTTCGAACCTACGGGTTCCATTTCGTGCACGACGTCCATTTTGTATCATTGCCCTCACATAGTCAGTGAATGGGCGATGTCCGAACAATGACCCTGATTAGGTAACCTCGAGGGCACGTAGTCCCTAGCGCGCGTTCTGCCAAATTCTGCATGACTTGGCGAAAGCTGACCCTATCGCCTGAGGCGGACCCTGCCGTACTGGTTTTCTGTCCTGCCCTGCCTGAGCAAAATTACTGGCCCTGATACAATAGACCACGCTTCTTTTATTTGCCTACGAACATTACTTATCTGACTCTTCTATTTTCTGCATCTGTTCCTGCATTTCCCTTTAGCCTTTTATGATGAGGAGGTGACCAATTTTATTATGGGGCGGTCCGGCCTTTCAATAGAGGGATGTCAGAAACATGTGATTGAAGGCCGGACACCTGGAGATGGGAATGTGATGTTGTGTGATCTTATTGTTTGGAATACAGAAACGGGAATAATTGTAAACTTGTAGGAATGTTTGCCCGAAGTAGAATATTCAGTATTAAAGGAGCGACCTGCTTTGTACAAATCGAGCAGTCTCCTTAGAATCTATCTCGTATGATACTTCTGTGACTTCTGTTCCTGACTGCAGTCATTAAAGACGATCTTTTGACGCCAGAGGAAGAGTCCTGTGTCTCTGTTTGTTAAGTACGCCAAAACAGGTGAACCCCAAAGGTTTCAGGTGTTGTCCCCTGGCACCGCTGGGTCTTAGAAATTGCCCAGTCCTTCAGTTGGCGCCCTAGCGTGGTGCGACATCGAGCGGTTCCGGACCTAGCCTGAAGAATTGTGAGGAGCTTCGTGTGAAATTTCCGAGGGAGGTGCACCCCACTTCATCGATCCATGTATGTCGCATAAGTGGTCCGAAGGTCTTTCCCCGCGAAGGTTCCTGCTTCCAGACGGTTGCAAAAGACTGGCGCCCTGACTGTCGACCTGTTTTGGAGCCTGGCGTAGTCCTTAGTACGGCGAGACGATAGACGGGTCTTCCTGGTGACGTAATTGCTCTTTCAGTTAAGTATAAGTGGGTCGCTCCCAGTCCTTAGGTTTGTTCTTTTGCTTGGTAACTCGAGTTCTTTGGTCCTTAGTTTTGGTTTGCATGGTTCCATTGCATTTGGTTTAGTTTGGTCCTTAGGATTATTTGGTAGCTGCTGTTCCGAAAAACCGAGGGTCTTGTACATTTACGAGTGTATCGGTAGAGATAGCCCCTTGAAGTTTGAAACTCGGTTAGTGAGCGAAAATGCCTAACCGTAGTCTTGGTTTCTTGTCTTGTCTTGGATGTTACAACAAGGATTCCCGATTGGAGGACTCTTGTCCGATACCTCCGGTTGGAACTCCGACTTATGAGCTCTATTCGAAGCATGGTGTGGGCCCTATCACGTATAACGAGGTATGGGTCCGCTATACGAGGAAAGATGGTGTTCTCAGATGGCCACTACATGGTAGTTTTGAAACTGCAATTTTGGATAATTTGGAGGCGAAGTTATTTAAGAAGAAAGCCCGGCCAGCGATGTTTGACTCCTTTCGTCTATGGCGCAAAGAAGCCAAGCAGAAAGAAATCAAACAGGCTAAAAAGGATAAACGAGAAAAAGGTGTCTCAATTATGCAAGCTGCTAGGCAGTTTAAGGAAGATGAAGAAGAGAAAGCGACCGAGATTTTCACTAGACACCATAGCATGGCAATTGATAAGTGCTACCCTGTTTTGCCATCATGTCCCGATAAGCCGAAAGAGGACCCCGAAAAGGATCCTCTGATGTCTTATTTATTGAAATCGCCACCTCCTTATGTACAAGGTGCTATAGCCCTTTTGGTTCCCCCTGCTGTACAACCGGCTGCTGGTCAGCCCGTGGTAGTTCCTCCCCCACCACCTGTTCCTCAGCAGGGTTATGTTCCTACGGCACCCCCTCTTCCTGGGTTGCCTTTTTCGTCTTTAACTGCTACACCTCACCTTACTACGTCTATCACCCCTGTTTCTGTTACCCCTTTTGCTCCTTTGCTTTCGCTGAATGCTGTCTCTCCTGCTCTTATGTCTACTTCACCTTCCGCTCGTCGGCGAGTAACCGACACCGTCCCTAGTTTTCTGACTCCTCTTTTTGGGTCGCTAATTGCGCCCGTCGTTTCTGATTCTATGCAGAGACGTAGCCAGCTCCCTGAGTCTAGGGAACGAGCATTATTAGATTCGATGGCTCATAGGTGGATTTTGAAACCCGATAGGTATAGTTGTCGTATAGTTTACGATACATTTTCTCAGTGGAATGAACCGACTCAGAGGTATGTGTTTGAGGAGATGTGTAAATTGTTGCGAGACGAATGGGACAACGACGAATTAGACTCAGCCCCTGCTGAAATGCTCGGACTCCAGAGTCAATTTGCGAAAGGTATAATTGTGGGCTCTGATGCTAGACATGCGTTAGAACGGCTTCTTGCCTATAGGTCTGTATTACCGTCTAGAGTTTTGTTTGCGAATGATTCCTCGGCAAAGAAGACGTTAGGACAGTATCCTATGAGAGAGGTTGCTGCCAGTATGGCGTGATGCAGTACAGGCTGATGCAGGGAGAGGTATTGCGGCCGCTCCGGCACATTTTCAGAGAATTTGGATACATGTCCCATGGAAAAGGTCTGAAGTATTAGCATTAAAACAGACTTTGCCAGACCCACGTGAGAATCCCGCTGGTTACTATAAGGAATTGTCCCAGACAGTGGACGCCTGTATTATGAACATTGCAGATATTGAGATGTTGTTTGGCAATGTAGTGCCACAACCGATATGGGCAAAGATCCGCCATGAGGATCATCCGAACGAGTTAGGTGGTACCTGGACTGCTATTTTAGCTGCGGATACTCTCCAAGTAGGAGGTGCAAAGCCTGAACCGCTAGTAGCGGAGTTACCAAATAGGATAGTTAATTTAATGAAGACGCTGATGCCAGCATTGAGAGTAAACTGGGATAAATTGTCGGCTTGTAAGCAGAAGAAGGATGAAAGTGTGTCCGACTTTTTCATGCGATTTGAGGAGACTTTTGTGGACCACAGCGGTCAAGATATGAGTTCAGAGGGAGGCCAGAGACTATTTGTTGATAAGTTTGTGTTTAACTTGCTGCCTGACTTGTGCAACAAATTGAAAGACTCAGAAAGTGCTTGGGCTGTCTCTTCAACGGCTCAGATTCTAGCCACAGCCCAATATTACGAGAACAGAGATAAAGAAGATAAAGAAGAAAAAGAACGTGTAGAGAGGAAAACGAAGGACCTGAAGGTGTTGTTGCAGCAGGCGTATCCGCGTCGCTCGAATCAGAGCGATTCGCAGCAACGTACGCAATTTCAGCAACAGACACCGTTTCCGAAAGTACAACTGAGACCGGAGTATTTCGCTTCCAGGCCCTTGTTAGGATTGAATCAATGTGCATACTGCAAGGAAGAAGGTCATTATAAGAACGAGTGCCCTGCTTTGCGACAGCGTATGAATGGTGGCCAGTCCTGAGAGGTCGTGGTTTTCAACAAGTCTCTAGAGGTAGAGGACGTGGTGTCACGTCTTCTCAGAATGAGCGTTCTCTCCCGTCACAAAATTCTCTTAATTGTTTTGACCAATCAAAGGTGCAATCTGATAGATCTCCGCAGTACCATGTAGATGATTACTATGTCGAGGGCGAGAGTACTGCGTACAATGATTGCTAGGATAGCCATGGACAAAGAGAGGGAGTAGTGTCAGTTCCAGTTGATCAGAGTGGGCCTTACGTTTCAGTAGCTTTATCAAGTGTGGTTGAGCCTTTTTTGTTGGATACTGGTGCGGCAAAAAGTTCAATCATACATTCTAAACTCCCTGGCGCACCCTTGTCTGGCTTAACTAATGTCTCAGTAGGATTCTCTAGCGCCCCTGTTTGTAATCCAGTCTCTAGTCCTTTGTCCCTTTCAATTGGACCATGTAAGTTAGAGGCACCATTGATTTTGACTACTGGTTGTGGTGAGAACTTGCTGGGTTTGGACCTGTTGAAACGATTGTATGCGACATTGCATTGTTCCCCATCAGGAGTACAACTTACATTGGGCAGGAAAGTGATCTCTCCTATGTATGTGTCGACAGATAGGCTTCCACAAGAATTGCGTTCGCTCCCCGAATCTCTTTGGGCTACGGGTCCTAATGATGTGGGTCTTCTGGAAATTCCTCCATATGTTGTTCAGCTCAGACCGAATGTTAGGTTACCGCATATTCCGCAATATCGAATTTCGAGCGATGGTGAACGAGCACTCTTAGCGATCATCCATGATTTGATCCAGAAGGGTGTGATCAAAGAAACACGAGGTAACGTGTGTAATAGTCCTGTTTTGCCGATTTTGAAACGTACCGATTCTTCCCAACCTCCTGTGTATCGTTTCGTAATTGATCTTAGAGAAGTGAACAAGATTGTGGTTCCGCAGTTTCCTGTGGTTCCCGATATCACAGCTTTATTGACATTGATTCCTGCTTCAGCTACCTGGTTCTCGGTGATTGACTTGAAGAATGCCTTCTTTAGCATCCCGATAGCAGAAGAAAGTAGGGACATTTTTGGTTTCTCCTTGGGTAGTCGTAGCTTCAGATTCAAGCGCGCACCTCAAGGTTATTGTGAAAGTCCCTCGATATATAGTCAGGCTCTGAAAAGCCAGCTTGATACCTTTGTATTGCCTGTCGGGGCTGCTTTGATCCAGTACGTAGATGATCTTTTAGTGGCTGCTGATGACAAAACAACTTGCAAAGCAGCTACAATTTCTTTGCTACAGCATTTGTCCGATTTACATCACAAGGTGTCACCTTCTAAGCTGCAATATTGTTGCCAAGAGGTAACCTACTTAGGTCATCTCTTGTCAAAGGAGGGAAGAAGGTTGACCCCAGAACGAATTAGAGCAATTGCTCAAATGACTGTGCCAAACACTCAAAGAGAAGTACGTGCCTTTTTTGGTATCACATCATACTGCAGACAATGGATCCCGAATTTTCATTGTTAGCAAAGCCTTTGTTAGCTCTCACGTGCAAAGATGTTTCGAATCCTCTGCCATGGTCTGATGACTGCCAGAAGAGTTTTTCTGAGCTACGCGATGCGTTGTGTTCAGCTCCTGTGTTGGGTACCCCCGACTACAGTAAACCATTTACACTATACGTTCATGAACGAGAGGGTTGCGCGTTGAGCGTGTTGACGCAACAATTTGGTGATAAACAGCATCCGTGTGCGTATTTTTCTTCAACCTTAGATCCAGTAGCAAGAGCATTGCCGAGTTGTCTTAGAGCGACAGCGGCAGCTGCTGTGCCTATTCGACAGTCTGCTGGTCTGGTCATGAATAATATGTTAGTGGTAATGGTTCCACATGCAGTAGATACTTTATTGAACAGAACGAAAACTCAACATCTCACGAGTGCTAGGTTGTCAGGCTATGAGCTGACACTCTTGGCAAGTCATATTCAGATAAGATGTAGCGTGTTGAATCCAGCCACATTGTTGCCGACTACTGTAGAGTCGAGTGATTCAGAACCACATGATTGTTGTTTGCGAACTGAAGAAGAAACGAAGGGTCGGATCGATTTGAAAGATACCCCGTTGTCAGATTCGGATGGTACTTTGTATGTGGATGGTTCGTGCTTTAAGTTGCCGAATGGTGATGTGACTGCCGCGTATGCTGTGACGACATTGAGTACGATTGTTGAGACCGCGAGAGTAAGTCAGAATTCTGCACAAGCTGCAGAGTTAATTGCGTTGACAAGAGTGTGTGTTTTGGCTGAGGGAAAGAGAGTGAACGTGTTTACCGATAGTCAGTATGCGTTTGGTGTTGCACACAGTTTTGGACGATTATGGAGAGAGAGAGGATTTTTGACGTCCCACGGGACAAAAATACAGCATGGACAATTGGTGAATGAGCTTCTGGAATCACTTACTTTGCCAAAGCAAATTGCGATTGTGAAGTGTAGTGCTCATCGGAAGGTCACGGATGATGTTGGTCGTGGTAATGCATTTGCAGATGAGATTGCGAAAAAGACGGCAAAAAACATGACGAGTCGAATGTATGTTGTAAGTTCTGCAAGATGGGTTACGGATGCTGGAATGTGTGAAGACACGATTGAGAGTGTGAAGTCAATTCAGAATGAGGCTACTGAGAGTGAGAAGAATGTGTGGAAAGACAGTACGGGTAAATTGGATTCAACCGGTTGTTGGATCGATCTGTCTGAACATCAAAGATGGATGTTACCTGATGCGTATGTGCTTGCAGTAGTTACAATGGCACATGGAATGGCACACATTAGTGCGAAATGAATTTGCAAGTTGTTGGCCCCAGTATGGAAGAATGATGGAATTGCTAAGTGTGCGGAGAGGGTGGTTAAGAATTGCATGGTGTGCCTGATGCATAATCCTGGCAAGGGAACTCCAACTCCAGCTGGTCATTTTGCTCCCCCGACTTGTCTCTTGGAGATTATCCAATTAGACTTCATTCATATGGAAAGGTGTAACAACCTTAAGTATGTCCTTGTTGTAGTTTGTGCATTTTCACGATGGACTGAAGCCTACCCCTTGAAGGATAATACATCCCTGTCCACAGCCAAAGTCCTTCTCAAAGAGTTTTTCCCTAGGTTTGGCATGCCACGGATCGTATGGTCGGATAATGGAAGTGAGTTTGTGGGAAAGGTTATGAAGAGTGTGTGTGTGGGTTTGGGGATTAGACAGAAGTTCCATAGTGCAAATCACCCACAGTCCGCAGGTCTTGTTGAGGGTTATAACGGGACTCTGAAATTAAAGTTAGCCAAGATCCAAACGACTACTGGATTGTCATGGCCAGATGTATTGCCTTTGGCTCTTCTATCCACTAGGGCGACTGTTCACTCTCGAATAGGGCTTAGCCCGTATGAAATTGTGTTTGGTCGTCCTGCGAACGTTTGGGGGGTCCCTAGACCTAAGGAATTCACCCAGCTCGAATATCCCATGTTGATCGATTACCTTTATGACTTGACTGCTAAACTAAGTGCCATTCATCAACAGGTTTTTGAGGCTCTGCCAAAACCAACAGAGGGACCAGGACACAAGTTACAGCCTGGCGATTTCGTGGTCGTAAAGAACTTTGGGAAATCAAGAAACTTGGAGCCAAGCTATATCGGACCGTTCCAGGTCCTGTTGTCAACGCGAACTGCTGTTTGATTGGCTGGAAGAAAGCATTGGGTACACGCTGCCCATACGAAACGTGTACCGCTTCCTTTACCGTATGACAATATGGATTAGACAGGGAATTGGCAATTCTGAGACAGAGTGTGTTCCTAGGCTTGTCCCGTTCAGCGATGCACAATGTAAAGGTTTTGAGTCTGCTAAACTGAAGAACACTGCTGCTTCACCTGGAACTGTGCCTTTGCCCCTGGATTTGAACATTACTCCGTTCAAACATTCACCTGAACAATTGAACACTGTTTCGCCATCTGGTCCCTTGTTCGAAGAGCAGACACAACCTGGAAGACATCGTTACTCTTTACGCTCCCATTCCAAGGACTAATAAAGTGAATACCTCTTTTTTGTTTTCCTTTGCCCCCTCTGCCCTGACAACTCATCTTTGGACAATTGTATTCTCCTCAGCCAGGAAGTTTGCTGTGTGCGTGTTTTTGAACCGGCCATCCGGGTTCGCCGTAGGGCCGTGACGTGTGCCTAGTTTTGATTTGCAGGTTACCAGACACTAGGTCGGTTTCCCCGGTTGGTCTTTGGGAACTCCCAAGGCTAACGGACGCATTTCCGAACAGGTACAAACCAACCGCCACGGACGGCTCGAGTAGAGGATGGAGCTTCCTGCGCGGCGAGGTATTAATACTGTGATTGAGCGTAAAGTGAAATTGCATGAAATATTGCACAACAAATGTTTCCTGATCCAGTGTGCCCTAATGTTTCTGATTGTCTTGGTGACTCTGATGGGTGGAATTGTTTTTGGTGCCCGGTTAATTTTTGTACCTGCTATGTCTACGGTGCCTCCTCACGTTTCCCTTCCTGTTACCACTGCTTCTTCGCACTCCTTCCACCCTTTACCTGAACACGAACAAGCTAGACGTTCTGAGTTTGTGAACAATTCATTTATTCAACTCCTGCACCAACACCAACTAGTGATGAATATGACTAATTGCTGAGTGTGTGGTTTGATGCCGCATACCGTCGATAAAGGTATCCCGTATCTAGCTCTGCCTTTTAGCTATAATGGGTCATCGTGGGCATTCCAGACTATGTTCCTCTTTGCGCTTGAGACCTATCCCCCGCGACCACCGCGCTCCACAAGATATAGCTCTAGCAATAAAGCCTTGGTAAGAGGAGTTGCCGATATGAGTAGAGATATCGATGCATATTCATCCATTCCTAAGGATGAGTTGCGAGCTTATGTGGGTTGGAATGCGACTGGGTATAGCATTAGTCTGGGTGAGAAACAGCGTAAGAGCTCGTCTCCGATTTGGGTCGTACCACACTTAGGTCGTTTTTGTTTGCAAGGCAATGGTCAGAATCCGAGAGCTCAACTAGGGAAGAGTGACTGTACTGAAACATACGTTTTTCCATCACAGTCTTCTCCTGTGTTTTTGGCTGCCAAGGGTACATACTTTGTCTGTTATGACCGAGCATACACATGGTTGCCCCCTGATTTTTCGGGAACATGTTATGTTGCTAACTTACTGCCGCCGACATTTACCGCTGCCCCTGATTATCACAAGGCCAGATTTGTGAGGGGTGTTGTTAGTCAGGAGGACACTGCTGGTCAGGAAGTGGGAGACTTCCTCAAGGGTTTCCTGCTGTTTTGGGGACCTATGATCAATAGTAGGAACCTGAGACAACTGACTCGAGTAGTTGAATCCACTGTTAATGTAACGGCTGGTGCCCTTGGTAACTTGACAGCTGAGCTTCAAGCGGATCGCCTTATGACGTTGCAGAACCGGATGGTTCTAGATGTGGTACTTGCAGATCGAGGTGGAGTGTGTAAAGTGATACAATCGAGTTGCTGTGTTTTCATTCCGGATAATGCTCCGACAGTTTATGAGGCCATTTCCAAGTTGCATAAGATCTCTGATTCTATACATATGGATGAAGGGGAGTGGTCGCTAACTGGATGGTTTTGGAACCTATTATCTGCGTGGGGATGGAAGATTCTGATGGTCATTCGGGTTGCTTTAGTTCTCCTGTTTTCGTGCTGTCTCTGTGTCCAGTGTGGTCCTGCCTTATGTGGCCTTTGTGCTACAACGTGTATAAGAAGGCCACCTGTTACTAGAGAGGTATTGATGGAAAGGATGATGCTTCAGCAACATCTCAGTGATTTGATGAAAATAGGTATCGACTTAGATATCAATTAGTGCTTGCCTATGTAAGGGCAAAAGGAGGGTCTGAGGTTCCGTGAAAACTGAACCCATGTTTCTGAACAAATGGTACCATGACGATTCTGGTATTAGCGAATCGCAAATGATGAGTCTAATATAAGAGCGCGTTCTCGCAACGCTGCACTGAAGGATTCGTCATGTATTGCTGATTCTTGTGTTCGAACCTACGGGTTCCATTTCGTGCACGACGTCCATTTTGTATCATTGCCCTCACATAGTCAGTGAATGGGCGATGTCTGAACAATGACCCTGATTAGGTAACCTCGAGGGCACGTAGTCCCTAGCGCGCGTTCTGCCAAATTCTGGATGACTTGGCGAAAGCTGACCCTGTCGCCTGAGGCGGACCCTGCCGTACTGGTTTTCTGTCCTGCCCTGCCTGAGCAAGATTACTGGCCCTGATACAATAGACCACGCTTCTTTTATTTGCCTACGAACATGTCTTATCTGACTCTTCTATTTTCTGCGTCTGTTCCTGCATTTCCCTTTAGCCTTTTATGATGAGGAGGTGACCAATTTTATTATGGGGCGGTCCGGCCTTTCAATAGAGGGATGTCAGAAACATGTGATTGAAGGCCGGACACCTGGAGATGGGAATGTGATGTTGTGTGATCTTATTGTTTGGAATACAGAAACGGAAATAATTGTAAACTTGTAGGAATGTTTGCCCGAAGTAGAATATTCAGTATTTAAGGAGCGACCTGCTTTGTACAAATCGAGCAGTCTCCTTAGAATCTATCTCGTATGATACTTCTGTGACTTCTGTTCCTGACTGCAGTCATTAAAGACGATCTTTTGACGCCAGAGGAACAGTCCCGTGTCTCTGTTTGTTAAGTACGCCAAAACAGGTGAACCCCGAAGGTTTCAGGTGTTGTCCCCTGGCACCGCTGGGTCTTAGAAATTGCCCGGTCCTTCATGTTGCTGGCATGTTAGTAATTGATTTCTTTGTCATGTCGCCGGGCCGGATCCCGTGGATAGTGAATCGTGGGGCACCGGGAACAACAAGGACTATGACTAGCTTGACTCCGATGAGTGAAGACACCATGGAAGCACCGTCACCCAAATGTAGGACCAAGAACAGGATCGTCACAGCCATCCCCCCCATCAGCAGCGTGTGAACACTTGCTCTGCAGGAGCAGCAGTAGGAAACTTCAGATCGCTGGGGGAGAGAGCCTGCACCTGCTGAGTGCATCTGGTGAGCCCTCGGGCTGACTCACCTGACTTGGAGGGAACCTGCTGCCAGAACCCACAGACTGAATGCACTCCAGGACTCTAAACACTTCACTTCTGCTGGAAAGGGTAAGACTTGTTTCAGGCCTCATGGCCCCTGGGAAACTTGCTGTTATATCAAGCCCATGCATGCTAGAACACTATTGACTTTAAATCAGAGTTGTAGAGGACTCTTAGACTCGGGCTACTAGTAGGGTCAATTCTGAGTGTTACCAATAGTGAATGGAGAATAATCACGATCACTAACTCGAGGAGTGAGTAGTACAGAGAAGTGCCAGAGGGATGCTAGAGCCCGGATCTCAGGGTAGGATTGAGCAATTATTTGTGCATGTTGTATTCTTCCTTTGTGTGGTTAATGGTAGAAATAAAATATCTCTCTTTTGTTATAAAAGTAGGTGTTTCACTGGAGGGAGAGGAACATGGCAGCGGCAGGCTGACGCCGGTCGCATGAGCTCCGAGGCGGCACAGCATGCAAAAGCGAGCAGGCGACATGAGCGGAGATTATTTTTAGTCCTACTGGTGAGCGGATGGTGTTTTTTCCCCCCTTTTCTTTTGATTAACGGGTAATCCGGGTCCTTTTTTTGGGGGGGTAAACCCCCCTGATGTGAAGCAAATTTGTCAGCGCTCTCCAGCGCTAGGACCCAGAGGAGACGGATGAGCTATGACGTAGCGGTAGAGGCGGATCGAGCCTTCCAGGAAGCAAGGTATACATCAGCACGGCGGCCTGGAGGTCGTCGGAGGGATCTCTGGTGCCGGGCACGGGCTGCACTTGTATTCACCCACTTTCATGGGCCGGTCTGCAGAGATTTTCCCCATCTGTACCCCATTCCCCAACAGCTAATCCCGGTAAGGAGTTTCCAAGCAGGGGAGGAGCGTCAGTGGGATTTTATGGATCTGATCTCTGTCGAGGTTCAATCAGTTAACCCCTGTAGTGAGGGGGGGTAGCAGTCCAGCGAGGAAGAAGCCCGGAGGTGCAGGCATCGATTTTCTCAGGCTGCAATAGCAGGAGAACCCCTACGGGAGTACAGAGTGCTGTCAATTTCACCCCTAAAAAATAGAAACAGATATCAACTAAGGTCACAGCAAGAGCTGAGGTCAAAAGGGGTGCTTGACCTTGTGGCGAGGGAGGGTCCAACTCCGTTACCCCCTACAAGAAGAAGAAAAAACCAGGAGGCATTAAAAGGGCAAAAGGTCCCAAGGTGGTTCAACAAACTCAGAAGAATACTCCATCGCTTAAAACCTTTTTTTAAATTATGGAACAGGTTGTAGGCTTTGAGGGGGGAACCGAGATGGCTACATCAGCCCAGGAGCTCAGTGATCCTCCCTTAGAGCTGGAAAATCGGTATGCAGCTCTAGAGAATATGCTGGACCTAGGGGGTGTTGAGGGCGCAAATCAGGGCCCTTCAGCAATTAGTCGTAAGGATTACCTCTATTCGCCTCAAACTCTTCAGGTCTCATCGGGGGTTCTAGTTCCTTCGCCTCCACAGGTTACAGCGGCCTTCAATGGGCATTGCCAATCTCAAGTCCCAGCTCCGCTCCAGTTGCAGGTTCTGGTTCAGAGGGGCTCTCTGCTGTCAGACAACCATGATGGTGACGGGGGTAGGCTGGGTTCCTTATTTCAGTCATTAAGGGGGGATCTTATGTCTAAGTTTGAAATCTCTGAGAATAATCAAAAAAGTATCCACAATAGGTTTGACCTTTTAGAGTCCAGGTTGGATAATATTTGCGCGCGGACAGGATCACTTGAGCTTAAAGTTACTGCCCTGCCAGAATCTGTCCAAGGAAATTCTAAGGACATCGATACATTAAAAATCCAGAATCGATCTCTCATAATGGACATGGAAAGATTAGAAATGCAAGCCCGCAGGAACAACCTCAGAATCTTGAAGATCCCCGAAGGGGAAAAGATGGAAGACATTAAAGGATTTGTCTGTAAACTACTGAGGGACGAAGTTTTGAAAGATCGGCCTGACATTGACCTGGAGGCAGAGATTCAAAGGGTACATAGGGACCCTTTTAGACTACATCCAGATAGGAAAGCACCAAGGAAAATTCTTGTTAATTTCCAAACATACAGCGTTAAAGAACTAATTTTAGGTAGATGCCTATCTTGCTCCATTCTCCACCATCAGGCACATCCTTATCAAATTAGATCAGATATCGGGGGAAGAACCGCGCAGAGACAGTGGGAGCTGGGCTCTAGAATGCCGGAATTAAGGTCTCTTGGAGCACAAGTTCAAATGAAATTTCCTGCCCTTTTGAAAATAATGTGGAGGAACAAAATGTACAATTACAGCCAACCAGAGGATGTTGATGACCTCCTATCTCAGATGAAACAGTAAAAAAAAAAAAAAAGGAGTCAATAAATTCCACTTCGGGCTTCAGAGGGGGAAAGAAAGAAAAAAAAAGGGGGGAAATAAAATTACAAAAAAAAAAATATATATATATATATATATATATATGAACCACCAGTTTGCCAATCTCAAGTCCCAGCTCCGCTCCAGTTGCAGGTTCTGGTTCAGAGGGGCTCTCTGCTGTCAGACAACCATGATGGTGACGGGGGTAGGCTGGGTTCCTTATTTCAGTCATTAAGGGGGGATCTTATGTCTAAGTTTGAAATCTCTGAGAATAATCAAAAAAGTATCCACAATAGGTTTGACCTTTTAGAGTCCAGGTTGGATAATATTTGCGCGCGGACAGGATCACTTGAGCTTAAAGTTACTGCCCTGCCAGAATCTGTCCAAGGAAATTCTAAGGACATCGATACATTAAAAATCCAGAATCGATCTCTCATAATGGACATGGAAAGATTAGAAATGCAAGCCCGCAGGAACAACCTCAGAATCTTGAAGATCCCCGAAGGGGAAGAGATGGAAGACATTAAAGGATTTGTCTGTAAACTACTGAGGGACGAAGTTTTGAAAGATCGGCCTGACATTGACCTGGAGGCAGAGATTCAAAGGGTACATAGGGACCCTTTTAGACTACATCCAGATAGGAAAGCACCAAGGAAAATTCTTGTTAATTTCCAAACATACAGCGTTAAAGAACTAATTTTAGGTAGATGCCTATCTTGCTCCATTCTCCACCATCAGGCACATCCTTATCAAATTAGATCAGATATCGGGGGAAGAACCGCGCAGAGACAGTGGGAGCTGGGCTCTAGCACAAGTTCAAATGAAATTTCCTGCCCTTTTGAAAATAATGTGGAGGAACAAAATGTACAATTACAGCCAACCAGAGGATGTTGATGACCTCCTATCTCAGATGAAACAGTAAAAAAAAAAAAAAAGGAGTCAATAAATTCCACTTCGGGCTTCAGAGGGGGAAAGAAAGAAAAAAAAAGGGGGGAAATAAAATTACAAAAAAATATATATATATATATATATATATATATGAACCACCAGTTTGCTCTGCATTGAAGACGCATCCACCAGCCAGTAAGTTCAACCTTTTAATTGCTAGGAACAAGATTGCAACTCCGTTAGTATGTCCATTAGCCTGACGCGTTTCAGAGCATTCATGCTCTTTCTTCAGAGGCAGATTTAAAAAAGGCACAACTCTTCTTGCACGTTCTCCAAGTACCTGCGTGCTTAATTAATTTCTATTAGCCTCCGGTGTGCCATTCTTAATTTATTCAATTCCCATTGCACGCTAGGACTCGAAGTTCTGTTTAGTGCACAATGTTACCTCCAGTGGTTGTGTGCCGATTAAAATAATTCTTGGACTAATGTCAGCCCTCCAGTGGGCCCCAGAACTGAAAGCTTGCTCCTCTTTCATTGCACCAGCTGCGCCATCCGTGACTCGAAAAGTTCCGGTCTGACGTTCCCTCCATTTTCACGGGCGATGCGTGCTTCTACGGCTGGACCAGCCGCATGAAATATGAACCACCAGTTTGCCCTGCATTGAAGACGCATCCACCAGCCAGTAAGTTCAACCTTTTAATTGCTAGGAACAAGATTGCAACTCCGTTAGTATGTCCATTAGCCTGACGCGTTTCAGAGCATTCATGCTCTTTCTTCAGAGGCAGATTTAAAAAAGGCACAACTCTTCTTGCACGTTCTCCAAGTACCTGCGTGCTTAATTAATTTCTATTAGCCTCCGGTGTGCCATTCTTAATTTATTCAATTCCCATTGCACGCTGGGACTCGAAGTTCTGTTTAGTGCACAATGTTACCTCCAGTGGTTGTGTGCCGATTAAAATAATTCTTGGACTAATGTCAGCCCTCCAGAGGGCCCCAGAACTGAAAGCTTGCTCCTCTTTCATTGCACCAGCTGCGCCATCCGTGACTCGAAAAGTTCCGGTCTGACGTTCCCTCCATTTTCACGGGCGATGCGTGCTTCTACGGCTGGACCAGCCGCATGAAATATGAACCACCAGTTTGCCCTGCATTGAAGACGCATCCACCAGCCAGTAAGTTCAACCTTTTAATTGCTAGGAACAAGATTGCAGCTCCGTTAGTGTGTCCATTAGCCTGACGCGTTTCAGAGCATTCATGCTCTTTCTTCAGAGGCACCGGAGGCTAATACAAATTAATTAAGCACGCAGGTACTTGGAGAACGTGCAAGAAGAGTTGTGCCTTTTTGAAATCTGCCTCTGAAGAAAGAGCATGAATGCTCTGAAACTCGTCAGGCTAATGGACACAGTAAAGGAGCTGCAATCTTGTTCCTAGCAATTAAAAGGTTGATCTTACTGGCTGGTGGATGCGTCTTCAATGCAGGGCAAACTGGTGGTTCATATATATATATATATAATAATTATAAAATAGATTAAAAAAAAAAAAAGAGATGGTGAATGGGAACACTAAAAGATTTGTGGGCAACCTCAAGAAGCGAAAAAAGGAGGGGCGCTACAAAATAAGGGGTGTAGGTAAAAAATATATATATATATAAAAGTATAAAGGAGTAGAATATATACAATAAAAGGAATAAATAATTAATTGATTCCTGTTCACAGTGGGAATAGTGGGAGAAACTACTGTGTCATCATGTCGCTTTTCTGATTTTGGGTAATAATTTTATTGCTGTGTCACCTTTGGAGGGGCTCCTGAAAGGTGATACCAGCTCCAGGTATGAAGGGAGGGTTCCTCATGGAAGGGTTTGGGTGGGGCCACAAAGGGGTGGGTAAACTGGGAAAAATTGTCCTCATACGATGCAAAATTGTCTTTCGTGCTAAAAGCTCTAGATGTATGGTAGTCGCGGGTAGATCATGAGTGGACTGAGTGGTATAAAATTCCGCTCCTGGAATGTTAACGGCCTGGGGGGGAAGGAAACAATCGAGGGTTTGTGAGTATTTAAAAAGTACGGAAGCCCATCTCTATCTATTACAGGAAACACACTTAGAGGCTAAAGTATGTGAACAAGTTTTTGGTAAATTGGGGTGGGTACAGAATGTACTATGTTCACGACAGAAGGGGTGTACAAGAGGTGTAGCAATTGTTGTCAGGTCGAACAGAGGGATTAAGGTCCAGTAATGGGACACTGATCAATCGGGCAGATGGCTCGTGGCAGCCCTCTCTATAGGTGGCTCATTCTTTACCTGCACAGTGTATTATGGCCCGAATGAGGAAAACCCAGGTCCTATCTTAAAACTTAGTGCAAGCCTA
Organism: Triturus cristatus; assembly: GCF_964204655.1. Classification (NCBI taxonomy): domain Eukaryota; kingdom Metazoa; phylum Chordata; class Amphibia; order Caudata; family Salamandridae; genus Triturus; species Triturus cristatus. The sequence goes on from NC_140583.1 coordinate 1,036,873,851, forward strand.
TCACAGAACCCAGTCCCCGTTATATTAGGGGGAGATTTTAATCTGGTTTTTGATAGGCAGCTGGACCGGAACTCTAGGGTCAAATATTGTGCTCCAACTAAAACTGTATCATCACTGTGGAATATTATGAAGGACTTTAACCTACTGGACCTGAAATCCAGTGAAATATGCAGCCAAAAGAGAGTATTCTTTTTATAGCAAAAAGTACAAGCAATTTTCTAGAATAGATTACTTTTTGGCTGATCAGGTACTGCTTGCAAACATTTTATCGGTCTGTTATATCCCGGTGGGTATCTCGGATCATTTAGTGGTCGAACTTGTACTCAATTTAGGATCTAGGAATATCGAATATAGATGGACACTCGACAGAACACTCCTCCTGGATGAAAAAGTGAAGGTAGAGGTAAAAGCAAGAATAATTGATTTTTTAAATTTTACTCTTGGTTCCTCTACTGTGCAAATTGTTTGGGAGTCCTTTAAGACCTACTTACGGGGACTGTTGGGTTCACAAATGATCTATAGGAGGAAAACCATCAAGAAAAAAGAAATAGAAGATCTTAAAGCTATAAAAGAGAAATAATTAGATCTACAACTAGCTGCTCTGAAAGGCAGGGAGAGTATTCCAAAAGTAGTGAGAGAGTTATTGGAATTACAAGCAGCATTTAAAGCTAGGAGCGATAAGATCACTAAGGAAAGGTGGGAAGTCAGCAGACTTAAGAATTTTGAGTATGGAGAAAAATGTGGTGCTCTCCTAGCATGGAAGTCAAGGACGGATAGGGTCAGGAACAACATTAAGACGTTGGTACAAAGAGAATCAAGATTATTGATATCAGAGGACGAGTTGATTAAGGAAGAGGCCAGGGGGTTTATGTTGACTTTGTATCAAGAGGACACTAGACCTGGCCTGGAGGAGGCTGCTGACTGGCTTAATTTGAGAGATCTACCCCAAATGTCTGAATCTGATAAGATCTATCTAGCTAGTGAAATTATGGAGGGTGAAATACAGGAACAACTTAAGAAAATGAGTAGAGGTAAAGCCGCTGGCCCAGATGGTCTGCCGGTTGAAATATATTCTGATAATCTTGAAACAGTAGTTCCAGTGCTCAGGACACTCTTTAATAGAATTCTTTTACAAGGAGATAGTATCCCTCCATCCTGGGCTGAAGCCACTATAACCCTGATAGCCAAGCAAAATAAAGACCCACAAAAAATTGAGTCTTACAGACCCATCTCACTGTTAAACTCAGACTTGAAGATCTATTCTGGGATACTGGCCACTAGATTAGCCAGATCTATTAAAACAATCATACACTCAGACCAGAGAGGGTTTATACCAGGGAGGCAGCTCAACGAACTTACGTTTCAGGCAATAGGGGCAATAGATTTTGCAGAGGAGAGGGGGCTGCCTCTTGCTATCATAGCAATCGACGCTGCCAAAGCGTTTGATCAGGTTAACTGGGGGTATCTCTGGGCTACCATGATGAGGTTCGGCTTCCCTTCGATTTTTAGCGAAGCCGTTAAATCTTTATATCGGAACCCTCGAGCAAAGGTTTTAGTGAATGGTGGCCTATCAGAATGGTTTAACATTGCTAGAGGTACTAGGCAGGGATGCCCCCTGTCAGGAACCTGGTGAATGCCCTTACCATAGGGCAGTCTTATCCCAAGAGACATAGAGTAGTAATCAAACCCGCTACTGTGAATTATTGGTTTAATGTAAACCCGGCGAAAAAGACCATTTCAAGATGGCCGCCGCGTTGCCCACAAAGTATCAGAGCCTCCGAAAGTGACATTCTAGTCTTGAAGGCTTTTCAGAATGATGCGGCTCGCGAGCGCGCTCAACTGCGCACTTCAATTTGAACCTGAGGTAGAGAAGTCCGAATTCGAAGCGCGCTTCTTTTTTAAGTAATTAGCGGAAGCGACGCTTACTCAAAGATATAATTTCACAGAGGGAATTATTTCCCATTCAAGTGTGCGGAGTACTAGTGTCCAATTCTTATTTGGGACATTGCTAAATCCGCATTGTGAGAGGCCAGTAGTTGAAGCCCTCTAGGAATTTCGAGAGTCCAAGGTTGGTGTGCCCTGATTCTTCACAGCCAAGTAAGCCAAGAATTTATCCTGCTACAGCGCTAAGGAGACTGCAATTTTGGAGCAGCGCGTTTGCCTCTGTACCCTTCCTTCCTTGCGAACTTCCCTTTCCTTTCCTTCCATTCTATCCTTCCTTGATCCTTTTTGCGCGTACCTTCCAGAAGCCATTTACCTTCACTATATCAAGGTGAACTGAACCAGACTTCAGGAAGAGAGACTTCGTGAGAGACTTTCATTCAATTAGACTAGTATCCTGAACATTTGATGAGAACCATATGAGATAGGTCTAGCTACCATTTAGGTAGGAGACATCCATTTCCCAGTTAGTAGAAGAAAGGTAGAAAGTTGTGCTGTGATATTAATGTAGTGTCTTCTATATGTGTTAGGAAGCTGCAGTTCCAGGCCAGTTGGGACTGAGAGACCTCAATACAGAAGAGGAGCCTATACTCCAGCCATACCTGGTAGGATAGAGCAAGAAGTGAATAGTTTAGTAATGAGCAGACTGTTATGTGTATTTGAATGCTTCTTTTCCCCTTATGTGCATTAGGAATCCCAGAAGACAGGAAAACAGAAGACAAGGGAATTCAGGTCCAGCTTGAGTGTCTTTCTCTTCTCTGTCCACTCCCCTTTCCCCCTGCTTAGAGCAGCTGCTTAACGCAGTGTGTTCTGAGAGGAAGGAATTGGGAATAAGCTTCTTCTGCCTCTGTGGAGAATCGACGGCCTTGACAGATTGAAGTGCCCATGACTTCACTCCACCCAGGCAGAATGGCGGAGGGTTTTAGTTTGAAGGCGTTAGGGGACATGTTAGAGAGAATTCAGTGGGATGTAGGACATCTTAGTGCTGAGAATAAGAGTCTTAAACAAGAAATGGTAGCTTCGCGGCAGGAAACAATGATGCTATTCCAAAGAGTTAGCGAGATGATGTCCCCAGCTTCTCCTCCTTCCGTAGCAGATTTCAAGGGTTCCTTGCCAGATACTAACCCCCGAACTGTGGCCCAAGTTGTTCATTCGGTTTCCCCTCTTATTCCATTAGCATCACCCGAAAGGTTTAGCGGGCATCCTCAAAAGGCCCAATTGTTCCTCACACAATGTTCCCTTCATTTCATGTGTCGCCCAACCCTATTCACAGACGCTCAATCCCGGGTGGCTTTCATTTTGTCTTATCTTAGTGGGGATGCCTCCAATTGGGCTATGCCTCTGGTTTCCCGAGATGATCCTTTCTTATATGATTTTGATCGCTTCAAGACTGAGTTTCTTCGTATTTTTGACAGGAGAAGAATTTCCCAGGCCACTGACAACGAACTTTTGGAACTGCGTCAGGGATCCAAAGATCTCCTCACGTACTTAACCCAATTTAACAAACTGTTGGTGGAAACTAACTGGTCACCGGAGAAGAGAGCTGCACTGTTCTATAGAGGATTATGAGATGAGATAAAGGACACGCTTGCACAGATTCCAAACCGACCTACTGATTTTACAGAATTAGTAGATTAAGGGCCACATGTAGGAAGCCAAATACCGGTCGGTAACGGCCGATTTTCGGTAATTATACCGTTACCGACCGGTATATTGGCTTTTGAGATGTAAGGGGAGAATTTCATGATTCGGTATTTACCGAATCGGTAAAATTACAGAATCGGTAATATTACCGAATCGGTAAATTTACCGATTCGGTAAATACCGAATCATGAAATGAGATGTAGGGGGAGTGTGTGGTGGGTGTGGGGATTCGTTATTTACCACCAACTAAAGGTTGGTGGTAAATGACGAATAGGTGACAAAAAGCATTTTTGTGCACGTTTAAGTGTGCAATGTGGCAGACATACATGCCCTTAGGGCATGTATGTGCGCCACATGTGCACACAAGGCCGAATCAGGGGTGCAACAGGGTGTCAATGTGACACCCTGCCACCCTTGCATGTGCTCCCCCATTACCGAATCGGTATTTACCGATTCGGTAATGAGGCATACCTTCCCATCAATGGGAAGGTATGCCTCATTACCGAATCGGTAAATACCGATTCGGTAATTACCAAATTTTTCCGATTCGGTAATATTTACCGACTCATTACCAACATTGCATTTACCACTTCATAAATACCGAATCGGTATGATTCGGTATTTATGAAGTGGTAAATGCCAGCCCACCTACATAAGGCCCTTAGTGTTAGAAATCGATTTTCGCTGTGCGGAGCGAAAAGGAGAAAAGAAGTCTAGAGATTTCAAATGGAATTTTTCACGTTTTGACAGACCTAGAGTTGAAGGGAGTAAAACGAATGGATCCACATCAGAGAGTGAACCAATGCAGATAGGAACGGTGAGGGGTCCCTTAATTAAAGAAGAAAAGGAGTCGAGGAGAGCAAAGAAATTATGTATGTACTGTGGAGCAGCAGGACATTTCGTGAAAGAGTGTCCAAAAAGACCTAAACCTGTTGTGCCGGGAAACTCTCAAAACCATCTGTAGGAGGAGCCGCTCAGATGGCGAAATGTGAGAAGAAGGTTCCAGAATCTCATTGTATAATGAACACCCTTCAAACTCAAGCACCACATTTGATTCTACCGATGACGTTGAAGTTCCGTGAACAAGAAGTCACAGGAGTAGCCATCATGATTGACTCCGGAGCTACTGGGAACTTCTGTGACATCAAATATACGAAGAGGATGGGAATCCAAGCGATGTTAAAGGAAAAGAAGGAGTTGGTTCGAGCCGTAAATGGGACCAATCTTTCATCGGGTTCCATCACCCATCACACTGAGTTGTTAGAATTGGTCCAATCAAATAGACAGCGAGAATATCTTCAGTTTAACCTGATTGATGCCCCACAGTTTCAGATCATACTGGGTATTCCGTGGCTCACCACACACAATCCGACTATTGACTGGGAGAATCGGACTGTTGAGATGACTTCCTTGTTTTGTTCTGAACATTGTTTCTCTTCAGACGAGAAGAATCTTGAACCTTCCACGGCCACCTTGTTGTCTTACGGGGGAGATTCCATTGGGGTTGTTGAGTCTATTCTTGTTCCAGATGAATACAAGGAATTTGGAGATGTGTTCAGTGAATGTGAAGCGGAACGATTGCCCCCCCATCGCTCTTATGATTGCGCCATTGACCTCGAACCCGGGGCCGTTTTGCCCTGCAGTCGGATATACGCATTAACAGAGGCCGAGAACCTGTATTTGAAGGATTATTTGGATCGGTACTTGGCTAACGGGTTCATAAGACCATCCCAGTCTCCGGTCTCCTCTCCCTTGTTTTTCATTCCAAAGGACGAAGAGTCTTTGAGGACTTGCATCGATTATCGAGCAATCAACAGAGCAATGATTAAAAACCGCTATCCATTACCTTTGATTTCCGTTCTTTTGGATCAGATCAAAGAGGCTCAGATATTCACGAAATTAGATCTTCGGGGAGCTTACCATCTTATCCGAATGAAGGAGGGCCACGAGTGGAAGACTACCTTCAGAACCAAGTACGGGCTCTTCGAATATCAGGTCATGCCCTTCGGGCTGTGCAATGCTCCCGCAGCCTTTCAACATTTTATTAATGATGCCATGGGAGATTTGTTGGATAAGGTAGCGGTGATATATTTGGACGACATCTTGATTTTTTCTAAGAACCCACAAGAACATGTGAGGCATGTGAAGTTGGTCCTCGAAAGACTCGACAACATCAGCTCTATGTAAAATTAGAGAAGTGTGCGTTCAGTGTTCGCACAGTAGAGTTTCTGGGGTTTGTACTGTCACCAGACGGAATCACCATGGACACAAGGAAGGTGCAGGCTGTGGTAGAATGGCCATCCCCCACAGATGTTAAGGAGGTACAGCGATTTTTGGGATTTGCCAATTTTTATCGTCGATTCATTCAAGGTTTTTCTCAAAAGATTCTCCCCATCACAAGATTGTTAAAGAAAGGAGAAAAATTTCAATGGACGGTAGAGGCGGAACAGGCCTTTGTCTATCTCAAGACCAGTTTTACATCGGCCCCAATTCTCCTTCATGCAGATCCTTCTGAACCTTTCTTTGTTGAAGCGGACGCCTCAGATCAAGCCATCGGTGGAATCCTGTCTCAGCGACACCGATCTACTGGACAACAACATCCAGTAGCTTTCAGGTCGAAAAAGTTGAATGCAGCAGAGCAGAATTATACTATTGCGGAGAAAGAACTGCTAGCAGCAAAGGATGCTTTTGTGGAATGGAGGCATTATTTATTAGGAGCCAAGAATACTGTCACAGTTTTCACGGATCATAAAAATCTTCAGTTTCTGAAATCAGCCAGAACTTTGACTCCCCGTCAACTACGTTGGTCCCTTTACTTTGCTGACTTTGATTTTGTGATTACTTATCGCCCAGGCAGTAAGAATGGCAAGGCGGACGCACCGTCCCGAATTCAAACAGAGGCCACAGAACATCTGGTGGAACCACGCCCAATTATTCCTGAATCCAAGATTGTATGCACTCTTAGTTTCACGAACTATAAGGAAGAAATTGGAAGACAAATGACTATCGAGGAAATGTCAGAATGGGCGAATCAAGAAACAGACCGAGAGATTGTCAACTCTTTGCCTTTCCATCAAGGTGCGTTATATTTGCCCACCAAAGCAATCCAAGAACAAGCTTTGAAATACTGTGTATGATCAACCATTAGCAGGGCATAAAGGCATGGTCAAGACTCTTGACTTAGTCCAACGATACTTCTGGTGGCCAGATATGAAAGCTCATGTAAAACGTTATGTGGAATCTTGTGATATCTGTGCTCGAGGGAAAACCAGTAGGCAAGCGCCCCAAGGATTTTTACAACCCCTACCTACCCCCACAGAACCCTGGCACACAGTCACATTAGATTTAATTGTAGACCTTCCAGTAAGCAGGGGTTATGATACCGTTTTAGTTGTAGTGGACACCTTCACTAAAATGAGTCACTTCATTCCTATAAAAGGGGTTCCCACAGCTAGAGAAATAGCCAAACTTTTCAGTGAACACATAGTTAAGATTCATGGGGTGCCTAAGATCTTGATATCTGACAGGGGCCCTCAGTTCGTCCCTCGATTCTGGAAGGCCTTCATGCTGGGATTAGGGGTAGAAATCAGGCATTCTACCAGTTATCATCCCGAGACAGATGGTCAAACGGAACGAGTAAATCAATAGTTGGAACAATACCTTCGCCTGTTCCTTTTGGCTCGGGGTGGTGAGTGGTCGGATTTGCTGTGGATGGCAGAATTCGCTCACAATAATGCGAAGAATGTCTCCACTGGGTTCACTCCATTTTACCTCAATTTTGGAAGACATCCGAATCCCTTCAGTTGTGGAGAAGAGTTTGGGGTTCCTGCAGCTGATCAGTATTTGAAAGAACTATCCCGAGCTCACAAATCTGCAGAGTCCAATATTCTAAAGGCTAAGGAGAGTTATAAGCGACAAGCAGATAAACTCAGAAAGAAGGCCCCTCAGTATCAGGTGGGAGATTCAGTGTGGTTATCCTCTCGTCACCTGCGATTGAAGGGGAATAGAAAATTTCAACCACGGTATATTGGTCCCTTCCCAGTAGAACAGGTGTTAGGGCCAGTGACAGTTAAGCTAAAGTTGCCCTCGCAATTAAAGATTCACCGAGTATTCCATGTATCCCTCCTTAAGCCAGCAGTCTCCCATCTTCGCAAAGGTACTCCTCCCCCTCCAGTGAGAATCAAAGGACAAACAGAATATGAAGTCAAGGAAATCTTAGATTCAAGAAGGATTCGAGGGAAGCTATATTATTTGGTGGACTGGAAGGGGTATGGACCTGAAGAGAGATCTTGGGAGCCGGCCTTAAATGTACATGCTTCCCAATTAATTAAATGCTTCCATTTGCAAAATCCTCTCAAACCTAGACCGATAAATCGGTCATTGAGAGGGGGTACTGTCAGGAACCTGGTGAATGCCCTTACCATAGGGCAGTATTATCCCAAGAGACATAGAGTAGTAATCAAACCCGCTACTGTGAATTATTGGTTTAATGTAAACCCGGCGAAAAAGACCATTTCAAGATGGCCGCTGCGTTGCCCACAAAGTATCAGAGCCTCCGAAAGTGACGTTCTAGTCTTGAAGGCTTTTCGGAATGATGTGGCTCGCGAGCGCGCTCAACTGCGCACTTCAATTTGAACCTGAGGTAGAGAAGTCCGAATTCGAAGCGCGCTTCTTTTTTAAGTAATTAGCGGAAGCGGCGCTTACTCAAAGATATAATTTCACAGAGGGAATTATTTACCATTCAAGTGTGCGGAGTACTAATGTCCAATTCTTATTTGGGACATTGCTAAATCCGCATTGTGAGAGGCCAGTAGTTGAAGCCTTCCAGGAATTTCGAGAGTCCAAGGTTGGTGTGCCCTGATTCTTCACAGCCAAGTAAGCCAAGAATTTATCCTGCTACAGCGCTAAGGAGACTGCAAGTTTGGAGCAGCGCGTTTGCCTCTGTACCCTTCCTTCCTTGCGAACTTCCCTTTCCTTCTATTCTATCTTTCCTTGATCCTTTTTGCGCGTACCTTCCAGAAGCCATTTACCTTCACTATATCAAGGTGAACTGAACCAGACTTCAGAAAGAGAGACTTCGTGAGAGACTTTCATTCAATTAGACTAGTATCCTGAACATTTGATGAGAACCATATGAGATAGGTCTAGCTACCATTTAGGTAGGAGACGTCCATTTCCCAGTTAGTAGAAGAAAGGTAGAAAGTTGTGCTGTGATATTAATGTAGTGTCTTCTATATGTATTAGGAAGCTGCAGTTCCAGGCCAGTTGGGACTGATAGACCTCAATACAGAAGAGGAGCCTATACTCCAGCCATACCTGGTAGGATAGAGCAAGAAGTGAATAGTATAGTAATGAGCAGACTGTTATGTGTATTTGAATGCTTCTTTTCCCCTTATGTGCATTAGGAATCCCAGAAGACAGGAAAACAGAACACAAGGGAATTCAGGTCCAGCTCGAGTGTCTTTCTCTTCTCTGTCCACTCCACTTTCCCCCTGCTTAGAGCAGCTGCTTAACGCAGTGTGTTCTGAGAGGAAGGAATTGGGAATAAGCTTCTTCTGCCTCTGTGGAGAATCGACGGCCTTGACACCCCCTGTCCCCTTTATTGTTCGACGTTTATATAGAGCCTTTTGTCTGTACACTTAGAAGGGACAGTACAATCGCACCTTTTAAAATCGGAGAGTTAGCGCTTAAAACTGCCCTGTATACGGACAACCTCCTCTTGTACACTTCTAACCATGTAGAGGCAATCCCGCGGCTCTTTGAATTGGTGGAGGAATTTGGAAGAGTATCTGGATATAAAATCAATAAGGAGAAAACAGACATAATGGGCTGAAACAATTTAATCCCTATAGAGGGGGCTAAACAGAAAATTAGATATCTCGGAATACATCTAACCCAAAAATTGGCTGGTATCCCAAAAACTAGTTGGCAGAGAGTTGTGAAGGAAGCATGTAAGTTAATGTTAAGATGAGGAAGCCTTCCACTCAATATCTACGGGAGAGTAAATCTTGTTAAAATGATTATCCTCCCCAAAATAACTGTTCTTTTTAATTCTATCCCACTATCATTTAATCCTAAAGATATCGCTAGTTTTCAAGGGAAGATTGGATCGTTTATATGGGCCACAAAATCACCTAGGATAGCCTGGAAGAAACTGAGGAGAGGATTGAATGTAGGTGGCTTGGCCTTACCCGACTTATTTGTATACTGCCAAGCCTTTCATTTTAAAAATTTCAGAATTTTGGCCAATAATTTGGACTTTTCTTCACAGGGCCGCCTTTTCCAGGCAATGTTACATGACCAGCCACAGGGTTTGGAGTTTTTCCTTTTCAAATTTGGGGACCAAAATTTCTTTAAAAAGGTCCGCCTTAAGATCCTACAGGCGGCGCTCAAAAATTGGGGATACATCCGGAAAGCATTGGGGATACCTTATTATAACCTATATGCTCCTTTTTGGGACTCCCCTGACACACCAGATTAAAATGTCTCAGCCACTTAAAGTAGCAGGGATTAAAACATGGGGCGACCTATGTCTTGACTCTAGGCTTATGGACTGGGAGTCCCTTGTAAATTTAACCAACAGGTCCCTAACCAGATTTAAGTTTTACCAACTGTCTGCGTGGTGGGCAAGACAATCATGGGGGTCTGCAGCGGACATCCCGATCTTAGACTCCATCTGCAGGGGGGGAGGCTGGAAACGTGAGGTCTCCTTCTGGTATAAGATACTTATTGGGGTAGAGGATTGCTTAGATTCTGAGGTAGGGAAACTCTGGGGCAACGGTTTAATAGGGAGCATGGAGGAGGTACAGAAAATTTGGACGGATGCATTCTCAATGTCTCAGAGAGTAATTAAACCTGCTAATCTGAGGAGGAACCATCTGTTTACAGCCTATAGGGTTTATTGGACACCGGCTAAACTATCCAGGGTAGTGTCAGATAATTATCATTGCCCCAGGTGTAAACATCCGGCAGCGGACGATCAACATATGTTTATGGATTGCCCAAAGATTTCTAGCTATTGGGTGGCTATATGTAGCTTTTTAGAGGAGGTTCTATCAACACCGATCATATGTTGCCCTAGACTGGTTTTTTTTGGTCTTCCACCGGGGTATAGGATGAACGCTGCTTCACAATTTGTGTTTTATGTGATAGTTATAGACAGGAGAGAAATCTGTAGAGAATGGAAGTCAGAGGCCCCACCCAGATTTGCAGACTGTTTAAAAAACATCATGATGATTAGTCAGTCAGACATGGCCTGTGACGAAGCGAGTACCAATAAGATCTGGTCCGCACTAGTGGCCTGGGTGAAGAAATAATAACATTGGTCCAATGATTATGCCAGGGGTTTGTGGTCTGGTCCTCCCTAGTACTTACTATGGTCTATCCAAGGGAACAGGAGTTGGACAAGGAGACAGCCTACCTCTGGATGAACCCTGTTTGCCGCACACAGACCCCAGGGGCGGAAATCGAGCTTGTTTGCGTGAAAGGCACGGAGAGTTCTCATCTAGAGCAAACATCATTTGGTGGCATGTATGAGGACAAAAAATAAATAAATAAAAAATAAAAAAAAGTAGGTGCTTGGTTGTACACTGATTTATTGTTGCTGCTGCATGCATTTTGAGTTGTGAGCCTGTGCTCACTAATCTGTATCCAGACTACTCCCTGCTCCCCTCCCTCACCCTCCGAGGGAGCCGTGGACTGACCGACCACATCTATCACAGTGTGTCAAGTGCATAAGGGGTACTTGGCCCAGGGACATGAGGAGTAATAGGCCTGAACCCCCATGGTTGGGCCCAGTAGCACCTCCATGCCATGTGGCCCTCTGAAAGGAGTTCTGACGACCTGTGGCTTCCATCAAAAAGTTTTAACCTTTTTTGACACAAACGATGAATTCCAGAATCAATTCTTTTAATTTCTGGAACTGGCGAAAAAGTATTGTAATGTAGTGCATCATTTACCACACATTATTTCAAGAACCAAAGGAGAGAGGACCCCACTCCAAATATCCTCTGTAGAGGTGTATTTTTAATTCTGCCCTGTTTTGACCAATATTCATGTCCCACAATGTACCATGTCCTAGTCACCTTCCCTAAAATCCCTTTTGTCCTCCTCTATAACATTGTATTTAGCTTATTTCTAGATTTCACTAATGTTACTGGCCTAAAGGGCTTTAAAAAGTATGATTTGCAACATATTTACTGAAAAGTGTAACAGGAACTCCCTGTAAACTACTATCATCTCTTTTGAATCATGGTCCTAGCACTGGGTGCTATAAAATATGCATTATTCTACTATTTTGTTCCAAATATTTTTTGGGTAGAATACTACTGATTACAAAATATCATTAAACGTCCTGTGCACATTAAAATGTCATTATAGTGTCTATTTTATCCAAATTCTTTAATAGAGTTCATACCACCCTTGACCAAAATCCCTTGTCATTGCTGTGACTACCATGCCCTCTAAAAATAATACTCTTGGCTTCAGGACTGGATGACGGTCAAATAAGGAACACGTGGGATAAAGGGTTTTATGCAATACTTAAAGATGGCACATAAACATGGATACCTTTGCCTCATCTTTATGCCTCACATACAGTTCCTACAGGCATTGCATCTAACATATGACCTGAACACACTAAGCAGATTAAAATGTGTTAATTTTGTATACCAAATGAGATTATGCTTATAATGTAATTCTAAGTATACGTATTTAAACAAGTATATATGCCTTTGTATGGAAAAAGTGTGCAATCTCAAATAAAGCTTGTTTTGTGCTAGCTCTAATTAGCAGTTTATTAGGCTAGGTTGTTTTTGCACAGTTTACTTTCACAGAAGAAATGACTCAGTCAGTGTCCTTCTAAATAGGGCAGTTCTGTGCACAGCAGGGAGACCATTAGCGAGTCAAAAACCTGCGGTGCTAACTTTACTATTCCTACAAAAAAAAACTTGAAACCTACACCCAATTCACACAAATATTCACAAGGCTACTACTTCTCCCGCATGGGGGCGTGTAAACTGATGCTTCTCAGGGAAGGCCGCGGTCTGGTCTGATGGCCTTTTCTGCAGTTGTGGGGACTTATCTTGCAAATGAAGCATGATGACCCTGCCATGACTTGAGCACAGATTAGACCTTTAGTAGGCCATGACATAATGCCCACAGTTTCCCCAATGTTGAGGGACATTTACCCCCAAGGAACAGCCGGATGGCCACATGGCATCTCCACTGAAGAAGCACCTGGTTCAGGTGAAATGTCAGCATGAGTAAAAGTGTACATTCTGTAGGTTCATAATTACAGAGCTGTTTTTGAAAGTAGCCACGTAGACCAGGAATATTCAAACATTAAGAAAGCGACCCCTTAGATCAAGAATAATCCTTGTTGGTCCAGGAGGGCATGTGCCATGTATAGTGTCCTTGACACTATGGGGCTGATTACGATGTTGTGCCGAAAGCCTCCCACGACAGTCGGATTCTCCTAGACTGTGTCAGAACCAATCTGCCTGACTCGGTTGGATTCAAATCCGCCCGACCAATTCCGATGTTTGCGGTCAGAAGGGAAACCGCACTGTCATTCCGAATTGGTTCCGACTGGCTCTCGGAGTAGCCGTGTTGGTCGGAGCCGAATCGTACAGCTCTACCTACGTACAGCATTTCCAATTGAGTAATTACGATGTCGGAGTCCAACAGCCTTTCCGAGTCCAACTGTTTACATGAAAAGGATGTCGAAAACTGACTGTAGGGGTCCCTAACAGGCCCCCCTGCACCCTGAGGTCTCCGGTTTGGGGACAAAGGGGTACTCAAGTGACCCCCCGGTAAAACCATGCACTGTGTGGCAGGCACCATGGGGTGCCCACAACAGGGTGCAGGGTTTTCCTTGAACACCCCTTTACCCCATAGGAGCCAGTGCTGTCGGTTGGAACACGGGCTCCCATAGAAGTCAATTGGAGTCCAACTGAACAGTGTTCGGTCACATAGTATTCGGTCGTGCGGAACCACCGATCTCGAGTTGGTTGGAACCGATTCTGAGAAGGAGTTGGGCGGAAAGTTTCCACATGACATCGTAATCGGTCCCAATGTGGGCAAGGACCTCTGTGGTTGTGGACAGACTCTTGGTAGAATTATAAAATGTGTTGGGAGGTGTTAAGGTGGGGTTATAAACGTTATGACGTAATGTGTGCAGAGCAAAGTTGTATGTTGAAGAGGAAATATGTTTGTGACAAAGCTGTGGCATATTCATTTTCATGACCCCGGGCTGGGGAGTGTTCTGCTTGGGTTTTCGGATCAGATAGAACCCGCTCAACAGATCCTCTCTAACCCAAACCAGAACGTTACCCCCTCCCTAGGGCCTATTTACACCTAAATAACCACATATATGTACCACCTAAGGACAGGGAATTCCTACTATATATACCAAGACCTACAAGTCACAGCCTCGCGGTCCCAAACGGACCCAGGACTTCCTGCCCAGACGGCAGTCACAGCCTCGCGGTCCCAAACGGACCCAGGACTTCCTGTCCAGACGGCAGCCACAGCCTCGCGGTCCCAAACGGACCCAGGACTTCCTGCCCAGACGGCAGCCACAGCCTCACGGTCCCAAACGGACCCAGGACTTCCTGCCCAGACGGCAGCCACAGCCTCGCGGTCCCAAACGGACCCAGGACTTCCTGCCCAGACGGCAGCCGCAGCCACAGCCTCGCGGTCCCAAACGGACCCAGGACTTCCTGCCCAGACGGCAGCCACAGCCTCGCGGTCCCAAACGGACCCAGGACTTCCTGCCCAGACGGCAGCCTTAGCACGAGTTCATCCTATAATTACCACGACATACAACAAGGGAATCAGTGTTACTATATATCAGATCACACAAAGACAGCTAGTTGAGCACAACTTGTTCCCCAGTTCGAGGGGCTCCTTTCTCCCTTATTCAGTTACCACCTACCTGATCAGGATTAACATCTGTTCATGTCAAGTCACAGCTGACTAGAAGAATAGGCTACCCTCTTATACAAGAACACGCAGTACATGTTGATTCACTATAATTACCAGGACATACAACAAGGGCACACAAAGACTGCTAGTTGAGCACAACCTGTTCCCCAGTTCGAGGGGCTCCTTTCTCCCTTACTCAGTTACCACCTACCTGATCAGGATTAACATCTGTTCATGTCAAGTCACAGCTGACTAGAAGAATAGGCAACCCTCTTATACAAGAACACGCAGTACATGTTGATTCACTATAATTACCAGGACATACCACAAGGGCACACAAAGACTGCTGGGTGAGCACAACCTGTTCCCCAGTTCGAGGGGCTCCTTTCTCCCTTACTCAGTTACCACCTACCTGATCAGGATTAACATCTGTTCATGTCAAGTCACAGCTGACTAGAAGAATAGGCTACCCTCTTATACAAGAACACGCAGTACATGTTGATTCACTATAATTACCAGGACATACCACAAGGGCACACAAAGACTGCTGGGTGAGCACAACCTGTTCCCCAGTTCGAGGGGCTCCTTTCTCCCTTATTCAGTTACCACCTACCTGCAAGTCACAGCTGACTAGAAGAATAGGTTACCCTCTTATACAAGAACACGCAGCACATATTGATTCGCTACAAACTGAATACTTTATTTAGTTACTACATACACGCTCACAGAACATAATACATATCACATAACCTGCAAAGCTACAAACTGAATACTTTATCTA
Source organism: Triturus cristatus (assembly GCF_964204655.1). NCBI lineage: Eukaryota > Metazoa > Chordata > Amphibia > Caudata > Salamandridae > Triturus > Triturus cristatus. Next base: position 1,036,889,143 of record NC_140583.1, read on the forward strand.
GTTACTACATACACGCTCACAGAACATAATACATATCACATAACCTGCAAAGCTGCGAACTGAATACTTTATCTAGTTACTACATACACGCTCACAGAACATAATACATATCACATAACCTGCAAAGCTGCGAACTGAATACTTTATCTAGTTACTACATACACGCTCACAGAACATAATACATATCACATAACCTGCAAAGCAAAGTGGAAGATTAAGTTGTACACTCTAATAGTAAGGGGTTGACATCACCTTGGTCGTATGTAGCCTGCACTCAATGGTCATCTAGGTTCCCTTCTCGTCTGCGCCTCGGCTTCGCCTGGAAGTCACACCTCCGCAGTCACAGATCTACTCCCTTCTCTTTTCTCCGAGTCACTGGGACCTCTTCCTCATCGGCTACTCTCTTCTCTTTGGCTATTCTGTTAGAAGAATATCTGTCTCTCGGTTTTTCTCCACCTTCAAGTTTGTCAGCTGTCTTCCCTGGAATAAGTAGTAGCTTTCCTGCTAACGGCCAGGTGCCGCCTACGGACTAAAAGAAAGTGCCAGTATCTGCCTCAAACTTTCACTAATATAGATGTGCATTTCCTCATGGAAAATTCCAGCCCGTAACCTGCCGCCCACCAAATTCTTGTACCTCCCCGTGCCAAGGACACGTTCCCAGCCGGCCGGCCTGATGTAGTGTCTTCGGCATGAAGAAAAATACAATCCTTCGATAAGGGCCGGCCTGAACTGGTTCTCTCCAAGCGAATAACACCTCCTAACTAAAACACTGCCTATGACCTAGAAACATCACAAGCTGCCAGAGCAGGAGGAAAGATGGAGTCTCTCCCGTTTAAGGCCTACCAGGCCTGAATTCAGCACGGCTCCATGAAATACCCTCACTACAGAACAGATTACCCCTAATGCTAACGAATCTATCCCCTAGGATATGTATGCAAACCCTGATCTATGGGGAAGAACACAGGATCATGTCGGAGTGCCTAATAAATAGGCTCTATACACTACTCTAACCCTTAGACTTGAATGAAAAGAGACTGAAGTCACATTAATAGCAGTACATTTCACCCTTGACTTCAGTCTATTATACATAACACAGGATCATGTCGAAGTGCCTAATAAATAGGCTCTATACACTACTCTAACCCTTAGACTTGAATGGAAAGAGACTGAAGTCACCTAAATCACCCTTCAACACAATAAGACCGGAAAAATCGAGCAGTACAGGGAGGACACTACATCTGGTGATAAGGATGTGATACTTGCCCCGCAGAATCAAGAATGCTCTCCATGAGAGTTTGCAAAGACAGCAAACTGCTCATTCGTGCCACGTGCGCCCAAAATTGATACTCTTGATTCCACCTGATGCCTATTCAGTCGACCTCCTGGCACTTCTTGCCCTTACTATTTGACCCTTGCAGGTTCTTTTTTAGCCATGCTTTTTCTCTTTGTCAAAGTTTTTCCATCTTCCCCCTTCTTTCCCCATTTTGTGTTTTTCTCCCTTTGAACCTGGATCAAAGGCTAGTGAGATAAAACAAGTACTGAACACCCCGCCAAAAAAAACATCCCTATTGACTACACCTTCAACCACCGGCTTAAATTAGGCACTGACGTTCACGATCTCTCATTCAAAGCTAAGCTTCTCTGGAAGTCCCTGCAAGGCGGGAGCATCTCGCTTGCACAAAGGGACAAACCTCGGGTAGTAGAAAGAAGAATGAAATTATATGATCATGAGTACAAGCACACTAATCACAATGCAACCTGTGCCAGTCACACTAGCATGTGCATTATTTACACGTCGAGATGCACTGATGAAAAATGCATTGATTGTTACTTGAAGTGCATGCACTTTAAGGGGAAGTGCATTAGTTAAAATGAAATTGCACTGGTCAATATGGGAAGTGCCGTTGTGGGTCAGGACTATCAAGTATGAGAACTCGTCCTACCTTAATATTATACCCAAAATATCATTGATAGAAATATATATATATATATATATATATATATTATCTACTGGCGGTCGCCAGTAGATAGTTATAGTTAGGACCGAGTTTCCATAGGAAATCTCAAAATTCTATTTTGAATAACTTTGGCGCCGATTGACAAATCCTCGCGAAATTTTCAAAATTAATGGGGCGCTCCGCTCCGCTCCTACCCTGAAAGTCTCGGGGGGATTCGTCAAGCAGGGGCTGAGAAAAAGGGGGGGTCCCAAAACATGTTTTCCCCATGCATTTGTCCATAGGACCTTTAGTCCAAGCTACAGCCCGAACGGCTGAACAGAATTACTTGAAATTTGGCAGAGAGGTAGTCCTCAGGTCAGGGATGTGCCTTTTGCAGGTTTGGTGTAAATCTGTTCAGTATTTCCTGAGAAAATAGCATTTAAATCAATATATATATCTATAGGCGCGCACCGTGCGCGTACGGTAAAACTTACCGTACGCGCACGCTGCCGTGCGCGAGCGCGATTCTGATTGGTTGTTAGATCTTAGTAAACATTCGAATCGGTCAAAACTAGGAAGTGTCGGCCACCATTTTGTCTCTCGCAGTCTGAGGGGGTGAAAAACAAAGGTGGAGAACGTGAAAAGGGGGCAGGGTGGACAGTTCCTGACCCCCTAGCCTTTGTCAGGGGGTCCCAGAAGGACCCCCAAGGGCCAAAATATCTTTTAATTTTTTTACGAAAAATCGCGGAGTACGCGTAGCGTGCGCGTACGGTAGAAACAGAAAAAATCTGCGAAATGCGTAAAGTGGGCGCGCGGTGCGCGAAGCGCACCGCGCGCGTACTGTGCGCGCACGGTGAAAAACCTTAAAAAAAATAAATAAAAAATACATAACTTAGCATTTAAAAAAACGTACAAATTCACTGAAAAAACCATAGGTTTCACACACGTTATAGTTAGGAATTAGCATTTAAAAAACCTTGCAAATTTACTTTAAAAACCATAGGTTTCACACATTTTATAGTTAGCTGGACATTTCACTTGTGAAAAACCATTGAAATTCCCCCGTTATAGTTAGTGCAGGCAACTATAACTCACGCGACCGCAATCCTCTGCTGATGACGTCAGATATTACATCACTGATGACATATGTGCTTTCTGAAAAAAAAAAAATTGTAATGTATGTGTAGCTAAAAATTTATGGAAGAAGACATCGGTAAATAAGTGTCTAAATACAGTGATGTAATATCTGACGTCATCAGCAGAGCATTGCGGTCGCGTGAGTTATAGTTGCCTGCACTAACTATAACGGGGGAATTTCAATGGTTTTTCACGAGTGAAATGTCCAGCTAACTATAACATGTGTGAAACCTATGGTTTTTTAAGTGAATATATATATATATATATATATATATATATATATATATATATATATATATCTATTACCATATTACCTACTGGCGGTCGCCAGTAGGTAGTTATAGTTAGGACCTCTTTTCCATAGGAAATCTGCAACATTCTATTCCCAATAAGTCTGGCGCCAGTTGACGAATCTTCGCGAAATTTCCCAAACTTTTGGCCAGCTCCGGTCCGCTCCTATCCTGAAAGTTTCGTGGTGATTCGTCAAGCGGGGGCCGAGAAAAAAGGAGGGTCCCAAAACGCGTTTTCCCCATGCATTTTCCCATAGGACCTGTTGACGCAGCTACAGCCCGAACTGCTGAACGGAATTACACCAAATTTGGCAAAGAGGTAGTCCTCAGTTCAGACTCGTGCCTTTTGCATATATGGTGTAAATCCGTTCAGTAGTTCCTGAGAAAATTAGAGTAAAAAAGATAGATATATCTATGGCCTCGGAGGATCCGCGCACCCTATGCGCACCCTAAGCGCACCCTCCCCGAACCGAGCGCGCACCCTTCCAATCACGCGCTGAATGCTAATTGGCTGTCAAGTGTCTGTGTACATTCGAAACCAGGAACTGTTGGCAGCCATTATGGGCCTCGGTAGAAGCAAGGCTGATTAGCTAAGGGAAATAAGTGTGTGAAAGATGTAAAGGGGCAGGGTAGAAATACTCTGACCCTCTAGTGTTGCTTAGGGGGTCCCAGAAGGCCCCCCTGGGGCCCCCTTTTTTTTTAAACAGCAAAATGCGCGCAGGGTGCGCGGATCCGGCCGCAAAAAAAAAAAAAAACCCGAAACGCGGGCTTCCACGCTTCGTTAATAATTAGCCCCCGGGTGGGCCAAATCCCGGTGGCAAATATTTATAAGTTAATAGGGGGAGGGGGGCTGCGTGGCCCCCCTCCTGGAGCCTTTGAGGGCCCTGGGGACCGCCACCCCCAGGGCCGGCTCCTACAGTGTCCTGGGGCGCCCACCCCCAGGACACTGTTGTTTGCTATGAGAGGGCGGGAGTCTCCCGCCCTCCCATAGCAAACTTCGTTAGCTACTCTCTCTTTCAAAATCCAAACGATATTGCTTTTATACACGGGGAGCTGCATGTCAGCAGCTCCCCATGTGGAAAAGCAATGCCGGGGGGACGCGGGGAGCCGGCTGGAACCGTGGGGGCGTTGGGGCTCCCCCCACGGTCTACAACATTTTTTTATAAGCCCCGCGGGATGGGGTCTCCGGGGATAATAAAAATTAGGATAGGGTCTATTTTTTTTTTTAAGGTAAAATTAGGAGTCGCGCATCCTAACGCGTTGGATGCACGGTTTCTCTTGCATTGGGTGCGCGGTCCCTAACGCGTTGGATGCAGAGATTCTGTATAAGAAAATCTGGTGTGTGACTGATATACTTCTTAATCTACAAAACAACTTGAAAGGTGAGTTATTTAATTGTGAGGGGATGTATGTGGTGTATTTCTCCTGCTAAAGTGCAGGGAGTACTTATTTTGTCTACAATCTTATTGACAGTGTGTGTGCATGTAGAAATCATTCTGTGATAAGCATTTGTGTTTTTCATGTGTTTGCAGACAGATAACTGTGCTGTTTTTATATTTTGGTACTATTAGAAATAAGTCATTGTTTATGAATTTGCAAAATAAGTCATGTTTCTACTATGTAGTATTCGTAGATTAAGAAATGTGTTTTGGTATATTGCAAGGGATAGTGTTGTTTGTCTAGGATCACACAGTGGGTCTGTGTGCATTTAGGAATTATTTTGAGAGAAACATTTTGGTACTAATCTGTAGTAGTATATTTTGTGCAATGTGTTCAGTCACCTTACATCTTGTAGACTAGTAAATGTATTTTGTACAAGGGATAGTTGTCTGTCGACAATCACACTGTGTGTCTGTGTGTATTTGGGTAAGCATTGTGAGAGAAGCATCTTGTACAATTATGTATTTGCTGACAGACAACTGTTTTAAAACCTGTCATGTTGTCTAGTTTTAGTAGCATTAAAAGCCAGTCTTTGCTTGTGCATTGATAACATGAATCAGGCTTTGACACTAAAGTGCAGTACTTAAATATGTAGATTGTGTGCAGTCCCCTTACCCCTTCCATAGTAGTGAATGAGTTTTGGTAAACTGCTAGTGATAGTCTTGCTTTTCTAGAATCACACTGTGAGTTTGTGTGCATTTGGGAACCACTGTGAGAGAAGCATTTGGTAACTTTGTGTATTTGCTGTTAGATAACTGTTTTAAAACCTGGCTTGTTGTCAAGTTTTAGTAGCATTAGAAGCCAGTCTTTCCTTATGCATTGATAAAAGGAGTCAGGCATTTACAGTAAAGTGCAGTACTTAAATATGTAGATTGTGTGCAGTACCCTTACTCCTTCCAGACTAGTGAATGAGTTTTGGTAAACTCCTAGGATAGTGTTGCTTGCCTAAAATCACACTGCGAGTCTGTGTGCATTTGGGTAAGGATTGTTAGAGAAGCATTTGGTAACATTGTGTATTTGCTGACAGACAACTGTTTTAAAACCTGTTATGTTGTCAAGTTTTAGTAGCATTAAAAGCCAGTCTTTGCTTATGCATTGATAAAATGAGTTAGGCTTTGACACTAAAGTACAGTACTTAAATATGTAGATTGTGTGCAGTCCCCTTACCCCTTCCACAGTAGTGAATGAGTTTTGGTAAATTCCTAGGGATAGTGTTGCTTGTCTAGAATCACACTGTGAGTCTGTGTGCATTTGGGAACCACTGTGAGAGAAGCATTTGGTAACATCATGTATTTGCTGACAGATAACTATTTTAAAACCTGTCATGTTGTCAAGTTTTATTAGCATTAGAAGCCAGTCTTCGCTTATGCATTGATAAAATGAGTCAGGCATTTACAGTATAGTGCAGTACTGAAATATGTAGATTGTGTGCAGTCCCCTTACCCCTTCCACAGTAGTGAATTAGTTTTGGTAAACTCCTAGTGATAGTGTTGCTTGTCTAGAATCACACTGTGATTCTGTGTGCATTTGGGAACCACTGTGAGAGAAGCATTTGGTAACATCATGTATTTGCTGACAGATAACTGTTTTAAAACCTGCCATGTTGTCAAGTTTTAGTAGCATTAGAAGCCAGTCTTTGCTTATGCATTGATAAAATGAGTCAGGCATTTACAGTATAGTGCAGACTGAAATATGTAGATTGTGTGCAGTCCCCTTACCCCTTCCACAGTAGTGAATGAGTTTTGGTAAACTCCTAGTGATAGTGTTGCTTGTCTAGAATCACACTGTGAGTCTGTGTGCTTTTGGGAACCACTGTGAGAGAAGCATTTGGTAACATCATGTATTTGCTGACCGATAACTGTTTTAAAACCTCTTATGTTGTCAAGTTTTAGTAGCATTAGGAGCCAGTCTTTGCTTATGCATTGATAAAATGAGTCAGGCTTTGACACTAAAGTGCAGTAGTTTAATATGTAGATTGTGTGCAGTACCCTTACCCCTTCCAGACTAGTGAATGAGTTTTGGTAAACTCCTAGGATAGTGTTGCTTGTCTAAAATCACAGTGTGAGTCTGTGTGCATTTGGTAAGGATTGTGAGAGAAGCATTTGGTAACATTGTGTATTTGCCGATAGATAAATGTTTTAAAACCTGTCTTGTTATCAAGTTTTAGTAGCATTAGAAGCCAGTCTTTGCGTATGCTTTGATTAAATGAGTCAGGCTTTGACACTAAAGTGCGGTCCTGAAATATGTAGATTGTGTGCAGTCCCCTTACCCCTTCCACAGTAGTGAATGAGTTTTGGGAAACTCCTAGGGATATTGTTGCTTGTCTAGAATCACACTGTGAGTTTGTGTGCATTTGGGAACCACTGTGAGAGAAGCATTTGGTAACTTTGTGCATTTGCTGATAGATAACTGTTTTAAAACCTGGCTTGTTGTCAAGTTTTAGTAGCATTAGAAGCCAGTCTTTGCTTGTGCTTTGATTAAATGAGTCAGGCTTTGACACTAAAGTGCAGTCCTGAAATATGTAGATTGTGTGCAGTCTCCTTACCCCTTCCACAGTAGTGAATGAGTTTTGGGAAACTCCTAGGGATATTGTTGCTTGTCTAGAATCACACTGTGAGTTTGTGCGCATTTGGGAACCACTGTGAGAGAAGCATTTGGTAACTTTGTGCTTTTGCTGATAGATAACTGTTTTAAAACCTGGCTTGTTGTCAAGTTTTAGTAGCATTAGAAGCCAGTCTTTGCTTATACATTGATAAAATGAGTCAGGCTTTGACACTAAAGTGCAGTACTTAAAAATGTAGATTGTGTGCAGTACCCTTACTCCTGCTAGACTAGTGAATGAGTTTTGGTAAACTCCTAGGATAGTGTTGCTTGCCTAAAATCACACTTTGAATCTGTGTGCATTTGGGTAAGGATTGTGAGAGAAGCATTTGGTAACATCGTGTATTTGCTGACAAATAACTGTTTTAAAACCTGTCATGTTGTCAAGTTTGAGTAGCATTAAAAGCCAGCTTTGGGTATGCATTGATAAAATGAGTTAGGCTTTGACACTAAAGTGCAGTACTTAAATATGTAGATTGTGTGCAGTCCCCTTACCCCTTCCACAGTAGTGAATGAGTTTTGTTAAACTCCTAGGGATAGTGTTGCTTGTCTAGAATTACACTGTGAGTCTGTGTGCATTTGAGAACCACTGTGAGAGAAGCATTTGGGTACTTCATATCTTTGAATATGCATAACTGCTGAAAAACTTTCCTGTTCTCAAGTTTTGGTAGAATTAGAAGGCAGTCACTGCTTATGTATTCACCGAGGAACTGTCTTTGCGGTACTGTAAACATTCAGTTAATATTCAAGTAGTAATGGAGTGAGGCAGGCCTTAGCACATGCATTGATTCAAATGCTTATCCACTATGCATGCAGTCCTCTAACCATCTACACAGTTCTCTTTCACACCTTTAATTCCACAGTCAGTATCCATACACTTCCAGCAAACACCCTGTCACTCCCCATGTACTCCTCTAGTGACCCATTCAGCACCATGTACTAATCCATTCAGTGCGCCAAAACCCAAAAACGTATAAATTCATCCAGGCACTCTGTTTGCAGTACTCTAATCTTTCAGACAGTATCCAAGTACTAATGCAGCAAGCCAGGCTTTACAACATGGACTGCTTCAAACCCCTATCCAGTATGCATACAGGCCTCTAGTCACCTACACACTTGTCTTTCACTTCTTTAATTAACTAGTCAGTATCTATATACGTCAATAAACATCCTGTCACTCATCTTGCACTCATCCAGTGACTGATCCAGTACCATGTATTAATCTCTTCACTGCGCCAAAACTGAAAAACTTAAACGTTTTACCCAGGCACTCTTTTAGCAGTAGTCTAATGATTCAGTCAGTTCCCAGGTACTCATGTAGTGAACCATGGATTACCACATAGACTGCTTCAAATGCCTGTGCAGTATGCATGCAGTCTTCTAACATACTATACACTTGTCTTTAACAGTTTCAATTCCCCAGTCAGTATCCATGTACTTCCAGCAAACATCATTTCACTCCCCTTGCACTGCTCTAGTGACTTATTCAGCACCATGTAGTAATGCATTCACTGCACCAAAACTGAAACACTTATAAATTCACCCAGGTACGCTTCTTGCAATAGTCTAATCATTCAGTCAGTACCTAAGTACTAATGCAGTGAGGCAGGCCTTAGCACATGGATTGATTCAAATGTGTTTCCACTATGTATGGAGGCCTCTAACTACCAACACAATTGCCTTTCAGACCTTCAATTTCTCTGTCAGTATCTATAAACTCCCATAGACACTCTGCCACTTTAATTGCACACCTCCACTGACTCATTTGGCAGTAAGTACTATTCAATTCAATTCAATTCAAAAGACCTTTATTCGGGTTTCATAAAATCCATAAAAGTACAACAAAAACAATTCATTTACACAATAATACAATCCATAAAAACACCACAATCAAGACAATTCATTTTCAGAAATGCAACTCTCTTAAGACAATTTTCAGGGATTTTCCATCATTTTGCGTGCGTGTACTATTAATCTCAGAAAAGTGCTAGTGCGGAAGATTAATTCATCTGTGTCCAGGGAGAATAATAATGAACAGGATTCCCCCAAGGAAAGGGGTCTTAATTTTCTAAAATAGGGAGTTAAAAACCAATTAATATATTTTAAATAAAATTTACAGAAGAATAGGAAGTGGATATCATTCTGTTTACTAGTGCCATCACATGGGCATGGGTTATATTCTGCTGTATGATGATACCCCAGGGGGAAAGCCAACAAGAATTTTACAGAACCTGCCCTTAAACGAAAGAGCAAGGATCGTTCCCAGTTAGACATGGGGAGAGTGAGGTAGGATGGTAGTGGATACCTACACAAATCATTCCCCATGTATGTGACAACAGAAGATTTGAGTGACTCCCTCCCCATTCTTTCTGAGTAAGTACTAATCTATTCACTGCACTAGATTCCAAAATCTTAAAAAGATTCACCCAGTCACTCTTTTTGTAGTAGTCTAATGATTCAGTCAGTACTCAGGCAGTTTTTCAGTGATCCAAGTGTTACTCTATGGACTGTTTCAAACGTCTATCCACTATGCATGTAGGTCTCTAGCCACCTACATACTTGTTTTTCACACCTTCACTATCTCAGACAGTATTCATACAGTTCCCGCAAACACTCTGTCACTCTCCTTATAATTTTCCAGTGACCCATTCAGCACCATGTACTAATCCATTCACTGCGCCAAAAGCCAACCACTTATAAATTCACCCAGGCTCTCTCCTGGCAGTGCTCTAATCATTCAGTCAGTACACAAGTACTCATGCAATGAGCCAGGCCTTAGTACATGAATTGCTTCAAATGCCTATCCAGTATGCATGCAGTCCACAACCACCCACACACTTGTCTTTCACACCTTCTATTCCCCAGTCAGTTTTCATACACTTCTAGCAAATACCCTGTCACTCTCCTTGCAGTCCTCTAGTGACCCATTCAGCACCATGGACTAATCCATTCACTGTGCCAAAACCCAAACACTTATAAATTCACCCAGGCACTCTCTTTGCAGTACTCTAATCATTCAGTCTGTACCCAAGTACTCATGCAGTGAGCCAGGCCTTAGCACATGGACTTCTTCAAACACCTATCCACTATGTATGCAGTCCTCTAACCACCTACACACTTGTCTTTCACACCTTCAATTCCCCAGTCAGTATTCATACACTTCCAGGTATTTTTGCAGTGATCCAAGTGTTACTCTATGGACTGTTTCAAACGTCTATCCAGTATGCATGTAGGTGTCTAGCCACCTACACACTTGTCTTTCACACCTTCATTATCCAAGACAGTATTTATACAGTTCCCGCAAACACTCTGTCACTCCCCTTATACTTCTCCAGTGACTTATTCAGCACCATGTACTAATGTATTTACTGCACCAAAATACAAAGACTTATAAATTCATCCTGGCACTCTCCTTGCAATACTCAAAACATTCAGTCAGTATGCAAGTACTATTGGACTGAGACAGGCCTTATCATATGGATGGATTCAAACACAGGTCCACTATGCATGTAGGTCTCTAATCACCTACACACTTGTCTTTCACACCATCAATATCCATGTCAGTATTCATACACTTCTAGCCAACACCCTGTCACTCACCCAGTGTGTCTCCTTATAGTACTGTAATCATTCAGTCAGTTAGCATGTAGTCTTTTAGTGAGGTAGGCTTTAGAGCATGAACTGCTTCAAAGTAGTATGCACTATGCATGTAGTGTTTTAACCATCGTTACACTTGTGCTTCAGGGCTATAGTTTCTTAGTCAGTTTTTTTATAAAATGTGTTTCTACAGTAATAGAAGAGTATAAATTTGAAAGTTATTAATATACTTTTATTTGTGATTCTTTTTTACAGATACTGTTTTTCAACGTTAAAATAGAGAAATCATGCGAGAAAAAAAAAGAAAAAGAAAAGAACAGAGACGGGAGAATTACTTGAAGAAACATCAACCACAAGTAATGAATGTACAAGATAATGTGCCTAAAAAGAAAAAATCTTCTGGTAAGATCACAAAGCAATTTATTAAAAATGTTTGTAGGGGCAAACAGAATGTACAGAATGCTGAAGCCACTGAGAATGCTTCAACTTGAAAAAAAATTCAAAATAAGAGGAAAAGCAAAAAAGCAAATGTTCAGTCAAAGAAGACAAAGTATGGTAAAAGAAGGCTAAATCAGTACAAGGAATTACGCAAAAAAATATTTTACAAGAGAGTAGTACATAATTTGCTGAAAGATGTGAAGAAATATAAAAAGAGAGCTCTATTTTATAAAAAGAAGAAGCATATTGAATACAGTGTTGAAAAGGCTTTTGAAGTAAAAAGGACACTATTCGTTTTAGTATTAAACAGAATTCGATCACTAGATAAACCAATCCATTTAATGAAGGCCAAAAGTAGGAGGGAAAGAGTAATTAATAGAAAAATAAATTGTGATTTTTTTGGGAGCATGGAAACACAGTTCCAGTTCAGAGCCTTTCTTTAATGAAGAGAGTTATTTACAGAGCACAAAATTACTGTATGCAGTTGACACCAGTGGTAGAGGTTATGAGGTTAGAGATGGTTGTCCAATTGAGAAAGAGAAAATGGTTGAAAGAAATGCAGAAGAAGTGATAGCTGATGAGGTTCTAGGGAGACGTCCTAAACACCCTGTGTACACTTGGGATTGCAGTAGTATTTGTAGTGTACAACAGGAATCTATTGATAAATTATGTCGTTTTTTACGAGCATATAGTAAAAAAAGTGTTAAACAAGAGATTAAGGTGTTGCAAGGACTAGACCCTTGCAGAGTGAGAAAAAATACTGGTTTGCAAGGCCATTCTCTGGCTTGTCTTTCTAGGAAAGTTTGTCAAAGTGTTTTTCACCATTTCAGGTTGCTGGCAGTACATCATACTCAAATGCGGAAGTTAGTGAGAAGATTGTATTATGCAAAAAGTCCAGCACTAAAGTTAAATGAGTTGAACAGTGCTCTTTTGCGTGGGTCAGTATCAGATGTGAAGAAGGTTTGTGATGATATTGAGTTTTGTTACTTTGGTCCTCAGCAAGAGAGTACAGAAACTGACACATTAGTAGAACAAAATGTTGAAGACAATGTATAACCCGTAATTACAAAACATTTTGAGGATGAAATCACAAAGTTTAAGGTAATTTCAGGTGAAAGACCAAATGTTTCTTGTATTTGTTGTCGGTGAAGTCACTATAAAAATCAGACTAGGGGTGTCAATCTGTATTTAAAAAGTGAAATAGAAGTGGATGGAATTTGCAATTTATTTGTTGGTAGAGGATTGTTTTGATTTGGAATCTGAGCAGCGTATTTGCAAATATTGTTATAACAAATTAGATGAGAATAAAATGCCTGCTAGAGCTGTTCATAATAATCTAGAGATGGTTGCTATTCCTCCAGAGCTGATAGATTTAAATACGTATGAGTCTATTCTCATTCAATGTGTTCACCCGTTTCAGGCTATCGTTCGTATGGAGCCTAAAACAGGTAAATTACCTCCATCAGAGTTGCAAAGAGGATTGAAAGGAAGAGTTGTGTATTTACCGTTAGATTTAAGGAAAAATATTGAAACTATTGGTGTAGACCATGCAGAAAATGAGCCACTAGTCATTCTGGTTAATGGTGTTCCTACGAAGAATGAGAAAATCTGGCAAGAGTTAGTGGATGTTAGAAAAGTGCAAAAGGCATCATTGTATCTGTTAAAAATAATGAGTACTATAGAAATGTGTTTGTAGGAGAAGAAGAAATAGATTTAGCAGAAGATACTGAAACATTAAGTGGACAAATTGAAAAAAAAAGTGGACATGTCCAGATGTGAAGAAATCTATGAACATTACAGTGTACATCCACTTCATTCCAAAGAGGTGATGGGGAATACGATTGAGTTGTTTCAAATGAAAAAAGCAACAGGAAGTCCCATGAGTGTATGGGAAGAGAGCTTGGAAGCTCGTTGTTTCCCGCAGTTGTTTCCAACAGGAAAACGTGGACGATATGATGAACGTCCTGTGCAGATTCCTGCATCGGAATATCGGACAACAAGATTATATGCAGAAGATCCAAGATTTCGACAATGTATCCCTAATATGTTTCATCTTCTGTTTGAAAGTGACTTGTCTGGACTTTCATATGCAGTAAATCACATTTTAAAAACTGGAATGCATCTGCAAAATGTTTTCATTTGATAACTTTATTTCGGTCGGAGACCATAAAAGTACAGGTAAAAATATATACGAGAATACACATTTCATTAAGACAATAAATAGAGGCAAGTTAATACAATATTTAAGAATGAATTAAACTGGTAGTTATCAAAGAAGACAGAATTAATAAATAAAAGGCGAGAATATTTACACAAAACTTTTCCTTCTTCGCCATGAACCATATAAAAAGCGGGACACAGCAAAAACAATAGGGGGATGGGTATCGCGGTAAATAGACATAATATCGAAAAAAAAATATCGAGTAGCAAGAATATCGAGTTTTTAATATCGAATGGACAGAATATCGACTTGCAAAAATATAGTGGTGAAGAATATCGAAAAACAGGTAAGAAATATCGATTGCAATAATATAGTTGTTAAAAATATCGATTTTTTTATAGTGTTTTAAGTGTTAGTATATGTGTTAAAAGTATGTATTAATATTGGAATGTATGTTAGAATATTTTTAAATTATTGAATTTTATGTTTTTTTATTTTTTTGTAATTTAATTCCGTAGCGGGATGTGGGTTTATAGGGGAGTAGGGTGGGAAGTAATTTAATTATAGTACATTAAATAATAATTTATAGGAATTATTAATTATTTTTAATTTAATTTTGCGTTTTACTTCTGTAGCGGGTTGTGGGTTTATAGGGGAATAGGGTGGGAAGTAATTTAATTATATATTATTAAATAATAATTTATAGGAATTATTAATTATTTTTAATTTAATTTTGCGTTTTATTTCTGTAACGGGTTGTGGGTTTATAGGGGAATAGGGTGGGAAGTAATTTAATTGTTATTAGTTAATTATTAATTGGTATTGCAAATTAATTGGTTGTTGATTAATTATTAATTGGTAAATAATTAGTATTAATTGGTAATTAATTTGTATTAATTGTTTAATTGATAATTATGTTAATTGTATTCATTTAATATTTGTAGCGGGCAGTGTGTTTATAGGGGAATATGGTGGCAAGTAATATAATTGTAAATAAATAATTATGTAATTTATTTGTGTATATTGTTAATTAATATATCTTTAATTTAATTTTGCATTTTACTTCTGTAGCGGGTTGTGGGTTTATAGGGGAATAGGGTGGGAAGTAATTTAATTGTTATTAGTTAATTATTAATTGGTATTGCAAATTAATTGTTTGTTGATTAATTATTAATTGGTAAATAATTAGTATTAATTGGTAATTAATTTGTATTAATTGTTTAATTGATAATTATGTTAATTGTATTCATTTAATATTTGTAGCGGGCAGTGTGTTTATAGGGGAATATGGTGGCAAGTAATATAATTGTAAATAAATAATTATGTAATTTATTTGTGTATATTGTTAATTAATATATCTTTAATTTAATTTTGCATTTTACTTCTGTAGCGGGTTGTGGGTTTATAGGGGAATAGGGTGGGAAGTAATTTAATTGTTATTAGTTAATTATTAATTGGTATTGCAAATTAATTGTTTGTTGATTAATTATTAATTTGTAAATAATTAGTATTAATTGGCAATTAATTAGTATTAATAGGTAAATTGATAATTATGTTAATTGTATTCAATTAATATTTGTAGCGGGTATTGTGTTTATACGGGAATATGGTGGGAAGTAATATAATTGGAAAAAAAAAAATATTTAAATAATTTGTGTATATCCTTAATTAATATTATATAAATTAATTATTAATTGGTATTATTTGCATTTATTAATGTTTGTTATTGAAAAACAATTGTTTGTTAATTAATTATTAATTGTTAATTAATTAAACAAAAATGTATTGGTATTTAAAAATGATCAATTCTTGTGTGATTGGTAATTAATGGTAATACTTGTTTTTGTATTAATAATTAATTAATTTAAAAATAAAAATACATTTATTATTTTCTCTACTATTGCACTTACTTGAGTGGGAATAGTAATTTTTACCCCTACGCTATCCAATGCTTTCCCTATTATTGCACTCTCTGGAGTGTGAATAGTAATTTTTACCCTCCCGCTATCCAACGCTTCGCCCTACTGTTGCACTCACTGGAGTGGGAATAGTAATTTTTACCCTCCCGCTATCCAACACTTTCCCTACTGTTGCACTCACTGGAGTGGGAATAGTAATTTTTACCCTCCCGCTATCCAACGCTTTCCCTACTGTTGCACTCTCTGGAGTGGGAATAGTAATTTTTACCCCTACGCTATCCAACGCTTTCCCTACTGTTGCACTCACTGGAGTGGGAATAGTAAATGTTCCCCTACCTCTATCCAACGTTTTCCCTACTGTTGCACTCTCTGGAGTGTGAATAGTAATTTTTACCCCTACGCTATCCAATGCTTTCCCTACTGTTGCACTCACTGGAGTGGGAATAGTAAATGTTACCCTCCCGCTATCCAACGCTTTCCCTACTGTTGCACTCTCTGGAGTGGGAATAGTAATTTTTACCCCTACGCTATCCAATGTTTTCCCTATTATTGCACTCTCTGGAGTGGGAATAGTAATTTTTACACCTACGGTATCCAACGCTTTCCCTACTGTTGCACTCTCTGGAGTGGGAATAGTCATTTTTACCCCTACGCTATCCAACGCTTTCCCTACTGTTGCACTCACTGGAGTGGGAATAGTAAATGTTACCCTCCCGCTATCCAACGCTTTCCCTACTGTTGCACTCTCTGGAGTGGGAATAGTAATTTTTACCCCCACGCTATCCAACGCTTTCCCTACTGTTGCACTCACTGGAGTGGGAATAGTAAATGTTACCCTCCCGCTATCCAATGCTTTCCCTACTGTTGCACTCTCTGGAGTGGGAATAGTAATTTTTACCCCTACGCTATCCAATGTTTTCCCTATTATTGCACTCTCTGGAGTGGGAATAGTCATTTTTACCCTCCCGCTATCCAACGCTTTCCCTACTGTTGCATTATCTGGAGTGGGAATAGTAATTTTTACCCTCCCGCTATCCAACGCTTTCCCTACTATTGCACTTACTGGAGTGGTAATAGTAAATTTTACGCGCCCGCTATCCTACACAGAAAATATTGAATATTTTTAATTAATATCACGTTAAGATATATGTATTAATTTTTTTTTTACTTACTTTAATTATTCATTAAGTTTACTGTTATTTAAGTATTTTTAAGTATGTGTCAGTTAATTATATGTATTATTTCATTTATTTAACATTACTTTTAAAACATTTAAAAAATTCGATATTTTGACTAACTATATTATTTACAACGATATTTTGGATTCGATATTTTTGTAATTTCCTGTTTGGAGATAGGACTTCGATATTTTGGCATTCTATATTTTGGCATCGATATTTTTGTAAGTCTATATTTTTGTAGTCGATATTATGTCAGTGATCCGGGTATCGCATGTCAAAACCCTGCATGCCAGTATACAGTGTCTAAACCCAAGATTCCTACAAATGGGAAGGAGCCACTTTTTCCTTATTGATTGATACGCAGGGCAGAAAAACATAACGTGGCATACGTCTTCTCGGTTATGCTTACAAGCCGGACAAACAGGGTTTTCTGATTTAGCCCATTTGTGGGTGAATGCCCTAAGCGGTAAGCTACCGTGCCTTAGCTGCATATAGAGCTTCCTCGCGAGAGGTGGATGAATTACGTCTAGGAAGACTTCTGCTCGCATTTCGGCTTTTACTAGGAGAAACTCTTTAGTAAGCTTCCCCAGAGAGCTTGAACCATGTAGGGCAAGTAGTTTCTGTTGCCTCATCTGACTTATAAGTTCCGTTTTAGATGTCCCTGTACAGGACACCTCCGGAAATTTCCAAAGCTCGATCCTACCGATCTTTATGCTAAGATTCTTAATGTGGGATAACCATGCGATGTTCTTATTTTTTATTAGAGCCCAGACCTCTATGAATTCCTCTCTGTATGGTGCCAATTCTGGCACCGACCAGAGTCTTTTCCAATAGAGCATGGGCCGCAGAGTTGCTAAATCTCAATTGGTTCTAACCCCAGGTCAAATCGTAAAGGGATAAGCGGTGTGCTTAAAGGCAAACCCACAAGACTTCTCATAAAACCCTGCTCAGCCATAGTTAGCTTGGATATGTTTTTGTGGCCCCAAAGTTCAGCTCCATACAATGAAGCAGTTCTAGCTTGCAATCTGTATATTTCTATGGCCGGGGCTGATGGTTTAAAGACCGAGGCTCGCTGGACCTTACTAATCCCTCCCGCTATTTGGGACAACCTAAGCGTTGATTTCGAGATTTGTGGGTCCCAATCAAAGTTCTCTGTCAGGGTGATCCCAAGATAGACAAAAGTCCTGACTCTCTCAAGGGGAGAGCCATTAAGGGTGGGATTTGAGCGAGTCTGCTTTGGGGGATTAAAAATCATAAACTTGGTCTTATCCAAGTTGATCTCCAAGCCTCGGGCAATACAAAATGCGAGAAAACCATCCAAAATACGCTGAATGCCCGATGATGTTTTGGATAACAACAAAGTGTCATCCGCAAACATCAGAGCGGGCACTCTACCAGTAGCCAACCTAGGGGCATCATTATCAGTTACATCAGCTAGGTGGTCCACAAGACCATTGATGTAGAGACTGAACAATGTTGGAGCCAAAACACACCCTTGTCGCACACCCTTCCTGACAGGAAAGCGTGCAGACAGATCGCCATGCCTACCACACCTAACCTGGGCATAATTACCGTTGTGGAGTCTGGGTAAAATATTCAATAAATGGGGAGAAAGACCCATATCTGCCAAGACTTTCCACAACTTTCCCCTTGGGACGAGTTCGAAAGCAGCGCGCAGATCAACAAAGATGAGGTAGAGGCTGCCACCCTCCACTCTCACCGTTTTCCAAAATAAGACCTGGAGCCGGAAAATTTGATCTATGGTTGAGATCCCCGACCTAAACCCGGCCTGCAATGTAGTCAGTATTTTATTTTCTTCCATCCATCCCAAGATTCTATCTAAAATAATTCTGCCCATTAATTTCTGGGAGGTATCTATAAGGCTGATAGGCCTGTAGTTTACCGGTTTTAGCGGGCAGCCTTTCTTAAATATGGGGACTATCTCTGCTCCCAACCAAGTATCTGGTGGATCAGCCCCGTTAAGGATTGAGTTAAATAATACCACCAAGTACGGGGCCCAGATTTTTGGTTGGGAGCGAAATAAATCCGGGGGCATCTTATCCAATCCGGGAGCTTTGTTAGGTAGGAGCCTTACTATTGCAGACTCTACTTCTTTGAGGGTAATGACCTCGGGCAGTTCTGGGAAAGAAATACCCTCACCTACCAAGGAATCCTTATTCCGTCCGCCGCCCGAGGGCCCAAGCGATCGATGCTCCTGTTGAGGCTCAGGGGCGGCAAATGGGAGGCAGATCTCAGTATCACCAAAGGCCGAGTCAGTCCCTCTCACTGGTCTATGCTCCATGGATAAATCAGGATTGGGAGAATCACCCAAGTCCCCATACAGTGCCCCAAAATACGTTTACCACACTTGGGGTGCTATATTTGCAATTGGGGTCAAGGCTCCCCTACTCACACCAGAGTTCACAATAGCCCAAAACGCCTTGGGATCTCTTCGAGAAAGGGTTAGCCTAAGTTCCTCCCATATATGCTCCTCCCAGTCCTTCTTTCCCCTAGAGATGGCCTTTTTGTATTCTAGGCGAAGTTTCTTGAGATTAACTCTATCATCGTCTTTTATTGCAGAAAGCAAATCCTTTTTTGCTTTTCTGCAGGAGTCATCGTACCATGGATGTGTCCTAACCTGATGCTGTTTTTTCCTCACTGGATTGAACAGATCCACCAGCTTGTCAACCAAATGTTTGTGAATCTCAATGGGAAAGCTTAGGTTATCTTCACTTGCATCCCCCATGTCAGAAAGGAATGGCAATGCTGTCTGATATATTTTAGCAAGTTTATCAAGAATTCTGGAAATAGGGCCATTTAACCCTCCTCCTATTGTTGGAAAGCAACACAGGAAGCGATGAGCTATTAGGATCGGGGGAAGGGTTTGTTAGTCCAAAACTTCCCGGTTTGAGGGTTAAAACAAGGGCGTTGTGATCACTGTCTTGTCTAGGGTATATCGTAAACTCCTGTAGCTTGTCCCAGTGTCTGGTTTCCATCAACATATTATCAATGATAGAATTTTGCCCTGGTCTATTAAATGTTGCCAACCCCGGGCGGTCCGGTTTCAACCTCCCATTGCAGGCCCTTAAGGACAATGCAAGGGATAGGGATTTAATTTGGAGGACCAGAGGGGTCCAAGCTCTGACGGAAGAAATTTGTGGATCCAAAACATGCCAGAACTGGTCCTCTTCATCCAAATCTCCCGTGTCCGGGCTCTCAAGGGGCTCGAATTAGCAATTAAAATCACCTCCTACTAATAGAGCGGCTGAGGGGTCAAGTGACAATATGAAATGCTTTAGTGTGTCAATGGTGCCAGATTCTTGGCCGTTCTTAACTGGTCTGGAATAAACGTTTATTAAGGCAACCCTTGACATATCTTTTAGTGTTAGGAGTACACATTGGACGTCAAGGGAGTTGGTTGGTATCTGAACTGCCTAGACGCCCAAATGTGCCCCCACCCATAATGTCAGACCTCCCGAAGGCCTACCTCTGCCCCTTGAAGTTGCCAGAATATCAAAAGTGGCATAGCCAGTCCTCGGATTCTCCTCCATTGCCCACGTTTCTTGCATCAGACAGATATCATGCCTGCCTATAAAGTTACCCCACTCAGGGATGGATAACTTGCTCTTTATCCCAGCCACATTCCACGACAGAATTTTTATTTTCCCGTCTACTACTCTATTCCTAACCAATAGATCACCATCATTTGGATTTGGACAGATTCCTCGTATTTGGGTGTTGGATTCTGATATGGTATCCCCAAGCTTGACTCCCAACGGCACCTCCTCTAAAGGAGAAGCCCCCACATTATCGGTAATTTCTCTCACTTCCAACCCTTCCCCAACTATACTCATGGAGTGGGGTGTTGATACATGTTCAGGCGTACTACTCCCACAACTACCCATCACTGCCGCTATTTGGGTACCCACAATATTATCTAAATAAAGTACAGGGCTCCGAATCACGTCTGGTCAGTCAACCTCCTCCAACACACATCTATTCTTTTGAGGGAATAGTGACAGCAGGGGGGTGGTTTGGCACCGGTCCTCCCAAGTTATCGTTCCTTGGTGTGCTCTGGCATACGATGTATTTTTTACCCCCTCCCACCTAATACCTCTGTTCTGCCCTATTCTGTACTGAGGTGCTGGATAGAAGTATGACAAGTGCAGTGGGATAATTTGAGTATTAGACCTGGAGGGTGTCCTACTGCAGATATAATCTACGGCAAGCGTGTGCCTAAAGTTGATGCTGACACAATTTCCTGCAATAGATTTAGGTGCGGACCCAATCCAGTCTATTCTCCTTGCACCCAGTGTTTCTCCAGAAATGTAGGAGGGAAGAGGGCTGTTAGAATTAAGCCAGTACATGCATTTATTTTTTAATTCCAAATAGTCCTCGTTTTTCCCTTGGGATGGGGGGGGGGACACCAGCAAGCACAACAATGTCAGGAACAGCCTTGACAATTGGTTGGGGGGGTATAGGTAGGATCTTGGAACTGGCAGGGGGATTATCATGGGTGGAAACGGAACTGGTACAGTGGTTTCCTGAGGAACTAGTCAATTGGGCTTTACCAAGGCCTACATTATTGATGGTAGAGACTAGTCTGTCCAACCTAGATAACAAAGATTTAGCCAAGTAGCTGTTCCATATGTGCCTGAAGGTCAAGTATCATGTGGGTAGCCCAGAGGGGTGCCCCTGTAGAAGACAAGGAAGGGTAACCATCATTTAGTATAGTAGAATTGGTTGAAAGCTTAGTTTTACTTGTTGCTTTTCTCTTCCCAATCCTGGGTTTCTTAATTACGGTGCGAGTTACAGACACCTTGTTTAGTGCAGAATAGGATGGGGATTTAATAACCTCTGAAACATTAATTTCATTAGGGATAGGCTGTGCTCAGGGCAACTCAGCAAAAGAACACATGAGAGAGGAATTAAAATCAGGGGGATTATTAGTAACAATTGAAACATCCTCCACTGTTTGAGAAGAAGAAATTGCAGGGGTGATTGACAAACGCCTCTCCATGTTTTCTATAGCTGTAGCCACTACCCCAATTGTTTGCTGCAGCATTATCAATGGCTGTTAGACTTGGGAGAGATTGTGTCGTTGCTGTCTGGTGCCTGGTTGCGGGGCGGGAAATGGAGGAACTAAGATTTTTGCTGTTTTTACAGTTTCCTTTCATATTTACGGTTAAAGCGAAACAATCGCACAATTTGTTATGATTCTTCCCTACAATCTTAGGCAACACTGGGCATTAGAAAGGATAAACTGTTAGATGTATAAGTCCGACAGCCAAACAGTTTTTATCTCAGGAACAATACCTGAATCTTACATCAAACAGAGATATCCACCTTATTTTGCTTTTCTATGACAGTACCTTATTGCTGTAAAGGTCCAGGTGAGAGGATGTCAATGAGGTGGCCCAGCCCGGCCTCTGACGGTCCCTGACGGGCAAGGACGGGCCCGCCCTTGGCCCGGGCGCCGCCCGCGCACGTCCCGCGTTGCCGGGCACCAGCGGAGAAGAAATAGGTCCCAGGCGCTGCCTGATGACAACGACAGCAAGCGCCTGGGTCAGGGGCTGCTGGGAAGTATAGTCTTTCCCCGTGGGCCGTTCCCCTCACGGCGGCGCTAATGGCACTGGAGTGCGGGTAGGTAAATGCTCCCCAACGATGGCCGTTCCCCTCACGGCGGCCTCAACGGGTTCTGGCAGAGTCTGTGCTCGTGGGTCTCTCCTCGTTATGCGCGTCCCACGCTGCGGGGCACCAGCGGAGAAGAAATAGGTCCCAGGCGCTGCCTGATGACAACGACGGCAAGCACCTGGGTCAGGGGCTGCTGGGAAGTGTAGTCTTTCCCCGTGGGCCGTTCCCCTCACAGCGGCGCTAATGGCACTGGAGTGCGGGTAGGTAAATGCTCCCCAACGATGGCCGTTCCCCTCACGGCGGCCTCAACGGGTTCTGGCAGAGTCTGTGCTCGTGGGTCTCTCCTCGTTATGCGCGTCCCGCGCTGCGGGGCACCAGCGGAGAAGAAATAGGTCCCAGGCGCTGCCTGATGACAACGACGGCAAGCACCTGGGTCAGGGGCTGCTGGGAAGTGTAGTCTTTCCCCGTGGGCCATTCCCCTCACGGCGGCACTAATGGCACTGGAGTGCGGGTAGGTAAATGCTCCCCAACAATGGCTGTTCCCCTCAGGGCGGCCTCAACGGGTTCTGGCAAAGTCTGTGCTCGTGGGTCTCTCCTCGTTATGCGCGTCCCGCGCTGCGGGGCACCAGCGGAGAAGAAATAGGTCCCAGGTGCTGCCTGATGACAACGACGGCAAGCGCCTGGGTCAGGGGCTGCTGGGAAGTGTAGTCTTTCCCCGTGGGCCGTTCCCCTCACAGCGGCGCTAATGGCACTGGAGTGCGGGTAGGTAAATGCTCCCCAACGATGGCCGTTCCCCTCACGGCGGCCTCAACGGGTTCTGGCAGAGTCTGTGCTCGTGGGTCTCTCCTCATTATGCGCGTCCCGCGCTGCGGGGCACCAGCGGAGAAGAAATAGGTCCCAGGCGCTGCCTGATGACAACGACGGCAAGCACCTGGGTCAGGGGCTGCTGGGAAGTGTAGTCTTTCCCCGTGGGCCATTCCCCTCACGGCGGCACTAATGGCACTGGAGTGCGGGTAGGTAAATGCTCCCCAACAATGGCTGTTCCCCTCAGGGCGGCCTCAACGGGTTCTGGCAAAGTCTGTGCTCGTGGGTCTCTCCTCGTTATGCGCGTCCCGCGCTGCGGGGCACCAGCGGAGAAGAAATAGGTCCCAGGTGCTGCCTGATGACAACGACGGCAAGCGCCTGGGTCAGGGGCTGCTGGGAAGTGTAGTCTTTCCCCGTGGGTCGTTCCCCTCACGGCGGCGCTAATGGCACTGGAGTGCGGATAGGTAAATGCTCCCCAACGATGGCCGTTCCCCTCACGGCAGCCTCAACGGGTTCTGGCAGAGTCTGTGCTCGTGGGTCTCTCCTCGTTATGCGCGTCCCCAAGTGCATCAGAGAGATGATCATTTAGAATCTCAGTTGATTAATCTGATAGCATGTCAGCATGGGACTAATGAATATTGGTACCGTCGTTATGGAGAACTGAAATGTATGCTACGGAACTTGGGAACTCCTACATGGTTTGTTACACTAAGCTGTGCTGAGTATGCTTGGGACGATTTACTTGAACTTCTTCGAGAGGCAAATTCCAATGTAAAAAATATTGAATACAAGACACCTGGAGAATTGTGCTCCTTGGATCCTGTTAATGTATGCAGATATTTCAATCATAGATTTGAAGCTATGATGTCTTTCATCTGCAATAAAAAGAATCCTCCTCTAGGAGAAGTTATGGATTTCTTTTGGAGAAAGGAGTATCAAGCAAGAGGTGCTCCTCATATACATATGTTGTTATGGATGAAGGACGCCCCCAAATTTAGAACAGATTCAGATGAAACTGTTTTGTCTTTCATTGAAGATTATGCCACATGTGCTGTACCCAATAGCAGAGAAGATAAAAACGTAAAACAACAAGTCTTACGAGCTAGGATTTCATTGTCCACAAGCCGAAACATGAAGACCTAACAATCTGACAGTTATTTGTGAAAGCTGTCTATGCACTGGTTTTTAAAGTGGCACCAAGGCAGTGCCAGAATAAAATTATTAGTGTCTTGTTAGCCATTTTTATTAGCACTTTACACTTACCACTTCTTGCACTGCAACCATCACCTTACCTGTATCTATCATTACAGAGATTGTAAGTACACTTACATTCACGTATGGGACAACTGTGTAACCACCACAATCACTTAAGTGGTTGGTACTCATGGTACTGTCCAGGGTTCCCAGATGATGAAACAAGCCACCTTTGGTGGGTGATGGGAACTCAACCTCTTTTGGAAGAACCTTCCCTTGAGGTCACATTCATTTACTTTGGTTTTCTTCACTTTCTCTGATGTATCAGTGTTTGGAGTCATATTGAACAGCAGACCTACAGTATTTATGTATACTATATGTTGATTTGGGGATTTCATACTGTTTATGGTTTTTAAATATATCCCTTGGACCCTCCTTCCTTGAAAGAGTTTTGTGTTGAGCTATGCGACATACCATCACAAGAAAGTCTCCGAAAAATACCTACAACTTAAGAAGAAGCGAAGAATCTAAATACATAAATGACTACAATCCAGTTATTTAATCCATGTGGAACGCTAACATGGATATTCAGTATGTTGCGGACAATTCCATTGCTGTTGCTCGATATGTAACGTCCTACATTACTAAATCAGAAAAGACTGAATTGAAAGAAATGTGGGAAGAGATTTCTCACGAGAAGACTCTAAGTAAGAAATTATACAGTTTCAGTTTGAAGATGTTATCGCATTGTGAAATTGGAGCATATGAATGTTCAGATCGGTTATCATCTGCAAGTCTATATTCCAAAAGTAGAAGAATCATTTGGGTGAGTATAGGTCTTGCAGGAATGCGAAATCGGGTACTGAATTCTGTTCACGAAATTGAATATTTAGCAGAAAAAGAACCAGAAAGTACAGATATTTTGAAAACTAATATGTTGGACACATATTACCCAAACAGAAGTCATCACCTTGCGAACATGTGTCTCTATGAAGTGCTGCAAAACTACACTTTTAAACGGAATACTACAGAGAACATCAATAATGGAAAATATGCAGTGATTGGTTCCAAAGGATGTCTGGTGAAACAAAGGAAAGGAAATGTAATTAATCACAGGAAACTGAGTTGCGACACTGCTGACAAAAGGGAATTTTACTATTTAGTCCTTTTGCAAATGTTCAAACCGTGGCGTTCAGAACTGGAATTACTTGGAGATTTTCAGAGCTATGAAGATTCATTTAATGCTTGTAAAGATAGCATACAACGCAGTGCTTTGGCAAATTATGTGAAAATGTTGAATGATGAAATTGATCAAGAAGCTACAATTGCAGCTGAGATTGCTAGAGACAGTTCTCAAGACAGTCAAAGTTCTGCTGCACTGAGTCAAGATCCACTTGGACAACCAATTGTTGGAAATGAAGCAGCGACTGCCATGAATGAGGTGGAAACAGCAATGAATCAAGCTCAAGAAGATGTAATACAGTTAGGAAACTTAGAAGAACAGCTAAATGTTGAACAGAAACAAATATATCAACAAGTGAAAGAGCAGATTGACCATGGATTACTTCATGAAAAGAAAGGGTGCTCATGTACATCATTTCAACCTATCCGAATGTGTGTGAGTGGTCAAGCTGGTCTTTTTAACAATACTAACAAGTAGAGGGGGTCCTAGGAAATGTTTAAAGACCAACATCAACTGTCTGTAGAGTTATCTTTGACTTCTCTTTAGCGATTAGACCACCAGACTCCAATTGGTTTATTAAGTGGTCAAGCTGGAACAGGAAAAAATGTCTTAATTAAAGTAATTACAAGTTATCTGCAGAAAACAACTGAGTCGCATTTGTCTTGTGTTGTCACTGCTCCAACTGGGTTGGCAGCACATAACATTAAAGGAATTACTTTACATCGTTTACTAATGCTACCAGTAGAGCATGAGAACAAATTGCAATACCACAAGCTATCTGAAACTTCTCATTATTGATGAGGTGAGCATGGTCTCAAACTTGATGCTTGCCTTTGTGCATTTAAGAATACAGCAAATTCTTAAAACAGAGTATGACGTGTTATTTGGAGGAAAACACGTCATAGTTTTTGGAGATCTACTGCAACTGACTCCGGTAAAAGGACAACCGGTATTTAAAACACTTGCACATGAAGATACCAGAAAGTCTCTTGGTAGCGTTGGTAATGTGAACATTTGGACTTATTTTGAATACAAAGAACTGACAACAAATATGCGACAGGCAAATGATGCTGAATATGGAAGTATTCTTCAAGATATAAGAATTGGAATTCTTACAGAACATGGCAAACAAGCTTTGGAGAGTTGATTACTTTGCAATGTGTTTCCAAATGAATATGTAGTTCCTGCAAAAGTGTACATGAAAATTGCTGAAAATAAATCAGTCATCTGCTTAATGCCAACACTGCGCGAGTGTTCCATATTCAACGAAGAACTATTGAAACTGGAAAATGAAGAAATTATAAAAATGGAAGCCATCGATAAAATAGAGCATGAAGGAATCACTTTTATTTTGACGGGAAAGTTGAAAACAATACTGGATTCTTTAGAAAAAAAAATATCTAAAACAGCTGGTTTAGAAAAGACACTATATGCGTGTGTAAACTGTCGGGTAATTTTAAGGCGTAATTTGGATGTAGAAAAAGGTTTAGTTAATGGCGCAATGGGTAAAGTGGTGGATTTTGTTAATTATCAGAAAAAAGAAGGAATTGAATTTTTTAAAATTAAATTTGATCAGATTGAAGAAGTTAAAGAAATTGGTTGTTGTTCAGTTCGTTTTTTGCTTGTTAAAGATTTATATGTCCGTAGGAAACAATTTCCATTTTCTCTGGCATATGCAGTGACTATTCATAAATCTCAAGGATTAAGTGTAAACAGTGCATTGGTGAACATTGAATCTACTGTATTTAAAGAGGGTATGGCATATGTTGCTTTGTCGCGAGTCAGAACATTATCTGGTTTGTTTTTGATTGATTTTAATGAGACAAAGGTTACTGCAGATGCAAACTGTGTAAAAGAGCCAACTTTCCATGCTGCAACAAGCAGTGAGCACTGTGGGTACCTGCTTTTCCATACTAAAATGGCTGCGGAAAATAATTTGGATGCTTCCTTTTTCCACACAAAGAACCGTAGTCCAATCCCTTATCATGTCTCGATTGGACTACGGGAACATACTCTATGTAGGCTGTAATAAGGAACCTTTAAGGAGGCTGCAAATGGTCCAAAATTCTGCAGCACGCCTTCTCTGCCACATTGCAAGGAGAGCCTCGGTTACTCCTTTTTTGCAGGATCTCCATTGGCTCTGCATTGGCAACCGCATTAAATTCAAAGCTCTTTGTCATATTTTCAAAATAAAGCAAGGTGCAGCTCCAGTGTGTCTACGGGAACTCATCTGCCCTTACACACCGCATCGTGCCCTGCGCTCCTCCGCCCAGGGTAACCTGATGCTTCCCAGGTTCAAATTGACAAGAATGGGCAGACGCTCCTTCTCATACCTTGGACCAAAACTTTGGAATTCCCTAATCATGTGAAGCAGGAATCTTCGTATTTAAAATTTCGCCGAGACATTAAGACCTGGCTCTTCATTCAGCAATTGGCCTAGTTACTTAGTCTGACTCAGACTTATCTGCTCCGGGAAACCCTAATAGGGTAGCTGTGCGTCTAACAAATTCAATAATAATAATAATAATATAATAGGTTAAGAAGGGTGTATGCTCCAAATTTAGGTCAATATCCTGTATTTGAAAAGCGTGTGATTGGTCGAAAAAGAAGGTTTGAGACTATCTGTTCTGAAGGTGTTGAGAAGGGAAAAGAACAAGATAATGTTGTGATTGGAAGTAAAAAGAAATTGGACACTGTTGAAGAGATTGTTGGTTATCAGTTTGAAAATAGTTCAGGTGTCAACTGCTATGCTAATGTAGTGGTCAATGTTGTTTTTTATCTTGAAGGTTTGCAAGAACAGATTATGCAGAATCTGCAAAAACTTTTTTGTTCTCTGTTGCATTCTGTTTATGAAAAATTGATACAAGTAAAATACAATCTGTTTCAGATCTTTTGGATGTGTGTTCTGGTTCTACACAATTTACACAAAATATCCAACAAGATGCTCAGGAATTTTTAATGTATATGCTTACCATTTTTGAAAATGAAGGTGTAGAAATAGAAAATATTTTTGGCCTTTCTTACAAATGGGAACATCATTGTGAAAATTGCATGTATACATGTACCACTAATGTAGACACTGAAAGATTTCTGTATTTAACATTACCAGACTGTAAATCAGTGTCTTTCAATAAATTAGTTAAAGGTGCAAATCAAAACATGGAGTGTAGCCAATGTAAATCAGAAATGTTATCCACATTATTTTTAACAAAATATGGACAATACATAATTTTAATGATGCAACGTTGTACAGCTGATGGAAGAAAGATGGATACTTTAATAAAGCAGTTTGTAGCAACACAACTATCAATATCAGGAAGTACTTTTGTAGCAATTGCAATAATTTTCCATGATGGTCCTTCCACCACATCTGGACATTACACTGCCTATCTAAAATGTGACAAAGGCTGGACACTTTGTAATGATTGCCAGTTGGTTTTCAAACAACGTTTGCCTAGGGAATTAAAAAATTCCTACCTAATATTTTTAAAGTCAAAGTTTTAGGAAGATAATTCATTCTCTGAGGAATTTATTATTATAATTTAATAGGACTACCATTGGACAATTTACAAAAAAGGAGTGCAAAAATACCATTTGGCCTCAAGGAAAGGTATATGTTTGAATTATGGACTTTTTTGTGCTCATTGACTCAGTGAATATTTTTAAGCGACAACATTTACAGTTTTTATAAGTTAAAGTTATAAAATTTTGTCAGCCATAAGCATTTCATATATGTGTGATTTGTATTTTGTGGTATTTTACTGAGAATAGCATGTTGTTTTTTTTTTTAAACAATCTTTTGATTGTTTTTTTTTTGCCCGCTGTTAAGTGATGATTACGATTGAAATCACTATTTCTAGTGAAATTCAATATATTCTGAGAACAGCAAAAAGGCAAACAAATTACTTTGTTGAAATTATGCTGTGTTGTAAAAAATGTATTATTACATTTTATAACTATTTTTTCTTTCACAGATCCTAATTCTAAAATAAGCAATTTACATCAATTTACATTGCAAAAAATATCTGAAAAAAATGTACAGCATTTTTAATTTCTATTACTGTGAAGGTAAGTTTAACTAAGTATTAATATGCAGAATGGGCAGACCTGCAAGAACCTACAAAGATTGAAAAAGTTTTTAAAAACACTCTGTTTATACCTATGTAGTTTGGACATCTCTCTGTTATCGGATATTATGTGACCTCCAAAAAAACAGATTTGAGTGGGTCATAATATTTGCCATTGTACCTATTGAAGGACCGCAATTATTTCAATCATTCTTGTTTGAGCATCTTTGCAGACAAAACTCTGTGCTTACCTTCTATCATTCGGAAGCAATTTTAAAACAGAAATATGTCACTTTTTGTAACATAGTTATTGCACAAGACACTCTTTCATATTTACAAAGAGAGGAAAAGGCGCTCTGTGTACTTTTTCTACTCCATGTAAATACAACCTCATCATACACACTACTTTGCGTTGAAAGGTTGTTCTATAAGTGTTGTTGTGCATGATTGCACTGAATGCTCATAGAACAAGACACATCTCCAGATTTATCAGAAATCATAAATCTCGATATGTGTGTGAATGCTGCACCATTCTCTAATTGGTGTACGAAAGCACAACAAGGAGAATTGTTTTCTTTTCTCCTCATTTTTAAATCTTTAATGCATGCTAAAATGTTCAGCATACATTGAAGGAGAAAAAATTGTTTACTGATTGTTTTTGTGCAGGAAGGTGTGTCTTCCTGCACAAAAACAAACAGCACATGACACAGAGAGCCTTCCACTATGGTGCAAGGGTGCCTGTGTCACCACAAGGCTGCAATTTAAGCAGCCGTGCAGAGAGAAGCATAGATGTGCAACATATTTATGTACATATGTTGCATCCCTGTGCTTCGGAAGTACTACAGCACACTGCAGTTAAAGAGGTTACTGTGGGATGCTGCAGCACTTCCTCATAGTTCTGCACTTATACATTCACCATATGCTATTAATGCATTCATTCATTCAATTACGTACTACACATACATTCATCTAAACTTTCACACACCAACAAACAAATATAGCTCTTTTTTTAAACCAGGAAAGTTAGTTCTTAGAAGAACTTTTTTTTTCTTCTTTTTTCTTTTATATATTTTTTTTGTTTTTTTGAACAATTTAAAAAAAAATGAATTTTCTTGAAAAAAAAAAGAGGAAAAAACAGAACTGGAGGAACAAAACAATGAACTTCAGGGGGGAAAAAAAACTAGCAATGGTGACTCTCTTGCTTGCGGCAGATTAGATCAATTGACTGCTCCCCGTAGCATAAAATGCATTGCATTTTATGCAGAGCACTTTCAAGTATTGGAACTGTGGACGGATGTCCAAATTTTGTGCAGAAGGATCCACCTTTTAAGTGCTTGGCTGCGATGAATCCGAAGGAGCAGGAACGACTCTCATTCTGCGGCATTCCTCCCGAGCAAGGTTTACCGGATGAAGGGTCCTCAGATGCTTCATCATGCTCGCAGTTCCAAAGGAATATTTTTTGTGTGGATCCCCATGGGACAGCACTCTCTGGCAGATCTTGCAGGTCACCAAGGTGGCATTGGTCTTTGTTTGCCACTCATGATACGTGAAAAATTTCCACACCACAGATGAAAAACGTGGTGGGTGTGGTGGCTCTTCCAAAAAATCACCCTCAGATGAATGAGGAGATCCAGGAGATGCCTACTGCTCTGAAGCCATTGTTTCTAAAGAAAAAAGTTTGAGCTAAGTGAAAACTTAGTCAAAAGAACTTCTTCTCTGCAAAGAGATGCTCCTCCAAAGAAGGTCAAAGAAAAATGATTGAAATGGGTGGGGTCTTTCAATAGTTAGAACAGGAAGTGTAATGAACCATTCAAATCTCTTTTTTTCAGGTCACATGGGATCCGCGCACCGTGAGCTTACGCAGCAAGCACCCAGCGTGCATCCGCGAAATTGAATTTAAAAAGAATATAGGATTAGATGTAAAAATATATTACTTTTATGAGTAGTTTAGAGTTTGTCTTCAATTAATATTCACATGAAATACATATATATATATATGTTTTTTAAATGTTAAATATTTTGCGGGATTCGCGCACCCACCGCTTCATACACGCACATGATGCATCGCGGAAGCGCGCAAGCGTCGCGTAACGTGCATCGTATAGGCGTCGAGTCGCGTACCGGTCGCAGTGCAATCACGCACCAAACACGTACCCATCGCTGACCGTATGCGGATGCTTTCCCGTAGGGATCGAGAACGGTGCGCATAGGGTGCGCGGATCCCAAAAAAATGGAAAAAAATAAATAAAATATAAAGTTTTGAAAATATAAAAATATATTTTAAAACATTAACAATTTTTTTTACAAAAACCCAATAAAAACAAATAATATTTTTTAATTTTTAAAAAAATTAATTGAAAAAATAAGTTAAAATAAAGGGGATAAAAAAGTATTTTTAAAAACATAATAAAGGAATTGACACACTGAAATTGAAAAATTTAGAAAATCAATGAAAATCATTAAACATCATAGCTTTAGAGATAAATTATAGATAGGAATTAGCATTTAAAAAACCTTTGAAATTCACTGAAAAAAACATAGGTTTCATGCACGTTATAGTTAGGAATTAGCATTTAAAAAACATTAGAAATTCACTGAAAAAACCATAGGTTTCAGGGGTTTTATAGTTAGCTGGACATTTGCCTGGTACAAAAGCCAAGAAATTCCCCCATTATAGTTAGATTCAGCTAACTATAAATCGCGCGCCCCCGCAATGCAATGCTGATGACGTCACATATTCAATCACTCATGACATGGTCAGTGACATAACTGATGACATCACTGATGACATCTCACATGACATCACTGATGACATCATCCATGTAATAAATTAGTGCATCTTCTCACACCCTAATATAACCTTTGATACACCGACTAAAAATTTCAGACGGCCATTCTCAAAACCATAGATACTCCAATACCAATAATTACATAACCACTCTTTGACTCTTAGGTCTACACCTCCACTCACTCACCTGTAGAGTCACTCATACTTACAGTCACTCAGTACAGGACTATCATATGCATTTATACACCTATATAGACACTCAGACACCGCCAATCATCCATAGACATACTCACACACCTAGTCAATCATGCAAATAATTAATCACACTCCAATTTACTCACCTATACAGTTATACACACACAAGTTCACTTACTCATAAAAATACTACCACGTTCTTACGCTCTTATACAATTACTGATACAAGCACACACTCATCCATACAGCCACTCTCACAATCACACACTCTCACATATACCCAGTTATATACTCTTACACACATATACCCTGCCTTTCACATACGTAGTTACTCACACATGTACCACTGAGATATGCATTCAATCACTACCACACCCATACATACACTCACCCAACCATACAGTCCATCACAGATGCACTCTTAAAACCATGCACCCATAGAATCACCCACTCACACATCTATGCACAGAGTCACACACACCCTACCCACACAAACACTCAGGCACCCATACAGATACTCAGACAACCAATCAATAACCCATATAGACACTCATATAGCTATTAACAAAACCATGCAGCAACTTATACACCAACAGACAGACAGATACAGACATTCACACAGATTAGTCACTAGTCTGCAGTAAGATACATTTAATGACTCACTTATAGAGTCAGTCACGCACCTAGAAAATCATCCATTCACACACTTATACACCCACTCATTCTTCCATAGGCCTTTCCCTATATAAATTAAACATATTAAAACTTTACAGAAACACAGACTCACTGGATGATGTCATCAGTGATGTCATCAGTGATGTCATTTGAGATGTCATCAGTGATGTCATGAGTGATGTCACTGACCATGTCATGAGTGATGTAATATGTGATGTCATCAGCAGTGCATTGCGGGGGCGCGCGAGTTATAGTTAGCTGAACTAACTATAACGGGGAATTTCTAGGGTTTTGTATGAGGGAAATGTCCAGCTAACTATAACACCCCTGAAACCTATGGTTTTTTCAGTGAATATATATAAATATTTATCTGCAAGGTACTTAGATGAGGTATGGTAAATCTAAACCTCCCGCTGTGCACTTATCTGTCTGTGTTTTGCTTCTTGCTCTTTTGGCTACGATATTAAGGTAGAACAATAGTCCATACACGATTTCCGGTACTGCATCCGGAAGGGCATTGAACACAATCCAAAGTGCTCGCATTGAAATGAAAAGATCAGTTGCCGTTTACTGGACATACTGCAGAGTGCACCGATCACAGTAATGCATGCATGGAGCACCAGCACTTTATGGTAATGTGCGCGACATATGTGCCTTGAATCCGTCAATAGGGAGAGCAAAGATTACAATGAGAAGTGCATCTGTCGGGGGCGTGGCTAGGCGCCCGAGGAGATGGCGGCGCCGGTGTGAAGGCTCCGTCCACACCAGAGTTTACTGGCGGTTCGCACTTACAAAAAGGACAATGGAGAACTGCCTCTCGTCTCGGAAGGTCCCTGGAGTATTCTGAGCCTCCCTTCAATGCCGCGGTAAACCTGCTTCATAATTTATTCACCTCTATCTCCCGGTCGTGTCTCTGCATCGGCCGCGACCGCCGTTTTGTGGATGTGCTCGTCTATCTCTTCAGCAGCGCGTCTATCAGGCGCTCCACTCCTGGTTGCTGCATTGGATTTCACTCGCTTTCAGCACCTCTAGCACCTCAAATGCCAAAAATGTTTCCTGGACTTAATTTTTTTTGCTCTCCTCACATCTGGCGGCCATTTTGAGCCTCTGCATCTGCGTTTCCTGGTTTTCTGGTACTGTTGCTTTTCAGGATTGGCACTTTTTACCCATCAAGGCTCCCTACTTGCTTCCTTTTTTTTTTTCATCTCACGTGTTTTGAACCCTGTAACGTATCTGCGCCTGCCCCCGGTTTGGTAGTGGGTGTCCACATTTCGCAGCCGCATCTATGGCCGAAGGTTCCAGCAAGCTCCAAAAGCGTAATTACATTAAAAACTCTAAGCTCTTTACGGAATTGGCTCAGTTGGAAGCTTCTCAGTCCCCTCCTACCAACGAGACGGCGCTGGACATGGAACCTTCCTCACAGTCTTCAGGAAAAATGACGCCTAAACGTTTAAAAAAAGATCCGCCTTCGCCTCCCAAGTCATCTTCGACCATTTCGATGGAGTTACTTCTGGAAGAGATACGGGCCCTGCGCCCTTTCATGGAAGAAACCAACGCCAAGTTGCAGGTTCTCACTGACAATTGGACCCGGTTGGATGAACGAGTGTCATCGGTAGAACGTGACGTCTCCTCTCTTCAGGGTTCTGCAGCCAAGGTTACACATATGCATGCGCAGATCTCCTCTCTCCAGAAGCAGGTGGAGGACTTGGAAAACCGGAATAGATGCAATAATCTTCGCCTTTACGGCATGGTGGAAGGATGCGAGGGGAGCGATCCCATCACTTTCTTCAAGTCTTTTCTTCCCAAGATTTTGCACTTGCCTGAGGATACCCCACTTAATATCCAGCGTGCCCACAGGCTTGGTCGAGCATCCACCTCTCTCTCCACACCAGCGAAGCCTAGAGGTGTAATAATGTATTTCTTGTAGTACACGGATCTACTGAAAGTTCTTTCTGCGGCCAGAGCCTCTCCCCGTATTACTTGGTCGGGCTCCACTTTGTTCTTTGCACAGGATTACGCCAGTGCTACTGCAAGTCGATGTAAAGCCTTTTTGGACATGAGACCTGACCTTCGTTCCATTGGTGCTAGATATGGCCTTTTCCATCCTTGCTTATTCAAAGTCACCTATAATAATAAGACTACGACCTATGAGGAGCCTACGCGACTTCGGAGTTTCCTGAATTCCTGCGGCCAAGCAGATATGGAGCTTTCTGGTCCTTTCTCTTCTCATCCAACGTGACTTTCTTCTGAAGTCTTATACTGATGCTCCAATTTCTTACATTTGTTGTTTCTTTTTGTTTTTTCTAATTCCACTGTTCTTAAATGTGTTTGATCTCTTGTTGAGTGCTTGTTCTCCATTGCAGTATTTATTATTGCTGATATGATTCCTTGGTTTGTTCTATTCTTTGTTTGTCTTATGCCCTTGTCATCTGCCGATATCTAACCTTATTACCTTTCTTTCTCCACAGATCAATGTTATGCGTTCCGTCCCGTTTCTCTGGTTGGACGTTTCCCTGACCCCGAGTGTCCTGCCTTCTCCAGTTGGTCCTACCTCCCTCTCGCCGCATTCACGTACGCCCTTGTCTGTTCCTGTTCCTGATTGTATCTTTCCTCAATTACCCCTTGTGAGTATTCCTCATTCTTTTTCTGACATGTTTGTTCTTGTTTTGTTTTTCCTTATTTTGATTCTTTTCTTCACACTTTCAGGTTTATTGGTGTCAGTACCCTTTACATGCCCGATTTCTTCTTTCCTATCTCTCTTCTCCTTTATCTTTATCACTTGTTGGCTCCCTTGGTCACATTTCCTTCGTTTTCAATATAGTCTCATCCTGTTACTTCATTCCTCCCTTGACTCCTTTATATATTTTTCTTCTTCTGTTATTTTTTTCTCTTCTCTTATTGATTCGTTGACCTTTTTGTGCTTTTTCTTTTTTCTCTCTCACCTGTCCTTACTTACGGAATTCTTTGCACTTCATCTTACCTTTTCATGGATCTTAACTTCACCTTGGCTTTTCTCTATCTTCATGATATCTCTTAATCCTCCTTCCCTCTTCTTTCTTTTGCACGCTTCATCCTCTCTTTATTCTTATCTCTTTTTTCTTTTTTCCTTTTCTTACGTTTTCACTTTCCATGAGGCTTTTTCTCGATGTTTTAATTTTTCTTTGCATTATTTCTTTAATTTTTCTTAATGGCAGTACGTATTGTTTCCTGGAATGTTAAAGGTCTCCATTCTCCTATTAAGAGACAAAATATTCTTTCACATTTAGCCAAGTTGAATGTCGATATTGCCTTTTTGCAAGAAACCCATTTGTCT
The DNA here is from genome assembly GCF_964204655.1 of Triturus cristatus. Lineage (NCBI taxonomy): Eukaryota > Metazoa > Chordata > Amphibia > Caudata > Salamandridae > Triturus > Triturus cristatus. Next base: position 1,036,925,697 of record NC_140583.1, read on the forward strand.
GACATTGAAGCTGCCAAGCTTAAAAGAGGTTGGGTAGGCAATGTATTCTCTGCTCCTGGTGATGGTAAAAGAAATGGTGTGGTTATATTAATTCGTAAATCTCTCTCTCACTCGCTCTTGATCTCTGAGTCGGATCCCGAAGGAAGATGGTTGTACGTCAAACTTTCCTCGAAGGGTATCCCCATCTCCCTTCTCAACATTTACGCACCCACTGGCGGTAACCCCTCCTTTTGGCGCACAATGGCTTCTCGTATTTCTGAATACGTTGATGATAATTTTTTATGGCGGGAGACTGCAACTTGCCCCTTGACCCCTTTTTGGATGGACATTCTAAAGTATCTTATATCCCTAATAAGTCTCACAAATTGTTTGCTCAAGCAATATCCCAGCACAAACTCATTGATGCCTGGCGTCTTTGTAACCCTACTACTAAGGAGTTTACCTTCTATTCCCCATCCCACCACTCACAGTCCCGTATTGATTACATTTTCCTTTCCCATCATATCTCACAGTCCCTTACTCACGCTGACATTGGCCCCATCTTGTTTTCCGATCATGCCCCAGTGCTAGCCAACATTGATATCTTACCCAGGCCCACTGGACCAAAACGTTGGCGCTTTAATAACACTTTACTCCTAGATCCCAAGTTCACCACTTCCTTTGTTGAATTCACCACAGAGTTTTTTGTCATTAATGATACGCCCACTTTGCCCAAGCATGCTATCTGTACGCTTATAAGGCTGCGGCCAGAGGTTTCATCATTGATTATGTGTCCAGAAAACATAAGATCGCTCGTAAAATTGCGAATGATCTTTTCCTCAAGATTAAAAATTTGGAGCACTCTTTTTATACCTCTCATTCGCAGGAAAGTTTGACTACTCTTATTGAGGCTAAGATGCAATTTAACAAACAATCCACTGACGATGCCTCACTATATTTATTGAAATCTAGCTCAAAATTTTATGGGGGAAAGAACAAGGCGGGCAAGATTTTAGCCAACTATTTAAATGTTAAGCAACACAGATTGAATATTGAATCTGTTTATGATGTTAATTCTGTTTTAAAACATACAGATGTTGATATTTTAGAGAAATTTTCCCGTTTTTACTCCACGCTCTACTCTTCTGAAACTCATCCCTCCGCTCAAGACCTAGCTACCTTTTTTTCCACCATTAAGGCACCTCCTCATTTTCCTGTTGATCTCTACATTCTTGAATTACCCATTTCTGTTTCTAAATTACACATTGCACTTCAGTCACTTAAGAAGGATAAAGCTCCAGGTCCGGATGGATTTACCGTTGAATTTTATTTACACTTCTCTAAATTTCTATTACCTAGGTTGCATTCACTTATTGATTCTTTTATACTTAGTGGTGCCTCCTCTGGCACTTTCTCAGATGCCCATATTTGTATCATACCTAAAGAAGGAAAAGACACCCAACATTGCAAGAATTACAGACCAATCTCTTTGGTTAACATTGACTACAAATTATACGCTAAATCTCTTGCTTTAAGATTAGATCCTTTTCTTCCTGAACTGTTGGGCCCGGAACAATCTGGATTTGTTAAGGGTCGTTTTATTACAGACAATACTAGACTTCTGTTTAATGTCCTGTCCAAATCCTCAAAGTTCCAGGATTCGCTAGCGGCAATTGCTTTGGACGCAGAGAAAGTGTTTGCAGAGTAGAGTGGACTTTCCTTTTCTCCGCCCTCAGATGGTTCGGGTTTGGTCCTAATTTTATCTCTTTTGTTTCTTTTCTTTATTCCAGCCCCAGAGCAGCGGTCTGTGCTAATGGTCTAGTCTCTTCTTTTTTCAGCCTAGGTAGAGGAGTCCGTCAGGGTTGCCCCCTCTCCCCTTTTCTTTTTAATCTAGCATTAGAACCCTTTCTTTCAAAACTTCGCCAAAATCCTAATCTACATGGTTTCCAAACCGCCCAAACAAATATTAAACTTGCTGCTTACGCCGATGATAGCCTACTCTTTATGTCCAACCCTGCCATCTCTATTCCTACGTTTCTCAATGAAGTCCGCGAGTACTCCCAAATTTCTGGTTACAAATTAAATAATGACAAATGCGAAATTCTACCCCTTACTAAATTTACCTTTAAACCTGATTTTGTTGCGTCCAATTTCACTTGGAGTCCCTCACATATTAAATACCTTGGTTTGTATATTGCCCCTTCTATCCTCGATACTATCTCGTTGTGCCTCACTAAATGTACTCAGAAATTGTCCGACCTTACTTCCAGATGGCACCCACTTTACCTTTCCTGGTGGGGTCGCCTCGACACGATTAAAATGATGCTCTCCCCAATAGTTCTATACACCATATCCAATATTCCAGTACCTATCCCAGCTAAGTTTTTTAAGAAAATCAATACTGTTTTTTCTTCTTTCCTCTGGTCAGGCAAAAAAGCGCGTATGTCTTTAGGCAGACTACGTCTTCCTAAATCAGAGGGTGGGGTTAACTTTCCAGATTTTCCCTCTTACCACAAAGCATTTCTTTTGCGACAAGCCTCTCTTTGGTTGCGAGATCCTGCTGTATCTTCCCCCTTATGGCTTGTTCTTGAACGTCTTGCTTTATCCCCCTTCACCTTCGCTGAGTATCTCTCATTTTCTCGTAAGCCCCAGGTTCTTTCCACTCCCATTCATAAGTTCACCACCAAGCTTCTCCTCTCCACGTCCCCCAGTCCCCCCTCTTCTGTAGCCGACTTTCTCAGCACCACCATCTGGTATAATAATAGTATTCTCATTAATCATAAACCCTTTTATTGGAGATCTTGGAGACAAAAGGGTTTGATTTGGGTGTCCCATCTCTTTTCTGGTTCCGACTTCTTACCTTTCCTCCTTCTTAGTCAAAAGTTTGATCTTCCTCACTCCTTCCTTCGAAAATATACTCTACTTAAGTCTGCAATTATGTCCACATTTGCCAAACTTTCTACTTCCCCCAATCATCTTGATCTTCCCAGTTCTTCTGCGCACCTCCATTCTTTGTTACGCTCCCAGCCCACAGCCTCCTCAATCTATCACTCATTTCGCGTCACTCTTGCACCTAGGCAAAAATCCACAGTAGAAGAACAATGGGAATCTGATTTCGGCATTTCTTGGCCCACCTCTTTGTGGGATAAACTGTGGTCCAAGCTCCGCAAGTCTTCCAGAGCTGCTTCCCTCACACAAACCCTCTTTTTTATCTACAATAGACTTCTCTTCTCACCCCATATGTTAAATAAGAGGTTTCCTCTAGTCCCTGACCTTTGCTGGTCTTGCTCGACCTCTAAAGCTACTCTTTTTCACATGCTTTTTTCCTGTGCCGCCACGCACAACTTTTGGAAACAAGCCTGGACCCAAATTAATGTCATATTTCACACTGCACTTCCCTTCTCCCTTGTTAACATTTTTTTAGGTAGTATCTCCCCTTGTTGGGTTGATATTGATTTTAATGTGCAAATTGTTGATTTATTGCTAGCTGTTGCATTTCAGCAAATTACGGTCATTTGGAAAAATTCTGCTAATGTGTCTTTTAGAGCATGGTGGTACAATGTATGTCATAATCATCGGCTAGATACTGTGTTTATTTACCCCCTCAATCTGGCCAAAACACGACAGGAACTCTGGCTCCCTGTAACCCTGTACCTTGATAAGTGTGCTAAACGCTCGTCTCCTTCGTTTCATTTGCCCCCCTCTCAGCAAGAAGTCTCTAAACCTCCTTGATTGACCTTTATGTTCCTTTGCATTTATTATGTTACTTTTTACTGCATATTTATCTAGTACTGCTTTTTGTTGTATAGCCTCAATCATTTGTTATCTTTTAGTCTCATGTTTCTTTCCATAGTCATATTTTACTTCATTGCTCATGTTACTGCTATATTTTTGGTTTGCTGCTGTTCTGACACCTTTATTTGTTTAATAAAACTCTTTTGAACTTAGAAGTGCATCTGTCAAAGCTAGCAGCGCGTTACAAAGCAAAGTGCACTGATCACAATGAGAACTGTGTATAGTGCAAGGAAATTAAGACGTACTGTGCTTCCTCGGGTGTGACGTGGTAAAAGATTATTCTACCATATTATTATAATGTACTAGAGACCAATGGTTGACATTACAATGCCCATAATCTGTTGGCATAGCAAATTTAAAGCTAGAAACCAATCTTTGAATACCGTGTACACAAACTAATCATTGGTGACATGTCATGTGTACACCGCTTAAAACAACAACAAACTGGAGTAACACGGCCATGCACTTCAACGTAGGCTAATACTGCATAATGCGTAGCCCAGCACTACCTAATGCGGAGGTTAACACTACATGCACAATGCTATAGTTATAGCTGAAGGCAGCCTGATTATAATAACAGTTACTACAACAAACGTAAAGAAACTTAACAAGAACCGTCTCCGTTTTTTATATTGAACTGGATATACATTGAGGCACACAAATCTGGCTTTCTATCATCTGCAACATTAGCAAATGTTTTACAAGAAATCCAACAAGGACCAGATTGCACACACACTTACATTTTTGCTATTGCTACAACATTTCTGGATTATATAAATGATACTGTTGGTGCAGTTTTGATCCAACATTTACACCTACTGAGCAGTGCAAAAATGTTATTGCATACAGGACGAACAGTCCAAACTTTAGTAAAGATATTTGTACAGATTTCGACAGAAAAAGCGCCCTTTCACTTGCCTCATAGCCTTGTTCACTGGAAGCCACAAGTCTGTCTGTGGCAGTGTCCCGAATCTTACAGAAAAAACATATAAAGTTTAAAAAAAAATAATAATATTACCTCTTTAAGATCAGGCCAGTCCCTGGGAAGAATATGGCTATGAATGTCGATTTTCATCTTGGAAGATTCAGCCCTGTGCTGTAAGTAAAAGGCGCGCGCTCCAGCTGCCTGGCCGTGCAGTCTACTGTGAAGGCTGTCCATGAACGTGGGCTGCTGGTTAACGCCCGCGAGGTTGAACGGAAGGTGGCCAATCAGCGAGCAGACCGGGCCACTGCCTTTCTACTCAGCCCGCCTCAAGTTCAGAGTACAAACACATAGCTGAAATAGCTTTCGGTTCAAAGCTGCTGAGTTTACTATAATGCGCAGTATGCAAAGTACACAGTGAGGTGTATTTCATTGAATTGTGCAGATTAGAAAGTTGGGCTATATTTTAACCTGAACAGAGGCGTAACGCAAGCCCCGGCTGAAGCCCCTGCGAGGGAACCCTAGTGTGACCAACAGGCATGGGTGCAAATTCAGGACGTTGAGTGTAAAAATTCAGGACAAAGGGTCAAAATTCAGGACAAAAATTCAGGACAAAGGATCAACATTCAGGTCAAAACTTAAGGACAGAAGGTATGTTTTACGGATACATCAGTGCCATTGTGAGATGTAAAGCGGCACCCATAGGATGTAGCTAATTGGGACCTGCAGTGCTGGGCTATTTTACAGCCCTTCGAGTGGCCAGCTTTCTGTGTCAGATTGCTTCAGGTATTCCATGTATGTTCAGCTGGTGATGACTTGCATAGGGGCTGGTACAGTACTGAGTGATGGATAAGACCCATAGGGGACACATCTTTTGTGAGGGTAAGACCATTCAGTAGGAAAAGGGAGTTATACACCAGCCTATGTTAGCTATAACTGGCTGCACACTGCTGAGTGTTATCGTATTATTGTGGGTTAGAAAAATTAGAAAGGAGTTGACATCGCTAAATAATGCCCTGGCTAGCCATATATCAGCCCTCCTTATTTTACCTGTATATGGGAAATAGTATACTGCTTGGCCTGTTTCATTTCTGTGAGTTGTAAAATTCAGATTCTCATTGATGCACAGAAGTGTGCTACAGACTAGAAACTGTATACATTGTTGAGGCATTATTGTAGGTCAGAAGGAGGCACTGTCTTTTACATAGAGATCATTTTTGTTATAATTGTAAACAAAATGCCAACATGCATTTTTACTGATAAGACTATATGGCGCACAAATACTAATGTGTGGAAATGTGGCTCCAGCAAATATGTATCATTTGAACATCACCAAGCAAAGTGCTTTGATTGCTTTGATCCTATTAAAACTCTGTTTCCAGCACACTTCTGAATTACAAACAAGGAGTCCATTTGTGGTTTCCTAACTGATGATATGTTTTGAAAAACTGACAGCTTACAGCCTTTGTTTTTGCACCTCAAAGAAAATTTGCGGAAACATGGTGCCGCCTACAACACATTTATCATTCTATATTCAATTGTATTAGCTTCTAAAGCATAGTAAATCATGGCCTTACTGTGCACCAGGATATATGTTAATCTTTGATTGTTCTCTTCAATGATTCCCTTACTATCACCAACAGCGCCTCTCTCTCACACGTATTTAATTGGTTTTTATAGCGCCTCTCATACCAGTGTAGTGTGCCAGAGCACTTTACATCACACACATGCAGAGACTAATCATACGTGTGTAAATCAGTGTTTAGAAAATGTTCCACAAGGCAACGGGGACTTCAAGGTGTAGGATGCACGTCACTCACACTGGTAGGCATTTTTAAAGAGTGCTAGGTCTGAAGAAGTACAAACTCAGGATCCAGAACATAACATAGTAGTTAGCATTGACTTTAATGATAAGAACTTATTTCTACCCAAAACAAACCCTTTTTAGCAACATCAGGATAATGAAAAACTGGGAAGAAAACATAACTTTGTAACCTGTACCATGCAGCTTGCATGCAGCTCTTTGATGGCAGTTCATAGCTCACTGTGCTAGATTACGTATGTAACTTATGAACTGCACAGTAACAAAAGAATCTCAGTGACAAAAGCAGTAACCCACTGAGCTCTGCACAAAAAAATACTGTTCTTTAATATGCATGTTACACATTCTTTGCAGCAGGCATATTAACCCTCTGTGCTACCTTACATGATTCAAAACTGCCACTTAACAAAGCTCCCATCTCTCTTCAGCGGGTAAATTAGTCACCAGAGTTATTGTGACACTTTTATTGTTGCCTGAAAACTGCTGGATATACAAGGAACTTTGCAGTGTCAGCCCCCAGCAACAAAACTGCCCCCTACCCTTCCGGGCTCCCAGGGAAAAGCCCGATGCTGGGTACGGCCAGTCCAGACTTGCTACCACCCTCCATTGGAGCCTCTAATCTTCACATAGACCCTCTCTCATGAGTATTTAACTTCTTTTATAGTGCTACTCATCCGAAGTATGTTCAGCAGGTGTCGGAATGCGTTACATCACACACATATTATATAGAGACAATGACTCATAAATATGAAAGTCAATGTATAGGAAACGTTAGTTAAGACAGTGAGGGCTGCAGGGTGTAAGAGCCAGATGTCATCCATACTGGTAGGCAGTGGCGTAGCGTGGGCGGGGCCACAGGGGCAGTTGCCCTAGGAGCAATATTCTTAGGGGTGAAATTTTTTAAAAGAAAAAATATTTGTGGTGGAAGTAACTCGAGTCACGTGGATGCTGTTGTCTGCTAGTGCAGGTTATGTTGTCTTGCATGCCTTTCCCCACAGAAGTGCTGCACAGAGCTGTGCCCTCATGCATCTCTCATGGCCTCGGGGCAGGTGGAGGGCTGCTCGTGCTGCTTCCCGGGGGCAAGTGAGCAGTGCTGCCGAGGGGCACAACAACAGAACGTCTCTTGTGGTACCACGGCACCGTACAAGGAATTCATTTCTGCTTTTTGGCAGGCAGAAGGAGCATTTCAAGCCTGATGTCATGCGTCGGTTTGAGATGGTGGGTTGTGTCAACTGGGGTGTGGCATCCATTCATTCTTTCATCCATAATTCAGTCTTTCACTATTCATTCTGTCCTTCCATCTGTGTGCCCATCCATATCCAAACCTATTCAACCATTTCCAAACCTATCCATCATCTATCCTTCCATCCATCATTTCATTCATCCATCCACCCTTTCACTCATCCATCCATCTTTTCACTCCATCCATCCTTTCAATCATCCATCCACACTTCCACCCATCAATCCAGTCACTCATTCATCCAACCATTTACCCGTTCACCGATTCAGCCATCTTTTCCCTTACTCATCCATCCATTCACCCAGTCACTCATCTGTCCATTATTCACCATTTCAATCATCCATCCATCCTTTCTTCCAGCTCGTAACCCTCCCTTTCACTTATCTATGCCTTTTTTCACTCATCCATTCTTACATCCTTGTTTTCAATCATCCATACACCCATTCGCCCATCCATCCTGTCAATCATCCATTCATACTTTCACTCATCCATTCATCCTCCCTTTCTCTCTTCATCCCCCTTTCACTTAGCCATTGATGGGCAGGTGGATGGATGGGTGCATCCATCAACCCACCCATCGATCTAATCAGCCACTCGTGAATGCATCCATTGACCCTATCACGCATCCATCCTTTCACTCATCCATCTTTTCTCTCATCCATCCATCTTTTCACTTATCCATCCATCCTTCTGCCCATCTACCTTCCCTTTCACTCACTCATCCATCCTTACATCCACCCTTTCACTCATCGTCCATCCATTCCCCCTTTAACTTATCAATTCATCATCCCATCCATCATTTCTCTCATCCATCCATCCATCCATCCATCCATCCACCCACACTTTTACCCATCCTTCCAGCCTTTTACCCATCCATCCACCCACACTTTAACCCATCTTTCCACCCTTTTACCCATCCATCCACCCACGCTTATACCCATCCATCCACCATTCCACCCATACATTCACCATTCCACCTATACCTCTCATCCATCCTTCCAATCACTCATCCATCCATCCTTTCTCTCATTATCTATCCATTCAACCTTTCACTTATCCATTCATCCTTTCACTAATCCATCCAGCCATTCACCCCTTCCTTCACTTACTTACTCACCCACCTTTTCACATTAATTATGAGATGAGCCTTTGTCTGCAGAGTTGCAGACAGAAGAGACACTTCAAGAACTTCACCCCTGCTGTAGTTCCTAAAGCAGGGGTGGGGTGGGGGAGGGTTCACTAAGCCCCTGCACACAGGTGACTGTGACATGGTGTTGTTCCCCTGCCCTTGTGAATAAAAAGGCCGCCAAGTGCCATGCACAAAGACCTGCGCACCAAAATTCAAAGGTGTTTGCTTACTATCTAGGATAGGATTTGTACAGGCAGGGTACCTTTCTATTAGAAAAAAGCTATGCTTAGACAAACTTTAAAACACTTCACATGCTGGATAGATGCTCTACAATTCAGCAGACATGCAATGTTTAAACTTTTAGGAGGAATAAACATTTCTCCTATTTAACTTCTATCGCCAGAAGGCATATTTTTTTATGCAAAGGCAGGTCTGACAATCTGCACATCTGGCTTTGCATCAGAATTCATGAGTGTAGTCTTGACCTGCCGAAGTACGAGTCATGGAACACCCCCACAACTAAAAATAGTGCTAATCAAAGTAAAGCAAAAATATAGCTTTATGCTGATTAGCGCTATTTTTTCAAGTTTTTTTTCTGTGCTGGAAAGTAAACACTTTGGGCCTGATTATGATCTCAGCGGATGGATTTCTCCATCACAACGGTGACAGATATCCCATCAGCCGAAATCTAAATACCATAGGATATAATGGGTTTCAGATTTCAGCGGTCTAAATCCCATAGGATATAATGGGATTTTAATTTCAGTGGTCTGAATCCCATGGGATATAATGGGATTTAGATTTTAGTGGATAAGATATCAATCACCGCTGTGACGGAGTAACCTGTCCGCTGAGATCATAATCAGGACCTAAGTCAAAACTTTGCATCATTTTGTGTGGCTGTATTCACACATAATCTGCCACAAAAACATGTTCTACTTTGCGTCACACAAGGTTTTGTGTTTTGTCACAAAATCTAATATCCCTGTAAAGTAAGAGAACAGTTAGTGGCTATTATCTGCAGAACCTTCACGGAAGTGGGTGGAAACATGTTTCTGTAAAGTCTGGCTACCTCGAAAGACAGGGAAGCTACCCTTGATTTCAATGTGAGGGTTATCTGGGTATCAGAATCGAAGAAAGTCGTGCACTAATGTAAACACACCATTTTTCTGAACCCTCGCCCTTGCTTTGTACGATTTTCATTCATTTTCTTTCACCCAAGAGATTTTCTAATATTGACTTTAGGGCTATTATTGTTCTTAAAAGAAATGAAACAATCTTCATTCTAGGTACAATGTAATAGTAAAATATCATCTGTGAACATCAGAAACACTATGTGAGGGGGCCCTAAATTGGGAAGAAATACCCTCACTTCATCAAGAATGTGTTCTTGAGCTGCCATATAAAGGATGAATAGCAGAGGGACTAACATACCATTCCATCAAATCTTAGTTAATGAACACTCAATGAAATGTGTTTTCCGCATTACAAGCATTTCCATGACCTTGTCTCTTCATATAATAGTTAAATACTTCTTATTAAGAACAGATCATCAATTTTTTCCAAAGAGTAGGCAGGACTGCTCTGTTGATAGCTGCTGAGAAGTCATCAGAGCAGGAGTACAGCACTGATGTTTATTGCTTCCTTGCTTTGTTGGCCATCAGCAGCAAAAACAGGATGCTGTCCAAGGTTGGTGTCACGTTTCGAAACATAGTCTGAGCTGCTGGGAGAAGGTTCTATTGAATTATTTTCACAAATGTTAGTGTTTTCCATCTCGAGTAAGCCTTTCAACATATAGTTGGCTGGGATTATTTCTGTCTGCATTCTTGTACACATGGAAGAGAACTGAACTCTTTCATGACTCTTAGTAGGCCAGAGAGGCCAATCATAAAGTAAAACAGAGATAGTACATGTGCCCAAAAATTGATATCCAATTTAAAATGGGACTATTAGAATCCCATGTATGCCTGTTTCAGACGTTGTTCACCATCATCCAACGTTTCTGAGAATAATTTCTTTTTATCATAAAGCTTAACACATTGACTCGGATAACACCCTCTTTTGCCTTCAAAACAAACTTTTAATATTTTTTACCTTCGTTTTCTACAAAATGTAAAAGAAAAAGTCAATTGCGTGTTCCCTTGTTCCCATGTCAATATTTTTAGCTATTCAAGTCAGATGAAGAGCTCAGCATATTGCTTAAAAGACCATCCTGGAGAACCCTGACATTCTCTACCTGGATTCCATTTTTGTTGATACAGTGGTCTCTGTAGGAAGCAATTTACCCTGTCACAAAACAAAGACTCCACTTTAGCAACCCACTTTATTGCTTTAAACTTCCCAACAGATTTCCGTTGATCAACTATGATCTAATCATTTAATGGCAAGTTTAAGTGCATAAGAGAGAGACAATTTCTTATCTCTCCCCAATTCAAATTCCGTCGCAAAATTGGAAGGTATACCTCGTCAACACATGCAGGTAGGAGCAATTAAAAGGAAGTGTTGATGATGTGGGAACAACAAAACCTCTGCCTAGGCGCCTTAACGGATTTGGACATGCCTGGATTGTGCAGACACAGTAGCCTTTGTGTTCTAATAGCAACATTGCAGACGCGTCTTGTAAGACAATTATGTATAATACTTCAAGAACTGAGATACCTACACAAGATTATGTATTCACAGTTCCCCCACAAAATTGCAAGAAAAACACTAAAAACCTCCATTCTATTATACCATCAAGAGATTCTCCAGCTGACCGCCCTTAATCTTCCTACCCAAACTCAGAAGCTTTGGTTATTGTTTTTTCTTATAGAAGGACATGTTGGTTATTTGCTAATGCAGCGGCCACCCAGCCCCATCCCAAATCATTCCTGTTCTTCAAAAAGTGTCTACTACTGGCAGAATTTTAAAATAAATTGCCCACCTGTCCCATCCCTAGGTCTCTGCTTCTTTTTGTGAAATCTGTATCAAGCCTTCTAAGACCTTTGAAAGTACCTGTCCTTCACTCATTTATTTTTTGATCTAGACCTTTTCTGGTCTAGAGCTGGTCTACACCTAAAGCTGCTGCAAACTTTATGAAGTGTTTCAATCTTAATAACCCCAGACTGAACTATTGTAGCATAATTGAATGTAAACAATGCTGTAATTCACGTAATCCTTGTTCTTTTTACATCCTAAATAAATTCAATTGAATTGAGGATATCATAAGTATCATGTATCATGATTCAGATAGTGGAGCAAATATCAAAACCTATTCTTGCTCTTCAAGTTTAGCCCTTTGACAAGACTTTATTTTCACAACCTGACAAGAATAGTCTCAGGGACTTGCTTTTCATTAAATCAGTCACTTTTTCCAACACACTACTACCACCGACTTTACAATCCACTGTATCACTTTCACTAAAAGTATTACCATGGGTCAAACCGCCTCTGACAGATTTACAAATTTTTCATGCAACACAGCACAGCAGCCAACTTTTATGCACTGTGTAGTGCAAGGGGAAAACACAGCCCACAGCAAGATCCACTAAGATTGGCCTGCTGCTGCTGTCATCCTAGGCGCTGATGCTCTAATCAGGCTGCCTTGTGCAACAAACAGACTTGCACCATGTTGAAGAGATGAGTGTTCACTGTCTAACATAGGATTTGTAATGTACGCATACTCTTTCAGTACAAATTCATATACATAGACAACAAACTCTGAAGTATCCCATGCATTGACTTAGGGCCAGATGTACGACCATTGACTTTCGTGAATCTCAAATTGCGACAAATTACGAGTTACAATTTTCCAATCGCAAAAGTCAATGCACAACAGAGTCTGAGACACTGTTTGCGATTCCCAATGGGGTCGCAAATTGCATGCCTAATGAATATTAATGAGGCTGTCACAATTTGCGACCCCATTGGAAATGGCTGGCACTCCCAGGGATGGTGGCCTGCTGGGGTCAGCAGACCTCTATGTCTGGGACTGCTTTTACATAAAGCATTCTTTTTTCTTAAATGTAGCCTGTTTTCCTTAAAGGAAAATGGGATGCATTCAAAAGATACAAATTTAACTTTTCATTTTAATTTTTTAAGGGCAGGCAGTGGTCCCTGGGACCACTGCCTGCCCTTAAAAAATGTTTGCGCATGCATTGTCAAAGGGGAAGGGATCCCTTGGGGACCCTTCTTGTTTGCGAGTGCTTTACCACCCTTCTGCGAAGGGTGGTAAACTGCAAGAGTTTTGCGACTGCAATTGCGGTCGCAAACCATTCTTACATAGCTTTTGGGGTTGCTATTAGGAAGGGAACCCCCCTTCCTAATAGCAAGTTGCTAAACCCTATTTTGCAAGTTGCAAATTATTTGCGAATTGCAAAATAGGGTTGGTACAAGGTCCACACATTTTTTGCGGTCGCAAAGGGGCCCAAAAGCCCTTTGCGACCGCAAGAAATGGTCGTACATCTGGCCCGATGTGTTGTGCACTTCAGCAGCACACATGCAAATGCATGGGTTTATTGAGAAATGAAAACATTTCCCCTTGTTAAGCCTGATTCAGGTGGTGTTATTTTTTTTATGCAAACCCACGTATAGCTATCTAAGTAGATCAGGATTTCCATCAAAACTGACGGGTGTTTGTGCTGATCTGTCCAGATAATGTCCTCTTGATGCAAAGTGATGCAAAGCACCAGAAAATGCTTTTTACAAAAAAAGGGACCTTCCTAGCAAAAGAAAAATACATTTTGCAATGGAAAGTAAATACCTGTGATTTGCTTTTCAAGACTTTGTGATGGTGCAAAGCCTTAGTAAATCAGGGTCCCTTAATTCTGGCCATTCATACTCTCGTATGATAACACATTCCTTTCTCTAGATAATTTATCCTTCTGCATTCACGCTTGTGTCAAATACGTCAATCAACATTTTTAGAAATGTGCTCTCTTTTTTCTGTTGGGGCATTGTCAATGTCAGACATGTCCTTACATGTAAACGTTTTGCCGGTGTTGTTAGTTTGACAGGCATTATCTGCCACTATTCTGGCGAGTCTTCTGTCAAGAGTGATGGAATATACCATGTCTACCAATTATTTAATTCTCAATGTCCTATTGTCCTTACTTAAACTGCTGCCTTATTGCGAGCAGTCCATATTTGTCTCAGCTCTTTTGTTAGAGATAGTTCTCCACTCTTTAAGAGGTCTCTTACTCCCCTTATCATCTCCCATAATATATCTTATTATTTTGACGTTGGCTGTCTACAAACCAGCAAGTTTACAATAATTCCCCTCCCATGCAAGGAATTGATTGAGGGACTTTGGTTATTGGAACAATTCTCCATTGTTACATTCTCTTTGGACCCTGAGGGTTGTGTAACTTGCTGACTCCCTAATTGAACAGTGTTCCCCTTCAAAGAAATAGGTGCAATAGCTTTCCAGCTACTGTTCTTCCATCCTGTGATTATAGTTTGTATAATCATGGCAAAATATCTCTATTTGGTTAAAGTGTGTGCAGAATGTCAGTAATCAATGCTTGTTTGCAAATTGTGCTTTTTATAGCTTATGCCATTGCCTCGATCTTTTTTAATTATCAACAACCGGTATGCAGATTGCGATAAAAGAGATTTGGATGTCCTTCTTAGAGGATTGATAGCTGGGTGCCCCTGATTTTGTATTCAATGTTCTCTCCATTGACTTCATCCTAAAAAAGATTGGTTGAGCTGCAGACATTTGATCTGGCTTTAGCTCTCACAATTTTCATGGCAGGGGAGTGTAAAGAAACCTACCTCCAGAAATACTGAATCATCTTTGGGAGAACTGGAGGGAGTAAGATTCATCAGTGACAATGTTATATTTAAGTGGGGCATTGTTAAAAGTCGAAGAGAAGAGTCACCAGGACCAACTGGAATCCCGACAGCCCTGTTTAAAGAAGACAAATCTTTCTGGGCAGAACACTTGGAATCAGTGTAGGAGAGCATAATTGCATCTAACATCATCCCCCACCCATGAAAAGGCTGAACATTCACACCAATTTACAAAGGGGGCACAGCTAATGATCCAGCAAATTATCGGCTTTTAGCCCTTCTGGCCGCGGAATCCAAGTACTTGGCTGGCTGTCTCCTGGAGTAACTAGAAGCTTGAGGATCAGACAACAACTTAATCCCGTTTAACCAAACAGGGTTCTCCAAAGGTGCAGGAACAGCCTCAAATCTCCAGCCCATAACTTTTCTATTTGACCACAGCAGGGCCTCCAAGCAACCTCTTCATCTTTCATTCATAGGCTCCAAGGCCACATTTGACTGCGTAGAGTGTGGCAAACTGTGGAGCAAACTAGCCAGCTGGAGCATACTTAACCACCTGTTGAGGGTGATAATCCTTCTCCACACAGACACCTGAGTGAGGCTCAAGCTTGGGGATGCTACTCATCTTTCAAGGGAGATTCCAACTTATCAGGGACAACAACAAATTAGCCACTACCCTCTTCAACCTCTTTCTAGAAGACCTACCAACCGGCTTAGTGCAAGTGAATTCTCATGCCCCGAAATTCGGGAATGCCCCGCTACTGTGCTTGATGTATGCCGATGATCTGATTCTGCTTAGCTGAACAAAGATTTAGCTCCAAAGACTATTGGAGACTACCGCTCAATAGTCTGCTGCCAGTGCTATGACCATCAACTTAAAATTTTTTTAAAAAAATGTCTTTCAGGAAACCATTGTACGCCCAAATCAGTTGTACTTGGGCGGCAACAAAATCGAAGAGGTGCAGGAATATAAATACCTGGGCATGCTCATGGACAGCAGAGTCTCTTTTTAACCAAATCTAGAGCTGATGTGCCAGAAATCCATCGCCTTTACAGCTGCATTCAAGTGTATTGAATCAGGTACTGAGTCCTCCATTTATCGACATTTGCTGAAAATAATTCAGGTAAAACTAATTCTCACCATTGTTTATGGAAGTGAAATTCTGAGGGGGAGGGACAGTGCTCATCTGGATAGAGTCATCACCGGGCTCTTCAAATCGGTGTTTTCCCTGCCAGCATACACATCTCCAGACCAGCTATGCCTCGAATTTGGCTTAGTCAAACAATCAATTGCAAGGGAGGGTGCCTTCATTAAATTCTGTTATAAGCTAAAGGAGACTAGCACAGCACCACACTGTTCCCTCCTTAGGAAAGAACAGAAGGGAAGGACCCACTCTCCAGCAAGAAACTACATCAAAATCTCCCTGGCATCACTGGATTTAACAGATCAATGAGAGTCCTTTATCAGCTACCATCAAATTAAGATATCAGTCAACAAACGTGTGAAAGCTCGCTGCTTATAGACAAAGAGTCACATTCTAAGAGGCTGCATGCTTGGCTTACACTAGAGCCCTACACCAAATTAGCACCCCAGCCTTACCTGGGCATAGCCATCAAAGTACAGCTCAAAGTAGCTTTCAAGAACTATTGAATGGGCTGCCTGCCATCACACTTACACCTACCCCCATGGAAGCGCACTCACATGATGGGGCTGTGTCGGCTATGTGCAAATGCTCCTGAGACACTGGTCCACTAAATCTGCATTTGTAAAGCCATCATGGAAGACCAAAAAAGCAATCTATGGCCAGTCTGGAATGGGAGGCCGTTGCAGGCCAGCAATCTTTGCCTGTTTCAATGAGTCGGACATACAGCTTAGCTGCAGGTTTACGAAATACTTGGTTAGGCTTGACTAGAAAGCTTCAAGTGCACTGGATGCCCTGACTAGCGCAGGGACAGAATCTGAGAACAAATACCTTGTGTGACTAGAGCAGCAGTGAACAGTAATAGTCAAGACTCATACGAAGGACATGCAGGCCTCAAAAGGCTCTTAGCACCTTAGCACTTTAATGCGTCTTTTTTATAACTATCTATTGATGTTTTTTTATGTCAAGTCTTTTTAATATTGGCACTTTGTGCAAAGGTTTTAATTAACTGTGCACATAATAAAATAAACTGAAACTGAAACAGTGGCAATGGTGGCTTATTGTCTGAAGTTGAAGTTCCTTCTTTTTTAGATGTTTCTTAAACTCTTAAGTCTGCTTTCTAAATCCTTTCACTGGAAACGCTTTGGTGGGTTGGGGAAGCAGCATGTTAGATGGTGTGTCCTGCAAATCTACTAATGTGTATATTAAATGTTTTAGCTTTGGGATCTCTTTTAGTAGTAAAAAAGGACCATAATCAATTTTCATATTTAATATATCTTGATGAGGGATCCATTCTAAAAAGTTTCCTCTATTGCCAAGAGTAAGTTTCCCCCAACCCATATTTACACGTTTTATTGATATGATTAGTGATTTTTGGAATTTAAATTTGGGCCTGCGTGCTATCATGTTCTTATTACAGTAGCTTGATTTATCTGCTTCTCCCCCTTATTTGCAGTTAAACAACTTGTCCATTTGGGTTTAGTCTTAATGCTGAAGTAAAAGATCTTCGCTTCCGTGGCAGAAGATTTTTCAAATCTGTGAAAGCCAGTTAATAGGAGTGGGCTGGGACTCTTCTTGTATCTCAGCGCATGGGCATCTCCACTCCTCACTGCTGCATTAAGAAAGACAATTTAAGAAAGATGCTGGTGCTTCACACCAGAAAAATTCAAGAATTCCATCCAACCCACAAACATTCTGGTCAGTTCATGGTCAAAGGACAGCTTTACAAACTGAAGTTATGCTTCTTGATAATTTGTGCTGCTCCAACAGTTGATTAATGAAGTCTGCAAAAGCCAATCACAAGTGGTGGGTGGGGTACTTCTTATGTACCTTTGCTGCCCTACCAACTCCAACCCACCAGTGCTGCCTCAATGGCACCAGTCAAGGTGAGGGGCAGATGAATGGTGCCTTCATGTCTACTCCAACCACAAACAGGTCAGTTTATGATGACAGAAGAGCGTTCCAATGCGTCATTTTACTTGTCAATAAATAAATGATTGACACAAAAACCACAAGTGAATGGGCAGTGTGCTGCTGTCACCCCGCTGATAACTCCAGCTACCCCAAACTGTCTCAAGGGAATTGGTCTTGGTAAGATTTGAGATGCTTCACAGAAGAATGGCACACCTAGTTCACCTAAACCAGAAACAGCCAGGCCAGTTCAAGGTGAAAGGAAAGGATACCAAGGGCTAATGTGCTCATCAACAAATAAGTTATGTAAAAGGCGGGGCCAAAAAGGCATAGAAATAGGATGTGCCTTTCACTCCCCACCGAGTATGCAGCAATCTTCCATACCTGATGCTTTCCACACAGAAATAATATGCAGTGAAGCTGCACCCAACTCTTGTGAGTGAATCTCACAAGGAAGCAAATGAAACCTTGGATAGTCCAACCCGAGATTGACTGAAGACATGAGACACATGTGAAAGGGTACTCCTTTCCATTTCTTCGAATTTTTAACTCCCCAACTGAAGGTTGTATGACGTTACAACACATGCCATTACCCTGCATGCCGTTGTAACAAAAATCTTTACCCCGACTTGCTGTTGGGGGTGTGCTGGAAATTGGAATAGTTTAATCTACAATTCCAACTCTAGTGTATGCAACAGTAGGGAAGGTGTTGGAGTTAAATTCATCACCTTCTACCCCCTGCTACACACCTTTTGCATTGCAATGGCATACAGGGTAATGGCTTGCGTTGTAACGATTGGGGTGAAACGGCTGTTTCCCACATGCCACACATCCATAGTCCCAGAGTAGGCCGATGAAATACATTATTTCCAACCTAGCTTGTAGGTGTGGCTTCTTTGTTTTCAAGACAAATCTCTGGATGCCAAGCTTTCATCTATAATATCAGAAGAAGAGAATTGGGGCCTTTCACCTTCCCAATCTTCCCAGATCCTGCCTTTTCACAGTACTCACCTTTCCCATGCCCTGATGGTTCCTCGGGGTCCACTGAGAGAGGGTTTGATCCCTGACTTAACCTGCCATGCCGTAACTGAAAAGAAGGCCTTGGGTGCTGAAAATTGCCCTGTTTTTTGGGACCTTCTTATGGGATCCAGTTTTCTTTGTCAAACATGATAGGTACATATCACCCAATCGTATAGTGTGATCTTAAATCTAGCTAGTGCCCTTGCAATCTCGGTGAAGGAAATACCTTTTCTTCACTGTAGTGTGTGATGTATTCAGTTAATACGTTTTCAGAGTAGACCAACCTAACCTCAATCATAATTCAAAAGAACTCAATAGTTTTCAATTATGGGGTGTTTCATCTGTTGAGAGAGCCATTTTCTATATCCTTCAATGGCATAATTTAGCTGATCTTTGCCATTTGTCTAAATAAGAGAGTACTAGGAAAGTGTTAACCCCTTTGGTGCTCACGACGGCTGGGAGCCGTCATGGCACACAGTGGGCCTGTGCTCCTGACGGCTTCCAGCTGTCGTGACACCCACCCACGGGGGAAGCGCTGGCGCACGATTATGTTGGCGGTACCGGGGGAGGCAGGGGAAGTCCTTCCCCTGCCTCTCCCCGCCCCCCTCCACATCATCAATGACGTCTGCGCACGAGGCTCGCTGACGTCATTGGAGGTTTCCCTTAGTTTCCCAAAGCGCTGAAAGCCATTTGCTTTCAGCGCGTCGAGAAACTAAGAGGTGAGGTTTGCCTCGTGGAGGGTGGGTGGTGTATTTTCAAAGGCATCGGAGGAAAGGAAAGGATTTTCCTTTCCTCCGATGTCTTTTGAAAAATGCATTCCTGCTGCACGATCGCACCTGGGGCACGATCGTGCAGCAGGAATGCTTGTTTTTGTTATTGTTGATGGCCCAATTTTGTCGGGCCCCCTTGGGCAAGGATTGCTCCCCTTGGGGGGAAAATTTTGAAGTTGGGTCTGCCCCCCTTGTGGGGGGGGGCAGATCCGTGTTATTTTTTTTTAAAAAGGTGTGTGTGGCCCCACTGGGCCTGTATGTTTGTTTAATTTTTTTAATGCCCTATCTGTTTTGGGGAGCGATCCCCTGGGCAAGGGTCGCTCCCCTTTAGGGAAAAAATTGTACAGCTGGGTCTGCCCCCCTTTGGGGGGGGGCAGATCTGCTTTATTTATTTTAAAAAACGGTGTGTGACCCCACTGGGCCGGTATGATTAATTTTGTTTTTTAAAATGCCCTATCTGTTTTGGGGAGCGGCCCCTTGGGCAAGGGTAGCTCCCTTTGGGGGGAAAAATTGTACAGCTGGGTCTGCCCCCCCTTTGGGGGGAGGGCAGATCAGCGTTCTTTAGTAAAAAAACAGTGTGTGTGCCCCCACTGGGCCAGTATGATTTAAAAATATTTTTTAAATGCCCTATCTGTTTTGGGGAGCAGCCCCTTGGGCAAGGGTCGCTCCTCTTGGGGGAGAAATGTGTAGTTGGTTCTGCCCCCCTTGTGGGGTTTAGATTGGATCATGTAAAAAAAAAATATGTGATGCTCACTGGGCCACCAGGGTTGTGTTTTTTTTGTAAATGCCCTTTGTGTGTCGGGGAGCGGCCCCTTGGGCAAGGATCTCTCCCATTGGGGGAGCAATTTCTTTAATTGGGTCCAGGGGGCAGATCTGATTAAAAAAAAAAATAAGTAGGTGTGTGCCCACTAGGCCACCAAGGAATTTCTTTTAGTTAAATTATGTTTTTGGGGAGCGTTCCCTTAGGCAAGGGTCGCTCCCCTTTGGGGATCATTTATTTTGGCTGTTTCTGTCCCCCCGTGGGGGCAGATCACCCTTGTGAGTCTAGGCCCATCTGCCCCCAAGGGGGGCAGAAGCCAATTGACACCAGAGACTGTTTTAGTGTTGTTGGGGAGCGGCCCCTTGGGCAAGGGTCGCTCCCCTTGGGGGAGCAATATGTTTTTGGGGAGTGGCGCCTTCAGCAAGGGCCGCTCCCCTCTGGGGAACATTTATTTGGGCCATTTCTTACCCCTTGGAAGGGCAGATTAAACAATGTATTTGATTGTATGCCCACTAGGCCACCAGGGATTGTTTTTTTGTTGTTGGGAGATCTATACTCCTGGGAAAGAAATATCTATTGATGAGTCTTTGGTCCTGTTCAAGGACCGTTTGGTTTTTAGGCAGTACATCCCTAACAAGAGGGCACGTTATGGAATTAAGCTGTGTATGTTGTCTGAGAGTAGGACAGGATATGTTTTTAATTTCCGTGTGTACACTGGTAGGGATTCTACTATTGACCCCCCTGGTTGCCCGTCTACTTTTGGAGTTTCAGAGAAAATTGTGTGGGATCTTGCTAGAGGACTGTTTAATAGAGGCCACCATTTGTACCTTGATAACTTCTACACTGCTGTGCAATTGTTTAAGGAATTGTTCAAAGTGGACACTTTTGCTTGTGGCACAATCCGCTCTAACCGTAAAGGTTATCTAAAAGAGCTTGTTTCCAAAAAACTTCAGAGGGGGCAGTGCAGTTCCTTGCGTAGTGATGAACTACTAGCTGTGAAATTTGTGGACAGGAGGGATGTGTACATGCTGACTACCATCCATGATGAGAGTACTTCACCTGTGGCTGTTTGGGGTCAGTTTGCTGAAGTACGCAAACCAGTGTGCATTTTAGACTACAATAAGCACATGGGTGGTGTTGATAGAGTAGATCAGAGGTTGGAACCTTACACTGCTATTTGTAAGGCGTACATTTGGTACAAAAAGTTGGCCATCCATCTCTTCAATTTAGCAACTTTCAATGCTTTTGTTGTGCACAAGGAGTGTTCTCCTGAGTCAAAGTTGACTTTTGTTCAGTTTCAGCAGTCTGTGATAGGAAGCCTTGTTGTTGTCGAACAGGCAAGTGTTCCTAGAGTTGGAGTGGTGGAGGATGTGGCTAGATTGAAAGATCGCCATTTTCCTGATTTAATTCCTCCCATGCCCCAAAAAACCAATCCCTGTAAGAGATGTAGAGTCTGCTTGCGAAGAGGTGTGCGGAAGGAGAGTCGTATGCACTGAGCTGATTGTCCTTCTAATCCTGGGCTGTGTGTGCCCTCATGTTTCAGATTGTATCACACTAAAAAGAGTTTTTGGGAGCAGCCGTGAGTCTAATAGTGTACTGCCTGTTCAGTTTCACGTTTGGCAATAGAATGATGTCTTCAGTTTCTGCTGTTGTTTTTGTAGTTATAGTTTGGTATCTAGTTCCAATTGGTTTGTGCTTTCTTTCTTGTTTAAAATAAATGTATGACGGTGTGTGTGGACTGGCGGTAGGCTGGCGGTGTGCGTGGACTGGTGCTTGGCTGGCAGTGTGTGTGGACTGGCGCTTGGCTGGCGGTGAGTGGACTGGCACTTGGTTGGCAGTGTGCGTGGACTGGCACTTGGTTGGCAGTGTGTGTGGACCTGCGCTTAGTTGGCAGTGTGCGTGGACTGGTGCTTGGCTGGTGGTGTGTGTGGACTGGTGCTTGGCTGGCCGTGTGCGTGAACTGGCGCTTGGCTGGCGGTGTGCGTGGACTAGCATTTGGCTTGCAGTGTGCATGGAGGGGCGCTTGGGTGGCGGTGTACATGGACTGGCGCTTGGCTGGCAGTGTGCGTGGACTGGTGCTTGGCTGGCAGTGAGTGGGCTGGCGCTTGGCTGGCGGTGTGTGTGGATTGGCGCTTGGCTGGTGGTGTGTTTGGACTGGCGCTTGGCTGGCGGTGAGTGGACTGGTGCTTGGCTTGCAGTGTGTGTGGATGGGCGCTTGGCTGGCGGTGTACATGGACTGGCGCTTGGCTGGCAGTGTGCGTGGACTGGTGCTTGGCTGGTGGTGAGTGGGCTGGTGCTTGGTTGGCGGCGTGCGAGGATTGGCACTTGGCTGGTGGTGTGTTTGGACTGGCGCTTGGCTGGTGGTGTGTTTGGACTGGCCCTTGGCTGGCAGTGTGCGTGGCTGGGTGCTTGGCTGGCGGTTTACATGGACTGGCGCTTGGCTGGCAGTGTGCGTGGACTGGTGCTTGACTGGCAGTGAGTGGGCTGGTGCTTGGCTGGTGGTGTGTGAGTAGTGACTAGCTGCTGGTCACTACACACACTGCTAGCCAAAAGCCACTCCACGCAATCCATGAGCTGGTGTGGTTGCTGTGTCAGGAATGTGAGCGTGTGAAAGTGATGGGCCCTTGAATGGCGCTGTCTGCTGGTGTGAGTGTTGTAATGTGCTGGTCTCGCGGCTGGCGGTGTGAATGGTACAGTATGTGTCACACATATGACAGGTGTATGAATGGCCTGTAAAGAGGTTGGTACCTTGTCGTGGCTTTACAGCTCACGAGCTGTGAGTCAATGGTTCAGTTTCTCGTACTTTAAATTATTAACATTGCATTTCTTTTTTGTGAAATCTCTGGTTAATACAACTATATATCCTGAACCATCATTCACCCTCATGCCAAATCCAACCAGTATGTATGTGTGCTTGAAGAATAGATGGTTGTGTAGAAAAAAAATTCTATTCTGTTTTTGTCAAGCAGGGTGTACCTTGTCCCTTTTTGTGAATGTTGTAATGTGTTGGTTTTGTGCCTGGTGGTGTGAACTGTCTTGTGTGTATCATGTATGAAAGATGTGTGAATGGCCTGTAAAGCGGTTGGTGCCTTGACGTGGCTTTACAGCTCACGAGCTGCGAGTCATTGGTTCAGTTTTTTGTCCTTTCAATTATTGACAGTGCATTTCATTTTTGTGAAATCTCTTGTTAATAACATTTTATATACTGATCCATCACTCGCCCTCGTGCCAAATCCAACCAGTATGTGTGTGTGCTTGAGGAATAGATGGCTGTGCAGTAATCTTTGTCTGTTTTGTCTCCCTGCCAAGCTGCGCATTTCATTTAAGAATAACCTAACAACTGTAGTTTTTGTCGTAAACTAAACACCCATGGGAGTTCATGGTGATGTCTCTCTTGTGGATCCCAACAAGTTATCTTACCCACATCCAACTACTTACTCCTGCTATTGGTAAGGCTGCATGTAAACACTTTTGCCCAGGTTAGGTGGGGGAGAAATGGTGAGAAAACGAACAGAATTCCGGTAGAGAGAGGGGTACGCCAGGGATGTGTTCTAGCTCCCACCCTTTTCTCTTTATATATTAACGGTGTAGTTGAGCATCTATTGAAAGATCCCTCAGATGAACCATCCCTGGCGGGGGAACGTATCCCCACCCTCCTCTTCGCGGATGATACACTCTTGCTCTCCAAAACCCCAATGGGCCTCCAAAAACTCTTAAATAATTTCCAGCTCTTTTGTACAGAGCGGGGCCTGGTAATCAATAGAGACAAAACAAAGTATCTTGTGTTGAATCCCCCAAAAAAATCTATACGCCCCCCGAAACTGAATGACGAACCTCTGGGGAGGGTGGATGTTTTTGATTACTTAGGGATTCGTTTATCCCATAATATGCAGTGGGGCCCCCATCTATGCAAGATGCTGTTATCCCACAAAAGAGTTACAGGGGCTCTTGTGAAGGAGCAGCGCTCCTGTGTTATAAGACCTATAGCCCCTGTTATTGATATTTATGCAGCAAGAGGAGTTAGCTCTGCCCTTTATGGAGCCGAGCTTTGGGGCTCTTGTGATATTGGTGACTTGTCAAGTGCAGAGAGGAAGTTCTTTAGGGTCATTATGTCACTTCCTCAAGGTACCCCCACGATTCCATTAATGCTCGATCTTGGTTGTCGCCCCATCGGTGATTTGGCGAAATTTCGCCCTTTATTGTTATGGGCCCGTTTGTGGCGGGTCCCGGAACTAGCCAAATATGCCAAAGGTCTCTCAGAAATCATGTCACTTCCAGGTTGGCATAGGATAAAATGGTTGCGTGACATGAAAACCCTTTTGTATAATCTGGGGCTTAAAGCAGCATGGGAAAATAGATCTTCCCCTCCGAAAGCCACGCTTAAGCTCTTATATTGGAACTGGATTGCGACCCAACGGATCACGAACACGTCATTGGGGAGACTTACAGAGGACTTCCTGAATTTTAAGGATCATCCAATCCGGGAACTATATCTCGATATCATCGAGAGCCCTTTTGACAGAGCTTTGTATTTTAAGTTTAGGACCGGGACTCTCCTACTCTATAGTTTTACATCACGATGGAATTCCTTTCCTCAGACCTCTGATCTTTGCCCCTTTTGCACATCCAGACGTGAGTCTGTGGCTCACTTTTTATTTGAATGCCATGAGTACGCCCTCCCAAGGAAAAGATGGCTTAAGCAACTGTGCCGCTCCCTGGGAACTAGACACCATATTGTGGCACTCCGCATTTTAATGTCAGACGCTCGCCCATTGTACGTTTGTGCCCTTGCAAAATTCTTATCTTGGGCATGGCGTATTAGAAGTAAAAGGCTTAAGGAAATTGTTTAATTCACTCTTAACAATTGTTTATGACCTGTTTTTGCTCTTTATTGTAAAAATAGTGTTTTTCTTTTTAAATGAAATTAACTTATTCCATCTTTAACTGTTATGCTTTTATGATATGTTTTTATCGAAATAAAGCCTTTGACTGACTGACTGATCTTACCCACAATATCCTGCAAACCTCAAAATGTGACTGTAACATTTTGCTTGCATTATTTTGCCCAAATTTTCACACGGCGGAAAGTAACAACACATTTCCAACCCCCCTGCATTTCTCCAAGTATCCCAATAGAAATGGCACCTCACTTGTATGGGTGGGCCAAGTACCTGGGGCAGGGAAGGGTCCAAAACCTATTGATGTGACTTCAAAATTACCTATCACAAACCAACCTGGTTTTGTAAGGGGGTCCCATGAGTTTTTGGTCAGGGGCTCGGCGGCCATCAAGGGAAACCTACCTAACCCACACATTTCTGAAAACTAAACACCCGGGGGCTTCACGGGAGGTATGGCTTGCGTGGATTCCCCAACGTTTCCTTACCCAGAATCCCCTGCAAACCTCAATTTGTGCTGAAAAATTCACTTTTTCCACACATTTTTGTGTGGGAAAGTTGTGGCATCACCGGGCTCCCACAAATTTCCCACCACCCAGTGTTCTCCCAGGTCTCCCGATAAAAATGGTGCCTCACTTGTGTGGGAGGCCCAAGTACCCGCGACAGGCAAGGGCCCAAAACGTAGTGAGGCGACAACAAAATTGCCTCTCTCATAACCACCAGGTTTTGCAAGGGGGGTCACCTGATTTTTGGCCCCCTGCTCGGCGGCCATCTAGGGAAACCTACCAAACCCACACGTTTCTGAAAACTAGCCACCCGGGGGCTTTCAGGGAGGTATGGCTTGCGTGGATCCCCCTACATTTCCTTACCCAAAATCCCCTGCACACCTCAATTTTAGCTGAAAATATCATTTTTTTCACACATTTTTGTGTGGGAAAGTTGTGGCATCACCGGGCTCACACAAATTTCCCACCACCCAGCATTCCCCCAGATCTCCCGATAAAAATGGTGCCTCACTTGTGTGGGAGGCCCAAGTACCCGCGACAGGCAAGGGCCCAAAACGTAGTGAGGCAACAGCAAAATTGCCTATTTCAAAACCACCTGGTTTTGCAAGGGGGGTTACCTGGGTTTTTGGCCCCGTGCTTGGTGGCCCTCTCGAGAAACCTACCAAAACCACACATTTCTGAAAACTAGACACCCGGGGGCTTCCAGGGAGGTATGGCTTGCGTGGATCCCCCTACGTTTCCTTACCCACAATCCCCTGCAAACCTCAATTTTAGCAGAAAAAATCACTTCTTTCACACATTTTTGTGTGGGATAGTTGTGGCATCACCGAGCTCACACAAATTTCCCACCACCCAGCGTTCCCCCAGGTCTCCCGATAAAAATGGTGTCTCACTTGTGTGGGAGGCCCAAGTACCCGCGACAGGGAAGGGCCCAAAACATTTTTTGATAGGCAATGTTGATGTTGCCTCAAAAGGTTTTGTGTTCTTGTGGGGAAAATGTGTTTTTTTGGACAATTTATTAGGTTTGCAAGGGATTCTGGGTAACAGAACCTGGTGGGAGGCAGTCATGTCACCCCATCCTGGATTCCCCTGGGTGTCTAGTTTTAACAAATGTATAGGTTTGCTAGGATTCCCTAGGTGCCGGCAGAGATAGGGTTGAAAAACAACAGCTAGGCACTTTGCCAAAAAAGGGCAATTTTTCACTGCGAAATTGAGGTGTGACCACGTTGCATTTTGCGCCGTTTCCTGTTGCGTGCACTAGGCCGTCCCACACAAGTGAGGTACCATTTTTCTCGTAAGACTTTGGGGAACGTGGGGTGGGTGGAAATTTGTGGATCCACGCAGATTCAAGAACTTTCCACCACAGAAATGTGGGGAATTATTTTTTTTTGACAGTTTTTTAGGTTTGCAAGGGATTCTGGGTAACAGACTCTGGTGGGAGGCAGTCAAGTCACCCCATCCTGGATTCCCCTGGGTGTCTAGGTTTTACAAAAAGGATAGGCTTGCTAGGTTTCCCTAGGTGCCAGGAGAGCTATTGTTCAAAAACTACAGCTAGGCACTTTGCCAAAAAAGGGTCATTTTCACTGCGAAATTGCATTTCGTGCCGTTTCCTGTCGTGGGCACTAGGCCGAACCGCACAAGTGAGGTACCATTTTTCTCGGCTGACTTTGGGGATTGTGGGGTGGGTGGAAAATTGTGGATCCGCGCAGATTCCAGAACTTTCCACCACAGAAATGTGGGAAAAATGTGGGTTTTTTTACAATTTTTTAGATTTGCAAAGGATTCTGGGTAACAGAACCTGGTAGGAGGCAGTCAAGTCTCCCCATCCTGGATTCCCCTGGGTGTCTAGTTTTAAAAAATGTATGGGTTTGCTAGGTTTCCCTAGGTGCCGGGAGAGCTAAAGTTAAAAAACTACAGCTAGGCACTTTGCCAAAAAAGGGTCATTTTTCCCTGCGAAATTGAGGTGTGACCAGGTTGCATTTTGCACCGTTTCCTGTTGCGGGCACATGGCCGACCCACACAAGTGAGGTTCCATTTTTCTCGTAAGACTTTGGGAAACGCGGGGTGGGTGGAATTTTGTGGATCCACGCAGATTCCAGAACTTTCCACCACAGAAATGTGGGGAAAATGTGTTTTTTTTCACAATTTTTTTCGGTTTGCAAGGGATTCTGGGTAACAGAACCTGGTGGGAGGCAGCTAAGTCACCCTATCCTGGATTCCCCTGGGTGTGTAGTTTTCAAACTTGTATAGGTTTGCTAGGTTTCCCTAGGTCCCGGCAGAGCTAGTGTTAAAAAACTACAGCCAGACACTTCGCAAAAAAGGGTACATTTTCATTGTGAAAATGTGGTGTGTTCACGTTGGGTTTTGAGCCATTTCCTATCGTGGGCACTATGCCTACCCACACATGTGGGGTACCATTTTTATCGGGAGACTAAGGGTAATTCAGATTCGTGAAGCAATTGCTATTACCTATTGATTTTTGATGCATTTCTGCCTTCCAAATGAAAGACATTGTGTAAAAACAAAGTCATTTTGAAAAATGACCTATAAATCTCATGCTAGTATGAGTATTCCCAATTTCGAAAATGTGCAAATATGTACTGTTTCTAAACTCTATAATTTGTTCCCATTTTAGAAATACATAGGTGTCTTTCATACCGATTTTTCCATGTATGCATTTTCCCACAACAATTGCTATATACCCGGAACATAATAAAAAACATTGCAAATCGCTGCTCAGTTTTTGACTCTGGGTTCGTTGGGTTCTTGGTGAACCTACAAGTCCTATATATCCTCAGAACCAGGAAGTTCCAGCAGATGTAACGGTATATTGCTTTCAAAGAGCTGTCATAATTAGAAGAAGTTACAGGTGAAAACCTTGACACAAAAGGCTGTTTTTTTCAACTAATTTTCAAGGATGTATGACGTTACAACGCACACTTTTACACCGCATGCACTTACAACGCATTTTTTACAACGCATAATCCATTACAACGCATGACATTACAACGCATGACACTACAACGCATTTTTAAAAACTACCTTTACAACGCATTTCCATTACAACGCATACTACCTTTACAACGCATACCATTACAACGCATAATATTAAATTGCATTTAAGGTAAGTATTAGATAGTATAGGGGTAAAAGTTACTTTTCTAACTCCAGGGGGTGCAACAGTAGGGTAAGTGTTGGATAGTATAGGGGTAAAAATTACTATTCTAACTCCAGGGGGTGCAACAGTAGGGTAAGTGTTGGATAGTATAGGGGTAAACATTACTATTCTAACTCCAGGGGGTGCAACAGTGGGGTAAGTGTTGGATAGTATAGGGGTAAAAATTACTATTCTAACTCCAGGGGGTGCAACAGTAGGGTAAGTGTTGGATAGTATAGGGGTAAAAATTACTATTCTAACTCCAGGGGGTACAACAGTAGGGTAAGTGTTGGATAGTATAGGGGTAAAAATTACTATTCTAACTCCAGGGGGTGCAACAGTAGGGTAAGTGTTGGATAGAATAGGGGTAAAAATTACTATTCTAACTCCAGGGGGTGCAACAGTAGGGTAAGTGTTGGATAGTATAGGGGTAAAAATTACTATTCTAACTCCAGGGGGTGCAACAGTAGGGTAAGTGTTGGATAGTATAGGGGTAAAAATTACTATTCTAACTCCAGGGGGTGCAACAGTAGGGTAAGTGTTGGATAGAATAGGGGTAAAAATTACTATTCTAACTCCAGGGGGTGCAACAGTAGGGTAAGTGTTGGATAGTATAGGGGTAAAAATTACTATTCTAACTCCAGGGGGTGCAACAGTAGGGTAAGTGTTGGATAGTGTAGTGTAATATTATGCGTTGTAATGGTATGCGTTGTAATGGTAGTATGCGTTGTAATGGAATGCGTTGTAAAGGTAGTTTTTAAAAATGCGTTGTAGTGTCATGCGTTGTAATGTCATGCGTTGTAATGGATTATGCGTTGTAAAAAATGCGTTGTAAAGGTAGTGCGTTGTAAAAGTTGCGTTGTAAAGGTTGTTCCCCAATTTTCAATTTTTCCTATATTTAACTTTTAGTTTCTCTAAAGAAACCTTGATGGATCTACACAAATGAATCCTTGCTGAATTCAGAATTTTGTCTACTTTTCTGAAATGTATAGCTTTCCAGGATCCATTATTACTTTCACACCCATTTCTACCATTAACTGGAAGGAGGTTGAAAGCACTTAAAATTGTAAAAATCGACTGTCCCAGAAAAATGCCAAAACTGTGTGTAAAATGTTGGTTTTCTGACAAAAGTCTGTCATTCCCTAAAAGCTGGGAAAATGGTGATTTCAGCCCCATAAACCCTTTTTTGATAACATTTGCAGGGAAAAACCCAGACGCTTCATTTGCAGCCCATTTTTCCCAAAACAAAAATGTTTTGCTGTATTTTGGATAATTTCTGGGACCCCTCCAGGGGAATGCACAAACCCTGGGTACCTTTAAGAATCCCCATGATGTTGGAAGAAAAGGACTCAAATTTGGCATGGATACCTTATGTGGTCAAAAAGTTACAGGATGCTAAGCGCGCACTACCCAAATAGCCAAAAAAAGGCTTAGCACAGGGGCGAAAAAGGCCTAGCAGCGAAGGGGTTAAATGCCCACCACTAACCTTTGGTCTCCTACAACCAAATCTTAATGAGGTTCAAATACATCTCCATCCACTTGCATGCTTGATATGGGATGGGACTGCTGAAAAAAAGGATTTGAGTGCAGACACTGAGGTGAAATAATGAAAGGCTACATCTAAGGTTAAAGTGACATTATAGCTAGGCATGGTAATAAGATCTTTCCTTAGATAAAATAAAAGAAATTCACACCGAGGAAACAAAGGTTAAAGTGATGTGTTAGTCAGGTGCTCAAATGAAATAACAACTAAAGTTTAAAAAGTAAAGCAAAAAAAAAAAAGAAATTTACCAATTGTAGTTTACTGAGCTAAGTATGAACTGTGTACCCCAATTGCAATTCTTTTGTCCTCACAGATTACATGAAACATGAATACTAATTGACATAATTTATGACATCACTGATGCCATCTTTGGCTGGGCGCAGAGAGAGGTTAGTCACGGGACCTGGCTTCTAGCCTGGCCCTATAGCCAACCCCAAGCAGGCAGCTAACCCTCCCCACCCCTGTGCACAAATGGAATTGGAAATAAGTTAGAACTTTATTCACAAAGCATTATTTTTGTTATTTAGAGTTCTGGAACCCATTTTCTTTGCTTGTCCTTTTGTGTGCCATTTGACCGTTATATGATATTCATTGATGATAATGCCTGTAGAACATGCATAGTAAAAATACATGACCCTTGGGGAACCAATGTACTGTGTTGAAGTAAAAATCTCATACTGCAATCCAAAGCTTGCTCAAGGATACTACTTGCAACATGCATTAATCTCTATCCCAGCAACAAACACCATTACCAAACCATATATAGATGAGACGAAGTGTCTGTCTCTAATTGGTTACAGCATTGCCTAGGCTTGGAAAAGCCCCACTGTCCCAGTCACTGGACACGTGCCAAGTGAGGGACACGTGAGGGTGACGAGCACCATCACACAGTGTAATTCAGGTGGTACGCACTATTAGCTTCTTCTGATTGGCTCTGTATCTAATAGTTGAGTAACATGTGCTGTCTGATGATGCATATGTGATATATTGGTCCATAGTTGTTGAGGAATTCTCTTGTACTTGTGATTTTATTGGACATGTACTGAAACGTCCTTTTGTGGTTTACCCGAAAAAAAGACTGTGCTGAACTTCTGCAATTTGGACACTTGGTTACTATGCCTGCTGTCCCCGTGTTCACACATAAAGCTGCCTTTGAAATTCACCTGTGTCTGTGACTATTTATATTTAGCTTCAACAGTGTAAATCAGCTAGGCCTTTTTTTTTTAATTGGCATTTAAAAAGTTGGTTATAGGCATGATTGGGTTAATACTCGTAAAACATTAGAGATATATCATGATTGGTGTCCAGATATGTTCTGATTAGCTCATCAGAAGTGGATGGATGGCAGAACACATTTGGCATCCAAAATGGACCATCAGGAGCCTTGAAAATGCTGAAAGAAGCTTGGTTCTCTGGTGGCACTGGCCAGGAACATTCATGAGTAACGCTCAGCTCGATGAACTTCTTGAACCCCCAGAAGGGCCAAGCTCCCTGGGTTGGTGCAAGGAGATAATAATCAATATAGAGACTGTGAGAAGGTGCATGTGGAGTCCTCACTATATGAGTCTAATAGATCCTTGGGACATCCATCTGCCCAGGAAACCAAAAATGCGAGCCACCTCGCTCTTTTCATACGTGTCCCCTGGGAGCCCCATTATCCCTATGTACCAAGAGGGATGGGATCACCCAGCTGCTTATAGTGCCCTTCTGTTCCTATTCTGGCAATTGAGATGCATAGAATCTAGCCTTGAGTCCACCACCAACCCTCACTGAGTACTTTGGGGCAGATTTATGTTGCACTTGCGCCGCATTTATGCCGCTGTTGCGTCACTTTTGTGACGCAGCAGCGGCGCAAATCCTGCGCCATGGTGCGGGGTATTTACAAACGTGACGCATCTCCCAGATGCGTCACGTTGTAAAGCCCTGCGCCACATGTAGGCGTTCCAGGGCAGGTGGGGGCGTTCCGGCGCAGGAACGCCTCCTAAAAGTGGCTGAGTGAAATCTACAAGATTTCACTCAGTCACTTTTAGGCCCATGCTGCGTCAAAACCCTGCGCCTGCTTGAAGCAGGCGTAAGGATTGACGCAGCATTGTACAGATAGGGCCCCCCAGATCATTGCTGGAGCTGCGTCGCGCTTGCGACGCAACTCCAGCAATGCGCCACTTTTCGGCACAGATGCGTCACGCATCTGTGCCGTTTTTGCCCCATGGTGCGCCGCATTATAAATGCGGCGCATCCATGCTGGCGCAGCTGTGGCGCATAATAACTGGCGCATCCCTGCTGATATGCGGGGATGCGCCAGTCGTCATAAATCTGCCCCTTTGTTTTTGCTCCTGCCGCAGTCAGCGCGGGTGAAAGTAGGGAAGGATGTTGGCTACCAAGTGGCTCAGAACAGCTGACCCACAGCATACAGGAAGCCTTCTGGAGTAGCAGGGGGTTTTGGGTACTCACAGGCATCCAGCAATAAGTAAATGCTTTGGGTGGCCCGGGTGAGAATGGGGCAGTCTTTATATAGGAGTAAAAGCAGTTTGCCCATGACGGCCACATGAAGGGACTGCCACAGGGCTTCCATTAGCTGGGCTTGGAACGTCCCAGAAGCCCTTGTAAGGGCTATTTGAAATTTGCATATTCTGCTAGTTATGCCCTAGAAATGTCAGGGGCACTGCAAATGGGTCCCCAATTGATTGTGGAGCTGCCAGTCCTCATAGGAGCCTCACTAAAGATTTTTTCAAAATCTCTTCAAGTCTAGGAGATTGGATTGGTGACCCCTGGGAGTTTTGTACAGTATTTCAATCACTCCTAGAGCGTAGAGTTTTGTTTAGAGGTTTTGGGTTATGAGGAGCCCTGTTGGATACTATTAGAGTTGCGATTGCAGCAAGTTGAAGGTGGAAGAAAGTCCCATGTTTTCATTTCATTGATCAAATGAATGTCATTGTAAGGTTGTTCCATCCCTAGCAGTTTTAAGAGTTCTGCATTAATCTATTATGGCATGTTTATGCTTTTATAAATGTGGTGACACCTTGACAAAGCCAGTAGGCATTCGTTTTGGTTAGTACACCCCCTTATATTGTGTCTAGTTTATTTGGGAGGGTATCATTGTCTTAGGGTTTAGGGCTATGGATGTTAACTGTTAGGTGAGTGTCACCTTAGGTATTGTCACCTGCCTAGTTGGATATATTTCAAATCAATAAATAATATTAAATAGTGCACCCCAAAGGTCCTTGAAGAGGCATTGAAAACTTTGCATATTCTGCTTGTGGTGCCCCAGAGAGGGCATGTGCATTACAACCCTGTTCTTAAATGTTTCCTGGGCTGCCACACTTGTGGCAGTCCACATAGGAGCCCCACTAAAGTTGTTTTCAAAATCACCCAAGTCTTCTAGGGGATTATATTGGTGATCCCCTGTGATTTTTCAAGCAGGTCTAGAGCTATGATTTTTTTCTTATCGTTTTGGGTTTTCTCTGTTGAAGATTCCTCAGGTTATGATTTGCGAAACCTGGCTTGTCCAGTGGGTTTATCCCCAGACTTCCCTGTAAATTGTTGTTATGGATTGGTGATTCCATGATTGGCATATTTGATTTACTAGTCAGTCCCTAGTACAGTGCACTGTGTGTGTCCAGGGCCTGTAAATCAAATGCTGCTAGTGGGCCTGCAGTACTGTACCACCCACATAAGCAGCCTGTAAATGTAACTCAGACCTGCCAATGCAGTGTCTGTGTGCAGTTTTGTACTGCCATGTCAACTTGGCAAGTGCACCCACTCGCCAGGCCCTAACCTTCCCTTTTCTCACATGTGAGCCAACCCTAAAATATGCCTAAGGTACCACTATGGGCAGGGAGCAGTGTATGTGAAAGGTAGGACATGCCCTGATGTGAGTGGCATGTCCATATAGTGAAATACTACCAATTTCGTTTTTCAGTATTGAAAGGCTATCTGTCCCATAGGATAGAATGGGAGTTTATTTATAACAACTTATTAATATAATTTCTCAGTGGGACAAGATAGAAAGATGGATTTTAGTATGCCTGAACTCAGAATATAAAAATGCATCTTGTAGTAAACATGATTATTATATTGTGTGTTTGAAAATACCACTTTTGGAAAGTGGGTATTTTCTTGCTTAGCCATCTTGTGTGCCTGTGCTGGTTTGTGTATTGACTGTCAGGCTTTGGAGTGACAGGGCCTGGGGAGTCACATTCTCTCAAACAGCCACCGGGGGGGGTGGATGTCTGTCCTGCCTTTCTTTAATGAGTCAAGGCTGGGCTGAATAGACCTGGGCTGCATTCTGAGTACGGGAGACATTCTCACAAGCAACTGAATAGGCCCAGTCTGCATTTAGAGTGGTGGGAGGAAATTTCCCTTGCACCTGAATAGGCCCTGTCTGCCTTATACAATGAATTCTCCACCTCCTGCCAGGAAGCTGCACCAGAGAGGACAGAACTGGTTCTGGATAGGCAAAGAGCTTCTCTGCCACCAGAGAACAAAGGAATTTGTGCTATAAAAAGTGGAGCCTGACCCCTGAACTTTATATACTTTCTGGGAATCAAGAGGAACCTTTGCCAAGGAGAAGAGCTGGAGAAACTGAGGAAGAGTACTGCAGTTGCTGTGGCTGCCAAGGAAAGGACAAGGACTTTGCTGTGTGCTGTGTCCACTGCTTGAGGAAGATCTCCAAGGGCTTGAAATAGAGCTTGCCTCCTGTTCTGAGGTCTCAGAGACACAAAGACTTCACCACCAGCACCCCTGAACTTCCTTGCTGGGAGTTCTGACCTGCTAAGAGGTGCCTGCTGCTGTTCTGGACCCCTGGAGGCTGTTTGCCTCTGGGAATTTTTATTGCAACTTCGAGAAGCGCAAAACATCCGTACCTGTTTCCGACGCATCGCCGAAGAAACAGATGCAGTGCCTGCCCGTGGCACGAGAAATCGCTGCACGCCTCTACAAGTGCACTGATCTACGGAGGCCGAGATCACCATACCTATTCCGCTGCAGGCCCTGCTGTGCGGCAGCAAGAACCAACGTATCATGGGAATGCGGTTGTTGCTGCCGCAGCATTGAGAGCTGAGATCGTCACGCATTGCATCTGGGCGCCACTCGGGCAAGAACACCAATGCATTACCTCCCCTTCAGTAAGAAAAAAACGCATCACCTCTCCCTAAGTAAGGAACCGATGCATCACCGCCATTGTGTGGCAGTAAGGCACCGACACATCACCTCCCCTGAAGTAAGGAACCGACTCATCAACTTCCCTGGGCATGAGGAACTGGTGCATCACCTTCCCTGTGACAGTTTTTGTTTGTGTGCGTGACGCATCCAAGGTACTTTGTGTGAAAAGTGTTGCATCTGTAGTTTTCTTTGAACAGAACTATTTTTACCTTTTAAAAGACGTATTTTGATTACTGTATTGTGGATATTTGTCATGTTGGTCTTGTTTGGTTTAGATAAAGATTACTTATTTTTTTCTAAACTGGTGTGGTGTCCATTTGTAGGGTTTTCACTGTATTACTGTATGTGGTCACAAATGCTTTACACACTGCCTCTGAGATAAGCCTGTCTGCTCGTGCCAAGCTACCAAGGGTGTGTGCAGGGGTTATTTTAGAAGTGTATCCCCCTTACCCTGACTAGGAAGAAGGATCCCTACCTGGACAATGGTGCAAACCATTGGCAACTAGACGCCCCGATATCTAACATGATTATAGCATGTTGAAAGTAAAAGAAATGATCATGTTAATATTTAATGAAATTGTAATGCTTTATTGTGAATGATAAAGTTGGCAATGGTGTTTTTATGAAACACACAAACATTGATGGTAGGGTGTTTGAAACAAGTCTAACTACTGGCAATAGCTTGGGCAGCACTCCAACTCATAATTTGTTTTCTCAACATGCTACCTCAGTTCGGACCCAGCCATATGCAAATCAGTCTTGACCCTGCTCCTCATGTGAACAGTCCGGCCCAAACTGCCAAGCCAGGTCCTTTCAGAACAGGAACGCAAGCAACTCAGGACCATTTTCAATCTAGTTCTGGCTCATCAGCTGGATACCGATCGATATCATTGATGACATCACTTCCCAGAAAGTCTTACCAATTGCCGCTCATTTCATTTGCAGTACACCTGATTTAACTGCATTCTATGGGTCGCTATTTCTAAACTGAGCAGCCTTCTTTGAATGATATTATCCATGGTGCATCATTGTTGGCCCCCTTGGCTCAGTGATACACCATACACTTTAAAAAATTTTTTTTTGTAACTGTTTTTATTAAACATACATCAGCTTATTAGTTACGATAAAGAGGAGGCAATAATGCCTGGCATCTAGGGTACAATAGGTAAAATAAAAAAGAACAGTATATCATATGGAAAATCTATGGGGGGGATCATCATTGCGATCGGTGCAAGGTGGTTGGCATATATCACCACGATAGGAATTCCATAAACCCCACACTTGGGTCCACTTGCTAGGACAACCTCGGGCCACATACACCGTCTTTTCTCTGTACATGGACCAGTCTAGATTCTGCTCCCAGGCCTCCACTGTGGAGGGGGGGAGGTGAGACGCTCCCCATAATTGAGCGATGTTCCTCTTGTCAAGCATCAGTCCCAGGGTGACCCATTGTGTCAATGAAATATTCAAGTCTGTCGGCTCCCATATATTCAGAAGGCACCTACGGGCCTCAGGATTAAGGGATGAGGACAATACTGTATTGATAATGTCATGTATCTTCCGCCAGTATGGTCTAATAAGGTCAACATTCCTAAATAATATGCATAAAGGTACCCAATTGACCGCACCCTCTTCTACATTCCCCCCCGTCAGCTCTTCCCATGTGCACCAACCGGGGTCCTGTGTAGTATACCTACACTTTAACATTTGAATATGGCTGCCCCGGGCGACATTTACTAAGATGGTAGCTTGGAAGGGTATTGTGCATAGTGCATCATTGTTTTTACTACTC
Organism: Triturus cristatus; assembly: GCF_964204655.1. Classification (NCBI taxonomy): domain Eukaryota; kingdom Metazoa; phylum Chordata; class Amphibia; order Caudata; family Salamandridae; genus Triturus; species Triturus cristatus. The sequence goes on from NC_140583.1 coordinate 1,036,963,009, forward strand.
CAAGATCAGGGGTATGACCATTCCCTGGCTATCAGGAGTGCATAGCATTTTTCGCAGCGTGAACTCTGAAGACATTTTTCTTAAACCCTCTACCACTAAGCACCCCACTAAATGTGAATTTAAAAAAAGTACTTTATAAGTTATTTGATGTCGAAAGGGTAGTAAGGGAGTCCTTGAAATCTAGTGTTTCTGGTTATTTAGCTTGCAATTTTATAATACATCCCACACCCAGATATTTAACCCTGCCGTTGAGTCATTGGGAGCGAGGCCTTATATTTCGCCTTAGGGCAGGCACCATCAAGCATGCACTTAGCTTCCCCCTATGGAATTTTAATGACCAATGTGTTGAGCCATGCCCTTGTGATTCCCAGAGCAGGCAGACAACTCTACATTTTTTATTCTTCTGTAAATTTTATATGAAGTATATTAAATGGTTTTTAACTCCGTATTTTAAAAAAAACAAAACCTATTAGCCTGGAACTTGCATTTTCAATGATTTTGGCCTTGGACGATGATGAACTTGTTTTTCGTGTGAGCTCTTTTTTAAAAACTGCGGTTCGTGCCCGGCCTACTATGTCTTAAAGTTTAGATGGATTATTTCTCGTGTGCAAATAGTATTTTATTTTATTGTACGATTTTATAATTGTCTTTTTGTACTTTTATGGATTCTCAACGATCCGAATAAAGTTTCATTGAATTGAATTGATACTCCAAGATCCATGTTGCTTTTAAATTATGCAGCTTTGTTGGAACTTTAAAACAACCATACACTATGTACAATACCATTCCAAGATGGCCACCTGCTTCTATGTTTAATTTTTTTTTTACTGTAAGCATATGTTTGCCAAGTTTAGGTAGCAGCATATTTTTGTCTCATTTTATTTTCAATATGCTTGTGTGAGTTTGAGTGTCTGTGTTACTGTGGATGGGTAAATGTCTAACCACAAGAATGAGTCAGTGTGTGTTTGAATGGATGTATGAAAGCAAGAATGAGTGACAGGGTGCATGTACAATGTCTTATTGAGTGCCTACACTTTCAGTTATAAGGCAAACCTATTAGCATTCATACAAACATAGGAAATGAGAGGAAAACAAATAGTCCATTATGCCACCCTCCCTAGTGATATCACAAAACAAGAAACATTTAGCAACCCCTGCTGGACGCAAGTAATTAGTATCAAAAACGCAAAGTAGGCTCCCATTTATTAGATAAAAGGATCACCATCCACACTTAGTAGCATTCTTCGTGAATGGGTCTGATTTCACCCTAGGAGTATCCAGTCAGGGTGAACTTAACCTCTAAAAGTGAGTTCTTGATAGTATACATGGGGGAGAAAAAGGAAAGGGTTAATATTGTCCGGAGGAATGACCCAGTAAACTTTTATTAAGGCTCCTCCTACAAGATTAAAATGATTGGTAGATGCAACAGGGACTCAATCTTCCCAACGTCCTATTCTCGCCAACATGTTTCAACCAGTTTATTAGGCCACATCCTGTCAGGAGCTTTCTTCAGTACATTGGTTTCCCTACTCGAAAATCTCAACCTGTATATATTTATATAAGCAGAAGTCAGGGGAACATGCATAGCTATATCATGCACTCTTGCCAAACCTACAAACACTCTTGTATCAGGATAGCATGGAGGTCATGTTTTAAGATAAAGAAAACAAAACTATTCAGTAGCAAGAAACAAATTTCACACAGTGAGCACATCCCAATTGGGCTTCTTCAGTCAGGTGCAGTTTGGTTCCAGGGGCACAGTGAGCACTAGACCCATGTCTGGGTATACCCTTGTCTACTTAGGGCATTACATCAAGCACACAAAAAGTAATGGAATGAATGCATCCATTGGTAATCGCCCCAGATTAGATCCAGCCATGTGCAAATCAACCTTGCTCCCTCTCCAATGGGAACAGCCCAGCCTGAGCTGACAAGCTTGATCCTCTGTGAATGGGAACACAAGCAACCCAAGACCGGCTTCAACCTAGTTGGGCCTCTTCTTTTGGGTGCAGCTTGGTTCCAGTGGCATAGTGAGCACTGGTCCTATGTCTGGGCAACTTTTAAGTCCTGTAGGCATGCTTGCTCCCTACTACTGAAAACAAATGTGTAACAAAACCCCAGTGGCAGCTGGTGTCAGGGTAGAGAGGCAGGGGGAGGGGGACGACGTGCAATGGAGGACGAGAAAAATAAATAAATAGAACCTACCTGCTGCAGTGCCTCTCTTCCAATCTTCAGGCCCCACTGCAGCCAGCACAGGCTCCCAGACTTCCCTGCGGCAAATTCTGACACTGCTGATGTGTCATGAGAGCAACATCAGGATTGGCCTCAGCGCCCTCGATTTGCACTCCCAGGGAGACTGCGAGCCTGTGCCTGCTGTCTCCAACCCGGCAATGCAGCTCAGGTTGGACCTAGCTTTAGTACACATGACTGTTTGGCCTGCCTGAGGCAGCCAGCCAAACCGTCATGCACACTGATAACAGTGCCTACCACTCCCCTTGTGACTGCCCCCATGATGGCTCCACCCCAAAGCCTTGGCGCCTAGAGCAAAAATAAAATAGAATAAACATGTTTTATTAGCGTTCTATTTTTTACCTTTTTGAGGCTACAGACAGGAGGGGCGATGCTCCTCTGCTATAGCAGAGGAACCACCCCTGCAAAACCCTAAAGTTTGTACAAAGAAGGAACTCCACTCAGAATGGTCTCTTTTTGTAGTCTTATGGTATTTAGCATCATCCATATTTGAAAAATGTTTGTGGCAGGGGCCTCCACCTCCCCAAACTTCTCTGAAGGAGTGTGGGCTTGCCCACCCCCGTAGTGCACTTTGGAGTAGATATGTATGCCCCACTGCTTTGAAACTGAGTTTTAGATTCAACAGTGCATTTACAGACAGTAAAAGTAGCGTTCGAGTTTGAAATCTCGAAAAGAGCAAAGAAGGAGGCAAAGGTCGGCAGTCTAATTGCAGTAGAAATAAGGAGCCCTTGAAAGCTGTTTACAAGCTCTCAGCTAGACTGGATGACAGAGCTGCAGCACAACCTCGCTTTCTAGTGCTTAATTAGTACTTATTGTTTGAATGATGTTGGCCTGGAAGCACACAGACCGATTCCCTGTATTCATACAAGAGTTTTGACCTTGACCGAATGGGCATTTCCAGACCTAATTTGCTTTCATGAGTTATGCACGTTTTTCTCGCTTTGACGGCCGTTTCTCTAACTGAAATGTATGTAGGTTTACAGATTTGTTTTTTTACATATATATTTCATCACTACTCATTTATTTATATCACAGTGCGACGTGTGACCCAGTTTCCTGGAGGACAAATGCCCTGAATGGTAAAAATGAAAACGGAAAGAGAATGCATGACCGGAAGTCAGTGGTACTCTAAATTACTATTCTTTGCCTTAGACACAAATACCAGGCCCTGCATTGCATACTGAATGGACTGCAACAAGCTCCGACGGATGCCCCTAGACCATGGGTACTCACAAACAAATTCTCGGAGGCCGCAAGGTTTGGTCTTTGGTGTGACCGAGGGCCGTACTGAAGCCAGCTGAGGGTGTAAAGTCGGTGTTGGGGAAGCAAAGCATGTATATTTAGTGGCTGAACGCAATTGCGCAATGTGAAAACAGAAAACCGGGGCTGAATCACGGCTTCTCCACATGACCACATTTTGTGACCCTGGGCGATTGTTTTATTTCATTATCCCTCCTTTTGCTTCGTTAACACATGTAAGAGGAACTCATGACTTCAGGATTCATGCTATTCAAAACATCTCCTGCTCTTGGATTTAATCACTAATGGAATTGGTGAGGCGTAGGGGGGGGGGGGGGGGGGATGGAAGGGGAGAATGAACGTTTCTAAATTCATGTTTGAAAACCATCACTTTAAGAAAAATACTTCTGAATGTGCTGCTATAATTTGATTTACTAAGGTGAAATGGTTCTACTATTTTATTTTTACACGTTTGATCTCTTTAAAAATGAAAATGTTTGTAAAGTTAAGAGCCTAGTTACTTCCTTTCCCTAACTGCAATTAACATTTAAATAAGTGCTTGCTGTATATATATATTTTTTAAATCATGTTGGTGCTGAGTCGATCAAACAGCAGCCCAGTGCAGCTGCTGCCCAGGGGGCCACCTGTAAAGGTCAGGAGGGCCGCATGTGGCCTCCGGGCCGTACTTAGAGTGTCACTGTCCTAGACCAATAGCAGTCGCAATGGATGCATGCGGCCTCCGGGCCGTACTTAGAGTGTCACTGTCCTAGACCAATAGCAGTCTCCATGGATGCGAAATTCCCTACAATATAGTCAGGTTGCAAATCCCTGGTTGCACTTCCTGGGTTTGAGCTAGGCATCTTCAGTGTGGCTTTGGGAAGGACCCATATCCCATCTGGTGGAGGGGATGTACTAAGGTCCTTGAGCCCACTTATCCAGCATTTACCCCTGGGAGGGCTTGTGACATGTAAACTAGGCCTTGATTCGGTACATCGTGCGCCTCCTAGGGTTGGTGAATCAGGACCAGATTTATAAAGAGATTACCACGGCGGTCAATAGGGTTTAACATTCAGCCCCTGTTGTATCACTCATGAAATTCGTCTTCGAACTGGGACACCCCTTTGCCGGGGCAGCTGTGCGCTATATAAAACGGCATAACATAACATAACAATTAAATAACAAATAAAGAACTTTTACACTGAGCTGTTAAGAGAGCAGCCATGTTACCTCTTGTCTGCAAGGATGGATGGGGTGGGGGGAGGGAGGTGGCAGAGGAAAATGATGAGGCAAATGTGTTGCAGCACTTATCCTCATCTTTTGTTTTGTGCCCACATTGAGCCTGCTGCAGGGCAGAAAGAACAGAGTCCATTGCAAGTTCTCTTCTTGGGGCAGTCACTGTGGGGGCAATGCTGCGCTCCAACCTCTCTCACCTTAAAAACTAGGAAGGAATGATCCTTTATCAACAAAGTCTAAACGAAAAACAGGACCTCGAGTCAAGTAAATGATCCAGAAGTCTAGAAAAACAGTTGTTCTTAATGACCTTCCTTGAGGGGAGGGATGCGACCCTCCTGCAGGGCTCTGTGTAGCTAACTCCTGGAGAGTGGTACCAGCTAAGTCCCACAGTCACACCGTGTGCTACTTTAGGGTGCCAGTAAAAATAAAGGGGCCCCACTCTTTCAACAGTGCAAGAAAGCAAGTCATGAGGCCGCAGTCCACAGCAGAATGATGCTTCAACACAATAGGAAAGGAACATCTGCTTCAGCCGGACGCTTGCCCTCGAGCTCAAGGTCAGAGCGCCATTTCAATTATTAATAGAAAACTATGTAATGGTGAAAGCGCTTAAAGTGCTATGAGGGCTGCTTCTCTGGCGTCTGCCACTCATTGCAGATACACCTGGGTATTCTGCTAAAAGTGGTGGTATTGGAAAATGGGTTACTGGTTGGGGGGGTGCAATAAAGGATAATTTGCCATATTAGGATGAAAAACTGAAAAGGTGCTTTGAAGCCGCTCTGTGTTTCACAGTGCAGAAGGCAACCCGCATGCACTTTTAAAGGGGGTTAAAGATCCCTTTGCAGGCGGGTGCAGTGAATGACTGCACCTACCTGCAAGGGGATGTCTGGGGGGTCCATGGTACGTACCCCTTTCCCTCCTCCAGAGAACTGCTATCAGGGGGTGAACTGACAATGCGCCATCTTTCAGGTGGTGCACTGTCAGTGCACCTCCTGACAGCTTCTTTGCCTCTGCACCCACGTCAGTAATACGGCACAGGCACAGAGGCAAAAGGATTCCCTCATTTAGATGGAGCCACGCCCCCATGCAAATGAGGCAATGCACTCTGATGATAGCCCTGGCTCTTTATGTGCCCTATTGGTATTACAGAATGGAATACTCAAGTGTCTGCAGTCCCTTATGTAATACCAAAGTGTTCAAGGGTGCACAAAGTGGGGGCAAACGCCCATTGCGCCCCTCGGGCACTTTGGTAATACAACCCCTGTTTGGCCTGGTGCTCTGATTTTTCTGGTAATTTTTGGATAAAACTACACATTTTGCCTGAATTGTTCTTAAATAAAGGCAGTTGCCCATACCTTGCTAAACACCTTCGCCTGCAGTGCCCGAGACGAGGTGGAGCGACCCCTCACAGTGTACTGTGTGGAGGTGGTCGAGCGGGCAGCATGCAGCCAGATGATTTTGCAGCGCACCACGGTGAGAGCAAACACATGGCTCAAACCTCTGGACAGCAGTAAGGAAGGAAGTGGGGATGCCCAGGTGGGGCAGTGGGGAGCACACATCCAGCATATGATGAGAGGCAGGAGTAGAAGACACAAAGGGGAGCAGTCATTAATAGAAGGAACACCAGAATAGGAGCATTTACTTCATGGGAGTGATAAAGCCGGATTCTTATCTATCTTACCATCACCAAGCATCCTCTCAGGTCGCTAGCATCTTTCTATCTGCTGAATAGTGTAAAGGGGAGAAAATGCAATTTTTTTTCACATGATCAAACAAGACTAATTTGGAACTCCAAAAGATAACTGACTCCGAATTTCAAATATTAGGGGTTTATTACAAAGCCAAAAATAATTGCACATACAAGCACCCCATCACGAGGTAAAGGAAATAAATTGGCACTAATACAAAAAATATCCTACGCAGGAGTCTCATCCGACCCAGAATAAGAAGAATAGTTAACTCCAGAAGCATAGGGCAACCAATAATTGCTCCAATCTCTATGTTAGAAGTCATCAACCTGGAAAGCAAAATCAATTAGTCTATCCCTACTCTTATTCTAAGGTGAAATCTCTACTTAGCATTTTCCCCAGGCAAGAGAGTAAAAAGGTGTCAGAAGTGAAGACGTCCTCCAGAAGAAGTACAGTCATTTTGCTCAATCAGTAGCCAAGCTACAGAGCTCATTCTAAGATGCTCCTTCTAGCTTCCCATCTAATCCTCAACTGCTCAACCCACGGGGCACTGTCCCTAATTCAAAATCCCAAAATCGTAGAACACACCCTCCGTCACACCTCTTCAGCCAGGTCTTCCTCCTGTACTTTTCCACTGAAACTCGAACTTCATCCAAAGACGGTTAACTTGACCTTGGGTCCCAGGCACCTTTTCCGCTGAAAGTATCATCCCTGCATTCCAGTATACGCCCCTGTTGGCTTCTCCTACCATCCTAACGCCTAAAACAAAGGGTTAGTCTTCCTAACAAGCTAGGTGTCCTTGCACCTGCAACAGACACATGGGAACAAGAAACTTTCTACTCTGTGAGATCTGCTGACTCTCACAAAACCCAGAGCCTTTTCAAGGGAAACAGTTTTCATCCTACAATCTTCAGCTAATATAAGAACAAATAGGCCTTCTTCTAAAATGTAGGCGATCAGGCCTTTACACATTTTAAACACCCATTTCTAAAGTCATACTATAAGCATTGATATTCATTAATTGCATGCATGAATAACACGTGCAGACTTTAATATGGTGCACGTTTAAACCTAATGCATCACATTATACGTGGATTAATTCGTTATGCATTATCTAACATACATTTTCGATTAGACATTACATTGGACTTCGTAAGTGACTTGATTACCTTTCTATTCGCACTAATATATGCTGCTTTTAGTACTACATTTCTAAACCACACGGTAATAAGTTCCCACTAAATATATGGGTGCAGACTACCGGTGATTATAATGCACCCCTACAAATTCAGAATAACATGGCGCTCTATAAATTGCACTGTTTTTACTCAGCACGACGTGTTTTCTACTGACTGTGAGTTGAGAGGTGTCAGTTCTCATGTGTACCCTATATGCAAACTAGATTCCCGTTAGAGCTGGAGTAACATTATAGACCATTAAATCAAATGTGAGACATGGGAGAGAATGTAGTGTTACTTCCAGAGTTACAGACTGGAATTTGGAATCTGCGTTCAAATCTGGGCCGGGCAAATGATTAAATTTGACCTTTTCAAAAACCAAATCTGACCTTCTCAAATATAACTGGTGCTCATGTAAAGTGCTACAATGCACTCTATAAAAAACTGCAACAATAAGCAATGAAATCGTTTCCAATTTGCACCTCACAAATCAATTGATGGCATGTTTTTTGTGCGGAGGTCGTTTACTCGCAACATTTTAGCCATGCTGTTTTTTTAGAAAATATTTAGTAATCCCAGAATGCTTGTCCTTCCTCTGATTAATTTGTACAATATCTGTGACGTGTTTTACATGTGCACAGTACAGCTAAACTCAAAGATATGAAGGAACTTTATTGCATGATCAGTCGAAACCATCCCAATTTATACAAACATGTTTTTGTATGACACACATGTTTGAAGGCACTCTCACATGAGATAATGAACATAAGAAGGGTCTGTGAAATAAACAGTTTGTCCAGGTTCACACAATTTGGTGGCACCAATTAGCTGGGATTTGTCCCAGCTTTTCCAGTTTTACACTGAACAATTCGATCACCAGATGGTTATCTCTTTCTGATATCGCATGCTAATGTTTTGTCTGTAATTCTTGGAGGATTAGATTAGTGCATAGGAATCACTGCCTGCTGCTCAACCATGCTTATTGCTACTTTGGGCCCTCTCCTTCTACTCAGCACTGCTGCCCAAGATTAAGTTGTGTGTATGTTTCCCAGCTTCCCTTCATGTACTTCACCTGATGCCATACGCCAAGATGGCCTCTCCATGTGAGGCACTGGGGGGGAGCAATAGTAGCAAGGAATAGTTTGAACCCAAAGGTTAACTACGGCTTTGTAATTTGGGGAGCGACTGAAGCAGTTTCATCTTTGTCTACTGCCCATGATTTTTCGTTCTGCCATTGAGCATAATTTGGCAGATTCCAGTTTTGACTTTGTTCATTGCAGCAAATTATGTTGCCTCTGTCTATAAAGGTATTAATAGATTCGTACTTTCCTGTAGCCAATAGGAGGAATCCCATCACTGTGTATCAGCTTAATTTATGTGAACAGGATGTTTTGTTTTGGGGCTGATGTCTTATATCTGCTTTTATTATTCACTGGCTCGGGTGTAGTTTTTCATGACCTCTAACATATAGCACTGATCATGCTTTATTTTCATTACATTTGTATGACTTTCGATGGCTTTGCTTAGACTGACATGTTATCTTTTATACATTTCTATACTGAACCTTGCCATGTACAGAGATCGAAGAACATGTTGACTGATATGTTAACCTCTTCAATGCCCGTGACGAGCTGGTCTCGTCATGGGCCGCGGTTGCGCTGTGCCCATGACGAGACCAGCTCGTCACAAACCCCGCCCGCTAATGAAACGGCCGGCACAGGGCGGGGAAAGGGGCGGGCACTGAAGGGGTTAATGTCCAGTTACAGTGGTGGAAAACAAATCCTAGTTACTGTTTGGAATTACTTGCGAGAAAGTGCCACTCAAAATGTAATACGTTTGGCAGTAGAATGTCACTCATTCACACGCTGAAACCACAGAAATGTCACACAGAAGCATTCTGAAAACCTAACAGCTATGTAGAACTGAAAAAAAAAACGTATTTATTCATTTGTAACTTGCCATTTCTGTATTTGTTTACTTTAAGTATTAGAAATGGATCAGCTCTAGAACACATTTAAAACTGCCTTCTATTTATATTTGTTCTTTGAAGTATGTACAGATAAAGGAAAAAACATATTTACCAACTTTAGCTGATTTTAGTTATTTTTGTACAATATCTTAACTTTGTTCATTCTGGTCTCTGTAGCATGTGCTTACCTGTTAGGGCGCAATAAAGTGCAGTGGCATGGTGGGTGTGAGGCATTTTATGATGATTTAATTACTTTTATATCTTCTGGGCAAAACATAATTTTGTATCATTATCTTAACATTCCATTTCAAGGGGTTTGAAGCAGTTTCAAGATATTTTAGGGCTTCTCATTTACCAAAAGGGGGTCATTTCCAATATTTATCTCTTTCCATGCACTTCATTGCTTGGCTTTACTTGCGAGAAAATGCCACACTAAGTGCCACACATTCGGCAGTTGAGTGTTACTCATAAGTGCACTGAAACCATGGAAATGTCACACAATTGAAAAACTTGGCAGTAATGTATATGTAAGCCTTTCACATCCCTCTGATTCCCTCAAAACCCCTGAGTTTGAGGCCTGGCTCCAGCGAAACACAGCTTCAGGGCAGAACTCCCATTTATGTAGCCTTCTCACACCTCCCCCTTCCCACAAAACCCCTAAACCTGGGGCCTGGCAGCAGCGACGCGCAGCTTCCAGACTGTACCCCTGTATAAGGGCACTAGGTTAGAGAACTTCCTGTCTGGTACTTTGCAGCAGTTTTAAGATCTTCTTAAAGTTCCTCCTTCCTCAAATAGATGTCATTTCTAATATTTATATGTGTCCCTTTTCTTCATTGCTTGATTTTGCTCACAAGAAAGTGTCACTCATATTCGTTGAATGCCACTCATAATTACACTGAAATTATGAAAATGTCACACATAAGCAATCTGAAACCTTGGCAGCTATGGAGAATGGGTTGACACCACTTGGGGGTTAGGACTCACAGTAGACTCAGTCCAGGTGCCATGTTCAAGGTGGTTGGAGGCTTTTCTGTTTCTGAGGATCTGATCAGGAGGCCAGCCATTTAGCCCTAGGAGTCCCTCTGGCAGTCCTGGGCTGACGATACAGGTCCAGTCCTTTTCACTCAGACAGCAGGGCAGCAGAGTAGCAGTCCATTTTGCAGAGCAGCACAGCAGTCCTTCTGAATCTCCTACAGGTCCAAAAGTGTAATGGAAGTTGGATCTGATTCTCCATTATTTATACCTGGAGCCCACTTTGAAGTAGGAAAAGGTTCTGAAGGGTTCTGCCACCAGAGGTGTTTGCAATATCCTGCCTCTTTGCCCTAGTCCCACCTTGTCTGGGGACACAAAAGACTAGTGTGAAATTCTTTGTGAGTGTGCTCAGGCAGAGCCTTTGTGATGTGTAAGTGTGGTAGATGGCAGCTCCACCCCTATCATCATCTATTCCTTCTTTGTTTCACTGTCTAGGAGAAATACCCAAAACCAAATGCCAGCTGCGAGCCACACCTACTCATGTGACCCAGCATACAGGCTGCACACAACAACTGGTTGGAACATGCCAAATAAAGTAGCATTTTCAGTATTGTGACTTAAAATCTGACATTACCATTAAAGAGGGTTTTACATTACAATGTTTTAGACATCAAGCTCAACTTTCCTACCTCCTCTCAATTGAAGGTTATTACTTACTAAATATAATAAGTTAACCCAATGTTATCCTATGGGAGAGGTAGGTCTTGCAGTAGTGAAAAACTAATTTAAAAGAGTTTTTCACTGCCAGGAAATGCAAAACTTGTATCTGTCCAACATTTTAAATACATGGCACCCTGCCTTCTGAAATTATAAGGGCCTACCATATGGTGACATATATCCATTAAAAAAGCCCCCATGATCAGCAGGAGCTCGGGGTGGGTGCAGTCCTCTGGGAAATGTTTGAAAATGTGTGGAAGTAGAAGGATAGTTAAAACTTTTAACTTTAAAAGTTCACATTTCATTTTGTGCACTTTCTGGTTACAGTTGAATGCTCCATGCAGGAACGGTTGGGCGCTTTTTATGGGTGGGCGGAATTTGCGTAACCGCGTTACGCAAATCTCCGCGAAACGGTAAAAAATCTCCGCGAACACGCAGAAATTCCGCGAACACGCGGAATTGCTTGTTCGCGATGCTTTTTTCCTGTTCACAATCGCTGTTTGCGTGCTCGGGGAGAAATATCTCGCGAACACGCATTTTGAGAACGCGAACAAGCAAAAATTTCGCGAAGTCGCGGAAAGCGGGATTTTGGGCAATTTCGCGTTCTCCGCGGAACGCAAAATTACCCAAATTCCGCAAATTCCGCGAACGGAACGGAATTTACCACCCAGGCCTAGCGCTTTTGTGGTCAATATTGCATTTTAAAGCACCTTTGGGCAGGTAATATTGTTGGAATATAACGTAAATAAATATTTACCTCAGGTCTTTCTTCTCTCCCGCAGGGATCTTTGGAAAAGTGTGGACAATGGTGAAAGTGAAGGACAGTGAACAAAGAGCTATTGATAGGTGGACTAAATATGGTGATGAGTATACAGAGGATGATGGAGGCGATCACAACGGAAATGAATATTTTCTTTTTTTTTTTTATATTTATTGAAGTACTTCAGTGACATAAAAAGCATTACAAAACAACAATACATAAGACCAAATTCAGCTTAAACAGATTCAACCTAAAATACAGCCAGATATTACGGTTAAGCATCTTCAACTAAATAGAAATCAAACAAAATAAGGTCCCCAAATATATATGCGATATAAAGTAATTTAACCAACTGCACAGGAATTTTAAGATCCGGATCAAAACCATAAAGCATCAATTTTTCATTTAAAGGGATCATAAATTTATAATAGGTTTGAAAGAAAACAAATATTTCATCCCAAAATACCCTAATTTTAGTACAGTGGACCATTACATGAGACCAATTGGCAGAGGTATACTGTAGACATCGAAAACAATTAGATGAATAGTTTGTATACATTTTGGAAATAGCCGCGGGAGTACGATACAACAACCATTTCCCAAAAAATAACATTCTATGCCAATTGGCGCCACGAAGTGTATTAAAATTAAGATTGTTATTGGTCCTCCAAGTATTCAAAGATAGTACATGATTTTCCTGTTTCTGCCATTTTTTGATTGCTTTTTGACACAAATCCACTTCCCTACTATACGCTAGGCATCGCTTCCACTCCCCAGGTTTCCTTATATATTCCTTCATGAAAAGGTCTTTAGCCAATTGAGTTGTACGACATCAAGTTATCCCAAAAATTTATAGATCGTATTGTAGGACCCGACAAACAAAAAATTCCTCTGAATAAGACATGCCATCTCTATCGGAGTTATCCACACTCCATTTTTTAGAAAATCGACTACTTTAATAAACCCTGCCCTGGCCCAGTTACCCACTATCTCAGATCCACTTTTAATACCTATTAATGAAAAGATACTGGACAACAGGGTTGATGAATTAATCAATGGGAGTGAATAACTTTTAAACATAGCGGCACATTTTTTAAGAAACCATAGCAAAATCTTATAACGGACTAATTTGGGAGATTTAAAAATCTGCGGGGGGCGGTATCTGATTTTGTAAACAAATTAAATCGAAAAAAACATTTATAAATAAGGTCTGACCTTAAGATTGATGCTTAACCTCAACAAATACTGTATAAAGTATGCGTTGTAGTAATCTCTAATATTTGGCAGAGAGAGTCCTCCCTGATTTAAATCCTCGTAAAGAGTGCTAATTGCAATGCGAGGTGGTTTTTTTGCCCAGACAAAAGCGGAAAACAAAGATTCTACCCTGGAAAAATAAGTTCCTGGCAAAAAACAAGGTATAGTGCAAAACAGAAAATTAAATAAGGGAAGAAAGGACATTTTTATCATGGCGACCCAAACCAAAATCGAAAGTGGCAATGAATTCCAACGTGTAAACATTGAGCGAATCTTTAGAAGAAGGGGGTCAAAGCTAAGCGAATATAGATCCTTGACTGTATGAGAGAAAAAGACCCCGAGATATCTTTTCAGTTTAGTATTGATACAGCACCTTAAATCAAGATGTATTTCCAGATCTCTGCTCCCGCACTCCAGAATCTCTGTTTTCTTTTTATTGATCCGATAACCCCCTAAGGCTTCAAATTCCTCGAAAATCTGAAGAACCCTTACTTGCGAATATAATTTGGGTTTGATTAGTAACATTATATCATCCGCATATAGTTTAATCTTCGCCATTGAGGGAACTGGGGGAAGAATACTTACACAGTTTCTTATTGCAGCGGCCAAAGGTTCGATAAAAAACGCAAAAAGAACTGGGGATAAAGGGCAGCCCTGCCTCGTGTCGCGCTTGACTATCACTGTCCCAACCATTACCGTATTTACGATAATATTAGCTTTGGCCATAGTATAAAGATTCCGAATTAAATTTACGATTTTATCGGGAATACCAAAATGCTCCAAAATAATAAAAAGTGTCTCCCATACCACCAAATCAAAAGCTTTTTCTGCATCCAATAACAAAATCAAAGCTGGGATCCCCGTGTCTCGAAATAATCTAAGGCTTCAATTAAATAATGCGTATTCATGAACAGTTGCCTTCCTGGAATAAAGCCATTCTGATCCAGTTGGATCAAGTCTGTTGATATTCGATTAAAACGCATTGATAGTAATTTTGTGACGATTTTATAGTCTGAATTTAATAGGGTAATATGTCGATACGAGTTCGGATCTTTAGCTTCTTTCCCCTTCTTCAAAAAACTCACCACCATACCTTCCCGAAAAGAGTCCGGAATTGGGCCTCCTTCCAACATCGAATTCAATAATTGCAAAAAGATATTGGAAAAAACACAAAAATAGGTTTTAAAAAATTCAGCAGACAATCCGTCCGGGCCGCAAGCCTTACCATTTGGAAGATCTTTAACTACCAATTCTATTTCTTCCAAAGAAAATGGGCGCATCAATATTGAGTGATCGGTTTGGGAGAGAGAGGGCAATGCACAATTTTCTAAAAAATCTGCTAGCTTTGGCTTATCAATATCATGTTGCTGACTGTAAATATTATTATAATGAGAAAGCATTATCTTTCCTATCCCCACCGAATCTACTGTGTCTGTCTGGGTGACTGGGCATTTTAAGCCTCTGATCAAATTAGCCGCAGCTTGTTCTCTCACCTGCGAGGCTAAAAACTTCCCAGTAAAATTACTGTCTTCGTCTAATTTTTGAGATTGCCTAAAAAAAATCTCCTCACTTTGAGCATAGTAATGCGCGCTGAAAGCCCGTTTTGCTTCATCTAATTGATGTAAAATAGTGCTGGAGGGATTCAACTGCCTTAACTCATTTAAAACATGTATTCTATGTTCCAAGGCAATCTGTTTGCATTTGGCCAATTTAAGTACTGCTGCATCTTTACCTATAATAATTCCACGAACAAAGGCCTTCATAGCATCTTAAATGATATTAAGCGGAGCTGTTTCAATATTACGGGATACAAAATCACTGATCTCTGATTTCATAAATGTTACCCATGCTTCATCATTCAAATATATTTTGTTAAATACCCAGCGCTTGGGAGTCTTTAAATTTTGTACTAAGCAAACCCAATAACTAACATTGCATGATCTGAAAACCCATTATGACTGGACCTCTGATGGGACATATTAAGCTGTCTAGAAGCGAGAAAAAAATCAATCCGAGATGAAGACTTAAATCTCCCTGACCAGCATGTGTATTCTCTTTTTAACGGGTATCGTGTGCGCCATAAAGGTCTAAAGTTTTTTTATAGCTAAGAGTGATTTTCAGCGATTTAGGTTTAGGTTGCTTCCTTGGTTGCGTGGTTGAATCCAAATTCAAATTCATAAGCAGATTAAAATCCCCTCCAATAATAATATCTCCTACCACCATCAATAAACATTGAAACAAATCTTCGTAGGCTAAGAAGCTATCATCTACTGGAGCATAAAAACTAACAAACGTAATAGGTCTCAATCTATTTTTAACTTTACAAGTGACCCAGCACCAGCGCCCTGATTCGTCCGCTTCTGTGTGAAGAATCTCAGCATAAATGTTCTTATTTAAAAATATCGCAACCCCTCGTTGAGATTCGGAAAACGAGGAGAAACCTCGATATGAGGCCCATGTTTTGAACATTGAAAATTGTTCTAGTTTTAAAGATGGGATATGAGTCTCCTGTAATAGTATTACAGAAGGATTTTCGGACTTGATCCACATTTCTATAGCCCGCGATTTCTTTTTGTTATTTAAACCATTAACATTGAAAGAAATACATTTCAAATACTCTCCACCAAGCATTTGAAATAACTTACATATTTTCCACAAATGTCTCTCTTTTTATATTTTATGAACAAAAAACCACCTATCCAAAGCAAAATGCTTAATATACATAGCACTAAAGACTTCATATTTTTTTTAATTTTCCATCCTCCTCCCCCACCCTGTGCACCCCCATCGCCCATATCCCCCACTGCCCCCCCACGAGACTCCCACCCCCCAACCTGCGGTCCTACTTCCCTCCCCCACACTGGCCACAGAGCTAACCCACTAAACCTTGGGTGTCCTGGTATTACACTCCTCGGGTCCTGGAGTCCTCCTCCTTCCTGTTGGCTTGTTCAAGCCTCACTTTTAACCCTTATACCCCTGAGAGATTTCCTTCAGTAAGTTTTGTGCTTCATCCAAATCTGACAGCATATAATGCTTGCCTTGTGCCAGAACTTTCAGTTTGGATTGTTGGGCAATCATGGCCTGGGCACCGTTAGCTTTAAAAAAATGAAGCATTTTCACAAACTCCTTCCTCCTGCGTGCGGCAGTCGCCGACATATCAGAGAAAATCCGGCACTTAATTGTCTCGTTAACTGAAAACTGTCTTAACTGATATCCTTTAGTCAAAATAGCTTCCTTTAACCGGGTATCTGAGAAATTTAACAGAATTGTACGAGGTAGAGTAGAGTGGGGTAAAGGCTGGGCAGGCACCCGATGTGCTCTGGTTATTGTTAAATCCCCCTCATGATCCGGTATTACTTTCTTTTTTAAAAAGGAGGTCGCCCAATGCACCATATTGGACCCCTCTACCCCCTCGGGGACTCCTACAATACACAGGTTCGATCTTCTGGTAAACTTTTCCAAGTCATCAAGTTTTATTTCCAGAGCACGTCTATTTTTATCAATTGTTTTAACATCTTTTTTAACTGCTGTCATTTGATCTTCCCAGGAAGAAATTTGCGTCTCAGCTTCCTGAAGACGAAGGGGAAAATTTGACACTAAGTCCTCTATCTTCTCCAGTCGTTGATGTACTGAGGCTAGTTCAGCTTTTTGAAATCTTTTTATTTGCCGAACTTCATCCAAAATTAAGTTCAACATATCTTTGACTGACATCTGAATTTCACCTATGGACTACGTATTCATGTCTAAAATCGGGCTGAGGGGATCAGCTGACCTTATAGAAGGGGTGTCCATGGTTGATGATGCAGACAGCTTCGTTGATATTGACTGGGCAGTATTAGGATCAATAGCGGCCGAAGAGCCGATTCGTATAGAATTTTGTGATACTATTTCTGGTATCATTAATGGATCGTCCTGCTTTTGCGCATTCAACAGGGATGTATGCTCATCTTGATAAAGAAACCGAGGAGGTACTAAAATAGTACTTGACACAGACTCAGACTTGGACGTTGTAAGAGAATCAGCAAGATCAGAATTGATAATACCCACTGTTTCTGAGGGCTGGATATCTGCCGAAGAAGTTGCAATTTGAGATCTCTCGACGCAAGCTAAACTACTTAACAAGAGCATACTAGATTTCCTCTCAAACAGGGGGAACTGCTTACCAACCTTCAGCCCATCAGCCAATTTATTTTCGATTTTAACTTCACCATTAGAGTCACATTGAGTGGGAGACAGAGACAGAGATTCAGGTACTTGAGCTGATTGAAAAACAACCAAAATGGTGCTGGGCTCCCTTGTTCCACCCGGTGCCGGACTCACAACTGTACTGGTTTGACCTGTTTGTATCGTAGAGAGTCCTTCTAACTCGTCTGAACTCTCTAGGGACTCCTTGTCCATTAACTTGCTTGCTTTCTGTATTTCCATAGGCAGCTGGCGGCGAGCTTTTGCTTTCGCATTAATACGTGCATTTAATAATTTGCCCATGACTCGAGAGGAATTCACCAATAGTTATTCAGTCTATTAAGTCCTTTTCCCTCCTCGCCCTATCTCCTCACCTCCTTCTCTTTTTTTCCAGTTAGGACCAGTAGCAAGACTCCGATTTTCGATCCCTTGTATGCTTCTAACTCACAGTGCTGCATTCATCTGCTCTGCACTCTCCTGGCATCCGAAGAGCTTAGATCCAGTCAAGCGCCGATGATTCCAGGAAAAGCAGCGGCATCGCCCCCTTCAAAAACAGTCCGGTAGCAAAGCGGACAGAAAGAGAATTCAGACAATAGATAGCAGCTTCCTATTCCGCCCCCTCATCCGCATCCAACCCGGCAAGATTCGGAGCCTCAGAACAGCGTATTTGTCGGAAAACGGCAGTAGCCGCGGCCAGCCTCCATGACCGTCGAGGGCCGGGAAAGAACGAGGGGGAGGAGCCAACCACCAGGTGACCGTGCGGAGGTGTGGACTCCTCCGCTCAACCCATCGAGCTCGGAAATGAATATTTCCATGCAGATTTCAATAGTGTTATTCGTCAGAATTGTATAGAATTTAAATACAACCTTCTAAGGCATTTGGGGGTTCTGGTCAAGTAATCTTTGGGCAAATTAGTGTAAAAATTGAAACTGGATTTGTAGCATTCAGAACAGTAGCCAGAGATCAAAATCAGAACATATATATTGGACACAGGAAGCCTTGAAGCAGTGCTTAATTTGAGAGGGTTTTTGACGATGAGGGCCACTGGCACTCATTTTGGGGACCAGCACTTATTTTTCCTCATCAGACATTGATCATGAGCATGAGATGTAAAAACACACAAAGGGGAAACAAGGAGGAAGAGGAAGAGAGAAAAACGTCACAAAGGCATAAAGGGGCAGGGAGTGCTAGGCAGTGGATTAATGAAGCATCAGGTGGATTCAAGACTACAAGCCTTGGTATAAACAGTGCACTCAATTTAATTGCACCGGGCAGAGGCTTCTGAGCAGAACTTTAGGTGCTGCCACTTAATATTTTCTCATTATGCTTGGCTGAGAAATGACCTTCATGTTCTCATTACAGGTGCACAAATATTCAGCTTAGCTTGGAGACACCAAGGGGCATATTATCAAGAATGGCGTTAAAATTATCGCCGCTTTAGCCGCAGGAAACTGCCGCTAAAGCGGTGATAATGGGCTTGATAATATGCCCATGAGAATTCCAATAGAAGCCCATGTTCACACCAGAACATGGACTTCTATTGGAATTCTCAAGGGCAATTATCAAGCCCATTATCGCCGCTTTAGCGGCAGTTTCCTGCCGCTAAAGCGGCGATAATTTAATGCCGTTCTTGATAATATGCCCCTATCTCTGGGAAAACCAGACCCAAATAAATAGCCATCTATAGGAGGGTTTGAGGCTTCTCCATCGATTACGGGTCAGTATGAGCTAAATGATTCATTAAAAACCACATTCGGACAAAGACGAATTGAAAACTGGGTAGTTTTGAAAGGCAGTGTGAAAGAAAGCCTACTCTTTGATAGATGCTGATAGATGCTGTTTGCAATTGGGGCAAATCTGTCCTGCCATCTGTAGACTTCCAAGTACAATCCGGATCTCAAATTGGAAGGGATGTTTTTAGGGCGTCCCTTCCATTTTGCGATTCCTTAAGGGATGTATTAATGATTTGCAACCGCATTTTGTGGTTGCAAACCATTGATAGGCTACCAAACTACTTCATTAATATTTATGAGGTGGGTCAAATTGCGACCACAATGACTTAGTATTTTGTCCTATATATGACCTATTCATACATAAGTTGGTTCACAAAATACCAATACATTTGGGAAAAGTCAGTGCACAAATTGTGACCACTTTTCCTGAATGCATTTCCAGTAAATAACCCTCCAAATTTAAACAGAAGTGCCGATTTGAACATAAAGTGTTCAATTTAACTGAGAGAATTTCTTCATATTTTGTTTGCCTTTGAAAGTCTCTCTTCCATGTCTCTATTTTGGAGACACCTTTGGTCTGAAACATCTTAAAGAACACGCTTAAAGGCCCCCATTATGGGCGGCCCAATCTGGTATCCCTAAAGGGAAATGTATTTCGGCTTTTGCAACTTTCCTGGTGTCTCTGGGCTCAGAATAGCTAGGTCTGGAAACCCCTGACCTCATAATTCGGGACACGGAGACACCGTATCAGGTCCTGTGAGCAGGGCGGTGGAAGGCTGCAGGCAGCTAGTTTTTCTGGTCTGCATCCATCCTCTAATCAGTGCTTAATTTGAGCTGGTGGTTTCCAGTGCACCGTCTCTTAATCATCAACACCAGAGCTTTTCATGAACACCAGTTAAGTACACAGTCATTAATGGTAGGCACAGGGAGATTACGTGATTTGCCCAGAATCACAAGATATTGAGCTGATGCTGAGACTCGAGCCTGGTACCCCAAAGCCAAAGTCAGCAGCTCTGGCAATAAGACACATCCTCTCCCCAATTTCATGGTTAGTAGTTGGTTCTGTTTTAGGGGTGCTAGCAGGAGAAATGGGTTGGTGCAAGCTACCTCCTGACAAGATCCCCAGCACTTATTTTTTTACAAGTTAACCACTGCTTCTAACTAAATTCTGGCTAAGCAGAAAACTTTCTCCCCTCACCTACTCTGCTCTCTCATTGCTTCCCTGTCCCCACACTGTCACTAAGGGCTTCCAGGAACTACCACACATATCTATAGCCTGCTCCATGCAGATGGTATATGGGAGCATATTAGGCCAAGTCATTACCGCAGAAGGGGGAAAGATGCAGATTTAGTCCCGGTATTCATCAGTTTGTGTGGTATTTCCCATTCAGGGAAAATATCTAGTAATCTTCGAATTCTGATGCTGTGAAACCAGTGGGAGTCAGAGATGGCAGGTTTTTGAGTTTGAAAAGGCTTTATTAAAAGAGTTAGTAATAATAAAAGAATACATTTAACAGTAGCGTATATAAGCACTTATGTTAGGTAAAAAGGATAAGTAATGGCTTAATAAATAGATGTATAACAAGAATACCGAATACAAGACTAATTGCTGTAATGAATACAAACAGTCAATTTGCATTTTATGATTTTTTGAGAGAATAAAGAATGAAAGAAAAGTAGGGAAAAGAAGGGAAGAAGAAGCAGGAAAAAGAAAAAAACGTTTGAATGAAAGAGAGATTGCAGCTTTAAGGCATTGACATGGTGCTTTGTAAATAATAGGAAGTTAACACTGTAGACACGAAGTTCACTGTTTACATCTTCGGGTAGCTTCTCACTCAGAGAATTTATGGGACAGTATGTGACAACATATGTGACTAATTTTAAGCACTAAAATAAAATCACGCTGCGCAGTCGTGGATTTTGACAGAACCACCACAAGTTTTCACTGTACCATTAAATTGAGAAATATCAACACCTGTTGTTTACAGTCCTGGGAAGTGGAAAAAACTGTGAGTTTATATAAAGATCACATTATTATTATTACTATGTGATAGCCATTTGTCTGAAACTCAGTTGATGGTAGAAGCTTCTTCCATAAAGTGCGTATGTTGTATAAGTAGCATTTGCAAGTGACATTGGCACCGTGGCACACAGCTGGCTGTAACAGGCATGCAATGTCAGCAGGAGTGACAGACTACTTATTTGAGATGTCTGGCCAGAGTGAGAAATAGGAAATGAACATGGTGATAGAGGTGGGTGTGGGTGTGCATGTTTTCAGTCGGGTGCCAGTGATGTAGCGGAGAATTTCATTTGATTTGTAAGGGTGCATTATAATCACACATGTAGAATGCAGCGCATATAATCCTTTGTCGTGTTAACATAAAGTGTTAGGATCTTGAAATGTGATAACCAAAAATGTGATGTATTTAGGCTATTGTGTTGTTGGTGGAAGAAGCGCCCTGGCTATTTAGAATAATGTCTTTGTTTTAGGAGTTAGACAAGGAGAGAAGAGGATACATAATGAACTAAAACCAATAAGGAGAACTGTTGTATTTTCACACCGGAGAAGGCCTGGGAATCAAAGTCACCATGTTACCG
Organism: Triturus cristatus; assembly: GCF_964204655.1. Lineage (NCBI taxonomy): Eukaryota > Metazoa > Chordata > Amphibia > Caudata > Salamandridae > Triturus > Triturus cristatus. The sequence continues at coordinate 1,036,984,779 of NC_140583.1, forward strand.
TTCAGGAACATCCCTGTTCTATGGAAAAGTACCTATGAGAACTTGGTCAGAGTGGGTGGCATGACGTGCAAGGATTCTTGGGAAGACAGCCGTATTATTGGGATGTTGCAAGTAGGAAAAGTAGCCCACTTCTTCTCTACCTTTAGGGGTAGAGCATCTCAGAACAAGCTCTCTCTCTATAGTTTTATGCTATTTGGACCCATTGATTGTGGAGAGACTTCTTATGACACATACTGACCCCTTTTTTTTCTTTCCTTGAAAGATGCTTGTGTAGGGATGTCACATAGAGCTAGTGTAGGGATAGATTGATGCTTCATTTTCACCATCCCTCAATGCAGGGAAATTTGGACTCATGTCTTTTAATCCTCTGCATTCTATTTCTTTAGTTAATTGTCTTGTGCATGTTGCACTGGCTCAACTTAATTCACAGATTTGGCTTTATGTTGATTCCAATGTATTTCGACACACTCATGTTGAGCTGTCTCTATGTCCAGTTATTTTTGGCTGTGTTATAAATTAACTAACCATACGTAGTGGTCTGTGGTTACTATGTGTCCAGAGAAATTCTTATTGAATTGATTGTCATTTGTTAACAGTTTTCTCCCCTCTACACTTACATGCTGCGAAAAAGAATCATCGGATTGTGACTCTAGAACAATATAGAATTTATGGGCCCGGCCCTTTCAGTTAGTAGCAGTGTAGAATGGTTCGACATGAAGTAAGCAAAGAATCCAGAATTATTCTAGGAAAAGGAGACCTAGAACACCAGAGCCCCAAAATAGAGCCCAATGGCCGAAAATGGAGCGCAATGGAATTCGGCGGAGACTGATGGTGCGGCGAGATCAATGGCGATTGGAGAAGTGAGGATCAATAGAGATTTTTTGTGTGTTACATTGTTGGAATTAATTGATTGTGTGATGTCTAGTGGAGTTGGTGTGAGAGTCGAGTGAATGTGGTTTAGGGCGAACGTGGGCCCAGGATTTAGAATTAGGTTTCAGGTCCCAAGTGGCCTAAGATCCCGGGATATATAAAATGGTGTAGAAGACACCGAGTTATTGTAAGTGTCTGACCGAAGAATTGAGGAGTTGTTGTGAGACGCCATTGACAGTTCCACCTAAGACAGAGAACTTTGTGTGAATGGGACATATGGAAATCGTTTGGTAAACCTTTTGTACAAGGGTGAACTATATTGATTCAGGTGACCAGCGCGGGTCGAGGGTTGCTGTGTGTGAATATTCTTGGACAACTGAATTCTACAGATCTTTTTAGATGGTAGACAATTACAGAATTTAAGATGATTGTGTGAGTGAATGGGTATGGAGAAATTGTGCAGGAGGATGAGCCGCTGCGAGGAGTAAAGGTGATGTCAGAGTGTGCCGCGCGGCGATAGGCCGGTTGGTGGAACTCCGCCCTGGGACTGGTTGGCAGTCATCAGGAAGTTGTGGTTGGGAAAATATTGTTCGTTGTAAAATTCAAATAACCTGTAATTGAATCATGTGATGTGTTAGGGTTTTGCAGGGTCTTTTATGGGGTGACCAGGGAGTTGTTACTTGAGTGGGGGAAGAAGCAGTACCCAAGGATTCTCCAGCACACTAAATGGTGACAAAAGTAGGACTCCATGCTATAATTTGGCTTAAAAATTGCCACAAAATCACTGAGAAAGAGGGAGAATGTGCATTTCCAAGTTATGGTTAATTTCGATTGGACGTGTTGCACCAGTTCAGAGCAGTGATCTTTGCTCTACAAACTTTATCTAGACCAACACACTTTGGGGCGTTAGACGCATGGATACGGGTAGCACATGCAAAGAACAGGGAAAGATATCAAGGGATGATGAGGAAAGCTTTGAGAGCATGTCAGAAAGCACAATGGGACACACAGCTTAAGAGATGAAGAGTGAATACCATTGAAGGGGAAAGGTTGTATCCAATACTGGTAAGAGAGGCAGATTCTCAGAATCGGAATGGAAGGGAAAGCTGATATGATGGGAGCGACACGGATAACAGCTTGCTGGATAGGTTGTTATCAGAGCATCCTCCACCTTACAATCCTCACTCAGAGGAGGGAAGGTGAAAATTGGCAAACACAATTCCATGGAGAGTGTGTCAGCATCTCAGACAGGTCCTAGTATGGGAGTTGTTGGAAGGATATCTGCAGGAGCAGGGGGGACAGGAGTGCCCGCCTTAGGAGGTATGGAACAAAATGGAGTAAACGCTGCTTCACAGTTACCGGAATCTCTTACAGTACCAGTCACCATTGATCCTGTTGTCTCTGCGTATGACCCGAGCTCAGTGAGAAACCTTAGTCAGCAACGGCCCATTCAGGCAGAGGGAATTGGATTGTGAAGATCAGGGAGCATGAATGGAAATGGTCAATCTCTAGTGCCTATGAAATCTAGTACCCCTTTACCAGCTACTGCTGATCCTTTGGGAATACACATTGGTTCCAGTACTATACGATCCATACCTATGTTGAACACAAGCTCAAATATAAGGATGTGGGAAACTCCAGTGAGGGGACCAGTGGGTGTGACTTCAAAAACAAGTGCAAGTCAGGGAGCTACCCAAAATCAACATGTCCTAGGTACAACGGAATTAGAGACTTGGCTGAGGGGTCAGAATAACAGTAAGGAAGGTCAGAACAGAACATCGAGTCAGGGAACAACCAAGGCTGCAGTAAAGGCAAAACTATGGGATGTGGTGCGGTTGAAGGCTGAGGTAGACGAGATTATCAGTGGGAATTTACCTTTGGAAAGAATGGGGCACTATGAGCCAGATGACCTGTTGTTTGTAGCGAAGGATGTCACCCGCAAAGTGAGATGAGCACACAAGAAATTGCCAGAACTAGCTCAGAGATATGAAGTAGACTTGTTTAGCACTAAAATGCTACAGGGAAATCATAGGCTTAACTATAGTAATCAGGAGCTGGAAAATAGGAGAGTGACAGGATTGAAAGCACACATCCGAGAGTTGCTTATAGTACTACAGGCTTGGAGTATGCTTGATAAGTGGGAGGAAAGGTGGTTTAAGAAGAAGAGTGCTATAAAAGTAACAGGGTAAACACCACCTCCAGGAGGAGGAACATCGGGAATTGAGGCGTATCCACTACGAGACGTGCCTAGTGGAGGATATGTATATGTTCCTTGGAGTGGAGGTGATTTAGCTGCATTCACAAATGATTTTCCTAGATGAAGGGAGAAACCTGCTGTATGGTACAAGCAAGTTGATTGCTTTGTTAAAATCTCGAAAGTGTTGTGGATTGACTTAAATACTCTGTGAAATTGTGGGTCCTAATGATCTATGGTCTGCATGTAAAATCGCTATTGATTGTCCTGCTGCTGAGCCAGAGAGAGGTCCTGTAACTCACGGTCCTTCACCATTGGTTCTGAAAAAGTACGATCAGGTGATCACATGGATGCAGTCCAAAATAGTCACACAAGACATCGATTGAGTTAAGATAGATCGAATGACCCATGAACCTAAAGAGTCATTGCATGCCTATTACGATAGGCTCTTGCAAGTATTCAAGCCCTACAGTGGGTAAGATACACTTGACTCCAAAGACATGGGCCTCTCACGGTCCTTCACCCTTGGTTATAAAAAAGTACGATCAGGTGATCACATGGATGCAGTCCAAAATAGACCCACAAGACATCGGTTGGGTTAAGATAGATTGAATGACACAAGAACCTAAAGAGTCAGTGTATACCTATTACGAGAGGTTCTTGCAAGCCTTCAAGCAGTACAGTGTGTTAGATACACTTGACCCCAAAGACATGGGCCAATTTGTTTCAAAATTCGTGACCGGATTGAGACCAGAAATCAGTCTCATGATACAGCAACATTTATTCTCCTGGCAAAATAAGTCCGAGGATGAAATCCTACGGTATGCCAAATATTGCAGTGACAAGGTGGATTCCAAACATGGAGGATAAAGGAAAAGCTAATACTGGTTCAAATGCGAAACGCGCAGTTGAGAGACATGGTGCAGGCAACTGGCGGGACAGTAGGTCGTAATCAATGGAATGCCCAAAGTGGTGTTCAGGGCACACAATGTGCAGCCGGTCAAGAAAGAGGGAGAGGTGACCCTATAGATCCCAAAACAGGGATCGATATTGCTACGCTAAAAAAGACAACTGCCTGTGATTTGTGTTATAAAATCTGGCATTGGAAGTGCAAGTGTAGCTAAAATCCAGAGAATGAGGTGCAGGAGGGAGAACTTGTGCAGGTGACAGACGCGGTAAATCAATTATCGACAGTGACAAGGCCAAATATAACAGAGGGAATCAGAATCAGTTAGTACAAGTGCCGCAACCTCCGAGAATCTAACAGAACATTTGAACACACAATCAGATGCCCTTAATGGAAGTGTTAGATTGGTTTGATCAGGACCCGTCCCAATGACGGTGCCTGAGGGGGAGGAAGACTGTAGTCTTCAAGCAGTATTAGAGGTAGACCAGAATGAAACATATGTAAAGGCAGACGTAGATGGTGATCCCATTACATTCTTGACTGATGCTGGTGTTACCCATTCTACTGTGAGATCTGCAGTAGTCCCAAACCTGCCCCTCTCAGGAAAATCAAATCAAGTTGTAGGAGTTGTCAAAAAAAGAATGACAAACTCTTTGACAGAAAATGTGCCGGTGAAAGTTGGAACCTTCCAGGATCATCACCAGTTTGTGGTATGTGACTCGAGTCTAGTCTATTTATTAGGGCATGATCTTGTGGGTAAATTGAATTGTACCGTCTATTGTACGCTGAAGGCAATTGATTTGCAGTTTAATGACAATGAGATTGATTTCAAGGTAGCAAATCAAAATCATTGCAGTGATGTGTTTCCTTTACTGACAGTAGAGGACATGCAGCTGGACTTGAGAAACACAGACTCACCAGCGGTATGGGACTTCATGGGAGAGGAAATTCGACTGATTCAAGCAGTTGCTCCAGTCCGCATACAAATTAAGCCTAGTGCAAAATTTCTGAGAACACCCCAATACAACCTGACTCCGGAAACAGTGACAGGAATTACGCCTTTGATTGAGTCTGTGATTGGCAGGGTATACTGAAGGAGATCACAGGAAGTCTGTGCAATTCACCCATGATGGGATTGCAGAAACAGAGAGGAAAGTATTGCATTGTTCAGGACCTTAGAAAGGTAAATAATATTGCGATCCCATGTTGTCCTGTGGTACCGAATCCATCTGTGATCCTATTTCAGATTCCCTGTGAAGCTTTCCAGGCATTCTTCATCCTGTTACATGAGGAAAGCCAATTTGTATTTGCTTTCTGTCTGGAGAATCTTAACATGGTGTCGTATCCTTCAAGGGTATACTGAAAGTCCATCCATCTTTAATCAGGTCTGGAAGAAAAATCTTGAAAACTTGATTTTGCCCCGAAACTCAGTGTTAGTCCAGTATATTGATGACCTCCTTATTGCATCTGAAACATGAGAGGCCTGCAGGGACGAAATTATTGCCTTGCGGAATCACCTGCAGACAATGGGCATAAGATGTCTCCGAGCAAACTTCAGTACTGTCTGACTGAAGTTCAGTACTTGGGTCATCGAATTGAGAAGGCCAAGAGGAAGGTGTCACCAGAGCGAGTGGAGGCGTTAATGAGCGTGAACCCTCCTACTATGCAGAAAGAGATCACGATGTTTCCGGTAATGGTGGGCTAATGCCGACAATGGAACCTGAATTTCACTTTGATGGCAAAACCTTTACAAATGTTGACCCACAAGGATGTGAGGGATCCCGTGCCTTGGGATAATGATTTCTTACTTGCCTTCTTGGAGCTGTGAGATTGACTTTGTTACGCTCCAGCTTTAGGAATGCCTGACTACAAAAAATTGTTTTTGCTGTTTTGTCATGAAAGGGAAGGCTGTGCTCTCTCTATACTCACCCAGACACATGGAGGTGCCCATACACCAGTGGCCTATTTCTGAGCTACATTAGATCCTGTAGCTTTAGAATTGCCCCGATGTCTCAAATCGATTGCTGCAGTAGGTGTCAGTATTAAATGATGTGGAAGCAATGTGATGGGTCATCCACTTACTGTATACATACCACACTTAGTCGAGTTCCTGCTGACGAGGACCAAAACACAGCATTTGACCAATTACAGGTTGACAAGATACGAACAAATTCTGCCTGCAGCAAAAAATGCCACCTTAAAATGCTGTTCTGTGCTAAACCCAGCTACCTTGTTACCTGTTCCAAATGCTGATATGCAGAATTGTGAAGACTATGACTGTCTGGATTTTACTGAGCTTTGTACCAATCTGAGACCTGACATTGTCAATAAACCAATGTCTGATCCTGATCAAGTTCATTTTGTTGATGGCTCATGTCTAAGGAACAGTAAAGGTGATCTGAGAGCAGCATTTGCTGCCTGTACCATCTCTGGTGTTGTGGAAGCTGCTTGTTTACAGGGAGTACATTCCGCACAAGTGGCTGAGATCATTGCCTTGACCCATGCATGCCTTGCCTCTGAAAAGATCTGAGTCACCATCTATACCGATAGCCAACATGGTTTCGGTGTAGTTCATGACTTTGGACAGTTGTAGTCGCAGAGAGGTTTCTAACAACATCAGGATCTCCCATTAGGAATGGGGAATATTTCAGACACATTGGATGAAGTTAGGCGGTTACAATTGAAAGCAACAGATCAGGAGCAAGCAGGTTGGATCAGAGCAGGTTGTGAGAAGGGAGAAGATGACATTTGAGTTTCAACTGATGGTAAAGCATTGTTACCATATTGTTTGCTGAATCCAATGGCAAAACAGATTCATGGAGCAGCTCATGTAGGAAGAGATGCAATGGTGAGATTGTTCAGGTAGACTTGGTTTAATCCGAGATTCCGTGTGATTGCTGACACAGTGTGCCATCGGTGTGTTCCGTGTTAACAAATGAATGCTGGAAAGAAAACTGTGGTTGCTTTGATTCACATTAGGACATGATGGGGTCCTTTCAACCAGATCCAATTGTACCTTGTTGAAATGCCTGTATGTAATGGATTGAGATGTATTCTGGTCGTGGTGTGCATCTTTTCACGGTGGGTGGAAGCTTATCCGACTAGAAGGTGTGACAGCCTCACAGTAGCAAAGTTATTGTTGAGGGAGCTTATACCACGCTTTTGATTTCCAACTACATTGGAGTTGGATAGAGGAACACATTTTAACAGCAAGATCATGAAGCTGTTTTGTACTGCCATAAATGTGGATCAGACACTGCATTGTAGTTACAGGCCAGTGGTATCAGGCATTGTTGAACAGACCAATGGGATGCTAAAAGCGAGGCTGACAGAAAGCATGTGCTTCAACATCTTTGAAATTGCCCAAGTGTTGCCCTTGAATCTTAAGAACTTGCTCAGCATTCCTTATAGGAGAACTGGGCTATCTATGTATGAGATCCTTATAGGAAGGGCGCTATCATGATCTGAGCCCCGGAGACTGGGTTCTGGTCCAAAAGCACATAAGAAAGAACTGTCATGACTAATGGTGGCATAAACCGTACCGGGTGATATTGGTGACGAATCCTGCTGTGAAGTGTGGAGGCCTGCTGAACTGGATACTCGCTTCACATACCTGACGACTCTCAGGGCCCTCTGAAGAAACAGCTCCTCTTCCAGAAGTGATTCCAGCCATGATCGCACGGTCACCGGAGATGGCAGGTTAAGCTGTGAGGGTTCCTTGGAGAGGCTGGATACCCACCAGGTCAAGCTGAAGGGGGTCAAACTACATAGGACCCAGGTATAGACTCTGTGGGAAACCAAAGGGGGTGATGGACGGAGTGTTGAACAATGCAAGCCCTCACCCCCAGTCAACTGATCTGGGTTTAATTCATCATCATTCTTTAGCTCACTCCGCCACCCTAGTTCAGACATGGCCATATGCAAATCAGTCTGACCCTGTGCCTCATGGGAACAGTCCAGCCCGAACTGCCAAGCCATGTCTTCCCCGGACCGGAAACAAGCATCCTGAGACCAGTTTCTGGCTAATCAGCCATCATCATCCAGGCTAGCTTGAATCCAGTGGCAAAGTGAGCAAGGGACCCACATCTGGGCATACCCTGCCAACTTAGGGCGAACAAAGCAAAACCAAAGGGGATGATGGACGGAGTGTTGAACAATGCAGGTCACCCACCACCATAAATTTGAAAATTTTAATAAAAGTACAAGCAAAAACTGGTGTATGCCCTCTATTAAACAAACAACACTCTGATACAAGAATTTTTAAACTTACTTGTGAAATCTCAAATACAAAGTCCTTAACCCGTTCTGTGCCCATGACGAGCTGGACTCATCATGGAGCACAGTCGCGATGTGCCCATGACGAGTCCAGCTTCTGGAGAAGAAAGGTGAGTTTTGGGGCTGCGGAGGGGGGATTTGGACTCGGGAAATGTCCTTTTCTTTTTGTGCTGGCAGCTGCCCCCCCCCTCTCTTCCTAGTATTCCCTCTCTTTCTGTCTTGCTCCTCATTTACTGAAAACCATAACTTGAAACGGTTCACAACCTCTTTCCTTTAGTTGCTTCCCTGTGAAATGGATCTAAAAAAGAAAAACACTTGCGGGAAATGCCCTTTTTCTGACATTTTTCTATTCCAAAGTGCAGCAGGATGGAGAGAAATAGAAGGTTTTAAATATGAAAAATAAATACATAACTAAATAAAGCAAGACAGAGGGGTTGCAAAGTGGCCAGATTGGTTTTATTTACATCCAAATACATCAGCCTCACTTTACAGACTTTGTCAGTGAAGCTCTACTTTCGTTTTCTCGTCTTTCTTTGAACAGCCTTATTGTTCCCTGGTGGGAAAGTGTACCATTCCTGGAGGTACTGCAATACCTGGTTGATGGGTGGATTGGAAAACACAATGTGTACCATGGCTCTGTGTTTATGGATGTGGTCTTTTTATACCATACTGTGCTGCAGCATGGAGTACAAAATCCCTCCTTCCGTCACAGATCGAGGATCTCACAAACACACACAACCAATACATTCGCTGGTGGGGCCCATAACACCAACATTCACTCACCACCAATCTGTGTTTCTCGGGAGATGATTACACCAAATGCTGTCATGAAAGGAAATACCTCTTTACCCTAATGAGCAACTAATCTATATAACCTTCTGAAACTCATTAGACCCTAAACTTCACCTTTAGTATTCCTCTCATAAATTGGGATGAATCAGTTAGTTGCAGGTTAGGTTGATTTCTAATTCTCTATTTACCTTTAAATTAATACATTTTCAATAAATAAACAACCCAACTCATTCTGTAGTTAATCAATTCAATCTTTATCTAATTAATGCAAATTAAATCATTTGTTTATTGAAGCTGCCAATCATCATATTTACCTATTCTGGCTAATCGCCGTCCTCTATGTCAAATCCAGTAGTTTTGCAAATCTATGCCCATCAAATTTAGTAATTTCAGTTCATCAGGAGATTGGGCATTAATTCAGTCCGTCAAAGATTCAGGGAAACAGCTGTCCTGCAGCGTCACTGTCCTCTCCGTCAGCATAACGTCAGGAAAACGAGAAAAGCCAATACAACCTCTCTATTCTACCATAATTTATAGTAAAATCATTGTCAAAAAGTATCAAATATTGGTTTTCAGCTCCTCTGATTGGACAATCAGAGATCGTCCGACAGGGTTCACATGGAATAATGTCTCTTAGGTCATCAGTCTTGCTTGTTCCGGTTTTAAGAGGCATCTTATTGTTCTTCTGAAAAGCTGGCTTGCTTCCCAGGGTGACCTTGGTGGGTACAGTCTTGTTAGGGTCACGACGAGGCCACTGCTGCTGGCGTTAGCGCAGGTGCCATTCACCCAAAACCTCATGTAGCGTCGTCAGTCAAGTCAGGTACAGGAGGCAGCCATTTTGTGGCAGGCCCAAATGGTCAACTTAAGCAAAAGAAACACAAACGCAATTAATACATAAAAATGACTAATAAAATGTTATTCCCTCGCTAATACCCATATGTGTGTGTATTTATCTTGCAGAAAGCAACACTCAAGCGGTTTATACTTACTGAATAGAGCACTAATCACAAATACATCACAAAAGCAACATATATCATGCAATATTCTAATTGTCTATCATTAGTATGCGTACATAATTTAGTTTACATATTAATTAAGTCATGCAAATGCAATCCCACGTGTATTTCAGTTATTAATAAGATTGGTTAATAATTTTCACTTCATTCCATTAGTTCGATTATAATTCATTAATTAATCTAATTAGTATAAACATGCAGAAATGGGGAGGGTATACAAAAGTGTTGCATTACCCGCTCCAGCAATCCCCCCTTTGGTGATTTTATCACCATACCAACCAAAAATTTTGTTCTGTCTTTTACGGAATTTTAAATGTGTTCTTGCTCTTAATCATAATTCAGTTTCACCCACGTCTCCTCTTTCTGCCGATTCATACATACTCTCCTTCCAGTCTTCCAATTCTATCTCCTCAATTCTCTTTCTTGTTTCTTGTCTTTTCTTCTCAACTTTTTTCTTTTTAATCTTTTCTTGTTCTTATTATTTTTACAACAGATACAACCTAATCTTATCACTAATATTATGAAAATTACACATGTTAATGGAAACAATATTTCACCTATAAATGTACTACCTAGTTTTAGTAAGAAATGTTTAATAACAGCTAACCTCTTTCCGATCTTTTCCCAAACACCTTCAACCTCCAGTGGTGCAATTTCATCATGCAATTCTGTAATATTCCTAATATAAATTTTCAGATCTTTACTTTCGTCAGGAATGTAAGTACAACAATGTTGAACCTTCAGCATTCCACAGACTCCACCCACTTTTGCCAATAATATATCAAGGGCAAGTCGATTTTGCATTACCATAGCACGCATGGCAACCATTTCAGTGTCTACCAATAAAAACCCTCCAGCGGTGCTTGTTGACAAGCGATCCACTACTGTTGATAATTTTCTAATTTTGTTTGCATTAAAAGATATTCCCACTGCTGGTATCAATGCTCCAAAAATATCACCTACAATTTCTGTCCAAGATTATCTCTTACTACGTACTAAATGATTACACTATGTACACTATCTTCTCCTCTATCCATATGAAAAATTTTCGGAAAAACCAGGCATACCAATGGTCTGGCAAGCGATAATATGCCCTGTTCCCACAAATAAAATATAATCCAGGAAAGACTGAATCTTTTCCGCCTTTAAATCCCCATCCACCCATGATCCGGTATGTATCATGGCACTCACTATTACCTAGAAAATAGTTATCATACACAGTTTGATTCCTTTGAATGCAAAATTTCCCTTTCTGAGGCCAATCTAAAGCTATAGTTGGACTAGCTTCTCCTTTCAAATGTCTTTCCCTTTCTACATCCCAAACTGTTTTCTCCACTTTCCCTTCTGCTACCTTTCTTTGCATTTTCAGTCTCCTTTCTTCAACCATGTCTAAGAATGCCCTTTCCTCTTTTTTCAAACTGCAAGTCAAATTGTTTCTAAAAATATATTCTAATGTTAGTTCTTTAGTTTCTAAGAAAAATTCACCTAATACCCTAGCAGGTTTTACCTTATTTAGTTTAATGGCAGGCACTTGCGCAAAAATGTTATCTACATCTGAAAAATAATATTCTAATTTTCGTGTCTGATAAAATAAACTAGCTATTACACTACATGTTATTCCATAAGTTGCTGGAAGGTGATGATAAGTCACTCCCTCGGAAACAGAGGCAGGTAACTGCATGCATACGTAGCAGTCCCTTACATCCATTGTCTTTATATATTCATACAATAATTTTGAAAACACATTATTAGAAAAATCCGTTATAGACCTATCTTTATGTAAATAATTATTATCTATTCTAGTCGGAACTACCTTTTGAATCTTCCCTATATTAGTTTTATTCTCACTATGTCCTTCTAATGTATTTATAGTGACTTTTAAAGAGATCAGAAGAGCAAGTATGCTCCATAGAAGCATTAATAATCCTGTTCAACAACAACACATTTTACACCATCTTTTCATGAATGTACATCTACCTTTGCTACTATCTATGTTAGCCATCTTTGTTAAAATGGACCGTGTTTTTTGACTTAGCCTCTTTCACTTCACAACTAGTTTTCTAACCTAAGGCTCTAAACACCTATTTGGTTCTACCAGTATCTATCTTTTGACTTAATTTCTTATTTTCTTCATCAACAGTTTTCTTGATCTATTCAGTTTGGCATCTCATCGTTCTTCACTTTCCTCTCGTCATCCAAGTACAGAATTTCCTGAACTTCCGTTTCTTCTTCTCCAATTTCGGACAAGAGAACTCTCAGGATTTCCGATTATTCCTCTTCTTCAACCACTTTCAGTACAGCCTCCTCTGGATGTCCTTGACTATCTGCCTCTTCTCCCCTTTCAGGCAGAGCCACGTACATCCATTCCGGTGACTTATACTTCTGGTTAGGTTTCCTTGTTCTTTTACTTTCTTTATTCTCAATTGTTTCTTCTTCTTTTGATTTTTCTTGACTTGTCACTTCATTCACCTGTTCAGCTCTTGGCAAATTCACTCGTGTCAGTCGATATCTCAATTTCTTTATTTTATTGGGCCAAATGTCATCCTTTGCAACTCTTTTTACTTTCCTTCCTTTGTCGTTCTTTTCATTCCTCCAAGCTCTCTTTCTTAGAACTCGACCTTCAGGTATTTCATTTTCGCTCTCTTCAGACTCTGTCTCAACTTGCTTTGTCTTTCCAACAATTTCCTCTTCCACCACTTGTTTTGTTTTCCCTACTTCTGTCCCTCCTCGGGTCTCCAACACGCAATCTTCCTGCTGGCCACTTGTCCCTTCACCTAACTGGATGTTGCAGTTCCCTACACCTCCTCGGGGGTCTTCTGCACAAATCTGTCCCTCTCTCTCTGTACCTGTCCCTTGTTCACTTAAATTTGTTATTTCAGGTGGAATTTCTCTCAGTCTCTCATCTGGTACTTCCTTTTCACTCATTTATTTTATTGTTTCTTCATTATCTGTTCCTCTTTTCTTTCTGTGTTCTTTTCTGGAACCTTGCGTTTCTTGTTTGTTTCCGGAATCGCTGGATTCAGAAATCTGCAATCTTCTTCTCAGTGAGCTACTTCTGGGGACTAAAGTTAGACTTGGTTCTGTTTCCCCCCTTTCAGAGTTTTTTTTTGTGTTTTTGACTCTTCGTCATCTGACTCAGTACTTGATTCTGATTCATCAAAATATTATTTTTCTGTGCAGTCCACTGGATTTGGAATTCTCAATGTGTGACTTGCATGGATCCAGTTTTTCAGTCCAGCACACTTCACAGCTGTTGTCGTGGTCAGAATGATTTGTCTTGGCTTTCCCCACCTTGGAACCAAACAATTTCTTCTTCTGTGGACCTTTATCCTTACCCAGTCTCCTGGGCTCAGATCATGGGCTGGCTTCTTTTCAAGGGTGGTGGCATCCGCTCCAACCTGATGAAACACAGAATGAACTGTGTCAGCCAGGCTTTTACAGTATTCCAACACCATGTCATCAGTTATAGTCATCAGCTTGTTGACTGGTATAAATACGTGTCTCATGGCGCGTCCCATGATTATTTCATGAGGACTTAATCCTGTAGTTCTGTCTGGAATTGATCTAATAGTCATGAGTACCAGAGGCAAGACATCAGGCCATTTCATACCTGTGGCCAAACACATGTTCCCTATTCTATTTTTGATATTACCATTCATCTGTTCGACCACACCAGAAGCCTCTGGTCGGTAGGCGCAATGCAGTTTTTGTTGTACATTCAATACCTCACAGATTCATTTTACAATCTCATTATGGAAATGTCCTCCTCGGTCTGATTCAATTGTCACTGGGAACCCAAACCTAGGAATGAACTCTCTCAGCAGTAGCTTGGCTACTGTCATCCCATCATTTCTCCTTGTTGGGAATGCTTCCACCCACCTAGAGAATAGGCAGACCACAACCAAAACATACCTCAGTCTGTTACAGGGAGGCATTTCAATGAAATCTACTTGCATTCTGGTGAAAGGCCCTCCTTCTTGACCTATAGTTCAAAGACTCACCGCTATCTTTCCCCCAGAATTGTATTGCTGACATATTAGGCATCTTTGACAAAGACTTTCTGCTACAAGTCTGAATTTTGCATTGTAACAGGTCTGCTTAAATGACCTGATCATGGCGTCTCTCCCTATGTGTCCCTGGCCATGATACATCCGTGCCATGGTAGACATCATGCTATCAGGCATAACTGGTCATCCATCTCGATAGACCCACACATGGTCCTTTTCCCTTGGGGCACATCCTGCTTTTACTCACTGTTTCATTTCCTCATCTCCTGCCTCTTCTTGCAACTGTCTTACCTCTTCCCAAGTTCCCACAATGTTAGTAAACATCAATGAGCAAGAAGACATTTCTCTTTTCTTAGCCCGATTGACCGAATTCTGATTACGTGCACAATACTGTGCCATGTCATTGGCATATCTGTTTCCTGTGGCGATATAATCACCACCTTGACTATGAGCAGCACATTTTACAACAGCCAATTGTCTAGGCAGCTGTATCGCCTCAAGCAACTTTCCAACCACTTCAGCATTCTCAATAGGAGTTCCACTCGAGGTTAGGAAACCTCTTTGTAGCCATAGTTGGCCAAAGTCATGGACAACTCCAAAGCCATACTGGCTGTCAGTTATCACAGTCACTCTCACACTTTTCCCAATCTTGCACGCTCTAGTCAAAGCCACAAGCTCTGCTACTTGGGCCGATTTTACTCCTTTCAGATAGGATGCTTCTATTACTGCTGCAACTGTGCACACTGCATACGCTGCACTCAGCACTCCTTCATCTGTTCTCAAACAAGACCCATCAACGAACATCACAAAATCACTTTCTGGCAAAGGTACATCTTTTATATCTGGTCGTTGTTTTGTACAAAAATCAAGCACATCCAAACAATCATGATCTGCTTCATCTCTTACTTCCACATTCTCAGCATCAGTCAACAATGTTGCAGGATTCACATTCAAACATTTCGCAAGACTCACATTAGTTGCACCTAATATGACCTTTTCATACTTAGTCAGCTGACTGTGTGTCATATACTGAGTGTGACTCCTTGTTAACAGGATCGCTACATCATGAGGTACAAACACTTTCAATGGATATCCCATCACAATTCCTTCACTCTGCTCCAAACTTCGGCATGTTGCAGCTACCGCTTTCAAACATCCAGGTAAAGCTACAGCCACGGGATCAAGCATTGATGAAAAATATGCAATTGGTCTCCTCAGTTTTCCATGCTTCTGTATCAACACAGAGAGTGCACATCCATTTCTCTCACTGCAATACAGCTCAAACTCTTTCTCATTGTCAGGCATACCTAATGCAGGTGCTTCACACAAACCATCTCTCAATTTTCTTAATGCTGCCAATTCCTCCTTGTTCAACTCAATGGGATCTTTCACATCACTTCTCGTCAGTCACACCAAAGGTTTTGCAATCAAAGAGAAGTTGCTGATCCATTGACGACAGTATCCAACCATTCCCAAGAACATTCTCACCTCTCTTTGAGTCATGGGAGCTCTCATTCCTTTTTTAATTCTGATTCTGTCTATTATTTTTCTTAGTCCTTTCTCAATGTTATGTCCTAGATACTGTACTTCCTTTTTACAAAATTGTAATTTTGATGGTGACACTTTAAGTCCTCCATCTGCCAAATGATTCAGCAAGGCTATTGTGTCTACCTCACAGGCTTCACGTGTTTTCAACGCCACCAAAAGGTTGTCAATGTATTGAACTAACACTGAATTCTCAGGCATTTCTAGACTCTCCAAAGACTTCTTAAATAACTGATTAAATATCGAAGGGCTTTCTGTATACCCCTGTGGGATTCGGCACCATGCCAAAATACGTTCGCCAAAATGAAACGCAAAAATTTGCTGACTGTCGTGGTGCAATGGGATGGAAAAGAAAGCATGGCACAGATCAATCACTGTATACCATTCTGCATCATGGGGAATCTGATATAAGATCACTGATGGATTTGGTACAATGGGGCAACATGATACCACAATTTTATTCACTTTTCTCAGATCTTGCACTATCCTGAATTTCCCATTAGGCTTTTTCAGTCCCATTATTGGTGAATTACATGGACTACTCATGATTTCTCTCAAGATTCCTTGCCTAATCATTTTCTCTATTACAGGAGTTGCTCCTTCAATTATTTCAGGTATCAATTTATATTGCGGGACATTTGGATATGTTACTCCTTCCTTTACTGTTATTTTATTGGATCTACAGTTCTCATTAGTCCTACATCTTCTCCAGTGAAATCCCAAACTTCCGCTTTTACAGACTGTTTCAATTCTTTAGGTAATTCATCGGGGTTGAATACAGCATATGTTTCAGTAACCTCATTTTCTCTGTTAGCTATGGTCATCTTATACAGTACATTATCATCATCATGTTTCAAAAGCTATTTCAACCGGAGTACAGAATATAGTGCAATTCATTTTGCACAACAGGACCCTACCTAATAAATTCACAGGACTGGTGTCGCACACAACAAAGCGGTGCATTTCTGAAAACTTCCCTATGCTAACTTTCACTGGTTCTGTAAGGTATGTTTTAATCTGTCTGTTGGATACACCAACTACTTGGATCGTTTCATCCGAGAGAGGAAGATTCTTAACATTAGCTGATCTAACAGTTGATCGAGTAGTGCCAGTATCGACTAGGAAAGTAATATTTTCATCATTAACCTTCCCATCTACAAATGATCCTGTCTGGTCTACTTCTAGAGTTGCGCCAAGTACGCACTCTCCTTCCTCCCTTCGGCACCGTCAATAGCTTTCTTCTGAGTCACTTTCATGGCGTTGCAGCCAATACTGCGAAACAGCGCTAGCGCGTGGCAGCTTATTTACCTGTTCTTCATTGTAGAATCCTGATTCACTACTATACTTCTGTGAGTTTCTGCTCTGTGGAAAGGGCGGTTTTGGCACCTGATTCTGTGGGGTAACAACTTGCTGCTGTTGCTGCAGTTGACCACTCACCTCATGCTGCACCTGTGGGTTCAATGATGGATTTTCATTGTTAGTACTTGGGGGAAATTTACACTCGGATTTCCAATGCCCTATCCTACCGCAATTATGACACGGAAATTTCTTTTTAGCTTCCTCAATATTCCCTTTATTTTTCCCAGGATTAAATTTAGTCTTTGACCCTGCTTGTTCCACTAATTGTGCTTCTTGTCTCTCTGCTACTTTTACCTGTGCCCACATTGCCTTCTCTTTTAGTTTCCGCTGTTTTGCTTCAATTTCATAACTGAAATATTTAACATGCCTCAATACTTCGTCTATTTTCTTGTTTTGCCAATCTACCGTATGCTGTTTAATCATTTCACCAATTTCGGGATGTAAACCATATACAAATCTGTATACAAAATGACTCAAATCCTTTTCACTCAGATTCTCATCTCCGCTAAACTGCTTAAAAGCTAGTATTAGCCTCTCATAATAGGCATGTACTGACTCTTTACTTTCTTGATGTGTTCGATCAATTTTTACCCAATCTGTCTCTTTAGGGGGCACTTTGTTTTTCAAAAACACCATAACCTGTTCATATTTCTTCATTACCTCGGGGTCTGGAGCTCCTGTTTTAGGATCCCTAGGATATTCTTGAGTTGGCCAATTTATCATGAGCTTACACTCTGTCCATAAATCTGCTGGTACTATTATGTCAAATAGACTATTCAAATCAATCCATAGTACTTTAGACAATTTTACAAATCTGTCTACCTGCCTGTACCACTCGACGGGCTTCTCACGCAGTCGAGGGAAATCATTTGTAAAAGACAAAATATCCTGTCTTGTCCATGGGACATGTACATATCCTCCTCCTGGAATCTCTCTCATAGGGCAATCTGTCACTACCTTTTCCTTTTCTCTTACAGGAAATGCTGAAAATGTCTTATCTGAGGCATCATCACGTTTTCTATACCACCTGCTTCTTCATTTATCCACATCTCCCCATTTTCTCAAAAAAATGATTATGTCCTTAATCTGTCCTATTCGTCCTGTAGTGTTCATGTTTTCAATATCTTTTTCGGTGAAATCTACTCTATATGGTTTTTGCAAAGCTTTTACCTTTTCAATATCTATTCCCATCTCATTTGCCACTTCTTCTAACCTTTCATGTAGGTTTTTCGCTCTCCATGTCACACTTTTGCACAAAAATAGTAATTCTTCATCCTGATAAGTTTTCAATTTTTCTGTGGGGATAGTCCCTACTATTAATTCTTCCAATACCATTCGTAACTTAGCCACATCGATTGATTGGGATTCTTTGTCATTTCTCTGCAAGCTTCTTAACCATTCACTTAACTCTTCTGTCGATGGTCCTACTGGCTTCTCTTCATTTCCTTGTCCAAAATCTTTTTGTGTTTCTGACATCGTCTCTATCATTGTCATACGTTTCTCTGCACAGTTCTGACCTACAAACAGGTTATTTGAAAAATTTGGTTCAATTATACTCATAGTCTGTCTCCATGGATTCTCATTCTGACTCACTCTTGGTTGTTCAACCGGTTTATTACTTTTGTATGGAACTGTCAAACAATGTTCACTGTCTTTCTGCTTGTCAAAAATAGGCATTACTGGATCTACCGTTACTGGAACAGTTACCGCTTCTAGATTCTTAGTCAATTCACTTATTTTCTCGGTTAATTCTAGGGTCGTTTTTGCTAATTCTGCAGAATTTTCTCCATCTATTTTCCCTTCAGACTTCTTTTCTACCTCTCTAATGGCATTGTTTTTACCCAAATTTTGGAACTCTGGTTCTGATTTTATAATTCGTACTGTTTCTTTCATTGGGGCACTTGGAGTTAATATTTCTGGTTCTGGTCGATACGGTGGTGGATTCTTATAAACCATATCATCAAGAACATCATCCTCAGACTCATTCGCTCCGTACCCTCTCGACTCCACATTATGCCTCTATTCTACACACTTTCGACCTTCATTCTCTCCTGCAGTTCTTACGGGAAACAAACCCTCAGTCATACTCGCATTCCGCCATCTTCTCATTCGATCATCATGCGTTTCGTGTCCGTATGATCTGCCAAACAGATACCTATATCCTCTACCATTTCTTTGTCTCTCTCGTTCATGCATTTCGTCTTCCCATTCCGTCAAAGCCTCAAACTGCGTCGGTCTAGGTCTTGGTTCTAAATTTATCATTTTCTCTCTAAAATTTCTCAATTTGGAGGAAGTAACTGTCCTTCCCTAGTTTTGACCGGTTTGTCCTTCTTAAACCACTTCTTAAGTTTTTCCGAACCATGACTTTCTCTCTTTTTCTGGTGGATCGTAATACATTTTCCTGTCTTCCGTGCATCACTAGTCTCTCTTTACAATTGTACCGCTATTCTGTCCAATCGCAGCGCAACTCACACAACGCACCAATTCGGAGCATCTCCGTCACTGTCACAATCCTCAAATCCCAGCGCGACTCACACTAACGCACCAATAAGGAGCGTCTACGGCACCCTGTATTTCTCCACTCCTAGTGCGGCGTACACTAACGCACCAATCCGGAGCGTTTTACAGTTCTCACTGTGGCAGCTCCTGCTCCTGTCTACCCCTCCTTTACAAATCTGCTCAGTAAGTTTTTGTTTCAATTTCTACACTTCTGTTAGTAACAACATAGAAACGTCTCCATTGTCCACTTCGCTAACCAAAGAATAGCAAAAGACCTTTCTCACGAGAATTCCGTCTTTCCCGAGAGCAGCGCTTACCTCTGCTCTACTACGGAATTGTTACTTCCGTTGATAAAGTAGCACATCCCTCTACTTCACCCTTCTAACAAGCACTAGCTAATTGTTTCTCTAGTATTTAAGACACATAGTTGGAGACCCAATGCTCCTGAGAAATAAACCCAGAGTTTCGCAATTAACCCAAATGCTATTTCGTTCACGCACTTTCACACTAGAAAATGTAGTACATTCATATGGAATCCTGTCTTTCCCGAGAACAGCGAACAGTCTGTCCTACTACAGAATTATGACATACGTTAACAAAGCTCTACTTTGTCCTTCTAGCAAGTTCAGAGAATACATATTACCTTTCCAGTGATAAGCGTTATCGGAATGTCAGTTGGATCCCTGGTACCTAAGACCAGAACTTCACAGGTAACCTTCGCTATCATACACTCTACTCTCACACTGTAAATGTCTCTAATGGCAGCACACAATGATGCTACCGAATCGAACCCAGACAATGCGTCGTGCAACTTCACTCGTTACACGTTTCCCCTGTGTACCTACAGGGCAACAACAATTTCGTCTTTCCCGAGAGCAGAGCTTACCTCTGCTCTGCTACGGAACCGTTACAAACTTCCGACTTCCTACATCCCAGAAGCCATGCTAACGACATAGAACTCGACGCAACTGAACATAGAGTGTTAGTACATAAATCAATACCAATCAATAACCAATAATCAATAAGCAATGTACAAGCAATAATCACCAAACCAAAACAATAACAACCATCATACTACTACCAGAAAAACTGCTGCAGTGTGGAGTACAAAATCCCTCCTTCCGTCACAGATCGAGGATCTCACAAACACACACAACCAATACATTCGCTGGTGGGGCCCATAACACCAACATTCACTCACCATCAATCTGTGTTTCTCGGGAGATGATTACACCAATCGCTGTTATGAAAGGAAATACCTCTTTACCCTAATGAGCAACAAATCTATATAACCTTCTGAAACTCATTAGACCCTAAATATCACCTTTAGTATTCCTCTCATAAATTGGGATGAATCAGTTAGTTGCTGGTTCAGGTTGATTTCTAATTCTCTATTTACCGTTAAATTAATACATTTTCAATGAATAAACAACCCAACTCATTCTGTAGTTAATCAATTCAATCTTTATCTAATTAATGCAAATTAAATCATTCGTTTATTGAAGCCGCCAATCATCATATTTACCTATTCTGGCTAATCGCCGTCCTCTAAGTCAAATCCAGTAGTCTTGCAGATCTATGCCCATCAAATTTAGTAATTTCAGTTCATCAGGAGATTGGGCATTAATTTAGTCCGTCAAAGATTCAGGGAAACAGCTGTCCTGCAGCGTCACCGTCCTCTCCGTCAGCATAACGTCAGGAAAACGAGAAAAGCCAATACAACCTCTCTATTCTACCATAATTTATAGTAAAATCATTGTCAAAAAGTATCAAATATTGGTTTTCAGCTCCTCTGATTGGACAATCAGAGATCGTCCGACAGGGTTCACATGGAATAATGTCTCTTGCTTGTTCCAGTTTTAAGAGGCATCTTATTGTTCTTCTGAAAAGCTGGCTTGCTTCCCAGGGCGACCTTGGTGGGTACAGTCTGGTTAGGGTCACGACGAGGCCACTGCAACGGCATTAGCGCAGGCGCACTTCACCCAAAACATCATGTAGCGTCGTCAGTCAAGTCAGGTACAGGAGGCAGCCATTTTGTGGCAGGCCCAAATGGTCAACTTAAGCAAAAGAAACACAAAACGCAATTAATACATAAAAATGACTAATAAAATGTTATTCCCTCGCTAATACCCATATGTGTGTGTATTTATCTAGCAGAAAGAAACACTCAAGCAGTTTATACTTACTGAATAAAGCACTAATCACAAATACATCACAAAAGCAACATATATCATGCAATATTCTAATTGTCTATCATTAGTATGCGTACATAATTTAGTTTACGTATTAATTAAGTCATGTAAATGCAATCCCACGTGTATTTCAGTTATTAATAAGATTGGTTCATAATTTTCACTTCATTCCATTAGTTCGATTATAATTAATTAATTAATCTAATTAGTATAAACATGCAGAAATGGGGAGGGTATGCAACATTTTTGCATTACCCGCTCCAGCAACTGCTTACGTTTTGTAAGGATATAAGCAATGGACATTGAAACGGTTCCCTTCAGGGCCCTCTAGTCATGTCCATAACTTTTCAGGTAAAACCACTCGCTGATTTCTGAATAGTGAGTGAAAGATCGTTAAGGTAACCATGTTGTTTCTGCTTACATTTCACATGCTTTGCATTCCCTATGAGTGGTTGCTTTTATATTTTTTTTAGGCAGCATATTACTCTTATCAAGTGCATAATTTGAATTGAGCCACATCCAAGTGTTTATAGCGGACACAATTAGGTTATAGCTGAAGGCAGTGCGAGTTTCTCTCAGTGGGCAAATATGGTGTTCAGTGGGGGAGAGGATGTGGCACTATGGCCAGAGCTGTCAAATTTGGAACTGGGGAACCGGGTTCAGCCTTCATGACCAGTCCACCAGACCACTGTACTGAGGGAGCACATTCCTATGCTAGACCTTAGAAGGCCCCACTAGACCTTAGAAGGCTTGATGTCTTAGCACAAGCAGGTGTACCCTAGTGGAGTCAATTGTGGGTTAACCTTGAAGGCCTGTCCACCACAATCCATACTAAAGTTCATCTCCAGTCTTGCGGGCAGGCCTACGAAGCAGCACACCCTAGAGCAACAGTGATGCAGTCGCTGTGACTCTGTCACTGAGGTCACATGAACCTTGAGCAGGTTAGGGCGATGCGAACGGTGTGACCTCACTGGGAACCTATTTCGGGTGGGTGCGTAGTGTTTGCAAGTATATTATGGTTTGAAAAAAACTTGCTGCCTCCTTCCTGGCCTCCAGCAATTTTCCCCACTAGCGCCAGGGTTTTTCTTTCTTTTTTTAGGTTTGGGGTTGTTTGTGGGAGCGACCCCTAGGCAAGGGTTGCTCCCCTTATGACCACATTATTTTTTAAATATTTTAAAGTGCAAACAAAATCAAAGAGGTAGCAGACGATACGTTACAAGAGGAAAAAGTGATGTGTGCATGTTACAAAAGTGTACTAAATACAAGTAGAGGTAAAATACTGCAATAAAGGGCAGACACTCAGAAAACAAGAGCAAACGTTACGTTACATGAGGCAATGGTGGTAATTGTGCATGTATCAAAACCAAACAAAATACAAGAGGTAGCAAACAATACGTTACAAGAGGAAAAGTGATATGTGTGCAAGTTACAAAAGAGTACAAAGTACAAGTAGAGGTATAAAAGTGCAATAAATGGCAGACACTCAAAACACAGGAACAAACTGGGAAGGCACTTCTATAGGCATGGAGAACAGAATTTCCTATAATGTAAAGACTTCCTTCAGACAATAGAGAGGGCGTGAATTAAGTTTGGAAGTGTCTTTGCCGGAGGAGAACTTTGAGGTCAGTTTTGAAGGACTGGGAAGAGGGGGTGGTCCGGAGCTGAGGCTGAGTTCCAGATTCTCGCTGCGTTGCCTGTAAAAGATTGGGCCATCAATCTTTCCTTCTTGAAAGTGGGAGGTTCAAGCAATACATTTTGTGCAGTACGTGATGGTCTAGAGCATTATATGCATATGTGACATTAATGTTTTTTTCTCCTTTTTATTCTAGTCTAAAGCTTTTGATTCCTGTTTCTGGTTTCGACAGTGGTTGTTCTGCAGTTTTGTGTAGTTGCATTTTTTTGGTAAGAATTTATTTTTTTTGTATTTACTCCAAATGAGTAATATTGTAATGTTTGAATGAATTTTTTTGTAAGTGATGTCATAATGGCAGCATATTTAGTTAGTGGTTTGAGCATAAAATTCTTTGCGATGTGTTTTGCATAGTCTTATGTGTAATTTCTTTTCTCTTTCTTTTTTAGTGGGATATTGTTGATCCATACTGTGTCTGTGCAGAGTAGGTGGTGGTGAGTAGTTTAGCTGCCTCTGGCAAGTGAGTGGTATTGTTATGGAGTATATATGTGTTTTTGATAAAGGTGATTTTTGTTTATTACTTATTTTACAAAGTGTTTGTTGTTGTTGACTTGTTTGACAAGTTACCTTTATTAATAAGCATTATGGCTAGCCGTAGAATGACTGCTCAACAGGTGGTTGGTATGCTTCTTGAATCTTCCTCTGAGCATGATTATGAGACTGACAGTGCGTCTGAGGGAGAGGAGGGAGGGGAAGATTCTGGCAGTGAGTTTTCTCTCCACATGGAATCATCGGTTGATGAAGGTACTCTCAGTGCAGATGAAGGTACTCTTGGTGTGGATGAAGCAACTCTCAGCGCGGATGAAGTGCCTGTCTTAGAGAAGGAAACTGCTGTGCCGATGGTGCAAGAGGCATCTGGATTGCAGTCTGAGGCTGCTAGGCTTCCTACTGGAAGTGCTGGACTTTGGGTTGATCCAAACATGGTGCAGCCGGTGTTGCCTGCCTTTAGCGGTGATGCAGGGTGTAGAGTGGATTGTGAACACTTTTTGCCTATACAGTTTTTTCAGTTGTTTATGGATGATGTATTTTTGGGTGAGATTGTTGAGCAGACAAATTTGTATGCTGAAGTTTTTGAGGGACAACAGTGACAAACTTAGGCCCCAGTCTAGAGCTACCCGGTGGTCTCCCACATATCTGGAAGAGATTAAGAAGTTTTTGGGTTTGACTTTATTGATGGGTGTTGTAAGGAAGCCACCCTTGGCTTCATATTGGTCTACTAGCCCCTTGTTGGCAACTGCCATATTTCCTGCAGTTATGACTCGTAATCGGTATTTACTTTTGCTACGTATGCGGCATTTTGTTGATAATTCTATGGCGTTGCCATGAGATCACCCTGACTGTGACTGTCTTTTTAAGATTCGCCCCGTTCTTGATCACTTTGTAGATCGATTTTCTGAGATCTATACTCCAGGGAAAGAAATATCTATTGATGAGTCTTTGCTCTTGTTCAAGGGCCATTTTGTTTTTAGGCAGTACATCCGTAGCAAGAGGGCACGCTATGGAATTAAGCTGTATATGTTGTCTGGGAGTAGGACAGGATATGTTTTTAATTTTTGTGTGTACACTGGTAGAGATTCTACTATTGACCCCCCAGGTTGCCCGTCCACTTTTGGAGTTTCAGAGAAAATTGTGTGGGATCTTGCTAGAAGACTGTTTAACAGAGGCCACCATTTGTACCTTGATAACTTCTATACTGCTGTGGAATTATTTAAGGAATTGTATAAAGTGGACACTTTTGCATGTGGCACAATCCGCTCTAACCGTAAAGGTTATCCGAAAGAGCTTGTTTGCAAAAAACTTCAGAGGGAGCAGTGCTGTTCCTTGCGTAGTGATGAACTACTAGCTGTAAAATTTGTGGACAGGAGGGATGTGTACATGCTGACTACCATCGATGATGAGAGTACTTCACCTGTGGCTGTTTGGGGTCAGGTTGCTGAAGTGCGCAAACCTGTGTGCATTCTAGACTACAATAAGCACATGGGTGGAGTTGACAGAGTAGATCAGAGGTTGGAACCTTACACTGCTATTTGGAAGGCTTATGTTTGGTATAAGAAGTTGGCCATCCATTTCTTCGAATTAGCAAATTTCAATGCTTTTATTGTGTTCAAGGAGTGTTCTCCTGCGTCAAAGTTAACATTTCTTCAGTTTCAGCACTCTGTGATAGCTAGCCTTGATGTTGTGGAACAGGCAAGTGTTCCTAGATTTGGAGTGGTGGAGGATGTGGCTCGATTGAAAGATCACCACTTTCCTGATTACATCCCTCCCACACCTTCAAAAGATTTTCCCACTAGGAGATGTAGAGTCTGTTGGCGAAGAGATAAGCGGAAGGAGTCTCGTTATTTCTGTCCCGGGTGTCCTTCTAACCATGGGCTGTGTATGCCTGCTTGTTTTAGAGCGTACCACACGCAAAAGAAATTTTGGGAGCTTCCATGAGTGGTAAAGTGACCTGCCTGGTCTGTATTGTTTAAAAAAAAATTCTGTTTCAAGGTGGCATTAGTGCAATGTATTTAGTTTCAGATTTTGTGTTAGAAGATTTGTATCTATTTGCAATTTGTTTGTGTTTTTTTGTATATAAAATCCTAAATGTGATGGTGGTGTGTGTAGGTTGGCGCTGGGCTGGAGGTGTGCGTGGACTGGCGCTTGGCTGGTGGTGTGTGTTCGGGCGCTTGGCTGGTGGTGTGTGTGGACTGGTGCTTGGCTGGCAGTGTGCGTGGAGTGGCGCTTGGCTGGCGGTGTGTGTGGAGTGGCACTTGGCTGGCAGTGTGCGTGGAGTGGCACTTGGCTGGAGGTGTGCGTGGACTGGTGCTTGGCTGGAGGTGTGCGTGGACTGGTGCTTGGCTGGCGGTGTGCGTGCACTGGCGCTTGGCTGGCGGTGTGTGTGGACTGGCGCTTGGCTGGCGGTGTGTGAGTAGTGACTTGGTGCTGGTCACTACACACACTGCTAGCTGAGCGCCACTCCACGCAATCCATCAGTTTGTGTAGTTGCTGTGTCAGGAATGTAGACGTGTGGAAGTGATGGGCCCTTGAATGGCGCTGTCTGCTGGTGTTAGTGTTGTAATGTGATGGGCCCGCGGCTGGCGGCGTTAATGTTTTGTATGTGTCACACGTATGAAAGGTGTATGAATGGCCTGTAAAGAGGTTGGTGCCTTGTCGTGGCTTTACAGATCACGAGCTGTGAGTCAATGGTTCAGTTTCTCGTCCTTTCAATTATTAATAGTGCATTTCATTTTTGTGAAATCACTTGCTAATACAATTGTATATACTGAACCATTACTCACCCTCGTGCCAAATCCAACCAGTATGTGTGTGTGCTTTAGGATGGGATGGCTGTGAAGTAATATTTGTCTTTTATGTCTTCCTGAAGCAGTGTGCACCTTGTCCCTTTTTGTGAATGTTGTGATGTGTTGGTTTTGTGCTTGGTGGTGTGAATGGTCTTGTGTGGATCACGTATGAAAGGTGTGTGAATGGCCTGTAAAGCGGTTGGTGCCTTGCCGTGGCTTTACATCTCACGAGCTGCGAGTCATTGGTTCAGTTTTTTGTCCATTTAATTATTGACAGTGCATTTCATTTTTGTGAAATCTCTTGTTAATAACATTTAATATACTGAACCATCACTCGCCCTCGTGCCAAATCCAACCAGTATCTGTGTGTGTTTGAGGAATAGATGGCTGTGCAGGAATCTTTGTCTTTTTAGTTTCTCTGCCAAGGTGTATGTTCCATGTAAGAATAACCCACCAACTGTAGATATTGTCGTAAACCCATGGGAGTTCATAGTGATGTCTCTCTCGTGAATTCCAAAAAGTTATTTTATTCACAATGTCCTGCAAACCTCAAAATGTCTGTCACATTTTCCTTGCAATATTGTGCCGAAATTTTCACACTGTAGAAACAAACAACTAATTATGTCAAAACGATCTGGTTTTGCAAAGGGGTCAAATGTCTTTTTGGCCCGTGCTCGGCGGCCATCCAGGGAAACGTACCAAACCCATACATTTCTGAAAACTAGACACCCGGTGTTTCCAGGGAGGTATGGCTTGCGTGGATTCCTCAACGTTTCCTTACCCAGAATCCCCTGCAAACCTCAATTTTAGCTGAAAAAAATCACTTTTTTCACACATTCTTGTGTGGGAAAGTTGTGGCATCACCGGGCTCACTCAAATTTCCCACCACCCAGCGTTCCCCCGGGTCTCCCGGTAAAAATGGTGCCTCACTTGTGTGGGAGGCCCAAGAACCCACCACAGGCAAGGGCCCAATACGTAGTGAGGCGACCTCAAAATTACCAATCTCAAAACCACCTGGTTTTCCAAGGGGGGTCACCTAGGTTTTTGGCCCGGTGCTCGGCGGCCATCTAGGGAAACCTACCAAACCCATACATTTCTTAAAACTAGACACCCGGGGGGGCTTCCAGGGAGGTTTGGCTTGCGTGGATCCCCCAACGTTTCCTTACCCAGAATCCCCTGCAAACCTCAATTTTAGCTGAAAAAATCACTTTTTTTTCACACATTTTTGTGTGGGAAAGTTGGGGCATCCCCGGGCTCACTCAAATTTCCCACCACCCAGCATTCCCCCGGGTCTCCCGGTAAAAATGGTGCTTCACTTGTGTGGGAGGTAGTCCCGTACGTCTCCCCTGTGCGGAGCATACTGTTCGCTTATATCCAGCTCTTTGAATCAAGATTGCCGATCTCATGGTACAGCGCGAACGCCGCGACGAACATTGAACGTGCCGTACCTACGCACTGTCCCCTCAAGCCCTGCACGCCACGTTCTAACGTACCGTAGTACGCATCGCACCAGGAGGACTACGCACCGTACATCGCGCTTGATGTCAGCGCAGCATCTTTGACAAACTCACCAAAAGTAAAGGTACTGTGCCTGTTCGCACCGTAGGGTGTACGCTTCATCCCGAAGCACCTACAGTGTGTGTGAGACCCGTCCCCAAGCAGTTTTTTACCGCGTATGAAGCGTACGGACAGGAATGAAGCGCACAGAACTTTAAAACTACGCTAAAACCAATAACTCTTTGTCTAATAAGTATTGTGGGCCGTTTAAACGTTATCTAGTCTTGTGTTAAGCCTAAACTATATATATAAAGTGTTATTTTTCTATATATCCCAGTGTGGAGTCCATTTGTGGGGTAGTCACTGAGTTACTGTGTGGGTGTTCACAAATGCTTAACCTAAACGCTCTGAGATAGGCCTTGTCTGCTTGCGCCAAGCTACCTAGAGGGTGAGCAGGGGTTATTGTTGGAGTGTACCCCCCTACCCTGACTGGAGGAAAGGTTCCCTGATTGACACAAGTACCTACCTGTGCCAACCAGAGAACCCGGATTCTAACATTTCCCTAGATGGCCACCGAGCACCGGGCCAAAAACCCAAGTGACCCCCCTTGCAAAACCAGGTGGTTTTGAGATAGGCAATTTTGATGTCGCCTCACTACGTTTTGGGCCCTTGCCTGTCGCGGGTACTTAGGCCTCCCACACAAGTGAGGCACCATTTTTACAGGGAGACCCGGGGGAACTCTGGGTGGTGGGAAATTTGAGTGAGCCCGGTGATGCCACAACTTTCCCACACTAAAATGTGTGAAAAATGTGACTTTTTCAGCTACAATTGAGGTTTGCAGGGGATTCTGGGTAAGGAAATGTTGGGGATCCATGCCAGCCATACCTCCCTGGAAGCACACGAGTGTCTAGATTTCGGAAATGTATAGGTGTGCTAGGTTTCCCAAGGTGCCCGCAGAGCTAGGGTTGAAAAACTAGAGCTAGGCACTTTGCCGAAAAAGGGTCACTTTTCACTGCGAAATTGAGGTGTGACCACGTTGCGTTTTGCGCCGTTTCCTGTCGCGGGCACTAGGCCGACCCACGCAAGTGAGGTACTGTTTTACTCGTAAGACTTTGGGGAACGCGGGGTGGGTGTAAATATGTGGATCCATGCAGATTCCGGAACTTTCCACCACAGAAATGTGGGAAAAATGTGTTTTTTTGGACAATTTTTTAGGTTTGCAAGGGATTCTGGGTAACAGACCCTAGTGGGAGGCAGTCAAGCCACCCCATCATGGATTCCCCTGGGTGTCTAGTTTTCAAAAATGTATAGGTTTTCTAGGTTTTCCAAGGTGCCCGCAGAGCTAGGGTTCAAAAACTACAGCTAGACATTTTGCCAAAAAAGGGTCATTTTTCACTGCGAAATTTAGGTGTGACCACATTGCGTTTTGCGCCGTTTCCTGTCCCGGACACTAGGCCGACCCACACAAGTGAGGTACCGTTTTTCTCGTAAGGCTTTGAGGAACGCGGGGTGGGTAGAAATTTGTGGATCCACGCAGATTCTGGAACTTTCCACCACAGAAATGTGGGGAAAATGGGTTTTTTTGGACAATTTTTTAGGTTTGCAAGGGATTCTGGGTAACAGACCCTGGTGGGAGGCAGTCAAGTCACCCCATCCTGGATTCCCCTGGGTGTCTAGTTTTCAAAAATGTATAGGTTTGCTAGGTTTCCCAAGGTGCCCGCAGAGCTAGGGTTCAAAAACTAGAGCTAGGCACTTTGCCATAAAAGGGTCATTTTTCACTGCGAAATTAAGGTGTGACCACATT
Organism: Triturus cristatus; assembly: GCF_964204655.1. Classification (NCBI taxonomy): domain Eukaryota; kingdom Metazoa; phylum Chordata; class Amphibia; order Caudata; family Salamandridae; genus Triturus; species Triturus cristatus. The sequence continues at coordinate 1,037,014,707 of NC_140583.1, forward strand.
GCGTTTTGTGCCGTTTCCTGTCACGGGCACTAGGCCGACCCCCACAAGTGAGGTACCATTTTTTTTGTAAGACTTTGGGGGACGCGGGGTGGGTGAAAATTTGTAGATCCACACAGGTTCCAGAACTTTCCACCACAGAAATGTGGGGAATATGGTTTTTTTAAACAATTTTTTAGGTTTGCAAGGGATTTTGGGTAACAGAACCTGGTGGAAGGCAGTCAAGTCACCCCATCCTGGATTCCCCTGGATGTCTAGGTTTTAAAAATGTATAGGTTTGCAACATTTCACTTGGTGCCGGCAGAGCTAGTGTTCAAAAACTACAGCTAGACACTTCGTAAAAAAAGGGTACATTTTCATTGTGAAAATGTGGTGTGTTCACGTTGGGTTTTGAGCCATTTCCTGTCGTGGGCACTATGCCTACCCACACAAGTGAGGTACCATTTTTATCGTGAGACTTAGGGTAATTCAGATTTGTAAAGGAACTGTTATTACCTATTGACTTTCGATGCATTTCTGCCTTCCAAATGAAAGACATTGTGTAAAAAAGAAGTCATTCTAAAAAATGATTGATAATTCTCATGCTAGTATGAGTATTCCCAATTTCGGAAATGTGCAAATATCTACTGTTTCTAAACTCTATATTTTGTTCCCATTTCAGAAATACATAGGTGTCTTTCATACCGATTTTCCATGTACACATGTTTACAGAATAATTACTATATACCCGGTACATAATAAAAAACCATTGCAAGTTGCCTCTCAGTTTTTGGCTCTGGGTTCGTCGGGTTTTTGGTGAACCTACAAGTCCTATATATCCCCACAACCAGTAATGTCCAGCGGATGTAATGGTATATTGCTTTCAAAGAGCTGTCATAATTAGAAGAAGTTACAGGTGAAAACGTTGACACAAAAGGCTGTTTTTTTCAACTAATTTTCAATTTATCCTATATTTAACTGTTAGTTTCTATAAAGACACCTTGATTGATCTACACAAATGACCCCTTGCTGAATTCAGAATTTTGTCTACTTCTCTAAAATGTATAGCTTTCCAGGATCCATTATTGCTTTAGTACCCATTTCTACCATTAACTGGAAGGAGGTCGAAAGCACAAAAAATTGCAAAAATAGGCTATGTCCCAGAAAAATGCCAAAACTGTGTAAAAAATGTTGTGTTTCTGACGAAAGTCTGGTATCCCCCTAAAAGCTGGAAAAATGGTGATTTCAACCCCACAAACCCTTTTTTGATAACATTTGCAGGGAGAAACCCAGATTCTTTCATTTGCAGACCATTTTTCCAATTTTTCCGAAAAAAAACAAAATGTTGCTGTATTTTGTCTAATTTCTGTGACCCTTCAGGGGAATCCACAAACCCTGAGTACCTTTAGAATCCCCATGATGTTGGAAGAAAAGGATGCAAATTTGGCATGGATACCTTATGTGGTCAAAAAGTTACAGGGGCCTCATCGCGCACTACCCCAAATAGCCAAAAAAAGGCTTTGCACAGGAGGGGGAAAAGGCCTGGCAGCGAAGGGGTTAAATCCAATGGTATGTATGCAGCAGACAAAGACCAGGAATTGGATTAAGCACTGGGAAGAGCCTGCTGGACAGAAACAGGAAGTTAGAGTCTCTGGGGCACTTCCTTCCTACTGGAAAAAAAGATTTAAAAAAGGCTTCTCGCACGAAAAACAACTTGAACAGTCCGTTGGAGAAGAAAATCTGCTCAAAAACCACTTACTATAGATTTAGCTGCTTCTCAAGCACAAAAGGTACTCGAGTGGTGCATTTGTGATCGTGAGTGGCACTACATTGGTGCTGTTGCAGCCGTAAGACATGGGAGCTGGGGCAAAGCCTCACTAGCAGCTCGAGAATAGCGTGGCACTTACAAGCAAGCGACAAAACAAATCTCAAGCTTGTGAACGGCAACAAAAATTTCGCTTCGCACCCAGAAGGTGGAAGCCAGGAACTTCACGGTCCACCGCAGAGTTCCCAAATCCTAAAAACTCTGTAAGCAGACCGAGTTAACCGCCCAGGCCTATAAGTAACAATGAAGATATCACTAGAAGTATGAAGAAAACCAATCAAGTAGTAGTAGAAAGTCTGTTTACATCCATAGCTTCCCTTCTGCAAGTATGCAAATTGTGCTGTGAAACAGCTGGATCTTAATATGTTATAGTTTTATTGTTATAGGTGACCTTAAAAATGCAGGGATGAGGCAAACCAAATCTGGCATTAACAATGTGAAGGGCTGGGTGCATATCAAGAAATCTTGTCCTTCTGGCAGCTGTGGTCTTTGCTACATCCTGAGAATACAATAGAGTGGATCCCAACCAAGAAATAAAACCTTGACTTTTAGCTACTTGAAGTTCCTTTAGCAAGTCAGTGTATGCCAGAAAAAAATATGATGACACCTCTAGGTCAAAATATATAGAGATCATACATCTGCAGATGGTTAGATGCAAGAAGAAAGTTGCAGAAAGGAATGAAAAAGCCTCTTGCAGTCACGAACTCTGTTAGGTGTTCAGGCGGCAAATAAACAAAATGGTGGGTGTAACTTCTGGCAGACATTGTGCTAACAATGGGACAGTTCATCTGAGGCAGGAAGGCTTCCCATATCAATGGCGTGTCAGGGCAGTTTTGAAGAAAGGCGAAGTCTGTAGGGAGGCCGATAACACTCCCTGTTTGTCACAGAGCCACGCTAGCCAGCAGCCATCTTCCTCAGTGTCAAGCCACATTCCCTGGATCTTATGTTTGGGGATAATCAATTTCGTAGTTTGACTGCTTGAACAGAGAAAAATGTTCCACACATGGATTTTTTCTTGTACGCTGGGATTTTGTGGCGGGTCGGCAATTTGAAGTGGAGGTTTCTTTGCTCTATGTATTTTGGTATTGTCTTCCTGATGAAAAGTGGTCCTGTTCCTTGTATTGTGGGTAACACAAAGCAGCTTGAAGGTGGATCTTCTGGCAGCCGGTAACAAATATAGGGCCCTTTAGGCAGGGAAGATACGGGCTTGTGGGTTTATATGAAGGAGTAGTCTAGCAGTAGAGTTTTGAATACGTTGTAATCTTTTCATAGTTGATAGAAGTGATACATGGTAGGGACCATTGGCATATTCAAGTTTAGACAGTACAAGAGAGATAGTAGCTTGGACCTTTCTCGAAATTCTAGGTTTGGGAAGATGTGACATAGAGATTTCATAGAAATGAAGCTGGACATTGCTAGCTTATCTGCTTGGGCATTCATTGATAGCTTAGAGTCTATGGGAATTCGGAGATTTCCTACATCCTTGGATACTTTAGGAGGTGGCCCCAGATCATCAAAGAGTGGGTCATAATTTTTCCAATCACCACAAGTGAGTGCTTATCTTTTAGACACATTCAATTTGAGATGGCTCCATGTAATCCACTGATCAACGGCTCAATTCCAATCGAACATTTTTGAGTTTCCAATGTCTTTGGAGCTTTCCAGTTTAAGAAGAATTTGTGTACCATCTGTGTAATTATAGCAGAGGAGCAGAAATGTATTGATCATTGTCAGACTTCATCTAGATGTTGAAAAGTATGGGTGAGATGGTAGAGCCTTGAGGGACTCCTGCTTTTGTGAGTTAGGGATTGGGTGAGAAAGGAGGAGTGTGGATGACAATGGCTCTGTTTTGTAGGTAGGATGTGATCAGGTCACGAGCAGCCCCCCTCTATGCCAGCTTTGCAGAGTCTTTAGATTAGAGTATCATGATCAACTATGTCAAAGGCAGCAAAAAGGTCAACGAGAAGTAGTGTAGCAACCCTGCAGTGGTCTACTGTGTTTTTAAAATCATCTCAGATGGTGGTTAGTACAGATTCTGTGCCTCTTCCTGGACAGAATCATGTTTGGAAGTCAGATAGCATGAAGTTAGCTTCAATTAATTGAGATATTTGGGTGAATGCTGCTCTTTCTATTATTTTGTCGAGGAATGGTCCATTTGCAGTTGTTTGGGCCTGAGGGTCCTGTTTCGTTTTCTTTCGTAATGGGTGTATTTATGTCTTTTTTAAGTCTTTGGCAAAAACTTCTGTTGTCTAGGAATTATTGATGTTTGTTCTGACTGGGGTGCGGCAGAGGTTATTAAAAGGATGTTTTTGAAGATTTGTGGTGGACACGGGTCAGAGGGGCAGCTGGCTGGCTTGCTTTCTTTTACAAGATCCATAAATTCAGTTTCTGATAGTTGTTTTGAAGGAGGCTACGTTAACCTACCCTTGGGTGAGATTGTTTGAAAGGGCTGGTGCTGATGGTTTTATTTTGGGTTAAATAGGAATCCAACATGTCTGCTTTGGTTGTTTAGTGATTTGTTTGTTCGTCAGTAAAATGTTGAGAAATTGGATGGTTTAATTCAGGGCGTTTAGTTTTATGCAATTTAGTGAGACTTTTATAAAATTCTTTATTTGCACATTTTGCATTCCGAATTCTATTTGAAAAGTAGCTTTTTCAGCTTTTTTCAGTGGAGTATTTGTATATTGTGTTGTGTTTGTGTAGGCGAAGCATTTATTCAATGTTGTCTGTTTTGAACCAGGTGCGTTGCATCTTTGCAATTTGTTGCTTTATCTTTATTAGTTCTGTTTTCATCCAAGGTGCTTTTTATCTTTTTGGCGAGTTTTGTTGTTTTTAGTGGAATGAGGACAACAAAAGCTTCCAGGAGCCACTCAGAGTTTTTTAACTGCCTTTATTGTTTAAAGAGCTGTGTTGGATATTAGTTGTGCTTCTAGTTCCTCAAAATTCAGCTTGCTTCAAGGTTGAAATGTGCTTGCTGGTAAGGTGGCTGTGGTGTCTTATATTGGAAAGCTACCAGATGGTGGTCTGACCAAATGACTGGTGTAAACCTTTTGTAAGGTGACTAATTCTGGATTGGCAAAGAGGACATCTAGAATGTGTCCTGTGTGTGTGTGGGCTTGGGAATAATCTGACATAGGTTCAGTGTGTCCAGGTCAGTGATGATCGTACTGGGAGGGGGCATGTTAGGGTTATCAAACCATGGGGCATATTTACAAGCCCTCTGCCCCACCGGAGTGTCCCTTTTTTTGATGCTCCGGTGGCGCAGCGCCATTTTACATATTTACAAGGTGGCGCTAAGCCACTTTGCATGGCTTAATGCCACCTTGTAAATATGCCCTTTCTGTCGCAGTCCTCTGCAGCTTTTTGTGCACCAGCACTAGGGGATACACAAGGGTGCACCATATTCTTTTGCATATGGCACATCCCTGCATATTGAAAATGTCGGAGCGCGGTGCTGACAAATTAGGCACAGGTCTGCGCTTCGACATTTTCTTGGGAATATGCCCCCATATTTTTCGGTAACCGAGGATGCATAGGTTGGAGTGTAGTGTCAGACGGTTTGAAACTGTGTCTAGAAATGTGTCTAGGAAGGCCCCATTGCTAGGTGGTGGTGGTGGTAAAGAAGGATGGAGTTACAGGAGAAAGTTGCGTATGGTGTTGCATCTGGTGATGAGGATCTCACAACCTTGCATGGAAACATCCACAGCTTTGGTGAGTTTTACTGTTTCCTTGAAAATTAGAGCTAGTCCACATTGTCTTTTGTCTATGTGATTATATGTGAGAGTTTGATAGCTTGGAGTAATGCAATACTGGAGCCATGTCATCCCCCAACCATGATTCGGTTATGAAGAGCTGTCTGGGTCTGTGTCTGTGAGAAGTCGTAGATGTGGTGCTTGTTTTTAGAAATGGTTTGTGCATTTATTAGCAGGCAGCTTAGAAACTATGTTTTGGTGGTGATGTTAATGTGTTTTCTGGAAGTTTGTACTAGGTGGGATATTGGTGATGTTGTTATCTGTATTGGACTATCAGTAGTGTTTGCCCATATCATTACCCTCATCCAACAGGCTTAGAGGGCATTTTGCTGGGTCTGTGAGTTCAGGTGGTGGGGTTAGTGTTTGAGAGTGAGGTGGTACGCTGTGCAGTTGTTCTTGTGTTGAGGGTGGCAGGTGTATGTGTTAGAGGTGGTGGTGGTGGAGCATGTGGGCATGTTCTAAGGCTCCAAATAGTGCAATGGATGAAAAGTGAATGGGTGAGTACTGATGTTTATTGGAGGAGTTTGTGTTTGCTGTTAATGTTTTAAAATATGGGTGAAAATTGATTTATGATGTGTATTATTTGTATAGCCAGGAGGGTGGGAGTGGGTTTTTGTATTTTGTGATGGAAAGTTGTAAGTCATTTTGTGTGTATTTTGTTTTGTTTTTGTGAAGTAGTGCCGTGTGATATTAGTGTAGTGAGTTTCTGTGCCGGATTTGGATCTAAAGTGCTGGTGGGGGTGGATGTTGAAGGGGAAAGGGGGTCATGATTTGCATTGGAGGAGAGTGTATGTGGTGTATGAGAGTCGGTGGACAGAGGATATAGTTGTTTGTAGTAGATTTGGAAGCAGGAAGAGGTAATATGTGAGGTTGAGTGGAGTGTAAGGAGTGTTTGGTTGTGTGTTTTAGGTCAAAAGAGGAGGGTGTTTTGTTAGATATGGGAGAGGTTTGAGTATAGGGTTGGTGGTGATGGAATTGGGTCTGTTTTGAGTAAGTAGAGGGTAGAGCTGTTTTTGTTGTATGAAATGTGTATTTGAAGGAATTGAGGTTATGTAGAATGTGGGTTTGTGTTGTGTTGATGATGTGTGGGTCTGTTAATGGTATACAACAGAGTAATGATTTGTGTGAGAGAGATGGTGCATTGTGTTGCAGTTGGGGAAGAAGGGTATATAGATGTGTTTTATGCAGTTTTGTAGTGGTTGTTGAAACATTGAAATGTATAGTGAGTCTGATTGTTGTGAATGAGTTGCTTGTATTTGCTGTGGCTGTATTTGTATGTTTAAGGATGTGGATGGCTTAAGGTGGTGGCTGGTAAATGGAAAAAGGGCAGCATTTCTGGCAGTAGGCCCTGATGGAGCAGGATTTTCGTAAATAAACCTGCTTAAGTTAAACCTCCTACTGTGTAAAAATTATTAACAAATGTTGTGAAATTAACAGAGAAAATATTAACGCCGGGTGTTTGGAAAGAGAATCGAGAAATGTGCAGGAAAAGGACAAATATTTCCTGTAGGCCACAAATGATTTCTGCACGAAAGACAGCAGAGAAATAATGTTAAGGGGGTTTGAGTTTTCATGAGCAACGTGAATGAAACACATTAATACAAGAGTTCTACATGAGCATATTAATTACATAGAATAATCATTGATACTGTTTGCGTTTATATTGGAATATTAACAAATTTAAATGAATACTGAAATGGAACTTTTATTGTGAACAAATAACTGAGTCTGTTTATTTCTCCTAGAGAAAACTGCATGTTTTACAAGGAAGCCTCAAACCATTGTTAGGGTTAGTTTGCTTTTTTAACATAGGCTGCTGAAAAATGTATTTTGTCTTTCGTTATGATTGCTGCGTTCTTTCCTTGTCGATGGCTACATGTTTGGAGTATCAGCGGAACTTTGCTATTGTCAGAGGAAATGTTTAGGTTTGTGGATAACTGCTCTAGTAAAATGTTGCAAATGTTTCAAAGATATGCGCCAGCCTAGGAAGGAGAATATCATGATTTCCTCTGCTGAAGGACGATGATGACTGCATGGCTCTCAACAAAGAACATTTGAGAGTAAAGGGCGACGGAAGTGGTGTGGCTAAAAACCCTATCCTCCTGAACCAATGAAAATTGTGAACTGCTTGGACTTTGTTACTAAATTAGGGGACGCGCTCTACAAACCTTCTGCCCTTAAGCCCTGAAAGCTCGCCGTGAGGGGAACGGCTTTTGTGGGGAGTATCGCCTTGCTTGCTGAGCACCGGGAATCCTCCTGCACCGCCGTGAGGTGAACGGCTTAAAAACTACAAGACCCAGCATCCTAAGCTCCGGGCGCCTGCCGCTGACGGCTTCAGGCAGCACCCGGGCTCCTCATAAGCCCCGCAGGCTTCACGCAGCGCGGGACGCGCTCTACAAACCTTCTGCCCTTAAGCCCTGAAAGCTCGCCGTGAGGGGAATTGCTTTTGTGGGGAGTATCGCCTTGCTTGCCGTGCACCGGGAATCCTCCTGCACCGCTGTGAGGTGAATGGCTTAAAAACTACAAGACCCAGCATCCTAAGCTCCGGGCGCCTGCCGCTGACAGCTTCAGGCAGCGCCCGGGCTCCTCATAAGCCCCGCAGGCTTCACGCAGCGCGGGACGCGCTCTACAAACCTTCTGCCCTTAAGCCCTGAAAGCTCGCCGTGAGGGGAACGGCTTTTGTGGGGAGTATCGCCTTGCTTGCCGTGCACCGGGAATCCTCCTGCACCGCCGTGAGGTGAACGGCTTAAAAACTACAAGACCCAGCATCCTAAGCTCCGGGCGCCTGCCGCTGGCGGCTTCAGGCAGCGCCCGGGCTCCTCATAAGCCCCGCAGGCTTCACGCAGCGCGGGACGCGCGCGGGCAGCGCCCGGGCGAAGCCCGGGCCAAGGGCGGGCCCGTCCTTGCCCATCATAGCCCGGAGTAGGCTGGGCTGGGCCACGCTATTTGGCTTGAGCTTCCCATAAGAGTGATCAGCAGAGTGGCTTAACAATCACCAAGGTACCGTTCCCTTTTGTGTTGGACTGCCTGGCTTATATCCTGTTTATTTGTGTACTTTAAAAACTCTGTTGTTCAAAATAATTCCCTTATCTAACCGACAATGAACAAAGTTAAGGGTAATTTGGGCAATAGGGTGGTGGGCACTTTGGATGCTTTTTTATCCAGGGCGAACTCTGTATTGACCCAAGAGATCCTGGATACTGAACGTAGACTCTCCTTAGATTTCCACAGCTCTATGAATAGGCTATCAGCAACACCGGAACTCCCCTCACCACTAGAACTAGGTGTTGCTGAGGGCTCACCGGTTAATATATCATTGTCTCAGCCCACTGAGGAGATGGATACTCCGGTGGATGAGGAATTAGCAGTTGTGGATAGAGGGATGATTACCAGGGGGAAACAGGGCAAAAATAAAACAACTAAGGCTCCAAGACTCGGCAAAAGAACCAAATCACACAATGGCGATTGTATTGTTATGAATTTTGATAATCCATACACTGCCAATAAAATTCTGCAGAAGTTTCAGATGGGTTATCCGGGCTCTGGTTCTAACATAGTGATTTTGTCCCTTAGATACTTTTACCCTCAGGAACCCTGGCTGCATAGAGTCGATATCAATAGTAAAGATCTCACACACCTAAGGGATACCACGAGACAGAATCCCTCTCATCGAATAAATACTCGTTCCCAACATATGAGGAATAGGGTTAATCCTCCCTTCTCTCAAGGATTGGAATTAACGAACAGATATCAGCCACTATCAGATATTGATGAGTGTGACTGACTAACCCCTCAGGCGTTAGGTGAAATAAATCCCCAAATCTCCACACAGGTTCAAAATAAAGATAATGTAATAGATAAACCTCTGATTCCTAGAAATAATATCTTATCTTGGAACATTGCTGGGTTGGCTAGGAAAAGTAGTGATCCGCGTTGGATTGCGTTTGTTACCCAGTATATGATTATAAACCTACAGGAAACTTGGGACATGGATAACAACTACTACCTAGATGGTTATCAGGCTTTCTTTGTTCCGGCCTCTCCTTTGGCCAGTGGCAGGCCTAAGGGAGGCCTTGTAACATATGTCTCATTAGACATTACGGGCCTCATGTACGTAGCCGAATAGCGGTCGGTAACGGCCGATTTTCGGTAATTATACCGTTACCGACCGGTATTTAGTCAAGTGAGATGTAGGAGGCCAAAAACCAAAAATCGGTAAATATGAAGCGGTAAATACCGATTCATATTTACCGATTTCTAAAATACCGATTCATATATACCGAATACATATTTTCCGATTCGGTAAATATGAAGTGGTAAATATGAAGTGGTAAAACGGAAAAAGACATGTAGGTAAATTCGGTAATTTAGAAATCCATGAAATTCGGTAATTAAGAGTCGGTAATTAACACAGATTGAAAGCAGGTGGTAATCATCAACAGTGCATAAAATAAATCCCAAAATGCATCAGCGTGGACAACATGGCCGCTCTGTATGTCATTGCAAGGCGCCTACGTCTACAGGCAGCAGGTCTGAGGATATGGAGACGGGAGGAACGCATATACAGACAGCGCATCACACTCTTCCAACTGACTGAGGCTGAGATACATGAAAGGTACAGGCTACACCCACAAACCATCATGGACCTGATAAGGGACCTGCACCCACTCCTGGACCAGCTAACAAGAAGGGCGCAGGCCATACCACCACATGTGCAGGTTCTCTGCAGCCTACATCTACTTGCTTCTGGAAGTTACCAGGTGGTGATAGCTGCGGTGGGCGGTGTATCCCAGAGTTGCCTGTCCCGTTTCTTCAGGAAGTTCCTGGATGCCATGATGCAGAGAATGCACCACTACATCAGCTTCCCAAACACACAGGCTGAACTGCAGAAAACTAAAACTGACTTTTATCACATGGCACTGTTCCCCCATGTCATTGGCTGTATTGATGGCACACACATCCCAATCTGCCCACCAGCTGCCACTGAGCACATCTACAGGAACAGAAAGTCCACCCACTCCATCAATGTGCAGGTAATCTGTGATGCAGGGAACATCATCACTGATATTGTTGCGAAGTTTCCTGGGAGCACCCACGACTCCTACATCTTCCAGAACAGTGGGATCTACACACGACTGCTTGCCGGAGAATTTAGAGAGGGATACCTGCTAGGTAAGTAACAGTGACGCCCCATGAAACCTGCAAATCATAGTGTATTGAGGCATGTGACTGATGGTTCCCTTTTACTCACCTAGGCGACAGTGCATATGCCGTGCGGTCATTCATCCTGACTCCCTACCTACACCCATCAACCCAGAGTGAGAGACGATATAATGTGGCACACAAATCTACACGAAATGTGGTGGAGCGCACGTTCGGACTATTGAAGAGCAGGTTCCGCTGCCTCCATAAAAGCGGAGGTGCACGCCAGTACACACCCATCATCTGTTGCAAGATCATTGCCACTTGTGCAATGCTGCACAACCTTGCCACAAAGAGAGGTACAGAGGTGGAACTAATAGATTTTGAGGACAATGATGATGAATCAGGTCAGCCAGAGGACAACGCTGCTGGAGTGCCAACAGCAACAGATGGGAGAGCGAGACGGGCAGAGATCACATGCAACTATTTCTGAGTAAGTAAGGGGACACAGTCAGTTGTTGTCTGTAATGACGTAGTTTAATAATGCGCCACTACGCCACTAAACAAGGATAATGCCATTCTGGCAACATTGCTCATTCACAAGTGTGAAGTCCAGGGTTACGTCACCCAATAGTCTATTGCTACGCGGTGCAGCATCAAAGTTTGCGGCCACGCGCTACATTGTGGGATGGCACGGATTCAGCCTCCTCACTGGTGCCAGCCCCATGCCGCCTGCTGCTCCTGCGTGTTTCTGGGACAGGGGGTGTGATGCTGCTCCTGCTGCTGGTGTCCATGCTTTCAGCAGCATCCCCTGCACCACTTGTGGCCGCCTGACTGGTCAATAGGACCTCCAGGGCACTGGTGACCTGCACCATCCCCCTAGTGACGTCGCTGCTGCAGTGTGTCAGGCCCTCCTGCATGTTCACTGAGCGCCGGCAGAGTAGTGATGTTGCAGTTGCCAGGCGGTTGAGTGCCCTGGTGTGCCTGTCTCCCCTCTGCCGTTCCCGGCGCCTTGCAGCTCTATCTGCGTCCAACTTGCTGCACAACAGCTGCATGGACTGTGACACGTCCCGCAGGCCCGCTGCCATGTCAGTTATCCCCGCCGCCATTGCGCAGATGTTCCTGTCCATGTGTTTGAATGTGGTTCTCAGTCCCCGCACATGCCGCTGTACTGAAATGACTGCCTTTGTTTGCAGGCGCTGTTGTTTTAACATGTTGGCCTCAAGGCCCCCAAAGACCCCATGGCTGTGATCGATTGGTGGTGGACTTTGCTCACGCGACCTGCGGCGCCGTCCTGCACGCGTGTCTTCTCCCTGTGAGGTGGAGGGCACAGTGGTATGTCTCCCATCCTGGGGCATAGTATTTGGCTCCGGGCCCCTGCTGTCATCAGATGATGTGTGTAACACGCGCAGCCTGGCAGCAGCACGCCTCCTCGACCTCACTATTGCAGGCGGTGATGTGGCCAGTGACTCCAGCATGAGTGGTGATGCTGGCTCAGGTACTGGTGATGCTGGCTCAGGTACTGGGGATGCTGGCTCAGGTACTGGGGATGGTGGCTGTGGCAACGCTCTCTGGCCAGAACTTGTGCTGCCCGTAGCTGAACTGGCTTGATGGTGTGCCCCCTCTCCTGTGCCATGTGCAGTCCTGCGCGATGTTACGTCTGTGGACAGAAAGGCAACATCAGCTCAGTGTACCTGACGGCATGCATTGCAAGCTTGACAATAAATTGATGTAACACTCTCACATAGTCCTCTGTCTGCTTTAGGCTAATGTGTGTACCATGCATCATTGTTCTGTGCTATTCTGTTCATGGTGGGGGATCCCTGACTACATCTCCCATAATGCATTGCCTGTCTGCAGTAACACATGGACTGGAGTGGGATACTCATTTCACAATGGGGGATGTGGGATAGGGGTAGGGGGGCTACATTGCTGTGCATTCCTCTTACCTTGTTGGGTGGCAGCTCTGGCAGAGCTGTCGGCATCCCCAAGGCCCACGACACTCTCGTGCTCGATTGTCGACTGCACCAGCTCCTCCAGTTCGGTGAGGGCAGGTGCCCTGTTACTTCCACCTCCTGTTCGGCTGGCCTCCTTTTGGATGTCCCCCATCTTCCTCTTAGTCACGATGCGCAGGTCGTACCAGCGTTTTTTTAGTACGTCAATGTCCCTGTGGGTCACTCCCACTGCATTTACCTGCGCCTGGATTGCCAGCCAAATAGTGCGCTTCTCACACTCTGCCACTTGCAGGGATTGCCTCCCAAAAAGCTTCTGGTGCTGCTTCACCACCTCCTCCACTAGCACCTGGAGTTCCTTGGGGCTGAATTTCACCTTGCGCCTCCTTTCCCCTCCTGTCCTCTGGCTGGACATAGTGAAGTTTGGTCTCAACAATCAGGCACTGGCTCCCTGCCTCTCCTCTGCACTCCCAGCCTCTACTGAGTCTGTTGATTGAGTGCACCTGCCTGGGTGTGGCCACTTCCTACTTGGGTGGGGTTTGGTTGCACAGGATTGGCTGTTTCAAACAGTCATGTGATTTCGTTTTTCCGATTCGGTATTTTCCGATTCGGTATTTACCTCGGTAAATACCACCGCGGTATTTACCGAATCGGTAAATTCCGATTCTTGAATACCGAATGTTACCGATTCGGTAAATATTACCGAATTGTTACCTACATATAACTTACCGATTCTTAAATACCGATTCGGTACGGTTCGGTATTTAAGAATCGGTAAATTTTATTTACCTACATGAGGCCCTAAATGTGATGTGCGCCTGATCACCCATTCCCACCCCGGAATTTTAGCAATCACACTAAGGAAGGGGCATGTAGAGTGGGGGATAATCAACTTTTATAACTCCCCATCTACAGTGGAAGATGGAGGAAACATCAAGTCCCTGGCTATATTTATAAAAAAACATATGGCCAATATCCTGCACAGTTTGATTATTACCGGGGATTTTAATATCCACCCATGCGGTAATCCTTCCACTACTTATTTAGCAAATTTAGGTTGCCCACTAATACCTGGTCTACACTTTGAGCATACATCACATGGAGAGGAACTAAATGATTTCCTGTGTGAACATGATATGGGGTCAGTTATGTCTCATATGAGTCCGTCCACATTGTATACCATCCCAACCTTTATAGGTAAAGGGAATGGAACTTTTATCGATTATATCATGATTTCATCTTCTTTAATTTCCCATTTAGGGGATTTTCTTATTTTAACTAACGAATTTAGTGATCATAATCCGCTGTCGGTTTACCTTGGTGGTATACTGTCTGATCCTATATGTTCTAAACCAGCTACAGGAGTCTTAAGACCCACCGATGGGAAAAGGAGGCTAAAGTGGACCCAAATATCGCCCAGTGTTTTCAATGAAAAAGTAAAGACCCACTGTACGGGAGAAATAGACACCTGCACAACTGCTGGAACAATGGCCAGATCCGTTTTGGACGCCTTTGTCAACTTGTCCATAAAAATATCTGAACTATTGTTAACAAGTTCAGGACATAATGTTAACCATGGCCCTAAATGGTTTGATAAAAACTGTTCCAAGGCTGCCAAACTATTAAAAGAAGCACTTGCAAAAAAAACCAGAGACATAGTGGCAGTACGTACTCTGAGAAGGTCATATAGGGATACTTTAGCACTCCGTAGGTCCTCTTTAAAAGAAGAGGCCTGGGAAGAACTAGTAGACAGTAGCACTCTAAAAGATAGTGCTAGGTTCTGGAAAACTGTAAACGGTCCCTTATTCCATCAGGTGGGAGGGGATGGTCTGGTGGCTCATATTGGCGAAAGTGATTGGGTCAATCACTTTAAAGTAATGTTTGATTGCCCGACCGAACTTAACGACAGTAGAGTGAACTGTAGAGCTGCTTCTACAATAACATTTACCGAATTGGAGATTTTGGATGGAATCAAGGGTCTGACAAGTAACAAAGCTCCGGGGCCCAATGGGATTCCTCCAGATTTATACAAATCAGACCCCCAATTCTGGGCAGCTATTCTTTGTCCGGTATTTAATGCGGCAGCCACAGAAGGCTGTTTAAATAGCTGGGCACTGTCCACTATAGTGCCGGTGTTCAAAAAAGGTAACAGAAATGACACGAGCTGCTACAAACCAATATCACTTATAGACTCGGTTGTGAAGGTAATGGGGCGTGCTATTCTAACTAGGCTGAAGGATTGGGCAGCTGAAAACAAGATTTTAACAGATTGTCAGTATGGTTTCCATGCAGGACGCTCGACTACCACACAGTGTCTTAACCTTTATTTATTGCTTAATAAATACACTGTGGTAAATCTTGGTTCGATTCATCTCGCCTTCATGGACCTCTCATCAGCCTTTGATTGTGTCAACAGGTCGAAGCTCTGGCGGGCCATGGAGGCGAGAGGGGTAGATGCGGGGTTGATTAACTTTTTAAGGGATTTGCATTCTTCAACCCGAGCAAATGTTAGGTATGGCAAAGATTTAAAGGTTACAACTGACTTTCTTATTAAGAAAGGCGTTAGGCAAGGATGTATCATGGCCCCATTTTTATTTAATTTTTACATCAATGATCTTGAGAGGACCCTGGTAGAGTCTGGTGCAGATTTCCCGCGTATAGCGGGAAGGGGTATTCCCGTCCTGCTGTACGCGGATGACGCTGTACTTTTAGCTAGAACTGAAATTGGGCTCCAGACCCTGTTAAATTCTTTCCATGGGTTCATGACCAAGCTAGACCTGAAGATAAACAGCACAAAGTCATACACCATGAGTTTGGGCAAACGATCAAGGAAGTCTTTCATTTCTAAAACAGGGGGAGATCTAATTCCTAGCACCAAGGTGTTCTCTTATTTGGGAGTCCTATTTGATGATAAATTAAAGTGGAACGCCGTTATACACAAAAAAAGGGGGGAGATGGCGCGGGCTAATGCAGCAATCTTTAACTTCGCCACTAAAATAGGGAAGAAACCAATAGGGGCTATGCTTCAGGTATATAGAGCAAAGAGCATTGCCATAGCAACCTATGGTAGTGAGCTGTGGGGACGTGCTGTGATAAATCCCATACAGGTCGAGGAAAATAAGTTCCTAAAAAGACTTCTATGTGTCCCGTTAAGTACTACAAACTTGGTGGCCCATGAAGAACTTGGAGTACCTTACATAGCCGACCAGATAGAAATGAGCCCCATGACTTTTTGGCTACAGTGCTGGCTCAACCAAGACATACCCTTGACTCAGGATATACTCAGAGATTGTCTGGCTCTGGAGAATAAGATACGGATCCCGTGGCTTTCTTATATCAAGAAAGGATTTGAATCAATTGGAAGGGGTTCCTTGTTCTCTAAACCTGAAGAGATCCTTAAAAAGGACATTCAACTGGTTAAATCCCTGTTTTTGAATTATAGGACACAAGAGAGGGAAGGGATTGAGCTTACAAAACCCAGTGTCCGGTCACATATTGCTTTAATAACCACACATACTGCTGAACCTTACCTAATGTCTACCCTTACGACTCATGAAAATTTTTTATTGCCCAGGTTTAGATGTAATACATTCCATATTTTATTGGCTAGACCCAAAGTGGGCCATTTGGGACAGATGTTACCGGTATGCGGTTGTGATGGACAATCTTCACAAAACCTAGTACATTTTATGTTTTTTTGTAATTTTTATTCTGTCCCAAGGAAAACCTATCTGACACCAATTTTAAAGAAAATAAACTTTACCCAAGTTAAACCTGCTTTAATGTTTTTACAATTATTGCATATGGATTGTATATATTTTACTGTCCGTTTTTTAAAATCAATAATGAAATCAAGAGCGGTTATGTATTGTTAAATTGTCAAGGGAACTTTATATTTGGGCTGTGATTCTCAATTTTGTATGTACACGACTTTTTATGAATTTATACACTAAATTCGAAATAAAGTATCTTTGACTACTAAATTAGGCATGGACTTTAACATTTATGGTATAACTATTAGTGTTAGAATCTATGCTGGGGTTATTATGCTAGACAGGTGTGGTGAGGGAGAGCATCTTCATGTGAGCTGTTTTCTTTGAGTTCCTCTTTGGCTGCTGCTATCTGAACCTGACTCTTTAACTTTGCTCCTCATACCTTTGTGAGGTTGCCCCTAGCTTTCACTTCCTGCCGGAGGGTTAGCTCTTCAGACTATTAGCATGCTGTGCTATAGTTTTCTTTGGTTCGTATGATACTCTGTAATTGCATTGATCTTGTTACAATGCTCTTTTTTCACTCTTCCTATCCACTCACTCATGCTCGTTAAATGAGATGTTATTGTGTATTACCTTGTTTCTCTTGTGTGATGAACTGAGATTCAATGCTGTGCCTTTGTTTTATCATTCCATATGCTTTCAAAGAATTAGATAAAGCTAAGTGAATAGTAAAATTGTGTCTGCCATTATTGACGATTATGACTACTGAAATTTAAACATTATGATTTATAGTTTGGTTTGAAGAATATTTCCTTTGTTGTAGGTGGGTATTATCAATCTTAACATTTGTCAATCCCTGTCAATTCTCAAAAAGGTTCATCGGAGGACCAGTTATAGGTATGGGACAAATTTTTGTTTCGTAAGGAGAAAGGTTTAGTGGTTATTAAATAGGTTACGTGAAGTGAATATGTTTACCCCATGTTTTCGCTGCATGAGCCCAAACTGGGTGGGCTGTTACAACCTTATTCTGTGTCAGTGAGTTTTGTCATGCTACTCTGACTATTCTACTCTTTGTTGCCTTTACCCAGTACCGTGATGGACCATGACAGCACATCAGTGGGTAAATGTCCAGGCTTGCACAAACCCTGGCCTGCACAAACACTGAGTGAAGGAAAAGATGATTCGCAAGCTCCTTCACTGCACCATTGTGTGATTGGTATTTCTTGCCCTAATATCCCTACTTCCTACCACATCACTTGACTGATTATGCGTTTTCCCCATTGTCCCCTATAGATATGTTCAAAGTAATTTATTTTTCCCTCATTAGCCACCATTACATTTCCATTAAAAAGCAGCTACATATTTAGGAGGGAAAAAAGTGGATGCAAGAGATTTGAAAGGCAATGGAGGAAAGATTACGATCCATAAGCGAAGCAGAAGTATAAAGGAGCTTTAAAAAACACTACGTAAAACGATGGGAATGGCCAGGAAAGAGTACTTTGTTAAACAGATCGAGGGTGCAGAGCACTTGAGCAAAGACATTTTTAGAATTGTTAGATCCTCACTAATCCTTCTAAGGCTGAAGGAAAAACCATGCCATCCTTAGCTCTATGTTCCAACCTATCCAACTTCTTTGAGGAGAAGATTCAGATTGTTTACTCTTCTTTCACATCTGAAGAGCCATTAGTTGCTCCTCAGGCCTCAATAACGTGTAAGACTAAGGGCACCTTTATAGAGTTTGCCCATATAACTTTGCAAGAATCTCTGGCTGAAATCTTGAGGTGCACGTCGGGCTCTCCCGCTGACCCTTGACCCCCTAAGATTTTATATCACTTGCTCACTGGATTAATCCAGTATTGAATTATATCTGGAATATGTCTTTGGTGGCAGGCATCTTTCCTGATATCTGGAAGCAGACTCTCCTATTACCGCTCTTGAAAAAATCCAATGCTGACCCCAAGGAGCTTGGGAATTACCGTCCTATTTCTCTGTTACCAGCGCCAGCAAAAACATTTGAAAAATGAGCACAACGCCAACTCTCCACATATGTCAACTTTCATGCCATCTTGCACGATACTCAGTCAGGCTTCTGAACTGGATACAGGACTGAAACCACCTTGGTGGAGGTGGCTGAATCCATAAGAATATCGGGAGTATCGACTATGTTGATCCTGCTGAATTTATCCGCAGCCTTCGACACAGTCACTCACCCTATACTACTAAATAGACTTGAACAGTTTGGTGTCCAGGGTAGGGGTGGGCGGAATTTGCGAAATTCACTTTCGCAAATTATCGCGAAAATGTTAAAAATCTCCGCAAACACATGGAAATATCGCAAAGATGCAGAAGTTTTTTTCCCGCCCGTTCGCGGTATTTTCTGCTTGGTCGCGGCTCGCCAACTTACCCATGTGGTTACTCGCGGGCGCGGCCATCTTGTTTTTACTTGTCTCACCGTGCATGATCGCGAGAAGAAAGACGTGATCGCGTGACGCATGACGTTACTGCGGGCGCGAACTGTAGCGAGACAGCGCAAATGGCTACCAACAATCCAACATCTCGTGGAGAACGCGACCGGATCGGGAAAACTTGTCGGCGAACGCGGGGATTTAGGTAAGGCGATCACGCGCACGCGAGAATGTATTATCTTACAGCGCGAGCAAGAAACAAATTATCGCTAAGCTGCGGAATGCGGACATTTTTACATTTTCACGCTTTCCGCGGAACGCAAAAATGCCAAATTATCGCAATTTCCGCAAACGGAACGGAATTTTGGCCCAGGCCTAGTCCAGGGCATTGCCCTGGCGTGGATCCAGTCTTATCTTTACAACCGTAATCAAAGTGTATTTCTCCCTCCACACCAATCATCATCTAAGTCTTTGAGTTGTGGGGTCCCACAGGGCTCAGTATTAAGCCCCTTTCTTTTTAACATCTACCTGGTATCACTCTTCAATCTCATTGACACCTGGGAGTTATAGGCTGTGTCGTATGCTGACGACTCCCAGCTGATATTCTCCTTTAAGGACCAGTCAAAGGACCCATTTGCCAGATTAAAGAGCTGCCTGAAAGATATCACTAGCTGGATGAACAATAACAATTTGAAATCAAATGCGGACAGGACAGAGATCATGTTCTTTGGCCAGCCCTTCCCCCTATCCACAGGACTTTGGTGGCCTGCTGAGATGGGTACCCCGCCATGTCCGGTAAAGTCAGCTAGATATTCTGGCGTTAAGTGGGATTCAGATCTATCCTTAGAAACCCACATTCATTGAATTGTCAACCTGCTTTGGAAAATTAAAAACTTTAAAAAAAATCCTGCACCTCTTGCCAGGTGAGCAGGAGGACGGTGGTTCAGGCGGCGGTAACATCCCATCTGCACTATGCTAATGGCTTCTTCCTAGGACTGCCCAGATATCAGATTCACAGACTTCAGATGATCCAGAATGCAACGGCGAGGCTTATTCACAGAGAGCTTTTCCACCAGCACATTTCCCCTCACATCAGGGGCCTCCATTGGCTCCTGGTTGCAAAACACATCGAATTTAAGGCCTTGACCCTAGCTTTTCGGGCAATCCACAACATAGGACTGAGTTACCTCAGAAAGAGACTGCTCCCATACCAATCGACCCGCACTCTGAGATCAAACTCTAAGCTCTTATTGTGTGTTCCCAGGTTTGTCAAGGCCAGGACGGGAGGCAGGGCTTCCTTAGTAAAGACAGCTATGCTATGGAATGCTTTAGCTTTGCATATCTGCATGCTGGGTACTGAATCCGAGTTCCGAAAGCAGCTGTAGACGTGGCTCATTGGGTAGGTCAGCTTATGCCCTTATCTACTGACTGCCGCTAAACGCTGGGACGCCTCTGTTTAGGGTAGCTATTTGCGCTATATTAAGTAACGCTATTATTATTATTATATTTTGTCAGTGTTTTAGTCGCTTCACATTTACTCCATGTAATCTTCATTGCCTAACTCTCTAAGTCACCTTTTTAGTTTAATTATCCCAACTGCTATAGATTTATCCTGTCTATGTGTGTCACAGGCTATTTTTTATACTTTGGTATCCGTGTTGATGAGGTCCTCCTTGATTATCATCTCTTATGGATGCTTTTGCAGCCTGGAGTAAAGATCAGAAGATGTTCCCAAGGAAACAGCCACAGCTGAGGATGATAGAAATGGTCTTTCTGTGCATCCCTATCCACTCTTCCATTATGTCTCCTACCCTCAAGTCCAAAAGCGTAAAAGCAGTGGGAAGCAGTTGGAAAGATAGACAGGATAATGAAAGAAGGGTACCAGAATTATAACTAGGTGAGCTTCTTGCCCTTACCCCTCCATCTGCTTCTTTTTTGTTCTCTGTTTACCACAACTGATTCCCTAGTAGACCACACTGAGAGACTGGGATGATGTAGGTCAAATCAGATATAAGGGGAAAATATGGTGAGGGCAGGCCTATAAACCTATGAATCTAATTGTATCCATATAGAGAGCTATGTTTCATGAAATAGATAGCCATGTCAAGGACCATGTTATATGGAGAGGACTGTTTCATAAATAAATAGAGAATAGACAAATGTGCATTCCTTCCCATTTGTTCGTGTAGAAGAAGAAATAGTAGGTGAATGTGCAAATAGAGCTTATTAACTGGAGAAGTGAGAAGAAGGACTTCACTGCCAAGTAGGAAGCCTTAATTTATGAACTGTTGATACCCAACTTCATGTCTCATCTAACAACACAGTTGTGATCAAGAGGTAATTGTATATTTCTGAATACCGAAGAGAAAGCTCTCTACAGGTGCTACTGGTGCTAATGAAAACATGCAAGGAGAAAACTGTGGGCATCAGAAGCATCTTGGACTGCAGATGCTCCTCCTGAAACTATTGGTTGGAAAACATTATTCAATTTCACATATATGAAATATGCTTTACTACATTACGCAAACTTGAGTTAGTCAGCTCATGTGTCCGTTAAAAATATGAACGTGTTTGAAAAAGCAGTGGTTTAAAACTGATTGGCATGATGATACCATTGGAAATTCCACTATAATGGGGCCAATTACGATGTCGCTCTGAAAGCCTCCAACCGCTAGTCAGAAGTTTTCCGACCACGGTTGGAGGTTTTCCAACCGTCACTGTCGGTTTGCAGTCCAACTGCTGAATTACAATGTCGGCGGTTGGAGTGTGAACCGGTCGGTCATTCTGACGCGGTTCTGAATGGCTCTCGGAGTCTTCCGGCTAGTCGGAACCACACCACAATCCCCTATGAACGGCTTTTCCCCCGTCAGGATTACAATGTTGGTTTCCCACAGCCTTCCCATGCAGGCCTTTCCCACATGGAAAGACTGTCGAAAAGTGACTAGCAGGGTCCCCTTGCCTCCGCAGCCTATGGCTGGGGGCCAAGGGGGTACCTAGGGTGCCCCCCTGTAAATCCATGCACTGTGGGGCAGGCACCATGGGGTGCCTGCCACAGGGTGCGGGTTTTTACACACACCCATTTCTTTATGGGAGCCTGCATTCCGGCCAGTTTACGGCCGTAACACAGGCTCCCATAGGGAACTGTGAGTATCCGACCAAACAGTGTTCGGTCGCATCATAATCAGGTGGTTTAAACCCCCGACCTGAGGCCGGCTAGTCCTGAGACCAAGACGGTGTCTTTCGGAGGCAACTCTGACCAACGTCATAATAAGTCCCATAGTGTTGTCCCCAATAAAGGGGTCTATTATAATAGCGGGCGGATCGCCACTGCCCATATGGCGGTGGTGATCCGCCTGCCATTACCTGATGCCCGCCTCCCATTTCCCCCCCGCCATATTACGATGGCGGGGGGACCCCGGCCGACGGAAAGACCGTCCGCCGGTTTTCCACCTGTCGGCGAGTCGACCGGTCGGAAAAGGGGCTGTATATGGTGGCGGTGTCTGCAAGACACCGCCGTCCATATTACAATGAAGGCAGAGTAGTGCCTTTCAGCCATGGAAAGGCATGCGTTTCCTGAATGTGGGGGCCCGTTGCAGGCCCCCAGGGTGTTGGGGGGGTGGGGGGTGCACATGGGAGTACCTATGGTACCCCATGCATTTGCATGCACAACATGGCAGGCACCCGCGGTGCCTGGCACGTTGTGCATGCAAATGCACAAGGTGCATCCACAGCATTGTGTCAGGCGGTGCAGTGAGCACCGCCCACCACAATGTTGTGGGTGGGGGATGCCACCACCACCGTGGTGGTGGCATCCTAATTGCCGGAGCAGGACTGCCGCACCGCTGGCGGCGGTTCCAGCACTGCTAGGGTGGCAGGCGGACTTTCGTCCACCCCACATCCTAATAGACCCCAAAGTGTCTAAGGTGGTATATTTATGTTATATTTCTGCCACTCATAAATTATGTCATCCATTTGTAATTTTGCTTATGGTGTGATCAGAGTGTGAGATCACGCTCAGACCTTCATTTGCTTATGTGATCAGGTTGACAATTACACATTTATTACACCTCATAATACTGTTGGCATGAACTATTTGTATCATTCTGTCAGGGCTTAAAGAGATTCTTGCTAAAAGGTCTCGGTCTGCAACAAGGTACAATGTCATTGGGCGTGCATAGCACAGACTGGAACTGTAAGCTCTATCACAAGAAATTTGCTTTCCTCATAGCATCACTGAAATTCGGACCAATGGTTTCAAAGCTCCTTCAATATAGGACGATCAACCTGATTTCAAAGTGGGAGCACAGACCCTCCGCAAGTGGGTGCTGCTGAGTAACTTCTTTTCCCTGTAAAGATTCCTGTGAAGTCCCTGGGACCCCGTGACCCTCAACACAAAAAGCATCTGGAGGGCCCTCCAACTGTGCACAGTTTGCGGACCTATGGAGCTCCTGTATCATAGAAGAGGTCGCTCAGGTGTGTGAGTCATCTCCTGTGATATGGAAATTTGCGAGCGGTGCTAAAAAACAGGTACCAACCTCGTTGGTAAGCCCAGGACACTTATTTAATGCCGTCACATATGGCCATATGTATAAATGACACCATTGTCTAGATTCTGAAAGGTGTCACGCAACTCAGCGCACCACCCAAAGAGCTTGTGCTGCATTGTTTAACAGGGAGCGAGCAGGAGAGTGCCGTATTCACAGAGATATGACTCTCCTTCCCTCTTCCTGGCCTCGGTGCTGATTTCAGCTTCCGTGCCCAGGCACACACCTTCGCACCATAGTGCTAGGGTGTGTGCCTGAGTCTACCATAGGTTTTGTACAGAAAGGATCCTTCCTGTACAAAATAATATGCCTAGACAAGTTTAAAGCTTTTCCTACTTCGTATGTGAGCTGTACAGTGCAGCACACATGCAAAGGCGGGAAAGCAATGAGAAATGAAAACATTTCTCCTTTTAATGCCTGCTTTCCAACGGTGTTAATTTTTGTTGCTAAACCCTGTCTACTAATGTTAGTAGATTGGGTTTAGCGTCAAAAAGAATGGGTGGTTGCATGGGAACGCCCATATACCAACCATGTAATGTCCCCTTAATGCAAAATAATACAAAGCAGCGTTTCGCTCTGCTATACGCTACTTTTCCATACAAACCAACGCTAGTACCAATTAGCGTTGGTTTATTAATCTCCAAATAGGTTTAGCGTCGGGTTAGCGTTACAAAAGTGATGCAAACCCAATGCTCAACCTTTTAGAATCTGGGCCTATGCGTCTCTTTTGCACATTGAAACTAAGACTACAACTTCCAGAATGCATTAGGTTAATGAAAAGCCACGACAGTACACATGTATCCTTGATGAAAAAAGCCACCGAGTAATAGATTGCAGATGCACTCTGAAACAAATATTCTGTTAGTCAATACAAATACTGGTGCAAAATTCGCAGATTTTCCATTTACCCGGTCAATATAATGCATTTATTTTTCATCATGTAAGTCAATCTCAGGAAAAATTAGTCAAATCGACTTTTTCCATAAATATATAAGGTGAAAATCTCAACAGGAACAGAATAAAAAAATGTACTGCAGATCGAGGTGATTTTGGTATACACATAAAATCTATGGCAAAGCACTTTTGTGTTTGCCATAAAAGGTGAAATGGGTAAATGAGTTAAAACATCTGTGTGAATTGCAGTCCATGGGGGGTTGGGGTGCTTGCGCTGTTTGTTATGTCACAACGACCTTGAAAGGAGTCATAAGAGCTGAGGTAGATATGGTTTCTTATCTACTCTTGCGAAAATTATATGGTTCAGGCACGACAGATGTGAGAAAAGCAAGCACTGAAAAAGGGAAAACGGTCTTATCTAAACAAGAGCAATTGTGTAATCAAAGCATTTTCCAATGTTTTAGTGAGAAAAAAGTGAAAGAGGGTTGCTAAATCCGCCCCAAAAACTTATAGTGTCAAGTATTGAATTGTTAATTTGCACGTTAAAAACATGTGAGAGAAGTCCCCTGGCTCTGCGTCGCCAATATAGGGGTCCTGGCAGTCACACTTAAACTCTGTTCCATCTATTCATTGTTCCTGGGCAATGTTTTCTGTTTGGTAACTATCGGGCATATCAGCAAGGTGTCGATGAAAAATTATCGCCGCTTTAGCGTCCGTTTTCGGACAAAAAGCGGCGATAATTTTATCGCTTAATCAGCAAGGTCACGCTAACGCGTGATTCCTTGCTTTAGCTCCCTTTCCCATAACGCTAAGAAAACTAGCGCTAACCACAGTTAACGCTACTTTCCTTACGCCTGCTTTCACCCTGACTTAGCCATTATATCCAATGTAAGGTGGATCTAATGGCTAAGTATGCCCTGCCTTATCAGCAAACTAACTCCAAAATGTGTGAGATTATCGCTGGATTTCCTGCGATAATCTCACTTTTGGCTGTTAGCGTGAGGAATTTTATCGCTTTTGAGATTCGCGTTGCTGATAGCACGCTATCTCAGCGATAAAATTCCACGATAGCAGGCGATAATTATCTTAGAGCTAAGTGCGCTTAGCGATAATTATCGCCGGCCCTTGCTGATATGCCCCTATCTTTTTTGTTAACACTGCCCCAGATGCCCCAATGCCATGCTGTTTTTTCTCTCACCCTAACAAGCCATACCAATACATTGCTGTTTATGGTGCCATGTTTTGTGGATCTTCGGAATGTATTGCATATTGTATTTATTTATTCATTTATTTTTGCATTCTATTCTTATGTATTTCTTTGTAGTATGCTTATTTTATGTTCACTTTTTATGAAATAAAATATCAAAAATAATATTTTAATTGTTTCTTTGTAAAATGCTGTGTATTATGTTGTTCCATTGTATAGCATGCAGAAATCATTGAAAAATAAAGCAATTTTAGGAAACTTCAATGGATTGTGAACATTTATTTAAGACTATTCAAACACAACCTTGCAAATATATGCGTATGGGCGTGTGTCTAAATTGTAAGTACATCTTTGACTTTTATGGCATTCACAAATGATTCCATGTCAACTAATAGGGCTCTTTAAATGTACTTTATAGGGATACTCGTATGTGTACATTCGTACGCACAGAGCAAAGTACTGGCGTATATGTTTGGAAGTGTAGAGCACAAAGGGGCATATTATCAAGCACGGCGTTAAAATTATCGCCGCTTTAGCGGCAGAAAACTGCCGCTAAAGCGGCGATAATGGGCTTGATAATATGCCGCAGAGAACTCCAATAGAAGCCCATATTGACACCAGAACATGGGCTTCTATGAGAATTCTCAAGGGCATATTATCAAGCCCATTATCGCCGATAATTTTAACGCCGTTTCTTGATAATATGCCCCAAAGTACATTTCCACTTTGCAACTTTTATGCATCATCTGTGGGGCATTTCTCTGCCGTTCCCCACCCTGAAAATGGTTTTACTCCTGACCTAGCAAAGAGTAAATGTGGGGTCGTTTCCGAATGGGAAACTTACTGGAAAATGTTTTTGAATACTTCTAAACTTGTGAGTCTTTAAGTGTTCTCCAACCTTAGCATTTGTGCCACCTTTAGATACCCAACAAGATACCCAACTAGCCACCTCTAGGGGCAGATTTCTTCAGAGTAAAATGCCACCATGCTGGTTGAATTTCCATGTGAGCAAACCGCATTTTACAAGGCCAAAAATCACACACTATTGCATATGTTGTTGAATTTAAACATGCCTTTGCCATAGTAAATAATGATTCTTCTTCCTTTTGGGTTTCATGTTTGTGATTTGGGCCCGTCCCCACCTTCTTTATTGAACTCTGCTCTCAAGACTCTTTCTGCCTCAAGTTAGACATCCACATGCAAGTACCTTCAACCAGAGAGTCAAAAAGATTTTACACATCACAAAGGTTGGTTTACAATTATAAAATTGATTTACTTAATGACAGCTATTCGTGCGACTACATTTACTCATATTAGTGTTGGGGGATCCCACAGCAGGGAAGCCCCAGGAGCTTGTGACTCCAGAGAATTGTATACATGTTTTGGTCATTTGGAAACTTTGCTCCGACCCCTTCCTGCCCTGGATAAAGTTGTAGATTTACTCCTAAACAGAGCAGGAGTAAATCCCTTTCCGAGACATGTCTCAAAATGGAACACCTTCTAAAATTGGGGTGTGGAGGGCCAAGATAAGGGTTTTTTCTAAGGGCAATGGTTCCACAGGGCGAAAAAAAGAGAAATGTGTTTGCATTTGCAGGTGCTCTGCCTTTTTCATATGTGAGCATATATCTGTGTATATTTTGCATGTGAAAAAGAAATGCACAAATTTTTTTCATGGTTAAGCCTGAAATATTTTCGGTGGCACAGGCTTCCAAAAGCAATCTGGACAAGTTTTATAAATTCTAAATAGTCATCTATCATCAGCCATGTGAGGGTGGAAACCTGGATTGTTGCTATCCATCTCCATTACGAGCACTTGATTTACCAAGAGAATGAGATCAATGTAAAATATCAGCCAGCTAGTCATGAAAAATATTATCTATGGTGTTTTTTTTCTGTATGAATATACTGGAGAAGGTGGCTGCCACACGGTGCAGGGATGTTTAGGGGGGCTTTAAAAACAGAAAGTTACCCAAATTGAGCCAAAAAGTAGTTAAACAAACAAAAAACAAAAGGATCCCTTTTGTGCTAGATCTTATGTTGTCACCCTGTAGTAAAACAAAATGCACTGTACCAACAGCAAACCAAGAAGAGTATTCATCTAAAAAGTATACATAGTTCTGATCCCTCTATTTAGAAAATATTTTTATTGTAAGAATTCTATGTCAATACATTCATAAAATACTTGTTTCAAATTTAGTACATAATAAAAACAATAAAAATATGTATTAGCAGAAGTTCAGAAATATATCATCTGTACATCCTACTGTGATGAAATATACACATACGCAAGTACAAATACAATTTAAATGCAAATTCATATAAAAAGGTTTTCTTTTTGCATAAGGATCTCTACCACCTGAGAAATCTACACCCTTTATTCAAATTGTTCATGTACTTATTGAAATAAAACAAGTGTCAACGCGGCATTCGGTAGCTTATCAAATCGATCTCCGCCTTCTTCAGAACAATTCAATGAACAAATAGTCTTAAAAACACGTTAAAAACAGTAGTTAATCTCTTGGAGCGAGTGGTTTTCTCAAACTCTTATGCTCATGAATATATTCACATGAAGTTCTATATGAGGAGTATTGACTGTGTTGATAGTGCCAATGATGAACTTCTCAATCAAGCTCCCATCATTTGTTCCACTGTACATTTCATGAAATAATTGAAAATATCGGACAAGTGTGCAGAGTAAGAAGGAATTCTGGATCGTACAAGACCAGGGGCCAGTGATTTATTGGAAACTAAACGGGGGCTCCTAATCACAGAATAGGACATCTCAACACCCAGCACCGATTCAAAATTAAATTAAGACATAAAGGGTACCTACAGTGGAACAAATGATGGAAGTTTAACTGAGAAGGTCATCGTTGACCCCGTAACGCAACCAACACATTCAAGACTCCTCATACAGGACTCCATGTGAATATATCCATGAGTATAAGAGTAAAGGATCATGCATTAGTAAAACAATCTTTCTTCTGCAATGCAGGAGGAACCTCATTTAGAGTGGTCGAGCCTCAGGTTACTATCAAAGGAAGAGGCGGCTCCAATCTTGCCCTCTAATAAGTTAGGCTCTCCTTGAGGACTCACCCCTACCCCCCTGCTATGATCCAAGCTTTAGATCGTGCACAGGAAAGATGACTGAACTGTTTAATTTCTTACTTCTCTGGTATAGTCTGGGCCTCATCACAGCAAGATGAAGTCACCTTGCTACAAAGCATTCTGGATGCAACTGACATAAAAGAATATCCACTAGTAGCCCTTCTGTCTGCCCTAGGTCACATTTTAGAAAGGCCAGGAGCTAAACAACTGTCAATGTTCCTGGATGAAGACAAACGTTTGGATGACTGGCAGATGAGATTTGTCAATATTATTTAAGGCAGATGACATCAGTGCCAATCTAGATCAAGAAGAAAAAGTGATAGACCCGAATCTCTCTACTGCCATTGATGTAGTACATCATAGGATGCAGTTGAGACGACTTGCAGACTCTGGGTGTAGCACTATGGACTTTTACTTTTGAGTTACCCATTACTGACACCCTGACAGTTTCATTTTTGCATAAGACTCCAAAGAAAGATGGGGGGCTTTCTGGGCAAGTGGATATTTCTTTAATGGGTTCTTATAAACTGCACAGACTCTTTGACCAGCTGCATCAAAACTATGTTAATCATGAGATTAAGAAGTTAAAAGTCAAGTTTTTAATGCTTTCCTAAAAGGGGAAAAGAGTACAGTGGACTCGGATGTTAGGTGGCATCTGGTTTCGAAGTTTGACTCACTGGTGCCTAAATGATCTTGCCGCCTATTTCAAATATTTAAATCTGAGTATTCCGATGATGATTTAGAGGAGTAGCTCAAGGTCCTCATGTGTTTTTTTAAATTCCATGTTTAAACGTTGAAGGAGTGCCCTAAAAATTGTTAAATCTGACACATACTGCTTTGAATTGAATCCATTTTCCAGAGGGAGCCAGAGAAGCTGATTCAACTGGTAAGAAAATGAGACACTTATCTTTGATTGAAGATTACCCTAGCTACTATATTCTGCATCGTTTGCCATCTGTCCATTGCATAGTGATGTACAAAATTTCTGCAATTTTACACAAAATCTAAACAAAATTCTATGAAATTAGACTTAAGTGAATTGAAAATCTGTCATTTAACACCATACTGTAGTGCAAAAAAACAAAAAAGAAACAAAATTCCTATGAACAAAAGCATCTCAGAACTGTTCCCATCTATGCGTGGTAAATTTTGACCATAAATGTGGTCAATTTTTACTGCCCATGGCACATACGTTTTTAGAAGTAGGTTAGTGATGTAATTTCGGGATGTTCCCAAAACAAGGTAAATTATGCCAATGGAATATAAATCTTGCTTAGCGACAATATTGGGGCAAGCACAGGCGGACCAAGTTGCCATAATCTGTTTTTGCTTAAATAAAGGTGTTGGTCACCATATGTTTCAGAGGAATATGAAATGAAATGTCATTACCCGGCTCATAGTGCAGATATAGAACAGGCAACACTTTGTTACATATCAATTTGTTGGTCTAGATTTAGGTTTCACACCTGAGTTGCACACAGCTATGGCCTCCTTTGGACAATCTCCCAGGGTCGATAGCCAGAGGGAAGATCCCCATAGATTTGCTATGCAGAAGACTGGCAGGATTTCCGATTTTGTTTGATTGAACTTAAGGAAATTTATTTCTATATGCTATGCCACTGATGAGAGCATATTTTGAATCCCAAGAATGGTTTCATAGAAGTTCTCTTTCAGGTTAATCACAATTTGCGTGTCATCTGTATAAAGATAAGAGATAATCTTAAACGGTTTTTAAAAGTCTTGCCAATGGTTGATTATAAAGGATAAAGTGCCAGATGTACGACCATGACAATTCCCGACTGGCAAATTGCGCTTGATTGTAAGTCGCAATCTGCGAGTCGCAAAATGCCATTTACAACAGTGTCTGAGACACTGTCTCGACTCCCAATGGGGATGAATATTCATGAGACACTCTTAATTTTCAACCCCATTGGTAATGGCTGGCCTTCCCAGGGATGGTGGCCTGCTTGGCTCAGCAGACCTCTATATCTGACACAGCTTTTAAATAAAGCAGTTTTTTTTAAATTGAGCCCGTTTTCCTTAAAGGAAAACAGGATGCATTCCAAAAAAGAAAATTAAACGTTTTTGTTTCATTTTTTAAGGACAGGTAGTGGTCCCTTTCATACATGGGGTAGAAAGTCGCTATTAGGAAGGGACGCCCTTGAAACACCCCTTCCTAATAGTGAGTCGCAATTCCTATTTAGCGAATAAATTGTGACTAGCTAAATTGGAATTGTACATGGTCCAATTCATTCTTGCATGCGCAAATGGGTTGCTAACCTGTTTGTGCATGCAATTTAGGGTTGTACATCTGGCCCAAAGAGCATTGTGATGTGGCACACCCTTGCAGGACTCCCCCCTCACAGTAGTATAGTGGATGATTTAAACTGAGCCGTGTGCATTTCTTTGAATCTGGCAGGGAATGTTAATGTACAATTAGGGCTTATTCACAAAGGGATTCTGGAGTACAAAAGTGTTACTCCTTAGTACTCTTTTGTGAGCTGGCCCTAAATCATCGAAAATTGGAATAAGATGGGAATCTTCATATACGATTAGTACAAATATAAATTACTTTACCCTTTTGAACTATTACTAACAGGCAGTTGGAAGTTTCTGGGCTGATTCACAAAGGCATGTAAGAGTAAGTAAGAGTACCACTGTAGTATTACCTCCGGTAATCATTAATGATCTGGGAATTGGGACCAGGTAGTAGTGACTGTGCACTTCAAACTATAATTGTTCTGAGTGCACGTCTAATGTGAGAAATAAGATCAACAATGACATTTGTGATGTGAAACATGGTAACATACGAAAGAAAGGTTCCTGTGTGAAAGGTGTGAGAGTTGACATCTCAGTGGTATTTCCTGTCTTCACAATTTCTTTCTTTCTCTTGCAATGGTTGTATGTATCCATCCGTACATATGTAAATTGTAACTTGAAGCAGCTGTTTCACATGAAACTGTTAGTTGTCATTTGGAAGTCCAGCATAAATTATCTGCAATTATTTAGATGTTTAGTGTGAAAGGAGACAAGAACAAATAATTAAGAATTGTAAATCAATCTTATTCGTGAAAGGTCTGTGCAGATGTAGCTCTAAACCAATGATGGACTCCCATCAATTCTTGAGCGACATAAACCAGTGGCGCGTTCTTTATTGATTTTATTGATCAATTCACAACTCTCTTGAGGATTAGAGAAAACACAGAATTGACAGCTCTAAAGTACTTTACTCATTTCAAACACGGATTAACAATCAATGTTGCAGCTTTATTTGAGCATTTTACTATGTTCAATTTGTTTTAGTACTTGTGCAATAATTTATAATTTGCTGAAACAGTGACTTGAAACTTCTCTGTCAGTTTGGGGTGGCTGTTTGATTGCGGGTTTACATTAGGTGCAAGTGGTCGACTCAGGAATTGCAAGTCTGGATCTCTAACTTGAGTCAGTGTTGATTCTACAACAATTGACTTTCCAGTTCTCCATATTTTCTCATCAAAAAAGGTTGCAAATGTTTCGCACTTCTCTGCAGAAGAGTTATTCCTGGTTTTGGTGTTAGTATAACCGGTCTGTTGTTTCAGGATCTTGGTCTGTTTTTAGCATTATCGTGTTGTGATCTGAAGTATGATGCTTTGGCGTTCCGTATTAACTTCTTGCAGTTGTTTCTTTTCTGCCGAAGCGTTCTCAAGTCTGTGGTGGACGATTCTTGCCTCAATATCCACTCTGCTAATCTGAGGTTTCTCCTTTCATCATCAAGGTGCTGATTATACCTAGGGTGGAATACTTTGTTTTAAAATGTTTTTAGGTGGATTTGGCTACTGCGTTTATTATGTCTGACATTGTCCTGTTGTAGAAATCCGTTAATTTGTTCACATCACTTACTTTGTGTGGCGTCATTAGGTTACTCTGGCATAATTCGGCTAGATCATCTCTTTTTAGGTTTCTAGTGTCTCTTACCCATTATTTGGATTTGACTCCTTGACCTTTACATTTCAGTGTTGGTGCTATGAGTTAGAATATGATCTGGTGGTGGCTGAACCATTCTATGGGAAGATGGATTTGATGTTAAGCACCCCTTCCTTAGATATTATAAGATCCAGTGAGACCCCTTGGCGTGAGTTGGTTTCGTGCATGCATGTTCTAGATTGTTTCTCAGCGAGGAGGTTTTTCAGGGTGGAAACTAGTATGTCTTCTTCATCTTTCCAGTGGAGGTTGAAGTCTCCTAGAAAGGTGGGGTAGGTTGTTTTATGGACTGAACTGTGATTGTTTCCATTAACTGTTTAAGCAAGGCTTTGTTGTCCCCTAGTGGGTGGTATTTGGGGTATAGTTTTGCTGGTGATATTTGTGCTGTTAATAGTTAGAGTCCAATGCATTCATATAAGGAAAGATTGTCTACTTGGAAGTTATGGCTATTAGGGAAGTTACATGGATCACAGCAACCTCACTGCCATGACTTAGTGTGCAATCAAGCCTTTCTAGAATATAGCCATGAAGAGGGTGGAGGAGTCCATTAACCATGTTTGGGTCAGTATTGCTATGTCTAGATCATGTGATTTAATCACTTCTGCTATGTCTGTGGCATGCTTGGCCGCTGATCTGCTATTGTGTAGCGTGCATTTTAGGCCAGTCGAGGTGAGCTTGTAAGATCTGAAATGAGTGGTACTGAAATCAAGTTATTTGGGTTCATACTCTGCCCCTTCAGTTGTGGCTTCCTTGTGATGGAGTTCTTAATAGTCAGTATGTTATTTGCAGGAAGTTTGTGGGTCAGCACAATATTCCCTATAGGAGTCGATCAGGACTTCAGTGTCAATCAGAAACAGCTGACTGCGAGTTCTCTTAGGACGCCATATATTAAGTGGGACAATGGTGGAGTGGGGGTTGTTGGTTTGGTGTGGGTGTAACAATGCGTAGCAAGTGTAACTGTCCCTCACGTAATGTGAGTAGGGCCAGGTTCAGGCTAGTCAGGATGGCTTTCAACTCTGTGCTCAGTTTGTCGACTTTGTGGTCAAGCTACTTAATGTGGTCCAGTGATGGAGGAGAGAGGAGCAGCATGAGCTCCTGCTGGATCGCAGGGGTGACTTGACTGGGTGCCTTACTTGTTGGTCTGCACATGTGGTGAAAATGTTTAGTTTCTTGGTTCATGAGCTGAGTGCTCTCAGTGCATAGGGTCTCGCTGTGTCGTGTGAATGTGTGTTTCACGTTAAAATTGGTATGTGACTAGGGCTATGAGCACAGATTCTTCAAGCAATTATAGGCTTATTCATACAATGAAAGCTATATCTTCTGTGGTTCTTCCATTTAGGATTTGCCCAGGGAGCTATGCTGAGACCTAGGTGGGCTAGTACAGAGTGGCCGGTCCAGAAAATCTAACAACCATTGTCAAAGTCAATAGGTCCCATCTCTAAAACCAGGGACTCCAGCCTATTGGCTTTAGCAAGGACCTTTTTCCCATGAAGCCACCACACATATGCAGCCAAAACAATAAACATTTGAAATACTGTTCATTGAGTTTTAATAAAACTCATTTAAAGATGTCAGCAGTGTCTGCACACATACAAGAAAATGCAGGAAGCACATCTTGAAATGCTTTTTCTTTGCCTTTAAAAAACTATTCTAGAAAGAACTCTATGCACGTGCATATACTGGTAGCAATCTCGGAATAATGAAGCATAATAAAATGCATTCTACTGTGACCTTTGTCTGTGCGAAAATGGACATGCATGCACATGTATGGTGTGGTAAATATTTCATTACCGGTACTATTTTTTATGCGGTAAAGTCTAGTAAGAATAATTCAGTAAATATAAGAGGCAGAATCCGTGGTATTAGAGGTTCTAAAAGGCTTTATTCCTCTACAAAGGAATTACAGTTCGAACTGTAGGCTTCAAATTCCATCACCACGAAGGTTCAGGAAGGGAAGGCAATACATTATTGACAAGTAATGATATTTATATGAAAAGTATTACATTAAGACAGATGCAAGAGGCGTAACAGCTGATAATACAGATAATGATACACATACGTAATGAAAAAAGGCGTAAACATAGGCGTAACTAAATACGTCATTAAACATGATGTCACAAGTGGGTGGATCCATAAGAGAATCCTGCAATGTCAGCAGAAAATATTTGGCAGAGATGCGCGCGCAGCCGCATGACGTGTGATTGACGTGCAACTAGAGGGTGAAGGGGACTTGTCATTTAGCTCTACATGTGGAGACAGAAGTCTGAGGGGTCATGTCAACCTAATCCCAAATCATATCTAATATCTTATGTTTAAAGAACTGTATTATCCAAAAGGAAAGGTCTCTCGGACGGAATCTATTCTATACTGACTGTTAGTGCGTGTACGAGCGTCTAAGTGTCTACATGAGATGCGAGGGGGCAGGAATCTTCCATGGTAACAGGGGCTATGAATTACTTGCATGAGGACAGTGAGGCCTGGCCCTTTGCACGGTAGCTGGAAGAATGTTTACCTAAACTACTAGACAGGAATGCATCGGATGAGGAGCGGAGCAGATAATCTTGAAGGTGAAATACAGTTTTTGGCAGGCAACAGGCTGGATCAGGCACCGTTAGCCGCGCAGGGAGTAGGACAAAGTTCATGGATACAGATGCGGGCTCGGACTGGAGCTGTCAGAGGCAGAAGGCAGGAAAAGGCTTGATGGCAGAATTCAGGGCCTACTCGCCTGAATCTGTAAAATGTGGAAAGTGAACCACATAAAGTCGGTGGCCTTTCATACTTAGGAATGGAATATCTGACCCATTCATGGCGGATCTGAAAGAGGACATGTTGACGGTGGACGCACATGTATTTGCGTCTTCATAACTGGAACTGGAGGGAACATACATGTACTTATAGCATGCACATGGAGCCGTTGGGGTCTACGATAGGGGACATAACTGATCACAAAATTCATATTTCCTCATTCCCTCCTTGTCCCCTACGGACCCTCAGGAGATATCGATCTTCATCAATCCATCGATCTGTTCATATAGCATCATTTGTTCTTCTTTCTTCTTCCGGGATCTTGAACGAAAACTTGGATGCGGGATACACGATGTGGCACACAGACCACAAATCGCTGGCCCACATTGTAGACATAAGCAGCAACTGAATAGTATGAGAAAGCCAATACCTAGGAAGGATAGGATCCTCCATCCCCAGGCTGACAACACGCTCCAGAACCAACCGGACCAAGTCCAGGTGCCTGGACTCTGGTGTATCTGGCTTATAATCTTATGAAGGCGAGTTATGGCTTTATATACTGACGGCGAATTTTCTGGTATGAAAACACAGCAACTTGATCCGATGACCCTACAAGCTCCGCCCCTATCGGCCAGGATGACGTCAAGGACAAGACGATTTTGAAGCACAACAATCCGCATCGCAGACTGCTCCTCTGTTAAGTTGCCTAGGGCGGAAGTAGTCTCGTTCACTACTGCTTCAAGGGTTCTAGTTAATCTACGAATCAGTTTACTATTAGTGACTGTACCTATATAGGGAAAGAAACCTTTATTGAAATCTGTGTATTGCTCCCATGCCGTTTCAGTGTAATCGACAATCGGGAGATCTCTCTGCTGTCTATTGTGTACTAAATGGGTATTTCTGTGATAGTCAGGAGGGGCTAGGAAAACAGGTGGCAGAAGGAATGCTATGTAACAGGTACCATCCCAATCTAGAGGTAGACGTATATATGCAGTCTGGCCACATATGAAGTAGGAATGACGGGAAGCTCTAAACGTGGACTTGCCTTGATCACTGAATTTTATTACAGTGGTGCATTTACTATGGCCCATGTGTATGGAACCATTCTTTCTTACACATAATTCCCCTTTAACTGGGAATACTGACATAGCGGATAAGATTGGCGTAGCTTCGGATTCAACATTCAGAATCATGAGGTTAAGTGTAAAATTACCTAATCCATATACTTCATTTTCTAGATCAGTTCCTGTTCTTTTGGGAAGTCCCTCCTTGTTAGGGTAGCAGACTTTAAGCAAAACTAGGTTCAGGTTTCCCCATACCCAGTTGTCTTGATAAACTACTGAATTTGAATCTAGGGAATTAATTAAACTAAACCATGCTCCACAGGAGCCATTGTGTGTGAACGGATACGGAAAGAGGGGAAAAACTCCCTTATAGTTCTGATAGGGAGGGAGTCGGCCACATATCCAACAATTTGTAGCATTGCTGGTCTGATGGGAATGATGTAACATACTAATAAAAGTGTTGTTGCGCAGCGCAAATCTATAGGATAACTCATGCGGAGGTAATTCGCTAAAAGAATGTTCAGCAGTAACATTGTAAGCACGTTTGGAAATAGGGTAATACATATGTAGCAATACACTAGAAATGATGATCAGAAGACTTAGAAAAAACAAAATTAATAATGTAACTGTGCAGTGACTACGAAGCGATTTACAGTACGCATGTTTTTTAAGCTTTATCTGTCTATTTCTCTCTCTATTTTGGTCTAGAGGATACATGTCAGAGACAAATTCAACCGATTCACCTTGGAGAGAACTTAAACAATCAAATTGTCTGACTTGCTAGACCTTAGTTTCAGTTTATAGAGTTCGTGTTTTGTCTGTTCAACCAAGGGGAGCTTTGAGTCTGTCTGTGAGGGAATGCAGGGCTGAGTGTTCACATCGGACGGTAGTCCATAAAATTTCTTGATATGACTCGAGTGCAACCACCCTTTACGTCCCTCAACCTTCACGGCTGTCCTTGTTGTCAGCAAGACGAGTTTGGGCGACTTCCACCTGGGCTCCAACTGGGTCTTCCGGTCGAAGTTCCTCACAAGAACCAGATCACCTGGAACCACGTCATGGGGCTTCACCTCAGTGTTATCGGGAAAAGCTGCAGCTACCTGTGAACGACAAGATTGTAGTGCAGACATCAAGGAAGCCAGGTAATCTGTCAGCATATTACAGTCAACATCAGTGATTTTACGAGGTATAGGCGTCCCCCACATATTTGGTGGTCTACCGAAGATCACCTCATACGGGGATAGCCCTGTTCGAGAATGTGCTACCATTCTCATGTAAAAGAGCGCAACTGGTAAGGCTACTATCCAATCGACACCTTTTTCTCTACATATTTTGGACAATCTGATTTTCAGAGTTTGATTATGGCGTTCCACAAGACCTGCTGCCTCGGGATGTCGGACACAGTGGAATTTCCATTGGTAACCTAACAGAAGTGAAACGTGTTTCAATAGTTCGGATGAGAATGGCTGGCCGTTATCTGAGTACACGACACGTGGTAAACCGAATCGTGGGAAGAATTCTCGAACTAACTGTTTGGCAGTAGTCGGGGCAGTGTAATCTGAAACCGGGTAGGCTTCTGTCCAACGGGAAAGAGCACAGACAACTACGAGAACATATTTGAATCCTCGACATCGTTCCATCTGGATATAATCCATCTGGAGGACTTCAAAAGCATGATCGGGAGGTTGAAATCCACCCTGCTCTACGGGGATGCTTTTACCTGGATTAAACTGACAACATATCATACAGGTACGTACTTTCTGTTTGGCTGCTGCTCGCAAATGTTTGTTGAACCAAATGTGTTGAATACTGTCTAGCATAGCTTTTTCTCCTAGGTGCGCTGGACTATGTATTGTGTTAATGATGACTTGAACCATGGAGTCGGGAAGAAACCATATAGATTTTTCCTTCGTCATCCATCCTTGATCCGTTTGGATCCCTCC
Organism: Triturus cristatus; assembly: GCF_964204655.1. NCBI lineage: Eukaryota > Metazoa > Chordata > Amphibia > Caudata > Salamandridae > Triturus > Triturus cristatus. The sequence goes on from NC_140583.1 coordinate 1,037,052,937, forward strand.
TAATTCAGTCCATTTCTTTATTTCTTCGGGTGTAGCATGTGTCTGTATGTCAATTACATCAAGGGCGGGATCCTTAACTGTCATGCAATGTGTTGGTGTCGGAACTATTGTCTTTGTCGTGTCAGTTGTATGAGTCTGGTTCTGAGCAGTCTGTTTAGCTGTTCTGTCAGCTAGGTCGTTACCCTGAGAAATGATATCGGTAACTTTTGTATGGGCTTTGCATTTCATAATCGATATTGCAGTAGGTAGATGAATCGCGTCTAATAGGGCTTGAATGAGGGGTCCGTGTTGGATGTGGGCACAGTGAGAAGTTAAATAACCTCTCTCTCGCCACAGTACGCCGAAGTCATGGACGACTCCGAATGCATAACGTGAATCTGTGTATATGTTGACTTTCTTATTTTTGGCTTGAATACAGGCTTGTGTCAGAGCGATGAGCTCTGCTGCTTGAGCTGACAAAGTGTTAATTCAATTTGTTTCAACGATTTCAGTGTCTGTTGTGACTGCGTAAGCGGCCACTAACTCTCCTGTACTTGTTCTCATACATGAACCATCTACATACAATGTCAGGTCTGGATCTGATAAAGGGATGTCTGTCAAGTCTTGTCTGGGTTTCGTCGTGATAGTAATGACTTCAATACAATCATGTGCTAATGGATCTGTTCCATTTACGGGCAAAAGTGTGGCAGGATTTAACGTATTACAACGTCTGATTTCTATATGTGGCTGAAACAATGTTAATTCATAACCGGTGAGTCTTGCTATAGTCAAGTGTTGAGTTTGTGTGCGGTTCAAGAGAACCTCTACTGCGTGTGGTACTTGTACTGTTAATTGATGTCCTAACACTATGGCATCGCTTTGTCTGATTGCTAAAGCTGTTGCTGCCACTGATTTCAGGCACGCAGGAAGAGCCTGAGCTACTGGATCTAATGTACTAGAGAAATAAGCACATGGTTTGTGTGATCCTGCTTGTTCCTGAGTGAGTACTGACAAGGCAGTACCTTCGCGTTCTGTAACAAAGAGTGTAAAAGGCTTACTGTAACATGGTGTTGCTAAAACAGGTGCTTGGCATAAAGCTTTCTTTAAGCTTTCAAAGGCATGTGCATGTTCTTGAGTCCAAGGGAGGACAGTCGATGTGGCTGCCTCCTGTGTTGTCAACTGAATGAGTGGTTTTGCTAGAAATGCATATTGAGGGATCCACTGCCTACAGTATGAAGTGAGACCTATAAAAGCCCGCACCTCCTTTTGTGTCTTGGGTGGTGACATGTTAGCAATTAACTGGATGCGGTCAGGTGTAAGCTGTCTTCCCTCCTTGGACAGCGAGTGCCCAAGGTAAACAACTTGCTGGACACAGAATTGCAGCTTAGAAGGGGACACCTTGTGCCCCTTGTCGGCCAAAAATTTCAAAACCGTCAGTGACGCTGTTTCACATTCAGGTTCGCTTCGGGCGGTGATCAGCAGATCATCGACATATTGAAGCAAGGCAGTGTTAACTGGCATGTGGATACTGTCAAGTTCTCGTTTCAGCGCTTGGCTATAGATGCTGGGGCTTTCTGTGAATCCTTGAGGAGCGCGTGTGAATTTAAAACTTCGTCCATTTAAACTGAATCCGAACAAATATTGACTTTCCGGATCTATTGGGACGCTAAAGAAAGCATTCTTGAGATCAATTACAGTAAAGAACGTTGCTTCTGAGTCAATAGCTGTTAGTAATGAAGAGATATCTGGGACCACAGGGTATTGTGGTACAATACATTTATTTAATTCGCGCAGATCAATAACTAATCGATATACTGGTGATGCTTTTGAATCCGTTCTTTTAAGAATCGGAATTATCGGGGAATTACATACATTGGAGTCGGTTTCTACAACCACTCCTTGTGCAATGAGCTCGTCAATGATTTGCAGCAAAGCCACAACAGCATCTGGTGGTAACTTGTATTGTCGCATTCGTGGTAGTACTACTCCTGTTTTTAGTGTGACTCGATATGGCGTAATGTTCATGCAACCAACATCAGTCGGGCCTTGTGCCCATAGATGTGTAGGTAAACTCTGCAGCCGGTGATCCATGTCTCTGGACACGTAGTGACCTTTGAAATCACGTAAAAATAATCGTACTCCTTCCGGAGAACAACATATTATAGCTCCTAGAGCTTTCAATGTTTTTATACCTAACAAGTTTTCTGGACATGATTTGGTAAGCAATAAATCTGTGGTTCGTGTCAATGGACCAACCGTAAGTGGAAGGGGTTGCGTAACTTCATTAATGATAGGCTTTCCTGAGAATCCAAGGGAAATATTCTGTGAGCCTGAGAGGGGTGCCCCTGGAACTTCACTGCGTCGTATAGTTGTTCTGCTTGCCCCTGTATCAAGTAAAAACTTTCTGTCTTCCCCTAATAGTTCACTATGTACATAAGGTCCCTCTTGATCTACAGGAACCTCGATAAGGGGTAAGCCAACTTCCCTCTCTAGGCTATTTCATGTGTATCGCTGATAATCGGGATAGTCATTTTGTGCATACTGGTACATCTGTTGTGTTGTTGCTTGCGTGGCAGCAATAGGCTGCGCTTGTGGTGGTGCTACGGTCTGTTGTGGAGCGGTCTGTTGCGGAGCTAGTTGTTGAGGAGCTGGCCTAGATTGTGCATGCTGAGGGATTTGTTGTTGATTCTGATCCTGTCTAGGTGGACGTGGTCTTTCCTGTGTTCTACCCGTGGCGATATTATGTTTCAGAACTGGACAATCGTGTATATAATGACCTTGTTGTTTACAATAGTTGCATGTCCCTTTCGTCGGACCTGCGGAATCACCCTTTTTATGACCATCAGCTGGAACTGACTGGGCAACAAGCATTTTCATTTTCGTATCTTTCATACGTCTTTGTTCATGTTCTTGTTCTTCTCTAATTCTATTGTGGTGATATTGTAACATCTGTAACATCTGTGACGGGGTGTTACCTTGCCAGGTACTCTCAAATTTCAATACTCTATTCTTAACTTGCGGCAGGGAATTTTCAACTAATTTTGTCACAAACAGATGTGGATATGACTCGCTACTTGCTTTTATGCCACTATTGATACCAAAACATTTTTCAAATCGGGAATAGAAATCACTAGTGTCTTCATCTTGCTTTTGTTTACAGGCTGAGATTGCACCCCAGTCCTCCTTTTTCGTAGTTAATAAACGTGGCAGTACCTGCACTAGTAATCCTGGTAGTGCTGTAGTCTTTTCCCCAAGCCCTGATCCTGCAGCTCGGGCCTTTTCTTCGTTTTCTAATGCTGTCCAATCTATCTTTTGGTCTCCCACCTCCCATTCCTTTTCTTTGAGTTTCTCGTAAACACCGGCAGGCATTAACACTTTCAATATTTTCATAATGTCGGGGTAGGTATACTCTCCCATGAGTAACATGTCATTTATCTCACGGTGGAAACCTGCTGGATCCTTGTCATGGCTGGGTACTACTTTCTTCATTTCTAATAATTCAATTTTAGTTATAGGCGTGTACACAAACACGCGTGTAAAGTTATTATCTTCACCTCTGATTGGGTGTACTTCGCGTAAGGGATTCTGTCTATCTATGTGATACATTTTTCTTCCCATAGTGGGAACTGGAACATGTTCTAGGCATACGAAAACTATATACTGGTTTCGAAATTCTAGAATTTCTTTAATTAAATCAGTACCTGACCCTCTCCATTTATTCGTGAGTAATTCTGTCAATATGTCAGGTAAGGGTCCAGGATCGGAGTGTTGGCTTTTATATAATATAAGGAGGTGTTGAATCATGTATATACTAGCTAAACGCTGTTCGTCTGGGGCAAGATTCAGAAACGTGTGTGCTAGTGCATCATCACTGTATTTGCTGGGACTGTCAGCCCATTGTACTGCTGACCTGGCTAATTCTTGTTCGTCCATGGAATCGAGCATATGATACCCCCTTCGTTCTCGGAGTAATTTATCAGCGGCTTGGAATAAGTGTTCAGGAGACCTTATATTTATTATAGGGGTCTGGGAATTTCTGTTACATTCTGGGCGTATCGGACGTATCGGATCATTAAAGCCTCTAGTATTATTATGGGGTCTTCCTCTACCTACGTAAGCTATCGTTTCTAATTGTTCTGATTCTTGCTCCTCCTCTCCCTCTGATTCAATTCTGTCTGCTTCTCGTCTTTCTTTATGTATTCGTTCTACTTCCTTGCGGATCTTTCGATACATGGCGATTATACACGCCTGTCTATCATGTTTCTCGTCTGATATGTTCTGACCCCATTTGGCAAGTTTTTGCATGGTATCATGATCTGCCTCAGGCCTGTCTTGGTTCCTGATCACGCAGTTTATGAAAAAACGTAGTAGTTGTCTTTGTACATCCACTTTCTGGTATTCCATAGCTTCGTTGATACTTTCTGGGCCTCGCCCTGTTTGGACAAAGTGATATATATTGTCTAGGTGTTCAACCATTCCTGGTATCGTCATTAAATACAATGTAGCTCGTCGTATACGTAGTGATGATAGTAGCAATCTGTCCTGTTTACCTGGCACTGGATCGTATCTACAATCCACAAGATGTTCTTTAAACATGTCGGATGTCGCTAGTTGGGGTGTACGTTGGAGTGCTAAATCTCTAAGGGTCTGTTTATTTCGCGGCGGTGTGGCAAACATGTCTGTCGTACCTCCTGTAGCACCATCTGAGGTGCTGGGCAAGAAAGGATTTGTTGGATGTAAAATAGAAATTGTAGATGCGGGAAAAACGGTAGAAACGGACGGACCTGTGGAAATGGGCGTAGGAGTTTGTTGTTGCGGGGATACAGACGGATGATCTTGACGTTGAACACCATCGTCATGCGGTGTGTGTGGTGTGGCATTAGCATACTCGGGAGCTACGTCATCTAAATAGGAGGAAAGGAAAACATCTTTTGCTGTTTTAGGATGCGTTTTGGGATGTGCTTTTGTCGGGAGCAATGGAGGTGGCAAGTCTTTTGGTATTTCCGGGGTAGCCTTAGGTAACCCTTCGGCCAGAAGAGGATACATACCATTCATAAGGGTATTTCTTTGTCTATCTACTTGTTCTGATTTTACTCGGGTACCTTCCTCAATTAATAGATTTTCTCGGGCTTTATTTGAATTCTCCTTACTTTTCTCTTCCTGTCTGAGTGCTTTTTCTGTACGTCTATATGATTCTTTACGCCATAATTCAATGGCATCCTTCTGTGACTGTCTGGCTTTCTTTTTCCATAATTCTTCTTCTACTCTCATGATGCAATCTGCATCCCAGGTCCCCGCTGCGGGCCATCTCTGACTCTCTGATAAATCCTTGGTGTAGTCCACCCATAAATCAAGAAATAACACGGCATCTAGGCCATGCTTATGATACATAAAGTACCCTGGAGTGTCCCTAGGTGGAATGGGAACAGCCTCTTCGAGTACCCCTTTTCTGGTTTTGATCTGTCTTAATTTTGAAAAGAGCGGCATTTTTAGACCTTATTATTTGAACACACTTAATACAATAAACACAATAATGAACAATCATTCACACCACAATATGTGGAACGTATTTAAAACACTGAACATTTAACAGTTAACGAACGATGATAACTAATAGGAAACTAGTTACTGACATAATACTAACACTAGATAATACTGAATTATATGCAAGACATACTAGATATACTGCTAAACAGTACAGATACACTGCTGAAACAGTGCAGACCGGATTTGTGTACCCAAACCCGTCTTGACCGGCACAACCTAATGTGCACGTCTAACTGCCTCCCCAGCAACGGTACTCACCGGGTAGCACGGAACGGAAGGCCTCGGAACTGAACTGAAACTGGACCGGACTGGACTGGACTCGACTGGACTCGGAACTTCGGAACCTGGTGGGCCTCTGTATACCTCGGATCTTGCTCTCTCAGCTAGGCTCTGGTCGGGATACTTCGCACTTCTCACCGCCTCGTCTGGGTGTTGATCGCAGCCTCAGTCACCCCCGCTCGGCCGGAGGGAGATACAGGAAATCCTGCAGGTACGCGTTTTTGTCCGTTCAGCTGTGGCAGGAGACCGGGCCTGCAACGCACCTCCGGCGCGTGAGATGAGAAAGTGTCCCTGTTCGGGCGCCAATTTATGTGGTAAATATTTCATTACCGGTACTATTTTTTATGCGGTAAAGTCTAGTAAGAATAACTCAGTAAATATAAGAGGCAGAATCCGTGGTATTAGAGGTTCTAAAAGGCTTTATTCCTCTACAAAGGAATTACAGTTCGAACTGTAGGCTTCAAATTCCATCACCACGAAGGTTCAGGAAGGGAAGGCAATACATTATTGACAAGTAATGATATTTATATGAAAAGTATTACATTAAGACAGATGCAAGAGGCGTAACAGCTGATAATACAGATAATGATACACATACGTAATGAAAAAAGGCGTAAACATAGGCGTAACTAAATACGTCATTAAACATGATGTCACAAGTGGGTGGATCCATAAGAGAATCCTGCAATGTCAGCAGAAAATATTTGGCAGAGATGCGCGCGCAGCCGCATGACGTGTGATTGACGTGCAACTAGAGGGTGAAGGGGACTTGTCATTTAGCTCTACATGTGGAGACAGAAGTCTGAGGGGTCATGTCAACCTAATCCCAAATCATATCTAATATCTTATGTTTAAAGAACTGTATTATCCAAAAGGAAAGGTCTCTCGGACGGAATCTATTCTATACTGACTGTTAGTGCGTGTACGAGCGTCTAAGTGTCTACATGAGATGCGAGGGGGCAGGAATCTTCCATGGTAACAGGGGCTATGAATTACTTGCATGAGGACAGTGAGGCCTGGCCCTTTGCACGGTAGCTGGAAGAATGTTTACCTAAACTACTAGACAGGAATGCATCGGATGAGGAGCGGAGCAGATAATCTTGAAGGTGAAATACAGTTTTTGGCAGGCAACAGGCTGGATCAGGCACCGTTAGCCGCGCAGGGAGTAGGACAAAGTTCATGGATACAGATGCGGGCTCGGACTGGAGCTGTCAGAGGCAGAAGGCAGGAAAAGGCTTGATGGCAGAATTCAGGGCCTACTCGCCTGAATCTGTAAAATGTGGAAAGTGAACCACATAAAGTCGGTGGCCTTTCATACTTAGGAATGGAATATCTGACCCATTCATGGCGGATCTGAAAGAGGACATGTTGACGGTGGACGCACATGTATTTGCGTCTTCATAACTGGAACTGGAGGGAACATACATGTACTTATAGCATGCACATGGAGCAGTTGGGGTCTACAATAGGGGACATAACTGATCACAAAATTCATATTTCCTCAATGGGCAGGCACTTAGAATGGTTTAAAAATTATGACAAATCATCACTGGCAGATATAGTGGTGGATTGATCACGGGGTATGATGGTAAAGCAGGCACGTAGGGACAGTCAACAAAGAAAAGAGAGTGGAGGGTAGGAAAAGAGGTGGGATAGTAGGAGGAAGTGCAAAGAGAGGTGGAGGAAATGTCTCAAATGCCTGGCACAGCAAAGACCTAATGCCAAAAGTGGAAGGAATAATTCATCCCATCAAAATACGGTGAGACTGAAATGCTCCATGAGGGGGAAAAACGTAAGAATAGGGAGGAAAGCCATTAACCCTGTAGCAGGAATTGAGCTAGACAAGGAAGTCATCAAAGTCCACTCTAGGTCTAAATTGGATTTAATAGATCACTTACCAAAACTTAGCTAAAGCTGTCCATATGTCAGACCTAAACTGCAATATGCTGAATCACTCTCATCCTGACCCTGTAGGGTAATGTAAGGCCCCCTCAAAAGCCTCTTTTGTGGATTACCATGGGGATGTAGCTGTGTAGGTGGCAATGCATGCAGCACAAATGTGCATTGGAATTGAAGAAAGAACCATATGGTGCATAGGAAGAGAATGACATTGGGTGCTACAGCTGTCCCTCCTCCCACCATTTTGGTAAATGTGGTGAGGTATCCCTCTGGTGTTAAGCATGGTCTTTTGTGGCTCAGGATGTCTACTCGTAAGGCCTGATGAAAACGTGAAGGCACCATCCTTCATGAGATGCATTTAAAGTGATATTTTGTGAAAACATTTTAGATAGGGGTAGAGATAGAGACAAAAGAGGCAGTCCTTCAGAATATTAAGAGGTTGGAGCAGTATCGAAAATATCCTCTTATAACCTTGTACAACAACACTACCAGGCATTGCAATTAATATTCAACTATAATGATCAGGTTTAAAGCCGTTCAAAACAATTGTTGTCCAATAATTATTAATACTGACATGTACAAGCGAGAAGCACTCACACTGTTGAGGGACAGAATTAACTTCTAATCAATCCCATCTGATCCCACCGAACACATACACACACACACGCCCCTACACATGCCTTTCCTTATTAAAATGTTGTTGAAGCAATGTGAGAGGCAAGCGAAACTCAGATGAGAAAGCAAAATGCCGGATTGAGCACAATCTCTGTACTCTAATTTTTGCAGAGACCTATATTGTCCGACTTTAATGTTAGTTTACTTCTATAAAAATTCACAGATTTTTTCTCAATGAAGCCTTGCTTCAAAATACCAATTTTTATCAGACACAGGGAGCATAGTCCATACTCTACATGACATACTCTATGACCAGAAATAAAGTTACTGGTGGGATAGTTGTCAAGGCACTTTGCACCTACATTTCCCAACAAGCTACACTTGATGGGGTAAAGCAAATATTACAGGCTTCAAAATGGCTTTACAATGTACTCCTAGCTTGTGTTAGGATTTGTTTTAAGAGGGCACTGACCAGAAGCATAATTTAGCTTTGAAAACAAATTTTATTTACAGATTAATGGTACTTTGAAGGGAAATGTTTAATTACCAGAGTAGCAAATCTCGATTTGGGCTCATTTAAGACAACATATATTGCCTAAGTGCAGAATCCTAATAAATATCAGAAGCAGTAGATAAAATATATATAGATGCCATTTGGCACATCTTCAAGGAAACTCTTCAAACCTTTATTGACATGCCTGAGTGAAAGAGACAAACACCTTATGTTTCCACTCCAATTCAATGAAAACAACTCACCTCTTTCCTGAAGTTGGTGGTGTACGAAGGTGACAGTTGGCTCAGCCGAATAAATCAGTGCACGCATGTGGAGTAGACTTTTTCGTAAGGTCTGACTTTTGTTGTGAGACTGCAGAACATAGGTGGTGCCTGCGCGAAACAATGTCATCCTTTTTGAAGTTGGGTTGTACGGTAACTAGGGGTGGGCGGAATTTGCGGAATTAACCTCCGCAAATTATCGCGAGAATGCAGAAAATCTCCGCAAACACGCCGGAAATATCGCGAAGATGCGGAAGTTTTTTGCCGCCTGTTCGCGGTATTTTTTGCGTGTTCGCGGGTCGCCAACTTACCCATGCGGTCGCTCACGGGCGCGGCCATCTTGTTTTCACTTGTCCCGCCCTCTGGCGTTGTTTACTTCCTGTTCCGGGTCGCGCAATGCATGTTCGCGGTCGATATTTCCTGTTCGCGATCGCTTTTACTTGATCGCGTTGCTTTTTGCTTGCTCAGGGAGAAAATATCGTGCGAACTTGCGCACGTGGTCGCAACGGGCGCGGCCATCTTGTTTTCCACTCTATTGCATGGTTCTGGGGCCTGATTTTCAATCCTCCCTAAATCTTTTCAATCCTTTGTTTATAGCCACTTTTTTCGGATCTTTATTACTTATTATTTCTCTAACTATTTTCCTGCCTCTATATTTTTGGTTTTTGTGTACCTTTTTTTTTGTTTTTTAGCTACTTTTTCTCTTTGTATTGCCTGCTATTTATTTCCTTTACTCCTTTATTTATTTTACCTTTTCTTTCCCGCCCCGTCCCCAGAACCATGTCCAAGGGCAGGGCTGTTCGCCGGCGCAGCCAGAGCCGCGACCGCCTTCCTTGCGGAAGGCGGCGCCCACAAGGGGTGCATGCACGGGCCTTATTTGGGGAGGCGGAGTTGGCTGCACTAATTTTCTTTGTGCAGCGCCACCTCCCCTCAACCCTGGCAGCAGGTGGCAGGCCTGGGTCCGGGTACGGCCTCCGGGAGCGTCGGCAGCGGTGGGGGAAGGTGCGCCGGGCAGTGTCTCGCATCTCTGGGGTCCGGCGCACCCAGGCACAGCTGACGCACCGGTGGTCCGACATCCTGGACCGTGAGCAGGACCTGCTGGACCTGCTAGGAGTGGAGGTCCCGGGGCTTGGTGAGTACCTATTTAATTATTACAACTTTGTGTCTGTTCTTCTGCTCTATGTTATATATTGCGAATATCTTTTTTTCCTTCCAACCAGATAGAATGTTGCTGCTTGCAATACATTCCAGGTTAATAATGTTTAAAAGTCTTCTGTGATTATGACACAGGTGCTCTTCTGCGCTACTACTAATCTTACTTGTTTGCAGCTTTGCGTTTGCGCTTGCTTAGCGTGATTCTTTACGAGTTTATTTTAGAGAAATTAAGTTACGTAATGCTACAGTGACTCATGTCCACTCCTTACTTTGTCCTGTCACTAATAGATAGGGGCGGATTGATACATAGGTTTAGGTACTTTGTATGAGCTTCTAATTGGTTAGTGGTATGCGTGATGCCCCCTCACTCAGTTACGTGACGTGCTGCTAGTACGCCAGTCTTTAGAACCTTTCTAGTTTGTTCAATGAGTGGAGGTAGGCTTTGCAGTTACTTAGCAGTAGCAGATGAGCATCAATCAAACCACAATTGTGTATATACAAAAAATGTAGTCATGTTAATGTGTCCTCCATGATTGGATCATACACATTGTTGAGGAATACAGTCGAAATGCATACTTAATGTACAATTGGCATGCCTGGAATAGGTGGGCTAGGTTGGGTGGTAGGTTGTACTAATACTTAGGCTTACTTGTAACTTAGTTTTCTGGAATCAGAATGGAAGAATGGATTACTGTTGATAAATAGTAACTTAAGTAGTCGAACTGCGAATCCCCCGATATTACATGTTGACCAGATGAGATCGGTCAATGTAGTTATTGCAATTGTTTAGATAAGTGTTTTTTGACCGTTGTTGAAAAAAATTGTATTTGCTTAAGTTGACACCATCCATCAATGTTTGTCTTTCTTATATCTTTCCTGTTCATCAGCACCCAGGGGCAGACGGGCAGGGACTGGGCAGTCGGCGGGACAGGAACACCACGAGGAGGACACCGCTGAGGGCTCCTCTGCTGGCCCCAGTAAGTCTTCTTGTTTTTAATAATATTTCTTATTCCATAACTTTTACTGCCCCATTTCTCCCGAACTATAGTGTGTTTCCAAATGCAATTTTTTGACCACCAATTATCCTTCGATCTGTACGGTTTCAAAAAGCTTATCCCTGCCTCCGCTACGATGACTGAGTACTACTACATACTATCAGTCTGTCTGTCTGTACTGTAGTAGCTAGTCTTGCCCAGTGCCACTCTTTGTGAAAGGTTGTAATATAAAACTCATATTCACCAGTAGCTCGTACAATCCGTTGGGTCGTTGTCTTGTACTACTTTTTACTCTTGTTGATGTTTAGGCTTTGAAAATTCACAGCAACAGCCCTACCAGATTTCTTAATATTTTGATATGATACCCTATAGGACATACAACTGTTGTAGGGATCTTGCACATACATTTGCACCAGAAAATAGGATGTTGGTGATGGTAGGTTGGACCTTCCTTGCACACCTCAATCAGAAATTCCGCACCCACCACAATTCCACTGCTTGACTATAGTACTGTCTTGTCATACCTATTAGGTCTCGGAACCCTCCCCCCAAGACAACCAACAAGTAGACAACCCAGAACATTAACACACCCAACCTCTGTCGTGGAAGCAATTCACATGCACACCCTTACTTTAATTTGCTCAATCGTGTAACTTAGTCCACTCCACACCAAATACCACGAAGTCTATGTAAGTTTAAAATTTTTATTTCAATTTGAGAAGGTCTGTACACTGTTATCTTAGCAGCACCAACCGGCAAATCAATAACATTAAAACAAAATACATTGTTACACTAATACAGTTGGGAATTAAATCATGATAACTGAAGTGGTGGAAGGCAGCACCACCATCCCATAGCAATTTAGTTTATATACATTTATAAATGAAGATGTGAGTGAAGGGACCCCTCACCTCAGAAGAACCTAGTACTGGTAGTTGGTGCATCGTTCAGAAGCTCTGGTTCGTAGAAGCGAATCTTGCGTCTGTAATGCGAAAAAAGAAATGGTGTGCGTTAGTATATTGCAACTTGCAAGCATTTCTCAGCCGTGCTAAAAAGTGTAGCATCTATGGATAAGCAATATGGACAGTAACAGTAGTACACCAGTTCTTCCTAAAAAAGTGGCTGGTTAATGTTTGTTGACCGCCTGTACGCAGCGCGTAGACTAGACAGTAGCAGTGTGAGGCAGGTCATGTGGGCTCAAAGGTGTCTTAAGAAGCTGCAAGGTAAAGGTAACGTCACATGTGCATGGCTAGGGCTAATCAAGCAAATGCTACAATGATCATATAACTTAGTGTCTACTCTACTACTACCTGATTTGTACTAGTGATTTATGTTAGTATTAACTCATTTTTCAACCTTGCTACTGATCAATAGGGGGGAGGTGTATATGTTGCCTAATAAATGTGTAATGTTTTCTAGGCGCACTACCGACCACCATTGCTGGGGCCAGCGAAGGCGACGCCGAGGGCGAGGATGCGGCAGTTGCAGATAGCAACGGAGGGGGAGTGGCAGCACCAGTGGCAGGCGGTGGTAAGTTAGATTCATAATCTTTAACTATTGTTGAACTTGACAGCACACTCACTGCAAAGGTGTACTGTATGTATATGTATACTGTAAAGTTGTGAATTAGGGCCCCATTAGGATGGTGGGCGTATTGCCCCCGCCGGGCTGGCTGGAATTCACTGCCGTCACAGCAGGGGCAAACCTCCCGCCATCCCTGAAGAAAATATTCAGACATGTCTAGGCGGAAAAGGGTTCAATATGGCGGTGGTGTCTCTCTCACCACACCGGCAGCCATATAATCTGCATTTTGGAATGCCTTTGCGTGGCGGCATTACCGTCCGCCACGGAAAGGCATGCACACATTGCAGAGTATGCTTGGGGGCCCCCATGGAGGGTACCTACCGATGCTATGGTACCCCCCGACTTTCAAAGCAAAACGTGACAGGCTCCGTGCGAGGCCCGTCATGTTGTGCTTGGAAAAGCAGCACAACATTTTAGCATTGCTTTCAGCAAAGCCAACCAGAATTTAAAATTAAAATAACAGGGTGCGCCCGCCACTGTGCCGGGCGCATCATCCTAATTAATTGTCCCCACGGGACCCCCACCCTTTTTAGCAGTCGGATGGCGGGCGGACAAAGTCCGCTCGCTATCCGATGTCGTAAGTAAGTATGAGTTCTTGGGGACGTTTGAAGAGTGAACTAGAAGACTAGAATTCCCTTTAATTGGTATAGGACTAGGAGCCAGAGTATTGAGTAACCAATGGCCTCATCTATCTGATTTCAACTCCGCTTTGAAAGTTTTATGGAGAAGAGCACCTGGTGCACTGTTCAACTAAAAAGTGTAAGACAGGTGGAAGGAAGAAGGACGGGCGACATTTAAAATGTTATGTACTACTGTGCTTTATTTTATAGTGCTACTCTACCATGCCACTATGTGTATAAATAATTACCTTGTCCTACTGTTTTATTAAGACTATATTTTACAATTGTCGTGTTTTTTTCTTTTTGATACACAGCTACTCCGAAAATCAACCGCAAGGAGTTGGCCGCCAAGGCACGGCGCCGGAAGCTGGAGGCAATCCAGCAGGAATACCGGCGGCTGGTGGTCCTAGCCGAGGAGGAGGAGGAGAGTGCAGCAGCAATTGAAGCCTCCTCCAGTGCCCCGGGCCCCAGCCACCGCCCTCCAGCGGTACGGCGCCACCGTCTGGCGGCTGCCCGCCGCCACCGTGCCATCTCCGGTGCCCCCCCCCACTGTGGTTGCAACTGCCGCGGCCTTAGACGCCGCGTCGCCCATTTAGAGGACCAGATTCGTGTCCTCCTCCAGTCCCGCCCCACCAGTTAGTCCCTGTCACTGCCCCTTTTTTAATTCCTGTTTGTTTCCTCACTCGTTTGGGCGTTCTCTATTTCTATGGACAGTCGTTGGGGTTAGGGAGGGGGGTGGGTCAGCTTTTGTGGGTTTAGTTTATTTGTTAGGGTCAATTAAATATATTTTTCTATGTTACATGCAATGTTGTTAATGTTTTGTAGGTGGGGTAACTGTTTTACATCACACTGTTTCTTTGCTGGTGCATGGCCGCCCATAGCGTGTGTTTGATTTCAATAATTTGCTGACTGTATAAGACACAAACAGATAGATGCGACACACCTCACTCATTCACTGGTCCTACTATGCATTCTTTGGAGTGGTGTCTGAAACTGACATCATTGACAACATGTCCATTATTGATTCTGCCTCCCCCAAACTTCTCTCTTACCGGTGCTTGATGTTTATGTCCAACTGTGGCACAGCACTGGCTGCATGGTGAAGATGGTTTCCTTTTTCATACATGCCATGATTGGGGTGGTGGTGGTAGTATAGTAGTAGTATACACTGGCAGGGTAGCAGCATTTCCAAAAAAAGAAAAGGAGATAGTCAATCGCCTTTGAGAGACTGTTAGAGGAGTAGTTGAATGAAGTACATCACAGAATTTACCGAGCAACAATTATATGTTCAAATATTTGACAAAAAAAATGAATGCTGGATATTATGAGGATAGCCTACTAGACAGAGTTACAAACTATAGTTTTGTCGACTTGGCTATGCCTACAGTCTAACAGTTAGTGCTGTATATGAGGAATGACAACAAACAAATCAAATCAATGCCGGCAATTCATGCTGAGGTATATGTTCCTTTGTTAAATAAAATAACCTGTGAAATATCCTACTCATGGGTGGGCAAGCAGAAGAAGATCATCGCTCTGCATTGAAATTGAAGTAGTGTTGCTTTCACCACATCCGCCCCAGCAAGTGTGTGATTAAGTATTGGTGTACTTTTAATTTAGTTACACCTCGACAATAAGTCACACAGCCCGGGGGAAGAGGGTTAGGGTCCGTTGATTGGATGGGAAGGGGGATTTTGGGAAAGGTTTGACATAGAAAAACAGTATGCATACATAGACAAACAAACGACAATCATTGAAGACTACCATACCATATCCATTCCATATGTTAAGGTATAAAAAAGGAAATGCATGCATGATGAGACCCGGATTACATACACTTCTATTTCTTGTTCTGTTCCGGCCTTAAAACTTTAACAGATAGCAAATAGAAATTTTAAATATTGGTAGTGAGGAATCGTAAACACAGAGAAAACGTAATGATGATTGATAATAACAACTCCAAGAACACACTGTTGTAAAGAATGTATACAAGATATTAATCAAATTTTTTAAAAGAAGTGAAAAGTGGATACTGTTACTGTCTTATCCTGGTCAAAAATGTGGACTGGTTTTTTGCATCTCGGCATTCCTCTTGCTCCTCTCGTCCATCAATCTTGGGTGTGTCGCCTCACCACTCGCCACTGCCCGGCTGGAATAAAAAGGTGATTGATTGGTAAGGTAATTAATATGCATTGTAATGTTTTACAAAGTTTTGGACAAGGCCCGGCCTGTAATTTTAGATTGAAAACCAAAGGGGATATTCAGAAAGAAAGTGAAAACAAATGCACAAGTGATGGTGTAGTGCAACAAGAACACTTTCCGAGGTGGCATGTATGCATATGCATCATCTCTACTGTAGTCTGTTTCCAGCATAGACCTTCAACAGTAACAGGAGAGATCAGGCCCACAGTGCTTACCATTAGCACAGCCTACGTTACCACTTTAGAGTCCTTTTTTTTTTTTCTCTCAAAGAGTTGGACAAACGCAAAGCACATTATCCATTCCAGACATAGCATTTTACAGTTAAAGTTAGTAAAATCAATGCACTGCAGTCATCCCACCGCTACACTCTATTCAACTTCTACACAGACATTTGGGTGTGCTGTGGTTGTGGTTCACGTGTTTACCTTTAGGCTTTTCCGTTTTATGCCACTCATGAAACATCCTCCTGACTTCATCATCAGCTCTGATACTTCTACTGACTGAAGATCGGCCTGCAGTACAAGTGTAATTTTTAGAACACAACAAGAGTAGAAATATAAATATTACTGACTTGAGTCATTCTTTATTGTGTACAGAAAGATAGATTAACACTAGTACACTTTGACATCATTCACTTTGTGCACAACAAACAACGCCAACACAAAGATCAATAGCTCAGAGTCAGGTGTCCAATGCATGCCATTAATTATCATCATTTATTACCTGTTACTTCTCATCTTAAGTTAACGGGCCGTCTCTTTCGCCATCATCATGATGGACGGTGCTGTTAAGTCACAGTCATTTGCATTGCGCAGCAGATTGAGTGAGTGCCCTTCCTGTATTGAATTAAAAGCAATGTATCACCAAGATGCAGGAGAGAAGTACACATTTCTTGTTTGCCAGAAGAGGAAAATTAGTAATTACTAGTGTGTTCTGTAGAAAGTTGATTAGTGGCAGTGCACAATTACATCAATTCATGCGAAACACACCACAAAATCTACATCATTCAGTCTGCTATTCTGCGGCCAATGCATGGCATCAATCATTACCTGTTGCATCTCATCTCGTTAACGCTGCAGGCCGTCTCTTTCGCCATCATCATGATGGACGGTGCTGTTAAGTCACAGTCATTTGCATTGCGCAGCAGATTGAGTGAGTGCCCTTCCTGTATTGAATTAAAAGCAATGTATCACCAAGATGCAGGAGAGAAGTACACATTTCTTGTTTGCCAGAAGAGGAAAATTAGTAATTACTAGTGTGTTCTGTAGAAAGTTGATTAGTGGCAGTGCACAATTACATCAATTCATTCATGCGCAACACACACAACAAAATCTACATCACTCAGTCTGCTTTTCTGCGGACAATGCATGGCATCAATCATTACCTGTTGCATCTTATTTTCAGTTAATGGCCAGTCTCTCTCGGCTCTGAAGGAGGATAGCTATAGAAGTCATCAGATTCATGGTCCACTTGTTTTGGAAGGACGAGGAAAGTTTGAATTTGTTGTTACCATCATCCAATCATCATTCATGAGGGAAATGGAATTGACCAGGAGATGCAGTATGATCGAGCGGAGGAGCTGGATTCTGAGGACTGTAGTGTCAAATGGCAGACACCTGAAACTTGTATCTTAAATTAGAAGATTAGAAGACGGTGATAATGCATTGGTTGCGATTCACAAGTTTATAACCGGAACAACAGACACAAACAAAGGGGGAAAAAAGGGAGGAAGACAGTAAGTGCGAGCCTAATTGTCAGGGAAGTATAGCTCGTCCTCAAACTCTGGGGGATCTTCCAGTAGTAGGTAATCATCTGACACAATACTTCCGTCACCTGAGCCGCTGTCCTCATCTTCCTCTGTTGATTCATGCATTGTGTAATTCGGTGGTATGAAGTGCTGATTCATTTTGATCATTGTTAACCTCTCCACGTTTTTGGGAGATAGACTGGTCCTTCTCAAGGTTACAATGGAACCAGCAGCACTGAAAACACGTTCGGAAGAGACACTTGCGACAGGGCAAGCCAGATAGCTTATCGCCAGCCTGCTGAGCTGTGGCCATTCAGACCTTTTCCTATACCAATACTGCACTGGGTTTTGATCAACGTACACCTCTGTTGGATCGTCCAGATAGGCCTGGACCATCCGCTCAATGTTCAGGGTTGCTGCTGGTAAGCTTTTGTGCTGTTTTTTCTGTGCATCAGCACTGTGCTTACGGCCCATCTTTACATACCAATCTGATAATGATTGTACTCGGCCGAATGATCCAGTTATTGCTTTTGTAGTCGATGGTGATGGTGAGTGTTGCGATTGTGAGCCAACCGCACTGCCCTCAGCCGACGAAGTTGCACTTGATTCTGCATGGCCTGCTTCAGTATCAGTACTTGTTGTGGGTTGATGTGGCGGGCTTTTAATTAGCAGCCCTTCGTTTTCAAACTTGATGGCTGCTTCAGCTATACAACTTTTGTAGCGGGCAACATCAGTGTCGGAAAAAGAACGGAATAGTCCTAATTTTGCACGTGGATCCAGAATTGTGGCACAAATGTAATGGTCTTGTGACAAAATTTTATTTTGTATCCTTACATTTTCTGATAAGCGCCTGGATAAGCTCTCCACCAAGTCATGGGCTTGCCTTCTGTCCTCTACACCTTTGTAGGATTCAGACACATTATTCAGCTCATGCTCTAGCATTTGCAACAATGGGATCGCTTGGCCCATTGTACAGTCCTCCTTGCTGACTTCACGTGTGAAGACCTCAAAAGGAGACAGCATCTCAGTCAGGCATTGAATTAGGGTCCATTGCTCCCTCTGAAGGGTCATGCCTTTAACACTAGCATCACTGCCTTTGTACCAGACATAATCATTGAGTGACCTGTGCTGTTCGTACAGACGATCAAGCATGTAATACGTTGAGTTCCAACGTGTTGCCACCTCCTGGATGAGTGCCTTGACTGGCACCCTACGCTCACGTTGGAAGATCCTCAGCTGCTTCCGAGCTTTAAAAGAATGGCTGAAATGAGTGCATATTCTTCGGCAGATGGACAGTAAATTGCTTACTATGGGTTCTTTTTTCAGAAAGTCTTGCACTATAATGTTTATGCAGTGTGCCAAACACGGAACCCTGAAATAGGAACCAAGTTCCATGGCCTTAAGTACATTACTGCCATTGTCTGTGGCAACAAAACCAATACCAAGCCCTCTGGGCTGCAGCCATTCCAAAACCTTGGTGCGAAACTCTTCTAAAATGTTTTCAGCCGTATGAGATTTCTCCATGGCGAACATGGCTACAGTTGCATGTTTCCGAGTACCTTCAAAAATCGCAGCTGTGTCAACAACACCTCGTGCAGATAGTTGATCTTTAACCCCCACAAAAGAGATCCAGTGTGCAGTGATACACATGTAATCTGTGGCTTGGCAACTGGTCCACATGTCTGTTGTCAGGTGGATATTGTGCACAGCACTCTTCTGCAAAGCTTGTCCAACCAATTCCAGCACATCATGATGTAGTGCCGGAACAGCAATTCTTGCGAAATAGGACCGGCTTGGAACTTTCCATTTCGGGCAGATGGCAGACACAAATTCAAGGAAACCCACCCCTTCCACAAATGAAAAAGGAAGAAGGTCCAGCGCTAACATTTTAGCCAGCTTCGCATTGTACAATCGTGCCGTTGGGTGGTTGCGTTGGAACTGCCCCTCCAACCTAAACATGCTGTCAATGGTAGGCTGGCTTACTTTCCTTAGTGGTGCCATTAACCCACTAAGGCTCAACGACACAGATTGTCTCATTGAGGTACTCGCCGCCGGTCGCCTTGGTGTCTCACCCACACTCTGAGTATGGCTCTTACTGCGGTGCCACTCTGATGTTACTGAGGAGGATGTGGGCGTTACCACTGCAGTGACTGCACTACTGGAGACAGGGCTAGAAATGCCTCCCTGTTCTTCACCTGCCACCACAATAATATCGCTCCCTGATTCCTGACCAACTTCAAAGGGTTTAGTTTTCCTACTTTCTTTTAACTTAAGTAGGTGATCCTCCCACACAATAGTGTGGTGTATTCTGAGATGACTTGCTTGTCCTCCGGTACCATAGTTTGTACCAAGCTTACCACGCCGAACACCTTGCCGACAAATTGCGCATATAGCAATGTTATCCTCCTTGGCGCTAACAGAAAAGAAGTCCCAAACTGGGGAGGAGAACTTTCTGGCACTGCTGGATGTGCCACTTTCAACACCAGATGAACTTGAGGGGGTCCTTGAAAATATGTGACCCTGTCCACCTACACTGTGACTTTTACTACCACTTCCTACTGAGGTGGTTGAGCTGGATGTAGGTCCCTGCCGGGCCTTGGAAAATATGGCAGCTGGAGGTAGTGGTGGTGTAACCTGTGTTGGTGAGATCCGTGCTGCATCCCGCTCAGTAGCAGCCTTTCTGGATAGGGTTAGAATGTCGGTCTCCAATCCCTTTGGGGCGGGAGTAATGTGCGTGATGACTGGCTCGTCTTCATCAACATCATCACCCCCCTCTTCTACATCTACCTCCATAACTCTAAGTTTTTCTGGGACCTTCCTTTTCAGAAGCAATGTCTTGTGGCGTACTTCACTCTCAGACCGAGCTGGTGGGACCCAAGTGTCATCACGATCATCAGAAGCGGGGCTTGAAGAAGAAGATGATGGACTAAGCCTCCTTTTCCTTGCTGGTGGTCTGGAAGACAATAGATGTTCTGGAACAGTGGTTTGACTTCGCTCCGCTTTGTCTGCAGGAAGCTCGATTTCCTGAAATGCCCCTACGTCAGGAGCAACAACTACTATGGTGGGCTGTTGTGGCGGCTGCTGCTGGTCTGGTTGCGGCGGCTGCTGCTGCTGGTCTGGTTGCGGCGGCTGCTGCTGCTGGTCTGGTTGCGGCGGCTGCTGCTGCTGGTCTGGTTGCGGCGGCTGCTGCTGCTGGTCTGGTTGCGCCGGCTGCTGCTGCTGTTCTGGTTGCGCCGGCTGCTGCTGCTGTTCTGGTTGCGCCGGCTGCTGCTGCTGTTCTGGTTGCGCCGGCTGCTGCTGCTGTTCTGGTTGCGCCGGCTGCTGCTGCTGTTCTGGTTGCGCCGGCTGCACACTGATCTGCTGAGTTTGCGCCTGCGTTGAACTTGATTGTGTACTACTTTGCGGTAATGACATTTCTTCAACACCGCTGCCCGTTAGTAGACTGGCTACCTCTGCGACAGTAAAGCCCTTGGGCCTAGGTTGGTGGGGTTGCTGGACCGCTGTGCTGCTCCCAGCTTGGTTCCCGGACAACGCTTTGGTGCCAAAAAAAACCTTGGCCGGCACACCACCAGTCGTGGTTAATGGCACTTCCCTTTTCTGTTCCTTCTTCTCACCAGCAACTTTCTTGGTACTGGACCTGGTACCTTTCTTTGGGGCCATCTTATTCCGACGTCAGGCAGGAGGCAGATGCACAACAAGTTCTGGTCACACGTGGGCGTGATGCGCACCAGGACTTCTGTCTGGCTGGCAGTACAACGGGTAGCCAGGTGATGCCGATGACACCTCCTACTCTGTCTTTTGTGCACCTAAAAGCAAAGAAGACAGGAGAAGAACATCAGTGAAATGTTGCATTTGTTTTTGTGGTTCAGTTACTTAGTACTGTACTAGTGCAAACAAAAGATAGTCTAGCCATTTATGAATTTTTTTTAACTAGAGCTATGTTATACTACTAGTACTGTGTACAGCCACACTACACTCTCAGGAAGGTGATGTCTAAAAATTCAACAGATCACATAGAAAACACTTGATCAATAAAGCTGTGGCTACCTGCTCTGGTAGCAGTGGATGAAAGCAGGCCTGCTGGCAGACAAGGCCAGGCAAGCTTGCAGGCCTAGGCCTCAAAATGGCCACCAGCCACATGGCGAGCCCCAACAGCATCAGCAAGGCCACCCCAAAAAACACACTTCCCCAACTCAATCCAATGCCATCCATGCCCAAAATGATGTCTAAAATCAACAGAACACACAGAAAACAGTAGATTACTAAAGCTGTGGCTACCTGCTCTGGTAGTAGTGGATGAAAGCAGGCCTGCTGGCAGACAAGGCCAGGCAAGCTTGCAGGCCTAGGCCTCAAAATGGCCACCAGCCACATGGCGAGCCCCAACAGCATCAGCAAGGCCACCCCAAAAAACACACTTCCCCAACTCAATCCAATGCCATCCATGCCCAAAATGATGTCTAAAATCAACAGAACACACAGAAAACAGTAGATTACTAAAGCTGTGGCTACCTGCTCTGGTAGCAGTGGATGAAAGCAGGCCTGCTGGCAGACAAGGCCAGGCAAGCTTGCAGGCCTAGGCCTCAAAATGGCCACCAGCCACATGGCGAGCCCCAACAGCATCAGCAAGGCCACCCCAAAAAACACACTTCCCCAACTCAATCCAATGCCATCCATGCCCAAAATGATGTCTAAAATCAACAGAACACACAGAAAACAGTAGATTACTAAAGCTGTGGCTACCTGCTCTGGTAGCAGTGGATGAAAGCAGGCCTGCTGGCAGACAAGGCCAGGCAAGCTTGCAGGCCTAGGCCTCAAAATGGCCACCAGCCACATGGCGAGCCCCAACAGCATCAGCAAGGCCACCCCAAAATACACACTTCCCCAACTCAATCCAATGCCATCCATGCCCAAAATGATGTCTAAAATCAACAGAACACACAGAAAACAGTAGATTACTAAAGCTGTGGCTACCTGCTCTGGTAGTAGTGGATGAAAGCAGGCCTGCTGGCAGACAAGGCCAGGCAAGCTTGCAGGCCTAGGCCTCAAAATGGCCACCAGCCACATGGCGAGCCCCAACAGCATCAGCAAGGCCACCCCAAAAAACACACTTCCCCAACTCAATCCAATGCCATCCATGCCCAAAATGATGTCTAAAATCAACAGAACACACAGAAAACAGTAGATTACTAAAGCTGTGGCTACCTGCTCTGGTAGCAGTGGATGAAAGCAGGCCTGCTGGCAGACAAGGCCAGGCAAGCTTGCAGGCCTAGGCCTCAAAATGGCCACCAGCCACATGGCGAGCCCCAACAGCATCAGCAAGGCCACCCCAAAATACACACTTCCCCAACTCAATCCAATGCCATCCATGCCCAAAATGATGTCTAAAATCAACAGAACACACAGAAAACAGTAGATTACTAAAGCTGTGGCTACCTGCTCTGGTAGCAGTGGATGAAAAGCAGGCCTGTTGGCAGACAAGGCCAGGCAAGCTTGCAGGCCTAGGCCTCAAAATGGCCACCAGCCACATGGCGAGCCCCAACAGCATCAGCAAGGCCACCCCAAAAAACACACTTCCCCAACTCAATCCAATGCCATCCATGCCCAAAATGATGTCTAAAATCAACAGAACACACAGAAAACAGTAGATTACTAAAGCTGTGGCTACCTGCTCTGGTAGTAGTGGATGAAAGCAGGCCTGCTGGCAGACAAGGCCAGGCAAGCTTGCAGGCCTAGGCCTCAAAATGGCCACCAGCCACATGGCGAGCCCCAACAGCATCAGCAAGGCCACCCCAAAAAACACACTTCCCCAACTCAATCCAATGCCATCCATGCCCAAAATGATGTCTAAAATCAACAGAACACACAGAAAACAGTAGATTACTAAAGCTGTGGCTACCTGCTCTGGTAGTAGTGGATGAAAGCAGGCCTGCTGGCAGACAAGGCCAGGCAAGCTTGCAGGCCTAGGCCTCAAAATGGCCACCAGCCACATGGCGAGCCCCAACAGCATCAGCAAGGCCACCCCAAAAAACACACTTCCCCAACTCAATCCAATGCCATCCATGCCCAAAATGATGTCTAAAATCAACAGAACACACAGAAAACAGTAGATTACTAAAGCTGTGGCTACCTGCTCTGGTAGCAGTGGATGAAAGCAGGCCTGCTGGCAGACAAGGCCAGGCAAGCTTGCAGGCCTAGGCCTCAAAATGGCCACCAGCCACATGGCGAGCCCCAACAGCATCAGCAAGGCCACCCCAAAATACACACTTCCCCAACTCAATCCAATGCCATCCATGCCCAAAATGATGTCTAAAATCAACAGAACACACAGAAAACAGTAGATTACTAAAGCTGTGGCTACCTGCTCTGGTAGCAGTGGATGAAAGCAGGCCTGTTGGCAGACAAGGCCAGGCAAGCTTGCAGGCCTAGGCCTCAAAATGGCCACCAGCCACATGGCGAGCCCCAACAGCATCAGCAAGGCCACCCCAAAAAACACACTTCCCCAACTCAATCCAATGCCATCCATGCCCAAAATGATGTCTAAAATCAACAGAACACACAGAAAACAGTAGATTACTAAAGCTGTGGCTACCTGCTCTGGTAGCAGTGGATGAAAGCAGGCCTGCTGGCAGACAAGGCCAGGCAAGCTTGCAGGCCTAGGCCTCAAAATGGCCACCAGCCACATGTCCAGGCCCAACAACATCAGCAAGGCCACCCCAGAAAAACACACTTCCCCAACTCAATCCAATGCCATCCATGCCCTAAATGTGATTGAAAATGAAATATATTCAAAAAACAAAAGGAACAGTTGCTTCATCATGCACACACACACCCATGAGGCCATGCCCATGGCTAGCTCGGGCCTACTACTACAACCCACAAAATTAAAATAAATTAAAAAAAAAAAAAGGAATGATGATAATTAATTATCAAAAATAAATTGTAGTTACACAACAACTGCAATGCCCACAATCAAACACAACAACCACTTACTTGTAAAATATCCTATTCCAAAAATCCTGAAATCCAATTGCAATGATGCAGCAGACAAAAAGAGAGATCTTTCCAGCTCCAAATCCAAAGGCAGAATGAGCGGGAGATGGACAAAGCACTGGGAGGAGCCTGCTGGACAGGAACAGGAAGTTGGAGAATCTGTGTCACTTCCTCCCTCTCTCCACTTTGTAAAAAAAAAATGACTCCTGGAGTCCTTGCACAAAAAAGGAAAGCCAAATGTGAATGTAAGGAGTTCTTTTCATACAAAATCAGTATTTGCAGATGGTTTCATGCTGCTAGAGCCGATATTCCTCTCCAAATTGTAAATTTTACGTTGTTGAGTTCTCCAGCTTCACATTACTTCCGCCGGCGTGTCGAAAACGATATGATCGCGTTCTCTTCTTTGTCCCTGTCGCGTTGGATATGACGTGTTCGCGGTCTCTTTCTCCTGTTCGCGTTCGATTTCATGTGCCCGCGTCCTCATTCTCTGGCTCGCGATGTAGAATGACAAGTTCGAGATCTCAATCTTCTCATACTCGCGCGGTGCATGATCGCGAGAAGAAAGACCTGATCGCGCGACAAATGACGTGATCGCGTGAAAAATGACTTGAATGCGGCCGCGAACTCTCGCGAGACAGCGCAAAATGGCTACCAAAATCCAACATCTCGTGGAGAACGCGACCGGGTCAAGAAAACTTGTCGGAGAACGCAGGGATTCAGGTAAGGCGATCGCGCGCGCGCGAGAATGTATTGTTTTACAGCGCGAGCAAGAAAAAAATTATCGCTAAGCTGCGGAATGCGGAAATTTTGACATTTTTGCGCTTTCCGCGGAACGCGAGAATGCCAAAATATCGCAACTTCCGCGAACGGAACGGATTTTTGGCCCAGGCCTAACGGTAACTCTGCTGGAGCCCGCTAAATTGAGGATCACTTAAAAGGGTCTAAAAACATATTGTCAGGATAGGAAAAAGGCACAGACTTTGCTGAAGGCTTGGGGGGGGGATCCGAGGTCTCTAAGGTCCAAGGGGCCAGGTTGCATTGTAGTCTTGCCCTTTGTGTTTGGACAGGGGCCAGAGGGGGTTGATTTTGTTTAATGCAGCCGACCTTGGGTCTTGGATCTTTGGTTTAGTTTCGGATATCGCCCTTTTTTGTATTGGGCTATCGAGTCTATGGTGTCTTCGAGATCCTCTCATGCCTCACATCCTTTATACTTGTTTCTTGATTTTTTCATGATGGTATTATGTTTTGTGTTCTGTACTTCCTTCTTTCTTTTCTCCTCTGTGCTATTGGATGGGAACGTCCTTATTACCACTCGAATTTGCTGTCTTGCTTTTATTATCCACTTCTTTTTTGGGGTGGTGAGCTGGTGCCGGATGGGTCGCCAATCCTTCTTGGGAGAGTTGGGGTGGCCCACTTTTGTGGGTGCAATAAAGTTCCATTCTTTTGAGAGGGACAGGTTTGGTTTGGGTTTGGATGGCAGGGGGCGGATGGGTGTGGCGTGGGAGTGAAGTGTTCGGGGAGGTTTTGGGGGGCTGGTGGGAGGAGGACATCGAAGGATCGTTGCTGGGCCTCATGTCTCAGGTTAGAGCACTGGGATTTAAGTGGTCAAAGAGAGGGGTAGCTATGGGGCTGGCAATGGAATTGAACTTTTGTTATGGGCAAAATGGTCTATTCCCATTTAATAATGGACAATGCTACTGGTGGTCATAACCAAGGTCTCCAGATTCTTAGCTTAAACATTAACAGGATGTGCTCTAGTGCAAAGGTCAAGTACGTAAGGAAAGAACTTGGCACACTTAACCCACAGCTGGTCTGTCACCAGAAGATCCATCTTGCTGTGGGAGAACTATCTAAACTTATGGCCAGATGTACAAACATTCACACTTGCGAGTCGCAAATTGCGTCAAATTGTGACTCGCAATTTGTAACCCGCAAATGTGTCTCAGACACTGTTTATGATTCCCAATGAGGTCGCAAATTGCATGCCTCAATAATATTCATGAGGCAGTCACAATTTGCGACCCCATTGGGAATGGCTAGCACTCACAGGGATTGTGGCCTGCTGGGGTCAGCAGACCACCATGTTTGTGACTGCTTTTTAAATAATGCAGTTTTCTTTTTTTTTTTAATGCGGCTCGCTTTCCTTAAAGGAAAACGTGATGCATTTAAAAAAGAAAAATTACATTTTTCCGTTTCATGTTTTTTAAGGGCATCCAGTGGCACGTGTGAAAAATATTTTCACACATTCTCACAATGGGGAAGGTGTCCCCTGGGGACCCCTTCCCTTTTTCGTGTGGTTTACCACCTGCTTGAAGTAGGTGGTAAACTGCGAGTGTTTTGCTGCCGCAACACAATTGTACATGGCATGGTGACTCGCTATTAGGAAGGGACGCCCCTTCCTAGTAGCGGGAGTCGCAAATGCTATTTTGCGAGTCAATGACTCGCAAATGAGCATTCGTACATGCCTGTTTGCGGCCGCAAAAAAGGGTCGTACATCTGACCCTTAATGCTTTAAGTTATAATATCTTTGCTGCCACAGGGTCCAATGCTCCTAAGAGGGGAGTGGCCTTGCTCCCAAGAGAGAGAGACTGGGTCATGTACTATGTCACTATAAGTACTCCCGTGGTTAACCAGTCAGCAAACTATATGTATAGCTAACTAAAACAAATTGCTACTGATAGAATGATGGTATACCCTATTTGAAGTGTGTGACACCACATAAGTGTGGGGAAGGAGGCAAGACCTTTTGTTATTATATTCCCTCACACACCCTAGTTGTGTCATGCTTCATCATTGGGACACCCCGACGCCTAAAAGTCAGGGTGGGCTCAACCATTATTTCAGGGAGCCCTTATTGAGATGATATTTGGCCAGGGGGTTAAAGATTAAGAATCGGTGTCAGACCCCAGTTTCTCTTTATTCTTGGGTCTGGCACTGATAGTAAAAACAAAAATAAAGGGTTTCTAGGGATATTATGGTCCTAGGACACTATTGCCAACATGTTTCTGTCCGTTCTGCCCCATAAAGGGTGCACAGACTTTCTTCAGGACGTGGGCCCCCTGGAGAGTTTAAGAAAGTACAAGGGTAATTCCCTACACTACTATGCAGTAAGGGCAGATAGCTGCTCCTTATTATAAGTCAAACGATTCTCGTTGTATTCACTCCATCTGTGAAGAGCAGAAAAAAGACAAACAACGTATATAGCGCGTTATATCCTGCTTAGTAATGAAAATAGATCAAACATTTGTGTATACCTTCGTTTTTTCACATCATCATTTGTGAAACACTAATAGAATGTGCGCGTGATTAGAGCGTCACCCATCGTATAAGTGCCACACATTTTGTAGCGTGTGAATACATGGGTGGCGGTAAGTTACTGCATACTAATTTCGTACACTCTTTGGTGCGTGATTTGTAGACGTCAGTCTTCCCAGTCAGACGTACAAACATATAGACACGAGATTAAAACAAACCTATCCCTCAATCATTCTCATAGCCTTCACAGTTAAAATATACTCTTGCATATGGTCATCTTACATATAGTATAGCTTACCGCAATTAAGGAGAGGATGAACCCCATGTGGGACCTCTATTCGTGGGGTAGCCCTGTAGTCACACTCTGTTGGTCCATATAGCACGAAAAATCAAGAATGGGACACCCACATGCACGTAATTGATATTTTGTAAGTTAAGTTTGCATCACGAATGTTGGGACCAACAAGTTGTGGGAGAGACAAAAAATAAAAAATATAGGAAAAAGAAAAGGGAAAGATAGGCATAAATACGATCATTATTCATCTCTGTCTTAGTCGCATACCTCTATTATTCATACCACACGTTCAGATTACTCACGCCACCAAGGGTCCTGCCCCGTAGAGACACCTGAACGGTAGTGGTTCCCATAGCTTGGAGTCACTGCTGTGTTCGGGGCCATGGTTTTTAACTCATGTGTGGAGCCTCGGTAGACGCTTCGGTCTGCTTCCGGGGGTTAGTGGCCATGCCCATTCGCGGATATACATGCTTAGCGTATGCCGCCTACAGAAGTCTGGGGGTTGTAGTTTGGGGTATCACGTACTCCCGTAGTTTGCTTACAGAACGGGATTCCTTAGTTCTATGCATATACCTCCAGATATTTATTAAATTTAAACACCCACCACATCTTACTTCCGACCTACGCGTACAAGGGGCTGATCTTGAGGAGTCGTAATGAATTATCCCGTCTGTCTATCGGGAATAAATGACACTGCCCTGAGTCGGATGCACATATATCGTGTATTTCCTAATAAGTTGTCTTCGGATTTATGGTTTGCGATGTTAAAACCTCACGTAGTTTAAATGTCATCAGGAAAAGGTATTGAGTATTCCCCAATGTATATACCTACAGGTCATAGATAACATTTCAAAAGACCGGTGTCGTTCCAAGCCATATACACATAGTAATGATTAGGGTTGTTTTATACCACATGTTCCAAATTTATTATAAAAAAGGGGTGTTATTAACGTGACCAATTTTTTAGAAAAACCGATCACGCTTATTGAATCTGCGTGTGTATATTAATTCTATAATATGTGGTAGAAAATATCAGAAATCATGGTTAGGGTGTTTATATGCTTAGATTGGCCACATACCAACTACTCCAGATAAAGAGCTGCGATACATGGGTCACTGGAGAATTTATTTATTCCTATTTAATTGATTCCATTGAATATAATCGTTTAAACCGGTAATTTGTGTTTTTAATCTGTAGACCCATCTCTGTTCTCGTTCTAAGAGGTTTTTGGATACATTGCCATCTCCTTTAACCTTATCAATCACAGACCACCATAGGTCACTGTCTGAGTGTTTTTTCTCTACATAATGTGCAGTGAGTCAAGTTGCTGTGATAGACCTTCTGATTGTGCTCCTGTGTTCGTTTATACGTATTTTAACTTTTCTCCCTGTCATCCCTATATACATCAATTGGCACTGGCATTTTGTTACGTAGATAACCTTGTCTGAGTTACAATTGGTGTGAGACCTTTGTTCCCACTTGTGTTCCATACCCAGATCTATCTCTTTAGTATGTTCCGTGAATGCGCATGCCACACAGGATCCACAGGGATAGTGGCCCATAACTTGTGGTTGGTTCCAAAGAGTACTTTGATATGGGGTTTTCATCTTTTGTAGGTCTGTGTGAACGAGGGCATCTCTTAAGCTCCTGTTCCTTCTGAAGGAGAACATGGGTTTTTCAAAGTTCAGTTTATTTGAGGTCAGTACCGACCATCTTTTATTTATGATTTTTTTTAAATCATTAGACGACACATTGAAGGTTGTTATGCAAATAAGGGTATCAGGTTCCTCTTTTTGGTGTGTCTCAAGTAAAACCTCCCGTGGAGTATTTCAGGATCATTTTTTTGCCTTCTCTATGATTCTCTTGGGGTAGGACCTTTCTTCCAATTTCTTTGTCAAGATTTCTGCTTCAGCTTTGTATTCAGTTAGATCTGCACAGTTTCTACGTAGACGTAGAAATTGTCCCACGGGTAGATTCTCTCTCAATGCACGCGGGTGGGCGCTGTTAAAATGTAGCAAGCTATTTTTATCTGTTGGTTTTGTGTATAGGGAACTGACGAGGCCTTCATCCTTCGCACTGATAGTGACGTCAAGAAATGATACGTGGTCTTGATTGTGGGTCATCATGAACTTAAGATGTGGGTTTCGATGGTTGAGCCATATGTGAAACTATCCCAATGTAGTCAAGTCTCCTTCCCATATGACAAGAATATCGTCTATATAGCGCCACCATTTTTTTTTGTTTTTTGAAAATGGATTGGAGGTCCATATATATTCATCTTCAAATTGTCCAATATACAAACACGCTATGCTAGGCGCGAATGTACTGCCCATCGATGTACCGTGGACTTGTAAGTACAGCTGATCATCAAATCTAAAGAAATTTTCTTTGAGTGCCAAGCACTGGGTCATGTGCCAGGTCAAATCAAATGGCACAGGGACATGGCTTATTGCCCGTGTGAAAAATAATAATATTTCACTAACAATCTGTGTGGTTTATGTACCAAACGTGGACAATTGCTCCATATTTAATGATTTATTGGGCACACTTAGCACAAGGCCTGATCCTATTGTCATGGGCAGGGATTTAAATTTTGTTAAGAAACCTGGGGTGGAGTCAATATCCTCTTCATTAGTTACCCATGAAAGGATGGCTAAGTCGCGGTCTGCCATGAAGCAGATTTGACGTACGCGTGCTTTGGATGATGTCTGGCAGGTCTGGCAGGAGCTAGAGCCGGTATATACCTTTCATTCCTTCCCTCATGAGGCATCTTTCCGGCTGAATATATTCGTCAGTCACTGCCTTGTGTCATGTCGAATCACAACCCACTCTCACATTTTATTAAGTCTAAGTATAAGACCCCCCCCCCCCCTTTACAGAGATGGACCTTTGTTAGAGCTGAAGTCATTTATCCTTACTAATCAGGGGAGCGCGAGCCCTATTATCATTTGAGAGGCTTTGAAAGCCTTTGTTTGGGGCCAGACTATGAGTTATGTTATGTGCAAGGGCAAAAAAGAAGCGTGTCTTGGATTCTAGTATGGAGGAACAGCTTATTCAACTTGAGTTGGAAAAGTCACACTGCCAAGGGCTTACTAGATGCCCAGAGAATTCTTTAAGGGTTTTCAGTCTTTGACACTTGCAGGCACAGCTAAGGAAACAGACATGGGATAGGGCATGATCTAATTATCGTGCAAGGTGGTTACAATGTTTTGCAAACAGTGAAGAGTTGTGGCAGTTACTAGCCTTTCAACTTAAGGAAAATAACAGTTCCAATTTGATTCAGGGGATTTGAGATGGCTCGGGATAGGTGGTTACCAGTGGTCCAGAGATGCTAGTGGTATTTCAGCAGTTCTACCTGGGCTTATATAGGGAAGATTGCTTGGCCACTCAGAAGACAGAAGACTCCTACTTGCAGCCCTTGGGATTGAGCTGGCTCACGGAAGAGCAAAGAATCATCTTGGATAGCATAATCACCAGGGAAGAGGTGGAAATGGCTTGACTGGGCCAGATGTACTACTGACCGAGTTCTACAAGCAGTTCAAGGGCATTCTTATTCCATTATTTACTGAGAATATAAACTCATCAGCTTTTTCTATGTCAACACCCCTCTCTTGGAGAAAATATACATTTCCATCTTTGTTAAAAAGAATAAAGATCCCCTGAATTGCAGCTCATACCTTCCTATTTCTGTGATAAATTGTGATTAAAAAATCTACTTTCGGGTTTTGTCTAATCGACTCGCTGATATCATAACTGATCTAATAGACCCTATGCAACACGGATTTGCTCCCTCATGGGACACCACTGCCCATATTAACTGTGCCATAACTGCCCTGGACGTTGCTAAAGAGCTAAATCCGTCAGCTGGGAGGATCCTGTTGGATTCTGAAAAAGCATTCAACAGGGTCTCCTGGTGGTACCTTTGGGCAGTTATGTCAGTAATGAGGCTAGGGTCTGACTTTATCACCAGAAGTAAGTATTTGAATTCATCCCTCACTGCCTGGGTTTCATGTATGGGTATGTGCTTTGAGCCTTTTCAGATTTTGGCCAGGGAACTAGTCATGGCTGCCCTCTTTCCCCGCTCTTATTTGCTTTAACATCTGGATTCCTATATCCAAGTCTTAAAGAGGACCACCTCAGTTCCCGCATTGAGACTGAGATCAAAATATTGGCCTACGCTGATGACCTTGCTGTACTTACATCATCTCTGGCGATGGCGCTGCCTGTAATTGAACAGGCGGCTATAACTTTTGGCCAAGTGTCAGGATATAAGTTGAATATTGTCAGCAAGCAATCTCACAAGATGGACTCTCGCTTTGTAACTTTAGCTAAGTATCCTGGGATCCAACTGTCATTCGATATGGAAAGTAATTTCTCACTGAATTATGAAACTCTATTCACAGAATCCCTTTCTCTATTTAGGAAGTGGGACAGGCTCAACTTGGGTCAAATTGGGAGGTGCAACATCAAAATGGTTATTCGCCCCGCTATTTGTAATTGTTTAGGTCCATTCCTTTATATGCATATAGAAGGTTTTTTTATAAAGTTGACAGCAGCTGGCAAAAATGAATCTGGGCTAACAAAAAACCTTGCTGTGCCATCCACTATCTTCAGCGGCCTCACAGAGATGGGGGTTTGTGCACCCCCTGCTGTGGAACTACTTTTAGGCTGCATTTCGGCTTATGCTTTCGGCAGTGGAAGGGTTAATGGTATGGGATATGGCGGGCATATTCTCTGAATATCTGATCTCTCCGGCAGCTATTAGGCCAAAATAAGGGACTGTTGATACCGCCTACTTCAGGCACACGCGATTCAAGACTTTATTGATTTATCATGAGGTCTGAAAGGCTACTCATACATGCTTTAATCAGTATAGTTTACTGGGTCATAACCCTCACTTCACACCCCCACTCCAAGATAGCTTTTTTAGCTGCTCGCTTACAACAAAAATCTACTTTTTGGGCCAGTTCTTTAAGAATGGAATTCTTGAATCTTCTCAGGCTTTGAGTAGGGATTATAGACTTCCTAAGAATGGGACCTTCTGCTGCTTACAACTGCGTACTTTTGTGCAGCAGCTCCCCAATTGTGACATCAATATGAATTATAATGAACTCTTGGAGGGTTTTATTATAATCAAGTAATGTGGTTATATACAAACGTTCTATTCAATGTTGGGGTGACAGGGGAGCACTGGTAACAAATTCAAACTGCTCACGGCTAAGTGGACTCAGCGGCCTCATTGCAATGTCTTTGTATCCAAGATACAGCACACTAATATGTTGGTGTAGAGGGCCCTTAACGTTTCTTGACTTAAACTGCATTCCTTTAAAATCACATATTATACACCGTCTAAGCTGTACAAGTGGGCCATGCTGGAGGCAGATACGGTGCAGATCTTTGCAACCTGAGGCCCTATTAATAAGTTCTGGTATAGAGTGTTCATACTGATTAATTATCCTTGCAAGACTAATATTATCCCTAACCCAAAAAAGGTTGTGCTTGGGCAGTGTCCTGATATCCCGGGGGAGGTGGCCGGGGTCTTCTTTTTTGCAGTTACCTCTGCAAGACTCATGACTACTCGCTTGTGGCTGCAGAAGGAAGCCCCGGACCCTCTGTCTTTGTGGCAGGAGCTAATATTATTTGTAGTCTGGAACTCGCAATTATTAAGAATCAACCAAATCGCTATAAGCTCAGGAAACTTTGGAAGCCGGTTTAGGGCACACTATTAGAACTTGTACCCAAGTAATTTGGGATGATCTGATCTAATTATTTAAGGGATCCTGGTTTCTGATAGGAACAAGTAATCTCTTTCCATTGGTTACATTTATTACCACTTTTGTTTCTTACCGTATTTATGAATGTAGGATTGTTCTTTAAATGTGTCCTATTTATCTTCGTTCTCTCTTTGAAATCATGCCGCATTTCCATGTGTAATTTTGGTGAAAGATGTAAAGGAGCTTGCACTGGCTGCCGATTAGGGAAAGGATTCAGTTTAAGGCTATGTGCCTGGCCCATAAAGCCTTTTGGAAGAATGGCCAGTCCATTCTCCAATCTCTGATCATTCCTTATCAACCGAGGAGAGACCTTCGGCCAACTACCGCTTACCTTGCCCTATAACCCAGAAGAAGGAGAGCCAGATGTGGTGGGCGCTCCTTCTCATATAATGGTGCCATCGGTTGGAATGCCCTCCCACTTTTACTGCGGAAAGAGCCTAATTTGCTCAGTCCGAAAACTCTTACAAACGTGGCTGTTTTAGATCTGTAGCCACCCCTACTGTTCTGTCTCTTGTACCCGTCAGTAGCGCTGGGAGGCCTCCGGGTAGCCATTGCGCTCTATAAATTTAATTTAATTTAATTTCAAATGAATTATTACTTCTCAATAAAAAAAAGAAAGAAAAAAAGAAGACACACTGTCAGCTTGGTGAAGGTAACCTGAAGGAGTTGCATCTGACTGGAGAGGGACCTCTAGTAACGACTTGTGAAACAGCAGCTTCATGAAAGAATTTTAGTGCTTTTGCAAATGATACGAGAGGGACTTCTAGTAATGCCTTGATGAAATGCTGTATATATATTCACCGAAAAGCCCAAAGGTTTAAGGGAGTTATAGTTTGGTGAAATTGTCAGTTAAAATATACCATTTTAAAATAACCAAAACCACTGAAATTCACTGGTTATAGTTACCTCAAGTAACTATAAATCATGCCTGAAACTAACTATAACTTTCACCTCTGCCATGTACAGTGTTTTCATCAATTATGTCATTTCAGATGTTGCAGTGATTTTACCAATGGTGTCATAGCACATGTAATAAGTGATGTAACATTGAAGGTAGTTAGCAGTGCATGGTGGGGCTTGTGTTCTAGTTACTTTATGGCATGAGCTGTAGTTACTTTAGATAACCATAATACTTTTTTTAGCAGTGGGTGCACTGGTGCTCACCCGGGGCCCCCAAAACATGGTATTCATTACAGCCATGAGAGGAGCTCCATGGCTACTGTGGGTGATGCCAGCTCCCCACTGGGTACTCAGTGTGTGTGCCGGCAGGAGGGGCATCTTTTTTTTGGCAGTGGGTGCCCACAACATCTCAATCATCTGCAGCTACAGGGGGGACCCCAACGCCCCATGACCCCTGCCAGCTATTACTTTTACTTTTGCTTGGACGGGAGCAGCATTTGTCTCTGCCCTCATCCAAGCGGGAGTAAAATTGTGTTCGCTGCCTGGGAAAGGGTGGACAGGATATGCCCGCACACTCCCAGGCAGCGAACTACAGTGCCCAGGTGGATAGGGTCTCTGGGACACTGCTTGACCTGACTCTGGGACATGTTGTTCCCTGAGCCATTCTACGGCTCTGGGAAGGGGGGGCCCGATGCCCCATTCCCCCAAAAGACATGTGATCCTGATGAATGGGGTTCCCGGGGCCTCTATAAGGCTTGTGGAGTGAGGCTGCATGTCCCTTCTCACCTAAATTTTAAAAACTGCACTGGAGGATAGGGTCCACAGGGCCTCCAATGGACTCGGGAGGGGGCTAGGGCAGGCCCTACGGCCAACCCCATGCTGTACATGGCTCTGGGGCCAACCTCTTGCCACCACAGCCTACACTGTACTCTATTCCACTCTATGCCCCTCCACTGTACACCACTTCTGTGTACACCAATACATTGTACGCTATTCCACTGTAGGCCCTACCCCACTCAACTATTCGCCACACCACTCTACGATAATCCACTGTATGCTATTACACAGGTGTACGACACCAAGCCTGGGCGTAGTGGGCGTAGTGGGGCTACGTGGAGCAGCGCGTAGTGTGGCAAAATCTACGCACACTCACGCGCTCCGCGTAGCCCCACTACGCGCTGCCCGCCTCCCGCCCACCCTAATTTTAAAATAATTAAAAGAAGGTTAAAAGTAAATATAAACCTCCTTACCTTCAGGGCGGCGTCCTGCGGCTCCCTCTACTTGCTGACGGTAACTTCTTCACGCAGATGCGCATGCGCGGGCGCCCGCGCATGCGCATTTCTCACGAGAAATGCGCATGCGCGGGGGTCCGCGCATGCGCATTTGCATGAAGAAGTTACCGTCAGCAAGAAGAGGGAGCCCCGGGATGCCGCGCTGAAGGTAAGGTAGTTTATTTACCTTTAACCTTCTTTAAATTATTTTAAAATTAGGGCGGGTGGGAGGCGGGTGGCGGGCAGTTCTGCTTCGCTACGGTGTGTGAGAGCGCTGCCTGCTTCACCTACTTTGTAAACGGCGCAGCAGGCAGCGCTCCGTGCACTCCGTGGGCGAAGCGGAGTACGACACCCAGGGTTATACGACACTCAAATCTACACAACTCTGCTCTATACTTTTCCACTATATGGCACTCCACTCAACGTAATTACACTGTATGCCAGAACACTCAACACTATGCCACCCTACACCACTCCACTGTATACTACTCCATTGTACGCTACTCCACTCTTCATCAATACACTCTACGCCACTGTGCTATGGCACCATATGCCTCAACATTCTACACCACTCCACATTATGCCACACCACAGTAAGACATTACACTGTATGCCACTACAATCTACCCCCTACACTCTATCCTGCTCCACTCTACAACAGTAAACTTTATGGTATTCCACTCTACAGCAGTCCACTGTACTCCACTCCACTCTACGCTATTCCACTATATGGCACTACACTGTACATCACGCCACTCTACGGCAGTCTACTCTATACCCCTCCACTGTCACGCCACTCCATTCTATGCCATACTGTACGTCACTTCACTCAATGCTATTTCACCATACACCAGACCACTCTACCATACTCCACTCTAAGCCACTGCACGGTTACCACTACACTGTATGCTATTTCACTGTACGCCTCTCCACTGTACACCTCTCCAGTCTATGCCATTTCTCTGAATACCACTACACTGGCCTCCAATGCAGTTTATACTATTCCAGGGTGTGCAATTCCACTGTATGCCTCTACACTCTATGCTATTCCACTCTATGCCTCTCAACTGTATTCCACTCCACTGTATTCCACTCTACTCTATTCTGCTGTACCCGACTCCACTGTATGCCACTCCATTCTAAGCCACTCTACTCTATCCCACTCCACCCTACACCACTCAATTGTATGCCACTCCAGTCTACACCAGTCCACTGTATGCTACTGCAGTATACAGTACTCAATTCTATGGTATTCCACTGAACGCAACTCCACTCTTGCCACTCTACTCTATGCCACTCCACTCTACAACACTTCACTGTACACTATTCCACTCTGTGCCAATCTACTGTATGCCACTCCACTTTGTGCCAATCCACTGTACCCCGTTCCACTCTATGACACTCCTATATATGCTATTGCACTGTATGCAACTTATATCTATGCCACTCAACTCCACACTATTCAACTCTATGCCACTCCACTGTACCCCAATGCACTCTACGCCACTCCACTGTACACTATTCTAATCTACACCACTCTGGTCTATGCCACTCAAGTGTACAATACTCCACTTTACGCCTCTCCACTGTATGCCATTCCAGTCTATGCCACTTCTCTGTATGCCACTACACTGTGCTCCAATGCAGTCTATACTATTCCACTGTGCGCAATTCCACTGTATGCCTCTACATTCTATGCTATTCTACTCTATGCCTCTCAACTGTATACCACTCCACTGTACCTCACTCCACTGTAAGCTATTCCACTGTATGCCATTTCAGTGTACGCTACTCTACTCAACCTCACTCCACTCTACACCACTCCACTATAAGCAGCTCTCGTGTACAACATTCCAGTGTACGCTACTCCACTGTATGCCACTCCACTCTACCCCACTCCACTCTATGGCACTCCGCTTTACAGTACTCCACTGTATGCTATTCCACTGTACACCATTCCACTCTAAGCCTCTGTGGTCAACACCACTTCACTATAAACCACTTCCCTCTATGACACTTTAATCTATGCTATTCCACTGTATGTAACCCCACTGCACCCTACTCCATTCTATGATATTCCACTCTTTGCCAGTCCTCTCTACACCCCACCACTATATGCCACTCCACTGTATGCTAGTGCACTGTGCACCACTCTACTTTGTGCTACTCTATTGTACACCACTCCACTATGCCAAAGTCCACTCCACACTGCTCCACTGTGCTCCACTCAACAACAGTATACTCAACTCAGGAACAGTCTACTCTCCCTCAACTATAAAACACTATGCTCCACTGTATAGCACTACACTGTACAACAATGAACACCCGTCAATGTCAGTGTCAATGTCAGTGTATAGCACCCTACTTTACAGCACTTTACAACACTACAACACTCTCCACAACTCCCTCTATGCCACTCTGCCCCGGTTAATATGCTCTACTCCACTGCACTACACTGTACTCCACCACTGTACTCTACGCCACTCCACTGTATTCTCCTCTATGCCACTCAACTGTACAACAATCTATCACACTCCAGTCTACCATACTGTACCACATTCTAATCTGCTCAACACCACTCCACTCCACTGCACAAAACTTTAATCCACTCTGTGGCACTTTACTCTACTCCTCTCTCTGAGACTTTCCAACACACTCCAGTCCACTCTACTCTACTCCTCTCTGTGAGACTTTCCAACACACTCCAGTCCACTCCACTGTACCACACAGCACTCCACTCTACAAAATGTTACTCCACTATATGCCACACCACTCCACTGAACTACACTCCACTCTACTTCACTCTACATGAACCCTCTCTACCACACTCTACTCCACTCTATGTAACTGTGCTCTACAAGACTCCACTATACTCTGTGGCACTATACAACGCTGTATCCCATTCTATGCCCCTACACTACACTGTACAATCCTCTACTCCACTCCATGCCACTTTCCCACACTCTATGTCACACCACTGCACTGTACTGTACAAGACACCACTTCAATTAATTACACTTTACTTTAATTTACTCAACTCTACACTACGCCTTTCCACTCTAGTGATCTCCACTACTCTGTACTATACAACATACCACTATATAACTATAACTTTACAACAATTTACTTCACTGAATGCATTGACACTCCACTCGAATCCACTCCACTCTAATCTACTCTACTCTGTGACACTCCAGTCTATGACGCTCTACTCTACCCCACTCCATTCAATGCCATTCTAATGTACACCACTCCAATGTACACTATTCCATTGTATCACACTCCACTGTAACACACTCTATTCTACTCCACTCCACTCTATTCTACTCAACGACACTACACTCTACGACAGTACACTAGACAACACTCTGTTCCATTCTACTGTACCACACTCCACTTAATGATAAGCCACTAAACCACAGAAAACGTTATGATTTGAAGCAGTTTTTAATAAAAATGAAAAAAAAAACATTGAAATTAAATGAAAAAAACTAAGGTTAACCCTTTGTTTTAGGAAGACTTTATTTACCCTTTTCTATACAACCAAACATCAAACACACAAACATCACAAATCCTCAAACTGTAGTTATTCCGTAAATTTATGAATTACGTACCACCTTTTAATTAATATGACTTTATGTAATCTTTAACTAAAAACCAAACTTAAACTACGCAAACGTTTTACATTATAAACTTACACTTATGCCTTTAATTTATGATTTAAGCAACAACTTCAAATTATTAAAACTTGCGCACTCTCCCACACTTTCACACAGTGTGTTCAAATAGGCAGCCCCAGTACATTAACTATAACTCGCCACTCTGCCACTCACTGTGTTCTTACAAAATATATGGTTTGCGATGTCATAACTATTATTGCAAATACTATTCTTTTAGAAACAGTAAATGATATAATAGTAAAGGTTATGAGCAGTGCATGCAGAAGGCATCTCAATAATGTAATTACAGTGATGTCATAGAACATGTCACAAGTGATGTAATATGTGAGGCAATAAGCAGCACCAAATTCTATGTAATTCTGTTCAGCCAGTGTTTTCTGTGTTGGAGAGAAAACTTTCATATGATAATTAACATAGCAAATAAATGTTTTGGGACCCCTGCCTTTTTCTTAGCCTCTGTCTAACGGATCATCCCAAATCTTTCCAAGATTTTGCTGAGGTGGAAGAACTTTTATTTTTGGAAACGTTCATGCAAATTCATGAAACTATGAAAGAATTATTAGCCAAACAAAATACGCTTTTTCCATAGAAACTAAATATTTATACCAAATTACTTTATTAATTGGTTTACATTTTACTTCTTCACTACAATAGCCCACATCATAAGCCAATGTGCTTTTAAAAAACAGCTGCATTTTACTGCCCAACATGGACTGAAACCTTGTTAAAGACTTCGAGCTATTACTTCTGACTCGAGAAAGACACTTGACGTACTGTAGCTTTGCGAGAAGCCAGGCATATTGACTTTACCAACACTTCTTTAACAATTATATTGACGTTTAAAATATTGATTACTAAAATACTGTTGTAGTTAATCTAATTTAGAAATGTCATTTGGTTAGATTTGTTTGTTAAATTTATTTTATGAAAAATAACATAAAATATTTTATACAAATATTTTTAAATGTTAATGTACAAAATGTTTGTGTAACTAGAAAAAGAAAAGTAATTCTGACCTTCCCTCAGGTACATTCAGTTTCCCTAATGTTAATGGGAAATGAAGTTAGAATAGTAAATTGGACAACCCTCCTCAAAATTATATGTACTTTTCTCTAGCACTGGAGTTAAAATGGTACATTTACACTCCCTCAAACATACACACTTTCTAAAATGTCAGAGAAATTGGGGTTGGAATAGTAAATCTGACTACCCCATATATATGTGCTTTCCCCAATGTCTGTAGGACTGGTGTTTAAATAGTAAATGTCACTCCACATACAAATACATACTTCATATAATTTCTAATGTTCTTAGGTGTGCACTTCTTAATATATATTTTTTTAAAGTTTAAACTTTCTTTTTGTTTTCTTTTGTTGCTACTTAACTTGTAAAATAATTTTTAATGTTTGACTTACTCATCCAATAACTTAAAAATGTGTTTTTTAATAAATCATTAATTATGTATATCTATTGAATGAAGGTTGGATACATGTTTTCAGATATATGTATTTATGCTATAAAAATATATGTTTTAAAAATGTACTAATTAAAAGCTTTGCTGGTTTCTTTAAAATATATTAATCTTTTTCAACTTAAAAATGACCTTATTTGTAAAGATATTTAATTGTGTCTCTATTGTTTGTTAAATACACTTTTTTACTATTTTCTTATTACATTTTTTTTTTCTTTTATATTCGATTAGAATTTTCTGGGATGTATCAATCATATTTAAAATTATTTAAAAGTTAGCAAATATTTTTGTTTCCATTACCACAACATATACATGTATATATATGTATATGAGTGTGTATGTGTAGATACATGTGTATGTGTAATTATACTATAAGTATTTTAGTACACTATGGCCCTCATTACGATGTCGGTCAGAGTTGCCTCCGACCGACACCGTTTCGTGGAAGGAACCACCCAACCATAGGTCGGCGGTTCCGACCGTGCAATTAGGATGTGAACGCACATGGTGCAGTTGCACACTTCCATTTTTCAATGTGAGTTTTTGTGGCAGACTGAAACCGCCTGCAGCACAAGTTCCCACTGAAAAATGGAAGTTCTTAAACATCCCTGGATCATGTGGCAGGCACCTCACAGTGTCTGCTACACTGTGCATGGTTGTTTAAGGGGGCACAGGGCAAAATGCAGAGGGCCGGGGGTGAGGGTACCCTACTAGGGGCCCCCAAATTCAGTTTAGAACAACCAATCCATGCCAGAAAGGCCGACATGGATTGGCTGTTGGAAACCAACATCATAATCCCGATGGCGGAAACGCTGTCCTTTAGGGAATATGAGGGCTTTCTGACTAGCCGACGATCTCCTTGAGCCCGTCGGTACCGCTTCGGATTCCCCAGCCAGTTTAAACTCCTACCACCATCATCATATTAAGGTGGTCGGACTTTAAACCTACCATGTCGGTCAGGAAGCCTCCGACGTTCTGTCAGAGGCTTTCCGACCGACATTGTAATCAGTCCCTATATGTTTGTATTTGATATTTGGTTGCTTCAAATCTAAGCTTTCAATTTCTAAATTATTGTACTTGATATTCCGGTTTTAGATGGTTTAAACTTTCTGTTTTATTGTATGAGGATATTTTTGCAATCGATATTTTGGTAATTATAATTAGCTTAGAAAATCAATATTTTGATAGTAGATATTTTCACTTTAATATTTTTGTAGTTCAACATTTTTGTAATTGATGTTTAAGACGACATCCTTCAGCAGGATTCACTGAAAACTATAGCAGTATAATTACCCTAAGCAGGTATTGACACTGGAAAGGAAATGAGCCATTAATAATAATCATAATTCTCTACTGGAAAACACCCCACAAGTGCAACAAGGAAAAAGCACTTACTTCTTCACTTTAAATTTGCTTTACGTTTAAGGAAAGCAGATTATATAAAACACTGTGCATATTTTATATACAATGAACCATGGACAGTGAGAAAATTTCTATGAGTGCGATTCAGGCAGATTTAAGATGGTGCACTACTTTGGCAGCACTTATGGGGTGAGGCTTGGTCATGCCGCTAATGGTGGTTGTGGAGGAGTATCCTGGAAATATGATATTTGTTTTCTGCTGGTTGTGATAATTAATGATGGACAATGTATATTGAGTGAAATCATCAATATAGGTTTTAACATCTGCACAACATCCTTAGTAAACATTAATTATTACAACATGGTCCAACCAAAAGTTGCAAAAGCTCCTTGAATAAGTGTAGGTCTGACAGAAGATAGATCCAATCTGCGTGGTATTAAATGACCAGTCCAATAAAAGGCATAGGTATATGCTAGCCAATTGCAAACCTATTGAATGTAACAAGTAGGAGGTTGTCCATGGATGTACAACAGTGAGCAAGCCAAGGAAGTGACCACTGTAGGTGAGATTGAGCAGATCCAAATATGTGTACCTCATTTGAAACAAAAAATGTAAAAGACAGAGTGACTGTCAACATACGCTACCAGGCCAACCCATGTATCTCCCAATCTCTCTGGAAGAGTTTAGACAACTTTATTTAGAGGATCATCAATGTCCAGTAACTCTTGCACTTGCTTTGTCCCTCCCTCGCATGAGATACTCCAACTACCACCCCTTTGTAATCTTTCTTTCCTTTTCCTATGCGTGTTAGAAGTACATATCTTCCATGTGCTCTACAGATACTTAACAATGTTCTTTGAATACTTTTCATTGATACATAATATATTACAGTGTGAGGATTTGGGTGTATTATATGGTATGGCTGTTCAGCCTTAGCGTGGAATACATTTGCAAAAACTGTCTTTAGTCCAGTCAAGCTGGTTCGTACAATCTTAAGCTCAACCCTGAGTAGCAACGGCTTCAAGCAGCATGGCTTGAACAGACGAACTAGTGTAAAGCATTTACCAGTACCAAACAACAAACTAAGAAAGGCACACAAGTTGAAAGAAATACTACGCTAAATTATAGAGAAAGATTATATTTTTATACATTGTTTGAGTCCAAGATGAGAAAATCCACTGGAGGGTGGCAGAGATACAGATTTGTAAAGAAATCTTCATTTTTAATCTAACCACAGACAAGCACTGGCACCTGTGATGTTTGAAAACTTTTGAAAAGTTTGTAAAAGGTTGTTTGACTACTCCTGTCTGGCTTGGGAGACCAGATTAAACAGGGAGAAAGTCTGGGGGGCTAAGTGGCATATTCAGACATTTACCTGGACACCAGTGCATTTTCCAGTCCTGTTCCAAACTTTACAGCACAACCGCCCTAGACTTCAATGGAGTGGTCCTGATGCTTCGGATACAGGAGATTAAGATGCTCAAGAATGCTTCAGATGCTCTGCGGTCGACGGGGTGTCTTTGCAGTTATTCCTCGGTCTATGGGTCAGGTGGGTCGATTTTGGCAACAGAGGTCAGGGTCCCTCGAAGTCCTCTTTGACACCATAGAAGGCCAGCTGCGGCTGGGCTGCCAGTATCCGTTTACATCGGTCCCAGTGAAATCCTTTAGTTGGGGCTGGTGTCCCTCTTGGGTGATCAATTTGGACTGAGATGGCATTCCCGGGTCTGGCTGACTCAGGTGCCACTTTAGGCAGTGAGAATCGTTTTCTTGGGGTGCCCAGAGGTAGCTAGCAGCAAAGCTTCTGCAGTGGCTGCCAACTTGCCGGTGTGGGATACTTCAGCTCTGTTGACTCTGGAACTGATTCTAGAGGGTCAGTCCACTGATATTGTGAGTCACTCCTTCGGTCTGGGGCTGGGGCATTACTTTTCCATATGCCA
Organism: Triturus cristatus; assembly: GCF_964204655.1. NCBI lineage: Eukaryota > Metazoa > Chordata > Amphibia > Caudata > Salamandridae > Triturus > Triturus cristatus. The sequence continues at coordinate 1,037,097,269 of NC_140583.1, forward strand.
GGTGCCACAGGCACAGTCCTCTCTTTGCTAGCTCAAGGTGCAGGAGGTGTAGTCTAGCAGACGGTGCAGCCTATCTTTGTACAGTTCAGGAAGCAATAGGACAGTCCTTCTTCAGTCCCTGTTCCAATGTGATCTATGTTGCAGGGTGCCATATTTATTCCCAGAAAGTGCCCTGTATGGATGATGTGTTCATTAGCCAATGGGCTACAGGGTCACCTCCCTCTTGGTGACAGCATTCTGGCTATGAGTGGCATCTGGCAATCCCAGAGTGCACTATTCTATCCCCTGTTAAGAGGTCGGGACCGTTCCTCAGATGTCAGGAACTTGGTAGCCCACCCTAGAAGTGTGGCTACCTGAAGGCCACACATCCACAGGAAAACTGGTTGGGCACTAGTCTTTGCCCTCTGTCCCTGTCTACAGCCTGTCTACTTGAACAAAGGGCAGCCCCTCAGGAGTGTGAATGCCATTTGCCAACCAAAGGCGGCTTCACCATTAAAGCTTGCCTTTTGTGCTAACTCCCAGAGTGACTTGCTGTGAAGGAGAGGTAACACCCCACCTTGGAGCAGGCTGCTATTGTTCCTAAGCCTGGGAGCCATTCACACAACTTCCCAGGCAGGGAGGATGCTGTCTGTTGGCCAGTGCACATGTCAGTCCATTGGACAACTAAGTCACAGAGTGGCAACTTTCTAAAAGTTGCTTTTGTTTATTAGTGACATTAAATTTGGTCATGGATATCAATTCGGGTTTGATGTTACTATTAATTTGTATACCTTACAGTACTCAGCTAGTAGTCCCATTCATATGTTAGCCAGGCTGAGGAGTCAGCGCGCAACACTATGTTAGCCAATGGGGCTACTGCTCCTTTCACAGCTAGACGACAATTTAGAAGTGTTGCTGTTAAGACATTTATAAAAATACATGTCCTGCTTATTAATATATAATTAATAATATAAAGCTCCCTGCCTCAGGGCTCTATAGACATTCCTCAAGGGAGATTTACATATATTGTAAAGTAAGGAGGAGGCTTTGCCATTAGTTTGAATGGCAAAGTCAAACTTACAGTGTTACCACTGCCCTTCCAGTCTGCAGTGGCAGGATGGGAGGCATTTTGTACATTGTTATGCACAGGGTGGTACAAGCAGTTCAGCAGCAAAGGGAGGTGCACTCTGCCTTACATGCCCTATGTACCCTAGGTACCATATGTTAGGGACTTATGAGTAAGTCAGTCCTTGCCAACTGGGGATAGCCAATTCAACATACACTTTGTAATGGGTTAGAACACTTGCACTGAGGTCTGATTAGCAGGCATCGGTGCACTCTCAGAGTCAATAAACCTGCAGCATCAGTGCAAAAGTGTGGGAGTGAATATTCAAAAAGAGGCATTTCCGTACTAATGCAATTATCACTTAGTACCAATGTACTTCCCACCATACACAATATGGAGCATGTGTTTTCTTTTGCTTATTTTGGTTGTTTAACGTTTTTTCTCCCTTGTATCCTTGATGACAACTTTAATAAAAATGTATTGAAATAGAAAAAAGTGAGAGTGACTGTTAACCTTATTATTTGAACTTGAAACAGTAGTAAAAAGGGTGAATGATGTATAATAAAAAGAAACTGAGAGATGAATGAAACCCTGTGAAACAAAGGCCATGCCAGATGAAAAGAACAAATATTATCACAGGCATAAACGAGTGAACAACATTTGTCCAAGTAGATCATGAGAGTTGGAAATCCACCTTTTCTGAAGTACTCAGATTGTTTTTCATTATGAATCCAGATTGCTGACAGTTATGGCAGCAAGATCACGCGCACCATCGATTTCCAATGTGACTGTTTGGAAAATCCTAATTGGTATATTTGACCTTTTTTGAAAATCCACTGTACAATTATACACAGGCAGGAGACCTGCTATAAATGTCAAAGACTGAATGTGGGATACGGCATGGCATTACCCAACCCCATCCAGGAGGTTACAAATATGGCAAATGATATTGTTTAATTGCAGAAAAGACTGCAGGCTTCACAGCAAAAACACAGTTTAACATGTTTATATCAATGAATGACATTAAATATGTCAGAAGCGAAACTTGAATGTTATGCTAACACACGTTTCAATAGTAATAGAGACATCAAAATGTTGCTTCTATTCAAGCCACAGACAGCTTTTCACTGATCAAGTTGCTGGTGCTTTTAAAACCCCCCTTGTGTACCTCAGTATGGGAACCACCTCTACTGTCCATTCTTGTGATATGCTACTAATTAGGCTTCTAATGAGTGGAGACTAACCAGTTTGCCCAGGCAGAAAACTTGTGTGCAGTGACTTTGACTTGTTTTTCCTCCAGCCCAGAGCCAAGGTAGTAGCTGTGAACTTTCATCATAATTTGTATACTGGCAGAAAACAAAGGGCCATTTTGCCCCTTGAGCCATTCTTTTTAATTATTTTTATTTGCATTTTTCTTATCACAAAACAAGAACAACCAAACAGACAGGTCATCCCTGGTCATCACATCCACTTTGCTTGTCTCCCACCGCCCCCCCTCCGCTCATGAGCCATTCTTGTCTGCACACTACCATTAAGACAATGGGCCACATGCATCAACGAGAAAACTGCTTGCAAACGGGCAGATTAGCAGAATCTGCCCCTTTGCGACCGGTATTTTTGCATTTGGGATGCATCATCCCAAATGCAAAAATCGCTATTTAAGGAATCTCTAAATAGCGATTCCTTAAATTGCGATTGCATTTAAGGAATCCCAAATTGAGATTCCTTAAATGCAATGCGTGAAAGTTTAAAAATTAGCGATTTCGCTAATAGGGGGAGCAAATTACCATGAAGTTGAACTTCATGGTAATTTGCAAAAACTTTGAAAAATGCACTAAAGTGCATTTTTCAAAGTTCCGTTTTACACACACACATGCCCTTGGGGCATGTGTGTGTGCAAGATGTATTCATATGCAGATTTCAGGGGTGCAACAGGTGTCTTTTTTACGCCCTGGCACCCTTGAAATAGCATGAGCAATTTGCGATTCTCTAATTGAGATTAGCAAATTGAGAAAGTCCTCCCATTCATTCCTATGGGCCTCTAGGCCCATAGGAATCAATTGGGAGGTATTCCTTAATTGCGACTCGCAATTTGCGAGTAGCAATTAAGGAATGTTTAGAAATCGCTATTTTGTAATTGATTTCTACATGCATAGCCTTTTGCTATTCCTTATTAGCGAATCCTTATTTTTCGCTATTAAGGAATCACAAATGGCATTGTTGATGCATGTGCCAGAATGACACAAAATTGCAGGAGCTGATACTGTCAGCAACAACCCAACCTTGGAAGGTAGTTGTGGTGGGACTATGGGATGATTGACAGATGTACCACACAAAGGTGGCCGTGGCCTTCTTTTAGTCTGTTTTTACAAGTCAAAGTACAACCTTGGCAGGAAAGGCCCCCTGAATAGATATTTGACCAATATAAGGGCTACACACCTTCTAACGGAAGAAGGATTTATCTTGAATAGCAAGGACAAACTTAGAGGCAGGCCTGATTTTCTCTTCTGCCATTTTGGAAAATGCAGAAGAAATAATTCCTGCATAGATTTTGACAGAAAATGCAGGGAGTGCTGCAAAATGTAGATGGGTACAGCGTAGGGATTTTAATGCCTTCGTTGTGGGGGTACAACCAGTGCTACACTGATCCTCTGAGTTATAAGTGTAGTCTTACCCCACCTAGCAATCAGAATGTGTTGGGACAAGTGAAGACAAGAAGAGCCTGCTGATGAAGCTGAAGAATATTTTTAGGGTACCTGTTGCTGACCCCCTCAATTTCCTTAGGAAGAAGAGGACTGAGAACAACTTTGAGAGAACAACCATCATGCCCACTCGTGTTTGGAATTTTCTTGAGAATTTTGTCTCCTGTTGTATTCATTTTTTGACACTTGTTTTTATTGGGTTTATAGTTTTTAACAGTTTTTTTTACAGGATGTACAAATGATAAATAAACATTATCAGTACTAACTAAAGTATATAGAGAAGCATAGAAAGCTGAACCGTTACTTGCAAATGAATACATTCCCAAAAATAATATGCCATTGTGTTCAATAAAGTCAAAGCTGTTGCTAAAGTGTGAATCATTGAACAATCATGTCATCCATTGTGTGTCCGTCTTCCAATGCAGTCATGTACCAGTGAGTTAGAAACGGTCCCTGGAGGTTTGGGACCCTTGAGAGTAACCAAATAGAAGATATTTAACATTCTGAGTAGTTGGTATTTTAGTGTCATATGAGTTAGCAATAATGGAACCCTTTTGGCTCCTGATGGATGCAGTATAATTGTGACATAAGCGTAAGAGCATAGTGAAGTGAATGCAGGTTTAAAACATTGAGGTTGCAGTTACAAGTAGAAGAATAAAGACGTGTTTTACTGAGCTTTGTGTGTGGCGTTGGCATTAGCGGGTACCCAGGCTCAGTAGCGTAACAAAAGCTCCTGCAGCCCCCATGGTGCGGGTACCCCCAAGCTCCAGGGGGCCCTCTCAACACAGTACCCTGGCCGGAGAGCTCCTGACTGAGTCCAGAGGGGGACCTTCACATACCTTGCAGAGGGGCACCCTCATGTTTTGTTATGCCACTGCCCAGCCTGGGGAGGATGCTACAACTGGTGAAGAGATAGGGGATAAGTAACCCGAAGACCAACAGGGCTCTCCCACAGAGTTTGCTGTGGTACAGAAAAGTGCTTGTGTGTGCCACATGTGCCTCAATTGAAGTGTTGAATCAATGCTTGGTGTATGTGGCGTCAAAGTGCAACTCCAGCCTGTGTAAAGCATTTGAAGCTAATGAAAGATACACAGAGAAGTTTACACATTGTTGGCTTAGAACCTGCTGGGAAGGCTGCAAACAGAGGTACCACGCTAATACACAACCTATGGCCATGCATCAAACGGAGTGATAATGCCATAGGTAGATGGTACCAGGTTTTGAAAGAACAGTAAATAGTGACAGCAAATTGCAAGATAACAATGAGATCAGAATTGCTGCAAAGCAGTGATGAACCAAGTGTCAGGAAGTACAAAAAGACGCTTACAAACAAATTCATTCAAGTACAAGAAACAGTCATCTGCTTACCAGAACTGAGTAAAAAGAGCTGGGTGGAGTGGCCCCAGAAGAAATGCCCAGGGTTGTGTTTACAGAGCTGACCACACCTGAATCAGCATACCATTGAAGCAGCTGGGTGGTTGCTCAGAACAACTCCAGAGGTCGCCAAAAAAGTGAAGGGCTCCCATGGAAACCAAAAGGGTGGTCACAGTTCCATTGACTGGACAAGTTGACCCAGAGGTCAGAACAACACAGGGCCTTAGAGATGGTATGAATGAAAAAGGTTCCAGCAGACAACATACAATGTCAGAGAGATCTCCACTCTCAGTGTCAGCCAATCACATAAATGGCTATAATGCCACTGCCTTCCTGAAACCACTACCACCACCATTCGATGCCGCCAAAAATACTGAGTACTGGCGACAGATGGAATGCTTGGATAGAGACATTTGCTGACTTCATTGATACGCTAGACAAAACATATAACAAGAAGATTATCAAGTACCTTAAGAATCTAGCTGGTGAAGGTATAAAAGAAGTCATAAACCATCACATCAAAGAAGCCTTGAATCTCAAGTTCAATCCAATGCCGAATGTAAATTACGAATGACAGAAAGATGGTGAGACCATTGACAAATTTGTTGAGAGACTGGATACGCTCATCAAACTCTGTAAGTTCAATTAATTTAATGATGAGAAAGCCATATGTCTCAGAGTTATTGATGGACACATGTCAGTTTCATTCAGACGACAAATGCTTAGAGAAACTCTGACTCTGGAACGAGATCTCAAGGCTGCCAGAGCTGAAGAGCATGTCGATTAACAAGCTGTCAATATGGAGGCCGGAGGTACCCAGAGTGAGTCAGTCATTAATGTAAACAGTAAGTCAAATCACAAAGCAGAGGGACACAAAGTGAGGTGTCCACCGATGAAGAAATTACGTTTCGGTTGTGGATTTTCATTTCCACATGATGGCAAATGTCCAGCCATTGGACAGGTTTTCAAAGACTGTGGGAAGTAAAACCTTTTTGTGACAGTTTGCAAGGCGAAGGAAAAATTAAGTGCATCACGGGTCGAAGACAATATGGCTGCACGAACGCTTAAGAAGCAATGCTCGATGCTCCCCTAGAAAAGCCAAGGGACCACACCAATTAAGGCAAATCGACACTAAATGAAGTTGATCATCATCTAAATCATCATCAAAGAGTTCTTCAATATCTACATCAAGTGAAAGTGAAGATGATGGGAAATATCTATTACAAAGCAGGCATTACATTGTAATGCATTTACAAAGCAGCCATTACAATGAAAGTTCCCTTACAATGCATGCTATTACAAGGCATATGCCATTAACACGCATGCTGTTACATCGAGAATTAAGGTAAGTGTTTAGGTAAGTACTATCAAATAATTTATAGTAGTAATGTATTTAATAGTAATACTGGTATTGTTTTTAATGAGAGGGTTTAATTATTATTCTTTGACAGCGAATGCTGGGGAATTAGGGGTTTTAGGTGGGGGAGTGCATTACTACTCAGGTATTGATTTTAATACCTGGGTATTAATACATATTAAATGCAATATTATTTTTAAGTAATTTAATGATATGTAAAAATAATACTTATGAGGGTTGACACCCTTTCTCTGGCACATGATGCAAGGGAATTGTGGGTTTTGGGTGTGGGAGTGTATTGATACTTGATTATTATTTTGTAATGCCTGGGTATTAATACATATTACATTAAATACTATTTTTAAGTGATTTAATAATATTTAAAAATAATACTTATGAGGGTGTGGCACCCTTTCTCTGGCATGGGATGCAAGGGAATTATGGGTTTTGTGTGGGGGAGTGTATTAATACTCAGATTTAAATGTTAATACCTGGGTATTAATACATATTAAATTTAATATCATTTTTAAGTGATTAATAATATTTAAAAATAATACTCATGAGGGTGTGACAACCTTTCTCTGGCACGACATGCAAGGAAATTAGGGGTTTTAGGTGGGGAGTGTACTAGTACTTGAATATTATTTTATATACCTGGGTATTAATACATATTAAATTTAATATTATTTTTAAATAATTTAGTAACAATTAAAAATATTACTTATGAGGGTGTGACACCCTTTCACTGGCATGGGATGCAAGGGAAATAGGGGTTCTTGGGGGGTGTATTAATACCTTAGTATCAATATTAAGACTTGTCTAGTAATTTAATGTCATCTAATTATTAATTTTAAACTATTTTTAATAATTAAAATAAAAAATTATGAGGATTTAACATTTGCAAATTGGCATGTCATGATACAGAACAAGATTTTTGGGGTAGATGTGAATAATATTTTGAAAACATTATTAATGAAAGAATAGTTGATTTATAATAAATCAATAAAATAGTTAAACAAAGACAAACATGGTTATATGTACACTCCAAATATTTAAAATAAACAGTAAACAAGATAATAAAAATACATTTATTCATAATCTTTTGATAAAACAAATAATTAGGACATATAAATGTATTTAATAAAAAAAGAATATTAAAAAAAATATTGCAGTGAATTAGATTTTTTTTATATAAATATAAACATGTTAAAATATATAATGTGTTTAAAAAATATTTACTTTTCCAAAGGAGTACCTTAACATTTTTTCAAACATATTTTTTAGATATTTCCCAAGCTTTTCCATTGAAGTGAATCAGTGAAATTGTCCTTTTATTTTTTTAATTTTACGGCTGATGTATGCAGTTGTGCGTTTGCTTCTACAGTCAAGACCGGAAGCAAGGAAGAGCTGTGGTCGGGTAAGACAAATTTTATTTATTTAATAGAGATTGTAGGTGGAATAGTTTATTATAAGGCGAGACGAGGGAGGTAGTTAGATAGATGTTAGTATTTGGAAGTATATTTTGAATTTTTTAACACAATTTTATTCCTATACAGGTAGTGGTTGTAGGACCACGTCGGGTTGTGTTTTTATAATTTTGGTTTTAAAAAAAAGTAAGTATGTGTTTAAAACAATAATTTCTTTAAATGTTTTTATTTATTGAGTTTTTCAAACGAACAAATACTTAGGGGCCTATTAGGATGGCACCCTAGCGGTGTTGGGACCGGCTGCCAGTCGTGCAGCGGTCCTGCACTGGCAATTAGGATGGCACCGCCAACGTGGCGGTGGCATCCCCCATCCACATCATTGTAGCGGGCGGTGCACACAGGATCGCCCGCCACATTGCTGTGGCTGTACCTTGTGCATTTGCCTGCACAACGTGGCAAGCACCATGCAGTGCCTGTCATGTTGTGCATGCCAATGCAGGGGGGTAACATAGGTACACCCCATGTGCACCCCCAACACCCTGGGGGCCACAACCGGCCCTCACTTTCATGCACCGCATGCCTTTCCGAAAGGCACTAATCCGCCTGTATGCTAACATGGATGGCGGTGTCTTCCAGACACCGCCACCATATCCAGCCCCTTTTCCGCCCGGTCGTCTGGTTGACCAGCGGGAAACCGGCGAACAGTCTTTCCGTCCGCCGGGGTCCCTCCCTGCCATAGTAATATGGTGGGGGGGAAATGGGTGGCGGGTGGTGTATAATGGCGGGCGGATCGCCACCGCCATATGGCGGTGGCGATCCACCCGACATTATAATAGACCCCTTAGTATCCATACATTTGCCATCATACAATGTGTATTCTTGACAACTTAGCAATACACTGTGACCCTCAGACTTATCCTCTATACATTCATCTGTCATATGAACATCAGACCATGTTTGAGGACTGCACCAAGGAGATAGTGGGGGCAACGTCCCAAAGATGGCCCTCTGCTGTGTCTTACCAAGCCCCTGTTACACCCAGCAGTATCTAACTATACCTGGGGCGCATAATATGTCATATGGAGGGAGTGTCACATTAGTGCAGGCACACACGATCTGCGATAACCGTCTGCAAATATCCATCACTTAGCTGGAGTTGGACGAGTGTCAATAGTCCCTCAGATACAATCAAGCTGTGTGTGATCTCAAATAGGACAAAAGAGGATCCCATATATTGTTAGGATGGGAGGACATGGGTAGTAGTTCCCCATACATTTTCTGTTGATCCTTGCATTGTACAAAATCATCAAGCCATTCTTTGAATTTGGGAGCACAACCTCTTCCCCATCTGCAGGCCACTCTACATTTTGCCAGGAGTAACCCAAGTGCTAGGAATTTCCTATATGTTTGAGGCAGCTCCTCGATGTAACCTAGGAGTGCAACAGTGGGGGACAGCGGGACCAAAGTGCCTATCATCTGGGTAAATGCAGCCGTTGCAGTCGTCCAATATGCATGGATGTATGCACAATGCCATCGTAAATGCAAGAAGCCGGCTTTCCCCTGTCCACAACTATTGCATCTGTCATCAGCCCTTAATTTATATCTGTGTAATCTTTCTGGGGTGTAATAGACCCGGTGTATGAACTTAAAAGGAATAATGCACAACCGGCTGCTAGCTATGATAGTGCCTGTTTGCTCGCAATAATATGTCCATTGTGTGTGACTGGGAGACGGTGGTGGTGATGTAAAGGCATCAATGGTGAGTATAGTAATGTCTTCTGTATTTTCCTGGCTATTGTACGTCAGGCTCGATTGGTGCAGGCCACTGTAAAGTGAACATACCCCCTTTCAGGGACACGGGCGCAATGATATGAGGTGGAGGGGACAGGGGCCATATATCCCCGTTCCATGGCGAAATGGGGCATAAACAGAGGAGGCGTAATGGGCTTGTGCACATAAAGAGTACAGCTCCATGTCTGGACCTTCAAACCTGCCCCTCGAAAATGGCTGGGTAGCTAAACCCTGAGCTGCCAAACCCCTCCCCATGCAATCCTAACCAGTTGGCTCTGGAGTGTTCGAAAGAAATGCCACCCAGGATAGTACGGTATATTGATAAAAAAGGTAAAGTAACTTGGTCAGTATCACTATTTTTGCTCAGAAAATTTGGCCAGCTAGTGATAAGGGTAGAGTGAGCCATCTGGTAACTGAGTTGGTAATAGACTCCATAGCAGAGCCATAATTGGCTAGCAGGGTCTCTTGTCTACTCCCAGTAATCATCACCCCCAGATATTTTACCTCTGAGTAGCAGCTTGACAGGAGGTAGTCCAGCGAGAAACAATGCGTGTTGGGGGTGAGAAGGAACATCTGCGATTTCGCCCAGTTGATCTGTATAACCTGATATTCCCCCGAACCAAATAAATTCATGGAGTACGGAGTTTAGACTGGCATGGGGATCCTGGATATAAAGAGTGATGTCATCGGCATAATGCACTACCAGGATATGTCTGGTAGGATAGCGGAGAGTGCAACTTCTATAATGCTGTCTGAGTTTGGCAGCAAGTGGCTCTGTAGCGAGAGCAAATAATAAGGGCGACAGGGGACAACCCTGCCTGGTACCTCTGATGATAACAAATGGCTGGGAGTAACCCCCATTGATCTGGACAGTGGCTGTCGGATGGGAATAGAGCAGAGTGATCCAGGCTAAGAACTGGGGGGCAAAGCCCATCCTACGCCCAACAGAAAACATGTAATTCCACTCCAAAGAGTCAAATGCTTTAGTCGCGTCTAAACAGATCGCGGCAGCTGGCAGGTCTGGGTTCAAATCCTGCAAAAGCGTGAACAAAGTGAGTAGATTATGGGAGTTAGCTTGACCAGGTATAAAGCTCGCCTGGTCTTGCAGGGCCAATCCCTCCATCAAGAAGCTCAGTCTGCTCACCAGGACCTTAGCCAGTATCTTTGCGTCACAGTTTATTAAAGAAAGTGGCCGGTATGCATCACAGCTTGTGGGGGCTTTCCGAGGCTTGAGTAATGTAATAATCGTTGCTTCACACATTGTGAGTGGGATGACCCCAGCTTGAGCAGCTTCTACATAGACTTTCTTAAGGGTTGGGACTTGTATATCAGCATAACATTTGTAGAAGTCGGCCGGCAGCTCATCCGTGCCTGGAGCTCTGCCACTTTGTGTGTGCATTATGGCTGCCCTAATCCCCTCCTCCTCAATGTCAGCCACTAGAAATTCTCTTTGTGTGTCACTGAGCCAGGCGAGAGTGATATCCTCAATGTAGAATGCGGCGTCTTCTGAGGGTATCTTTTGCAAGGAATATAGAGTAGAGTCATTTTGCGAGATTGCACAGAGAACGCTCTCCGTATCTGTGTGTACTGTGCCTGCTTTGTCTACAATATTGAAAATTTAATTTGTGAATTTAGGAGTTTGTGTCACTTCAGCTAGGGCCCTCCCCGGCCAAATGTTCAGGCCCGTTGGTATCAGGCCAAAAAAAGTAATTCACGCTCTGCCACTGCCTGATATTCCGTCATCAGCTCACGGAGCTGCGCTTGATCCCGATCCCCTGGATCTATGCCAGCCCGGGTATCTGCTAGCTTAATAGCCTCCTCTAGCTTGCAGGGCATACTTTGGATGTCTCAGAGGATACCGGCCCCCTTCGCTATATACATTCCGCGAATGGTGACCTTGAAAGCCTCACAGACATAGGACATTGTGGATACTGACTCCTGATTCCTAGGGAAAAAATCCTGTATCTCCTACCTGATCTAATTCACCCAGTAGAGTAGTGGGCTGGAGTCGCCAGAACCTCAGGAGGGAAACCTTTCTCAGGGGGGGACAGCTGCATTAGCACAGGGGAATGATCAGAGTATGTGCGTGCAAGGTGTCGAGCATCTGTCAACCATGTTCACACCCCCCTCGATAGGAGCCAGAAATCAATGCAGGACCAGCTAGAATATACCGATGAGTAGCATGTGCCCTCCCTCTGAGTGGGATGTAATGTGTGCCATGCATCAAAGAGCAGATGTTTCATCATTGTCTCTGCTAGGTGTCTCCCGGCCTTGTTGGGGGGCCAGTGGGGCTGTAGGAGTGGTCCAACCCGGGTTCTCGGAAATATCAAAGTCACACCCCCAGATGATATGGGTGAAACCTATGTTTAACATCAGACCTCAGAGTCTATTGTAGAATGAGGGATCATCTATGTTAGGACCATAACAATTTACCAAGGGGACTGAGCATGTATCTATGTGTCCCCACATGATGCAATAGCGACCCTCTGAGTCTAGTTTCGTACCACCCGGTCGGTAAGGAACAGAGGACCTGATGAGGATAGCCTCCCCCTGGCATATGTAGAATAGGATGCAAAACATCTGCGGACATCTCACTTTTGAGCAAATTGGGGTGAGATTTGGGGATTCAGGTGCGTCTCCTCTAACATAGCTATGTGGACACTGTGTCGTTCGATATAACCTAGGATGTGTCTGCATTTACACAGGGCCCACAGGCCACAAATGTTCCATGTCGCCAGATTATACGTTAGACGTGACAGAGCTTGTACAATGGCGACATCTTACACATATCGGGGGTACTGACTTGATGACTAAAACTGTCCGAGGGTGTAGTGACCTTATACATTGTATGAACATCAATTGGCCTGTTGGCAAAGGTTAGCGTATGGAGTACTTAAACAGAGAAACAGAATACAACTTCCCCCCCACCCACACATGCAGCCCAAACCTGCATGCGAAGTTCACCCACCCTCAATCCTGGAAATGACACAATAACCGGGCTCACACCCGCCCATATCCAGTGACCAACAAAAGTCACAGGGGCATGTGCGATAATGACATGCAAGCCCATGTAAGATGGCTCAACAATAAAGAGGAACAGTATGCATTAGAGAGGTCATTGTGACGAAAGAAGAAGTAGGTGGAAAGAACAAGTTCACAGAGGTAAGGAGGCACAAAGAATGTAAGAAAAGACAGGAAGAAAGCAATAACCATCCTTTGGGGAATACCCATTGGGTTTTACACTAGAGAGCCTGGCACTGCTCCCCAGGTGTGCAGGGGTGTCCTGGGACCAGCATAAGAACGGTGTTGGCCAGAGCCATTTATAATAATATCAAAGGGAATAAGTGGATGCATGATTTAGCAGGGATGTCTTTGTTTGTCACATTAGCATATCCAGTCGCAGCTACAAACAGTTGGAAAACATTATACAAATACAATAAAACAAGCCAGGCCAACCATGACCAGCGCCACAAGTGATTGATCATTGTCTGAGAGTGGGGAAGTTGAGCTGGGTCCACTCTCTCCCCCTTTTGATCAGGGGCCATGAGTGAGTGCCTTCTTGAGAAGATACTGGGACTGCTGAGGACTGGTAAAGGCATGTTGTTTTCCCCAGTGTGTGGCACGCAGTTTGGCTGGATATAGCATGGCATAAGGGATTCTAGCCTGCTGCGACTATCGTTTTACAGGTACAAACTTCTTGCGTGCCTCTTGGACCATTAGCCTAAAATCTGGGAAAAATGGAAATGGAATGACCGTCATAGTATAGATCTTGCTTTTCAAGTGCCATTCGGAAGGTAGCGTCTTTATAATTTAAAAGACGAGCAATGGTGGGTCTAGGGGTAGAGCTTGGTGGGGGCCTAGCAGTGAGCGAGCGGTGGACTAGCTCCACTATCAGGACTTTAGAAAAGGAGAATGCAGCAAACAGACCTATAAGTAGGTGCTCTACATAGTTTTCCATCCGCCTTGTGTCTGCGAACTCTGGAATTCCAAGGATACAAATGTTATTGCGGCGTGAGCACGCTTCTAAGTCCTAATTTTTTGCCGCAATAACCTTCAGAAGGCGCTCCATGTTCTGCATTTGTTCTCCCTCAGCCGTCGACGTGTCCTCTAGTTGCGAGTTTCTGTGTTCTGTTTTGCTGATGTACCCATCGTGTTTCAATCAGTGGTTTATAGAGCACACTACTCACCCGTGAGGGTCTCAAGGCGGTGGGGGGAGTAGCTCTGGGTCAGTCGAAGGGCCAGGTCTTGAGGTCCTTCCTGAACATGTGGAGGGTTGGGGAGCGTCCGATGTTGACCGGGAGCTCGTTCCAGGTTTTGGCTGCGATGTAGGAGAACGCTCTCCCGCCGGTTCTGTTTCTGCAGATGCGGGGAACCTCTGCCAGGGCGAGGTCAGCGAAGCGGAGGTTCCTCTTGGGTACGTGGAAACCTACTCGGTCATTGAGGTATTTGGGTCCGATGTTGTTGAGTGATTTGTAGGCGTGGGTGAGGAGTTTGAAGGTGACCCTCTTCTTAATGGAGAGCCAGTGGAGGCTTCGTAGGTGTTGGGTCATATGTTCGTGGCACGGTGTCCCTAGGACAAGCCTGGCTGCAGCGTTCTAGATGGTTTGGAGTTTGTGTAGAAGAGTTTTGTTGATTCCGGTGTAGAGGGCATTGCCGTAGTCTAGTCTGCTGGTTATGAGTGCGTGGGTGACGGTCTTTCCTCAGTCAGGGGATCCATTTGAAGGTCTTACGGAGGGTGTTTAGGCAGTTGAAACTGGGGGACGCGACGGCATTGATCTGGCGGTTCATGGAGAGGGAGGAGTAGAGGATTATGCCGAGGTTCCAGGTGTGGTCTGTCGGGGTGGGTGTGTTCCTGAGGGTGGAGGGCCACCAGGTGCTGTCTCAGGTGGAGGTGCAGGGTCCGAGGATGAGGACCTCGGTCTTCTCAGAGTTGAGCTTTAGGCAGCTGTCCTTCATCCAGGCTGCTACGTTTCTCATTCCTTCCTGGAAGCAAAGTCTGGTGTTTTCTGGGTTCTTGGTGAGGTAGAGGATGATCTGGGTGTCGTTGGCGTATGATACGATGCTAAGCCCATGCTGTCCTATGATGGCGGTGATGGGGGCCATGTAGATGTTGAAGAGCGTAGGGCTTAGTGAAGGTCCTTGGGGTACTCCGCAGATGATGTCAGTGGGATCGGAGAGGAAGGGGTGAGTCTGATCCTCTGGGTTCTGCCGGAGAGGAAGGATTGGATCCAGTCGAGGGCGGATCCCTGTATTCCTGAGTTGTGGAGTCTGGCGGCTAGCGTGCCATGTGAGACGGTGTCGAAGGCTGTGGAGAGGACTAGGAAGATGACGGCTGTGGTGTGTCCCTGGTCTAGCAGCATGCGGATGTCGTCGGTGGCGGCGAGGAGGGCGGTCTTGGGCTGTGGTTGCTGCGGAAGCCAGACTGGGATGCATCTAGGATGGAGTTCTCTTCGATTAAGGCGGTCAGCTGGGCGTTCACGAGTCTTTCGGTGACTTTGGCTGCAAAGGGGAAGAGAGAGATGGGCCGGTAGTTCTTCAGGTCAGTTGGGTCGGCCGTTGGTTTCTTGAGGAGGGGTTTCAACTCTGCACGCTTCCAGTCATCTAGGCAGATGCCGGATGTGAGGGAGGAGTTGATTGTTCGTCTTAGTTCGGGTGCGATGACAGTGGTGGCCCTGTGGAAGATGTGAGGGGGCAGTGGTCCGTTGTGGATCCTGAGAGCGTCTTCTTCATGGTTGAGGAGATGAGCTCGACGGAGGTGGGGGCCCAGGAGGTGATGGTTGGCTTCTCAGCGGAGTTGGGAGGTGTGGTGCTGTTTACTGCTGGCTCGCTGAAGTTGTTGTAGAGGGCCTTGATCTTCAGGTGAAAGTAGGAGCTGAGTTTGTCGCAGAGTTCCTGGGAGGGTGTGATATCAGTGGCTTCGCAGGTGGGCTTTGTGAACTGCTGAATGACGTTGAACAGTTCCTTGACGTTGGATGAGTTGGTCTTCACTTTGTCTCTGATGAAGGTCCTTTTGGTGTCCCTTATACGCTGGTGGTAGTCTTTCTCCAGCCTTTGGGTGATGAAGTTCATGTGCATGTTCATGGCATCCATTTTGGCCTCAATGGAGGTGAGGCTCTCATGCATGGTAAGCATTAGGGAGCACAAGTCTGTGTCATCAGTGCGGGAGCCTTCTGACAAGTTTGAAGCCCTGTCTCCACCAGGGCCCCTGGAAGATTTCTGTGGCTCGAAGGGTAGCTTTGCCTGTTTGCCCTCCGTCCTGACCATGGCCAAGCACGCTGCACAGTGGTGTAATCAGGTCGCAAGGTGGCCAGTGCCCAGTGCCCTTGTGATAGACACAGTGGTGGAGGTGCTGATCAGCCCTGGCTGTGTCTAAGCCAGAGGGGGTTTGCAAGAATGTGCTATCATCGCAGTTTTATGATCGGTGGGATCCCTCACCTCTTCGCACAGATATATCTCAATTTCAACAATCAATATCTTATGTGCATGGTCAGATGCCCATGCAGCAGTATGTTTGACCAGGCAGTGAGCTCGAGCTCCTCTTCGGTCCCCAAAGTCCACACACATATGTGGCAGATCAGTAACTTAGGTCAATTCCCTCCAAACGGCCCTTCATACCTGTTTGTCAGTGCATTCAGTGAAAATTGATTTTCAGTAGCTCACACTAGCAGGCGATGCCCATTTCACCCTGCAGCACCCTGGAGGCTCCCTTGGCACCGGGCGAACCGCAGAGTCGGGCCACCCCTGAACCAGGCAGCCAGCGGAGCTCACCAGCAGACGTTTGCAGGATCAGCAGGTCCCTCGCGGCCTCCCCCCAGACCGGGCAGAGGCCCTACAGCACTCGTGATTGTGCTCAAGCCCCTCCCCCAGCGCGCAAGGCCTCCTCTCACCTCTGCGTATCCACGAGCACCGGAGCCAGCCAGCTCCACCGGGGGGTGAGCGATTCCAGCTCAGGCGGCCCATGCAGTCTCCCAGACACAGGCAACAGTGACGCCAGTGTTTCATGGCTGCCCATATGTCAACTCCACCGTCCTCACAGCGGAGGTAGTCCAGCAGCCGGTGGCCACATCCCAGCTCAAGTAGGCCACAGAAGGGGGGGACACCGCTATTTCCTTGCCAGGCCAGCAGTCAGAGTCCTGCGATCTCACCATAGGCTAGCACATCGCTGATGGTGGATCCACCAGACGCAGGTAAGACAGTCCCGTCTGGAGCCTGCAGCAGTGCGATAACCGGATGACCCCTCTCAGGTAATGCTTTTGCCATTTGTATCAGTAGCAAGTGTACGCCATCTTGTCTCAGCCACACGTTCATCAGCTGTTCTGCATTTCGCTGTTTCCAACAGTTTTTACAGTGAAGATTTCTCCTAGGCTAGGTTGCCGTTAGTCGCTGCACCTTTTACATTATTTTGGTGCAACTAGGGCCCACCTGATGGTAGGATGTTGACAGATTCAGGCCCCGGTTAGCAGGAGCCTCACCGAGATGCGGCCATTTTGCTGGCTCTCTGTGGATAGAATTATTTATATATTTTTTAAACCAATGCATAAAGGAAGCAATATTTATTTATTTGTAACTTTTTGTTGCTTGCATTAAAAAAAAACATTACTGTATTCATGGATGTTCGAGCTAGTGGAATTTTTGAGAACACAAATGGCATGGATGGCCTAACGGATGTTTTGGACAATCTGGAATTTTTGCTAATAGATTTTAACTTAATGCAGGAATTGTTCTGGGTGTTAAAGTTCGGATTTTCGACTTCGAAGGAAGAGGATTACAACAATAGATTTTTTGTTGGGTTTTTTGACAAACTTTTTTCATTGTTCTGGATTTTTTCGTTTTGGAATGCGTTTTTTTAGTTTACATAGTATATTTTGCTGTAAAATATGGCTATGCCAATCTGTGTCTCTTTTGATAGTTTTGCACCGGCTTTGGATTGGATAGTGGAATATGGATTTGCTACTGAATATTTGGTGAGCTGCAGACTCTTGATGAACTTTGGAATTTTACAAAAGAAGAAGAGTCCAAGAAAGAAGGCAATGGAAGGTTGGAAGCCCAACTTTTTTATGGATTTGGAGAAAAGGTTTTGAATAATGCCAAATTCATTTTAAAAACAATTTGCAAAACAGGCAAGTAACATAGAATAGGTGTTAGTGATAGTTAGAAATGTAGTATTGGTGCAATATTGTCTAGCTAGTCTGAAGCCACCATCAACGAAAACTATTGAATTTGACCCAATAGTCTCTCAGACATTTCTTTTGGAAATTCGAAGGTTCAGACTACCAGTCAATGATTGCACTATTCTCATTGCTAGGAAACTTTGCTCCTTTTTCAAAATTTCCAAGAAATGATAAAAGTTTGGGTGAGGTTTTCCGATTGATTTATTGAAAGAGTTGAGCCATCCCTCTATGGCAATATTGGTCTTTATACGTTGGGGGTTACTTGCCTGTTTTTTTCTCTGTGTAATTCTGCGTAAGTTTGGGATTGTGGGCATAGAACTCGCTACATGTATAGGAATGTGTTGGGATACTTTCCTCAAAACTGCGCCACAGCGTTAATTGGAGGTGGATGCAAATTCTTTCATTTGGTTAATGCTTTCTCTAACCTCTATCTCCAATGCAGAGGTTATGCTCTGTAGTCCTTTCAACAGTGTCACCAAGAGTAAACACTCTGCCTGTGCAATGGGATGAGTAATATTGCACACACCTCCAATGTTTCCTGGGCTCAGTTAATCTCTCCTAACAATAAAGGTAGCCACCGTGCTTTAGGACTCAATTACCTCTTTGAGATTTCACATATGTGGCGTGTCTTCCTGATGACATTATGTATATGTTTGTAAAAGAGGAGAGAAAAAGAGTTTTTTGGGTCTATTATGATGTCAGGTGGTGGTGATACGCCTGACATCATCCCCCGCCCGCCTCCCATTTTCCCTCAACCATATTATGATGGCAGGGGGTACCGCTTTTCCGCCCAGTCGAGGAGTTGACCGGGCGAAAAAAGGTTGAATATGGTGGCGGTGTCTGCTAGACACCGCCATTCATATTACAATCGTAGCGGGAAGCAGCCTTTCCGTGGCAAGGCATGAGGATTCCACAGTTGGGGGCCCGTTGCAGGCCCCCAGGATGTGTGGGGGCACATGGGTGGTACCTGCATTTGCATGGACGACGTGGCAGGCACCGCGCGGTGCCTGCCACGCTGCACATGCAAATGCCCAATGTGCAGCCACAGCATTGTGGCGGGCGGTGCTGTTTGCACCGCCCGCCACAATGATGTAGATGGGGGATGCCACCGCCACCGTGGAGGTGGTATCCTAATTGCCGGTGTGGGACCACCGCACCACTGGCGGCCGGTCGCCTGCCATCCTAATAGGCCCCTTTGTGTTATATCTTTTATAATGAATGTTTAATCTGCAAAGAAAATGTTGTTAGTTTTAAATGTTTGACTATCTATATTTAAGAATACATGTTTTACAATGTTTTTCTGGGGGAACAGCCATTACAACGCAGTTTTTACCACGCGCAGCTTTTACATCGCATGCGTTACAACGCATGCGATGTTACAACGCAATGCCATTACAACGCAAGTCTTTACATCGACTTGCGCTAGATGGCGTGCTAACATTACAAATAGTGTAGTTTACTATCCCAACACCTTCCGTCCTGTTACGTGGACTGGAGTTGGAATAGTAAATTACACTTTTCTAATGTTAGCACGCCATCTAGTGCAAGTCGATGTAAAGACTTGCGTTGTAATGGCATAGCGTTGTAACATCGCATGCGTTGTAACGCATGCGATGTAACTGCACGCGTTGTAATGTCATACATCCGTTTTTCTGTTATTATGTGCTTTTGTAACTTGAAATTGTTTATTGATTACAGTCTGGAAAAAAAATGGTCAATAGTTGAGTGGTTGTTTGAGTTTTCGAAGAACATCTTCTGTATTATATTGTTGGGTTTAGATTTCGCCAGCATTGTTTTCCTAATATGATGTTAAAAGATACGGAGGCATTTCATATACTTAAGGGAGTATGCCCCACCTTCGTAAAGTTGCTTTGTTTGCTTGTTCTATGCTGGTGCAGTTCGGTATCTTCTGCTCTTTTTGCTGATTTTGTTTTCTTCGTTCTGGGTGATGTTGGGTAGTTCTAAAAGGAAAAGTGGATTTTTTATGATTTATGTTTGCTTGGCTTTTGGTTTTCTGTAAAAAAATGTTTTGGTTAGTTTTGGTTGCGACATTAGGTTTTTCAAATATTTAACCTGTGAAAGGCCTTCTGCAAGTTTGAGAAGATGTTTTGAAGTCCAGTGGAAAAATATGATTGTATTGATTTTAGATGGAGTTTATTGAAGCTGCGTAAAAAAAAAGGATAATCACTGTATGTATTCAGTTCTTTATTGTTTACATTTAATAAAGCAAGAAGTGACCATTACATTTTATCAGGCAAGCACCCTGTGGAGTTAGAATATTAATTATGCTCCCCACCACGGAGTTTGAATAGTAGGGTTTTCCTCTACCACTGACCAGCTACTTCCCTGAGGTAAGAACTCTGTGGAGTTTGAATAGTAGGTTTGCTCCCCACCACTGACCAGCACCTTCCCTGAGGCAAGCACCGTGTAGAGTTAGAATATTAATTATGTACCACACTACTGACCAGTATCTTTCCTGAGGCAAGCACACAGTGGAGTTAAGATAGTGATTTTTACTGACCAGGACTTTTTCTGAAAGAAGCACTGTGTGGAAATATAATAGTGATTTTGCTACCCACCACGAACAGTATTTTTCCTGAGGCAAACAACTTGTGGAGTTACCTTTCCTGAGATAAATACATGGTGGTGTTTGAATAGTACTTTTGCCTCCCCCCGCTGACCAACTGCTTTTCTGAGGGAAACACCCAGCAGAATTAGAATAGTAATTTCCCCCCCAACACTGATCAACATCTTCCTTGAGGCAAACACCCTGTGCAGTTACAATTGTTATTTTGCCCTATACTACTTTGGGGCCGATTCCAATCCAGTTCGGAAGGGCACCGAACGCGATCTGAGAAACTACAAGCGGTACGCGTGTTTTCCGCCCGACTCATACAGCTGTACGAGCGAGCAAGTATGATGCGAGCTACGTGAAATTCACTGACCGAGTCGTTCCCGGGTCCGAACTGCTCCGTCCGTCTCAGCCATAAGCTAACCGTGGCATTCAATGGATGCGATTTACGACCGAGCCAGTACGATGCACGCATCGGACAGCCGGTGTGAGCCGGAGTGTCCGGCTCGCAAAACGTCCGGGAAATTGCTTTTGGGGGTCCGCATCGGATGCCCTGTCACCCGCAGCCCTACGACTCGGACACAGGGGGAGACCCAAGGGTCTCCCCAACACAGGCATGTATGGTGCGGATGGCACCGAGGCGTACCCACTGTAGGGGACGCCCTTGTGCGAGACGTACCGATTCAGTCAATGGGAGCCCATGTACGCGTCGTACGACCAGCTCCCATTGACTTCTATGGGAGTCCGACCGAACCGAGTCCGTCAGCATACGGCCGCATCGTAGTCGCTCGGTCGGACTGCAGGACTCCGGCTCGGTCGGAAAACACTCGGAGAGCTTTCCGACCCGGATCGGAATCGGCACCTTATTAGTATCTTACACAAGATATATTATTTATTTGCAAATAAAAACGTTTTGGTTTTTTGGGGTTAAAATACTATAGAGTAAACTTACTGATGGATTTTCTTCAGAGATTTATTTCAAAATTGATAGCTATATGTCTCTGTTTAAGGTCTGTGACTGTATAGAAAAAAAATTTGAATTTTTGGGGGGAGTTTTTTTTAACCTTTATATTACAACCGATTTATGTAAAATGTTCACTAACTTTTGATTGTAGATGAGTATTGTTTTGCTATTTGGCTCTATCAGTATGTGGAAGGTCTGTTAATTTAATGTACAAGATAATTGTACTTTCTGTTTACCAAATAATTATTTTGTGTGTAAATGTGTTTTGTTTAAAACTTAAACTTGTACCTACTTCAGTCAGTAGATGGCAGTGTGTCACGTTGAAGCTCTCACGATTTTTCACACAGAGGTGGTCAGCTCAATTTATATGTTTGTTTGGTTAAAATGAAAAGTTAAAAGAAAATAAGTTTTGGAATCTATTTTCCCACGTGATGCAGAACTTGACAGAATGTGTATTTTTTTATGTTGTGCGTAAAATGTTATTTTTAATGGTTCGGTTCAGAATGGCAGTCATTTAGGTTACCTCGATGTAGTGGAAAGGTGCAAGGACACCATTTGTTTTGTGGCTAGTATATTGTAGTGGGAATAGTTGAAGGACATCACATTTATATGCTTTTTTATGTATATGCTGATTTTGCTAATGAATGCACACTGTTTTCTTTTCAAATAAAACGGAATGTATATGTTGAAATATTTTAATTAAAAAAAGAACATTTGGGAAGCATTCTTGTTTTAATTTTTTTATCAGTGTTTTCGTACATATTTATGTGCACGTTTAACATACGAGAATTATTATGCATTGTAATGGTATTCCTTTTATTGGTTTGCATTGTAATAGTTGGCGTTGTAATGGCACTTTTTATGTATCTCTAGTAACATGTGCTGTAATGGCTTCATTGTAAAATATGCATTGTAATGGGAGTCGCGTTGTAACATCCGCGTTGTAAAAATATGCTTTGTAATGGTATGCATTATACTGTCATATATGTGAAGACGATGGTTGTGCAATGTCGATGTTGCTTCAGAAAAATGTGCGCTTGTTGGACTAGCTGCGTGTGAAGAAAAATAAAGGTCAAAGAAAAGTCGACATGAAAAAGCACTCAAGTCATTCAAACATTGTCTGGAGATAACACTAAGGTGCCGATCACGATCCGGCAAAAACCGGGTACGAACCGTCGGACGGAGCATATTCTCCGTCCGACGCGTACCCGGTCGTCAAAATTTACAAACAAGGAATTACGATTCGCACGGGAAAACCATTTCCGTACGAATCGTAAAAAAGCCCGACCGAACAAAATAAACCTACAAATGCGATCCGGGAAAGCGCGGACCTGACGTCGGGACGCTCGCAGCCTGCCATTCACGAACCAGGAATTACGATTCGCACCGACGTCATCCCGCATGGTGAATATTTTCCGGCTGCCAAAAACTGCCGGGAAATCAGGACGACGCGAACAAGGACCACCAGTACGCGACGGACAGACAGGACGACGCGAACAAGGAGGACAGTATGCGACAGGACGACGCGATCAAGGAGTACCAGTACGCGACGGACAGACAGGACGACGCGATCAAGGAGGACCAGTACGCGACGGACAGACAGGACGACGCGAACAAGGAGGACCCGTACGCGACGGAAAAACATGGACCCGAACCTACGTGTCATCCCGGCCCTCATAGCAGTCGACCTCCTCTACAGGTTCCGACGCAGACGCCGCAGAAGGTCAGAATAACTAAGGGAGGGGGGAAAGTGGGGTGGGGTGGGGGTGGCAGGACCAGGGCAGGCCACAAAACCCCCACCAAAGTCACACAGCACACATGCCCAGGACATACCTGACTCCCATGCCCTGGTCACTACGAGGGGGTGCGGGCCGCACAAGCATCACATAGCGTGGGGACGGATATGTACGGACCCTACCCCCACCCCGTATGCATGGAGCGTACCCCCACCCCAACAGTGTAAGTACAACACGTACCCCCACCCGCGTACGTATGGAGCGTACCCCCACCCCAACAGTGTAAGTACGACCCCTACCCCCACCCACGTACGTATGGAGCGTACCCCCACCCCAACAGTGTAAGTACGACCCCTACCCCCACCCGCGTACGTATGGAGCGTACCCCCACCCCAACAGTGTAAGTACGACACGTACCCCCACCTCGAATGCATGGAGCGTACCCCCACCCCAACAGTGTAAGTACGACACGTACCCCCACCTCGAATGCATGGAGCGTACCCCCACCCCAACAGTGTAAGTACGACACATACCCCCACCTCGAATGCATGGAGCGTACCCCCACCCCAACAGTGTAAGTACGACACGTACCCCCACCCGCGTACGTATGGAGCGTACCCCCACCCCAACAGTGTAAGTATGACCCCTACCCCCACCCGCGTACGTATGGAGCGTACCCCCACCCCAACAGTGTAAGTACGACCCCTACCCCCACCCGCGTACGTATGGAGCGTACCCCCACCCCAACAGTATAAGTAAGACACGTACCCTCACCTCGAATGCATGGAGCGTACACCCACCCCAACAGTGTAAGTATGACCCGTACCCCCACCCGCGTACGTATGGAGCGTACCCCCACCCCAACAGTGTAAGTACGACCCGTACCCCCACCTCGAATGCATGGAGCGTACCCCCACCCCAACAGTGTAAGTACGACACGTACCCCCACCTCGAATGCATGGAGCGTACCCCCACCCCAACAGTGTAAGTACGACACGTACCCCCACCTCGAATGCATGGAGCGTACCCACATCCGTGCATGTCATGAGCGTACATATTGTGAAATTGGAGAGGTGGGTGCAGAGTCCTCCCAGCAGTGCCCTGAGACAGGAGGGGTGGGTGCAGAGTCCTCCCAGCAGTGCCCTGAGACAGGAGGGGTGGGTGCCCAACACTCCCAGCAGTGCCCTGAGACAGGAGGGGTGGGGGCCTATCACTCCCAGCAGTGCCCTGAGACAGGAGGGGTGGGGGCCTATCACTCCCAGCAGTGCCCTGAGACAGGAGGGGTGTGTGCAGAGTCCTCCCAGCAGTGCCCTGAGACAGGAGGGGTGTGTGCAGAGTCCTCCCAGCAGTGCCCTGAGACAGGAGGGGTGGGTGCCTATCACTCCCAGCAGTGCCCAGTCACAGGAGGGGTGGGTGCAGAGTCCTCCCAGCAGAGCCCTGAGACAGGAGGGGTGGGTGCCTAACACTCCCAGCAGTGCCCTGAGACAGGAGGGGTGGGGGCCTATCACTCCCAGCAGTGCCCTGAGACAGGAGGGGTGGGGGCCTATCACTCCCAGCAGTGCCCTGAGACAGGAGGGGTGTGTGCAGAGTCCTCCCAGCAGTGCCCAGAGACAGGAGGGGTGTGTGCAGAGTCCTCCCAGCAGTGCCCTGAGACAGGAGGGGTGTGTGCAGAGTCCTCCCAGCAGTGCCCAGAGACAGGAGGGGTGTGTGCAGAGTCCTCCCAGCAGTGCCCTGAGACAGGAGTGGTGTGTGCAGAGTCCTCCCAGCAGTGCCCAGAGACAGGAGGGGTGGGTGCCTATCACTCCCAGCAGTGCCCAGTCACAGGAGGGGTGGGTGCAGAGTCCTCCCAGCAGAGACCTGAGACAGGAGGGGTGGGTGCAGAGTCCTCCCAGCAGTGCCCTGAGACAGGAGGGGTGGGTGCAGAGTCCTCCCAGCAGTGCCCTGAGACAGGAGGGGTGGGTGCAGAGTCCTCCCAGCAGTGCCCTGAGACAGGAGGGGTGTAACACATGTGTGTGAGGCTGGAAGTACACACATGCATACTGCCTACAAGGGAACATGTCCCCATGAACTCATGTCAACAGACTCCATACACATGTACAGTGATCACCAAGGATGCCACGAATGTTGCAGGTGGAGACATGGCCCTGCATGCATGGCCAAAGTAGAAGGGCTCCGTCACACACACAGCTCATGTAGACACAGCTCTGCGCTAAAGATTGGGAACACCCTGCAGGGAAGATATCAGGGTACACAGAGGGAGGAATACACCCTGGGACAATTGCACCATGCAGTAACTGCTTACATGAACAAAGAAAGTTAGCTAACACCTTGTGATGGCACACAGATCCCAGGGTCCCCCCAATGAGCAGCCCACAACTACATTTCCCAGACACCCAACACATAAACACCACCCAAAACCATGTAGCAGCCCCACCAACACCAATACCAGCATAGCAGTAGTGTCAGAATGAAAAAAAAAATAAAGCTTTATTCAGCATGATCACAGTGTCCGTGGATTGCAGGCAGTTAAATATTCACAAAGCCCATAGGGCAGTCAATAAGTCTCAGCTGGATGGGGGACACAGTGGGATGCGTGTCCCCTAGCTTGCCTGCACAGTTACATGCCGTCGTCTTCCACAGGGGTGAGGGCATCAGTGGGGGGAAGCACCAGGCACCGCAGGGACATCAGGGCAAAGGGTAGGCGTTGTGGGTGCAGGGATGGAGGACTCCACCACAGGGGGTGGGGCAGGGCCAAAGGCGGAGGCCAGGATGGCACTACACACCTTTGCAAGGTCCTCCAGGGATTCCCCTGCACCCGAAGGATCCACAGGCCCCAAGGAGGGGGGGGTCAGAGGGATGGGTCGCAGCGCCACTGTGGGAGGGTGTAGACAGGGGGGGAATCAAGCACCCTGACCGGGGACCTCCTTGACCGCTTGCGGGGTGGTGTCACTGTGGGGCTCAGAGACAGAGCGGCAATGAAGGAGTCTTTGGGGGAGAGGTGGCCAGGAGAGCTGAGGGGAGGGGATTTGGAGGGAGTGGACTGGGTGGAATGCGGACTCCCACTCTGGCTGCGTGTCACACGTTTGCCCCCCGACCCAGTGGGTGTGCCTACCTCACCCTGTGTGTGCGTGTCAGGAGGAGTGCGGTGGACCTTCCCTGCTGGTGTGGTGCCTGTGTCTGTTGATGTGGGTGCATGCCGATGTCTGGGTGTACGTGGGACAGGCATGGGAGTGGGAAGTGTGGATGGGGCAGGGGTAGGTGGTGGGAGGTCACGCTGCAGGAGACCCACTGCTGCAGTCAGTGTCGAGTCTATCGACCGAAGCAAGCTGCGTTGGTCAGCCTGCGATGAATGAATGCCCTCCAAGTATGCCTCGATGTTGTTGAGGGTCTGGCCGTGGGCATGGAGGACATTAAGGATCGCAGCCTGACCAACCTGCAGATGCCGCTGGATGTCCACAGACTCGGCATAGGCGGCAGCAGTGGAGACAGGGGCAGGGGGTGCGGTGCCTGGCATGAAGGAGACATGCGGTGACCGGGCACGCTGGGAAGGGACACGAGCAAGTGGGAGGCGGCTGATGGGAACGGAGGGGGCGGTGCGAGGTGTTGTTCCACTGTCAGCTGCTGGTGCAGCCTCCACCCACTCGGAGACATCCTCCTCGGACCTGTCAGCTTCGTATTCTGACGTGCCAGTCGACAGGTCCTCGGCCACACTCTCCTCCGCCTCTGTCCCACTCGATGTGCCAGCCTCGATGTCACGGCTGGCACTGGTGCTCAATCCCTCCGCCTGGTCTGTGTCCATGTCTCCCTCTGTGTCCCCCGACGATGCTGTGGGCAGGGTGGAGAGACAGAAAGTAATCAGACACCTGTACACATCTGTCACATGAGTCCAATCTACATAGGTTACATTGCATAGCCTGAAAAGGAAGATCCCTAACATCTACTAAACAAGGTACCGATGTAGGGCATGAAACACACAGTTGGTTGAGCCACCATGCCACTGAAATACCATGGAGAGCATGAGACAATAGCAAATTACAGGAAACGGAGTCTGACATAGCACCCAGGCCCTGGGGACAATCCAGCACTGCATCTGCACCACACAGCGTTGGCGAAAAGAGGGATGACCTGGGACCATATCCATGAACTTGAGACACATGCTGCATAGGTAATGCTGAAAACATGCCCAACATGACTGGGTCACTGCACCTTGAGTGTATGTCCAGACAAACATCACACACTGCCCAGACCCAGCAAGTAGAAATCAGGATTTGACATATAGGCTTTGCCCGCCCCAACCACCCCCTACACGAGGCAAATAGTTGAGACACAGGTGGCACCAACATCTCATAGTCTGGGTGATAAACACAGGGGCAGGCAAAATGCAAGATTGGACGCCAGACACCCAAGGTGCGCCTGTACAAATAATGAGGTACCAGTGCCCATCCTCAGATGAGTATAACAAGACACACAGGCACTGGCAACTGTGAGTATGAAGAAGGACATTCAGGTCAGGCTGCACAGTGGACACCTGTACTAAATTTCACGTCTATATACATGGTGCCAGGGGACAATGGCACAGAGCACAACCTAAGCTGTAGACACTGAGAGTGTCCACGTTTTGGGATGACACATACAACACCGAGGAAAAGGTGCCCCAGGGGACAGTAGTGGCCACACAACTCCATGCTCCTGAATGGTAATGACTGCAACACACGCCACCATCCCTGCACTATGCGTATCGCACACTCATGCACCGCATGTCACAGGCCACTACATAGGACGTGCGCGCTGTAAGGCATGACACTTGAGAGATTAACTCCCATGTCTGGACTCAGCATCAGTGCCAACTGACATGGAACCCACATGCAGTGAACTGGACAGGGCACAGGCAAGGTCCCAAAACCAGTTACACACCACCCCCACACATGATGCTACAGGCATAGTTCTCGTGGACAAAGCGCCAGCCTACATTACCTTGTGAAGGAGTGACTACACACAGACCAGGGAACACATTGCAAGGAGGGGAAGGGTGGCAGGAGCGCAGCGCTATACTGGGGCAAACTGGATCTGCACAGCACCTTTAAACCCTGGCAGTGAATTCATGCTACTGTGCCCTTACAAATGCCGGTGACACACAACAAACACACATGTATCCACCCCCTTCCGGCTGCTGCATCTCCTGTAAGCGCCTCTCCAAGTCTGGAAAGACCACCGGCAGCACACGCCTGTGGAGGTGGCTCAGACGGCGGCGCCCGCGGTTCTTGTGGCTCTCAGGTGAGTCCCCCAGCAGGACCCGTGCGATCCTCCGCGTCCAGCACCGGATATCCTGCCAGCGTTTCCTCACCTGGGACAGGCTCCGCCTCCGACCATCCACACCCCTCACGGCACTGACGGCGGTCAGCCAGATCTGCTCCTTGGCAGTGGCGCCTACCTGTGAGGAAGAACAAGTGACACCACATCAATACACCAGCCACATGTCACAGAGAGACACATGAGAAAAAATTAGCTGGTTACAACAAGGCATGTCATGCAGCCAACGCATTGCACCTTTGTCATAGGGACATGATCCTCTGGGGAGGGAAGAAGCAGTACGTGCCGTTGTAGGTACACAGGTGGAATGATGGCAATGTCACAATCAATGATCAAGGCTCACACTGTGCATCACACCCACCCCTCCTGTCTCAGGGCACTGCTGGGAGTGTTAGGCACCCACCCCTCCTGTCTCAGGGCAGTGCTGGGAGTGTTAGGCACACACCCCTCCTGTCTCAGGGCACTGCTGGGAGGACTCTGCACCCACCCCTCCTGTCTCAGGGCACTGCTGGGAGGACTCTGCACCCACCCCTCCTGTCTCAGGGCACTGCTGGGAGGACTCTGCACACACCCCTCCTGTGACTGGGCACTGCTGGGAGTGATAGGCACCCACCCCTCCTGTCTCAGGGCAGTGCTGGGAGTGTTAGGCAAACACCCCTCCTGTCTCAGGGCACTGCTGGGAGTGTTAGGCACCCACCCCTCCTGTCTCAGGGCAGTGCTGGGAGTGTTAGGCACACACCCCTCCTGTCTCAGGGCACTGCTGGGAGGACTCTGCACACACCCCTCCTGTCTCAGGGCACTGCTGGGAGGACTCTGCACCCACCCCTCCTGTCTCAGGGCACTGCTGGGAGGACTCTGCACACACCCCTCCTGTGACTGGGCACTGCTGGGAGTGATAGGCACCCACCCCTCCTGTGTCTGGGCACTGCTGGGAGGACTCTGCACCCACCCCTCCTGTCTCAGGGCACTGCTGGGAGTGTTAGGCACACACCCCTCCTGTCTCAGGGCACTGCTGGGAGGACTCTGCACCCACCCCTCCTGTCTCAGGGCACTGCTGGGAGGACTCTGCACCCACCCCTCCTGTCTCAGGGCACTGCTGGGAGGACTCTGCACACACACCTCCTGTGTCTGGCCAGCACCTCAAAGCAGTCACATGCCACAGGCCACTGACGCCACCTCAGCAGAGTACACAGACACAGGACATTCACCTGCCATTGCCAAATGCAGATACAAACCTCACTGTACATGTGCCACTAGATCGGGGGGGCTCACAGGTGTGGGGCTGGCTCTGCACGTCAGACACACAGCACTGCCCCCTGCTCACATGAGATGTGCAGGGCATATCCAGGCCTCACGCATCTGGGGTGGTCCACTACACATATGCACCCACACAAATGACATTGGACTTACACACACAGATGTCCAGGGGACGAACACATCATGTGGACACTCTCAGCATAGGTACAGTGGACAAACACACATCTGTAGGTACAGTCACCTGTCACACTGGGGTAACCACAGAATCACAGGAGGACTGTAGTAGCTCCATACCCTGGAGGATTAGACAGGCACAATGTGTAATGCCACATGCAGTGAATGTCACAGTAAACACAATGCAAGTGAGGAGAGCAGACATGCACCACAGCATGCTCTGGCTGGGAGATATCAGGCATCCCCCCCCTGGGACCCCCCCTACAGTACATAGCATGTGTGTCACACCAGGACACAATGCCAGAAGTCACAGTCACAACAAAGGGACAGTCTGTGCCAGTGGCCTATGCACTCACCTGATACCCTGGTCGCCCATACAGAAGGGGGTACTGTGGGAGGATCACATCCAGCAATGCCAGGTTCTCCTCCAGGGTGAATGGCTGTGTCCTCTCCACAGCCCTTGACATGGTTCCAGGGAATCAGTAGCAGCAGCTGGGTCGACGAATTCAAAGATATGCAGGCAAGTGCTCCCTCATGGGACCTTGCTGCCTTATATCTGCCTTTCTGCCCTGTCTCATGCACAGGAGTACAGAGTGATTGGTCACTCACATTTGCATCCTATGTTTCCACCAATCCCTTCAAACCTAGCAGTCTGTGTGTACTCTATCGGTTTCATTCTCCTGCATGATGTCAGCCCCCCAAACACATTGCAAAAAAGTAGATTAATTCCAACTGACTTCTGCTGTGCACCTTCCAGAACAAATTCAAAATTTGAACTTGGTCTCCATGACAACCAGCATGCATGTAGGCCTTAATACTTGTCCCTCATGTGTCCCCTATGTAATTTGGAGCTTCACACACAGGTACGGTGCGTTCCGGGGCCCTAGGGCACCCCAAATGCATTGCAACGGCCCGTACACGCGTGCCTACGTTCACTATCACTATGGGTGTGCTTGCGTATGCGTACTCGTAGTGGTACGGGCCGTACACACGCCTGTACGCTCCCTATCACTATGGGTGGCCTCGCGTATGCGTACTCGTAGTGGTACGGGCCGTACACACGCCTGTATGTTCACTATCACTATGGGTGTTGTCGCATATGCGTACTCGTAGTGATAGTGAACGTACAGGGGTGTGTACGGCCTGTACCACTACGAGTACGCATACGCAAGCACACCCATAGTGATAGGGAGCGTACAGGCGTGTGTACGGCCTGTACCACTATGGGTGGCCTCGCGTATGCGTACTCGTAGTGATAGTGAACGTACAGGGGTGTGTACGGCCCGTACCACTACGAGTACGCATACGCGAGGCCACCCATAGTGATAGGGAGCGTACAGGCGTGTGTACGGCCCGTACCACTATGGGTGGCCTCGCGTATGCGTACTCGTAGTGATAGTGAACGTACAGGCGTGTGTACGGCCCGTACCACTATGGGTGTTCTTGCGTATGCGTACTCGTAGTGGTACGGCCCGTACACATGCCTGTACACTCGCCATCACGATGGGTACACATACGGCAGCACTCCCATAGTGAAATGGTAACGTACACAGGCCCTCTTCGCAGCAGTACAGTGGTTTTCACACATCACAGTGGTGACAGGCGGCACACAGGTAGGGATAGGGCGGACATACTTGCCCATGGATGGACAGACTTGTCCATGGATGGACGTACTTGTCCATGAATGGACATACTTGTCCATTAATTGACATCGAGGCATCGTCTGTGCATTACTACATGTGTGGGGCACAGGTGTGACGGCCTGTGATGTGGAACATGACCCCTGAGTCGAGAAGGCACCAGATGTATGATGAGATGTCTACAGATGTACTGTGTGATGGTGCAATGTGTGCCAGGCATGCCCTTGACTCCTTTGATATGTGTGCATGTCGTACTGCACACCTGGGGTGTGCGTCACTGGCATGGCACGGACACCAACACACGGAAGTGTCCCCTGATGCCCGGTACAGGGGTTACCACACCTGACTTGTCACTACCCACGGTGCACAATGTGACTATGTCATGTATGTGTGGGGGCTTCCCATCAGGTTGATGTTGGAGCACCCTCAAAAGCTGCAGCCGTTGCAGCAACCAACATGTGTCTGTGTGTAGATTGACATTGCACACTGTTCCGCACACCATGCCACATGTGGTATCGGATGTGAGGTGCACATGTATGCATGGGACACGGAGTAGCGTGACAAGGACATGTCTGCATCCTCACAATGAATGTGTGGTGAGTCATGACATGTGCACCATCATGGCAAGGTGTGTGGGCTGTCCTAGTGTGATGTCATGTGACCTGTGGCTCTAGTGTTCCGCTACCAGTCTCTGCAATCGGCATCCTACTGCTGCTGATGTGTGGGCGTATGTCACTCCTGTCTTGCGTCTGGCTGTTCACTTGCACTGGGACACAGCTATTCCCATGGCGTGGCATGGGGAGGTTCTCAATCTCCGTGTGTAGCTGGGTCTTGGTAGGAGTGTCACCTTGCATCCATACGTGTCCTGGGCATGTAGCACATACCTGACTCCCTATGTAGCATATGTGTATTGACAGATTAACATGTGCTCAGTACATATGATTTGTTGTCGTAGTGCACTCACTCTTCCTTGTCACTTCCAAATTACTGCAGACCACCGCCTCTTGCCCGACCAATTCCGGACTTGGCTGCCATGCAGGAGAATGACAGCATCCGGCTCTACCGCTTCACCCAACCGTTGATTCTGGAGTTGACGGCGAGACTGGCAGCACACCTGCAACCGCAGCACAGGTATCCTACGGCACTGACACCCCAGCTGAAGGTAATGGCAGCCCTACATTTTCTTGCCACGGGTACCTTTCAATATACCATAGCTAATGTTGGTGGCATGTCCCAGAGCATGTTCTGCCGTGTGCTGCATGATTTCTTAGAGGCCATGTTGATTCACCTGGATGACTTCATCAAGTTCCCAACCCCTGAACAGATGACTGCGGTCAAGCGTGGATTCTATGCCCTGGGAGGGATGCCCCATGTCATTGGGTCCATAGATGGGACACATGTAGCTTTGGTACCACCACACGCACGGGAGGTGGCGTACCGCAATCGAAAGCACTACCACTCCATTAATGCCCTTGTGGTGTGTCAGGCCAACATGGTGATTTCACATGTCTGTGCTCGTTTTCCAGGATCAGCACACGATGCCTACATCATGAGGCGTAGCAGGATGCCTGAAATGATGATGCAGCTGCGCAACGAACGGGCATGTGTTGTTGGTGGGTACAGTCTGTCTGTCCTGTAATTTTGCATAACCTACCAGCACGACCGCTTCACCAGTTCTAACGATGTCCATGTGCTTCCCATGTAGGGGACGCTGGCTATCCCAACATGCCTTGGCTGCTCACACCTCTCCGCAACCCCATCACGCCGGCCCAGCTCCGCTACAACACCGCCCATGGCCGGACAAGGCGAGTGATCGAGAGGACGTTTGGCCTGCTGAAGAGCCGTTTCAGGTGCCTACACAAGACCGGCGGCGCACTCCCATATGCCCCGGCGAAGGTCTGCAAGATCTTCATGGTCTGCTGCATACTGCACAACATGGCAGTTGAAAGAGCTGTGCCACTCATCCTGAATCAACATGACGAGGACCATCCACCCGTGGAGTACGAAGGGCTTGGCAATGGGGCTAGTGATGTGGAGGATGTGGAGCCGCAAGAGGACATCCGGACTCGGCTCATACGCGACTTCTTTGCTTAGTGGTGAGTACCAGTGTCTGAGTGTGCACGCATTGGTCCCCATGTGCCATGTGTTGTGATGTGTGTGTCCACCTGCATGTATGGCACGTGAGTCAGAGGTGTGTGTGGGTGTGTCACTGGAGTGATGGTGGCAGTGATGGTTGTATTTCCTCAGTCATAATTGTGACCTAGCATGTTGTCATCCATACATGTGTCGAATAAATGCACATGCAAGCGGCTGTGCTTTTTGTGGCTGACTACTTGTGTGTCTCTCTTCCCCAGGTACTTGCGCATGCTGTCTGCTGCTTGCATTGTTGTGGCACTGCTATTCCTCATGGACATGACATCGTGGGCTGACTCAGCGTTACAGGCACGGACACGTTTGGAAGTCTCCATAGGGTAAGGGATGCATCTGGGGTGTATTGGGTGTGGCAGTTGTTCACGATGTATGCACATTGCCCCTGTCGATGTTTGGTTCCTCTGCAGCCATGTAGCATCACCATGGGACACGACATGCAGCTGTGTACACCTGAATAGATGGTCTGCCTGGTTGACAGTCATCAGTGATGGGATAGGGGATTGTGATGATGGCATCAATGTGTGTGACACTGCCCTCGGACACGTACGGTTAGCATTGGCTTGACATGGTGTGGGACTTTCACATCAGCGGATCTATGGTGTATGGCAGCTGTGGGTGTTCAGCTGTTAGCCGACGCTTGTGTGCCAGTTCCATGGCGAACACGCTTTTGTGCTGCAGAAGGGGGGTGCCAGTGTTGGACCCACATGTTACTCCACATGATGTGTTCATGTGTACTTCAAGTTGCCTCTGCAATCCCGAAAACATGACTAATAAAGGTGTCCCTATGCCTCCAAGGTGCCTCTTCTCAGTCAATGCTGGTGTGTTGCCACGGTGCATCCAGCATGTCTGGCATGGTATTCCCTGATTGTGGCTATGTGTCAATGTGTCGAGTAGCAAGATGCAAGCTGTGTGTGTGGGCTGAGACTGTGTATTGGGCATGATGTCCATGACTGTGTGGGTATTGTGACATGTGCCATCCCCATGCATCCAACGTTGTCCAGGACCCCATTCTCTGCATCCACCGGACTCAAGCTTGCAGGACATGGTTCTGCCACCTGTCTACACATACCTGGAAGCCCCCCAGGACACTGGACTGGATCCCTGACCTCTGCGCATGACTGTTGCTGTACTCAATGTGTCTGTCTGCACGGTTGTTCGGCCACCCCCTCAGCTGGTTGGGCCCATCACGGGTGTGTATGGTGCTCCATGTCTGTCTTGCCTAATACACTGTGACCCATGTGTCCTGTGCCAGACTCAGGCCCCAGGGTGTGGATGGTTGAAGACAAAAGATGACTCAGGCATGTTTAGACTTTACAAGACACATGTTAGGTAATAATGCAACCAGCAGGCATCTACTCTTCATAGTGTGATTTATTATTGGGGGGGGGGGACAAAGTGAGGGGCTTTCCGGGAGTTTGGAATCCAAAGTTCAGTAGGGGAGTTGGTGTCCTTGCCATTTGAAATCCTCAGAGTCCATGCCACTGTCTTTGTCAACATTGGTCAGCCAGTGACCAGCAGGGCCATGTGGCAGAGAATGTCTCTTGATGCTGTGATGCTGTTGCTCCATTGGGCCAGGTGCCAGGCCAGGTGTCCTGGGAGTTGGTGATGTAGCGCCGACCCTCACGGTCCTTTCCGTGGACGACCCGGCCTCCTGCGGGGACCCTCAGCAGCAGGCCGTGACGACGTCTGGGATGCTCCATCGGATGTTTCCTCCTCCTCCTCCTCCTGATCCCTCCCTGTGGGTGGTGATGTTCTCCGCCTTCTGGCACAGGGAGGGTCGGCCATGTTGTCGGCCATCTGACGGAGTGTATTGTGAATCCCCTGGAACACCGTCACTTGCTCAGCCTGTCTGTCCTCCATCCTCCGTTGGTGTTGCAGTAGACTGGCATGTTGCTGGGCCTGCTGGGTCTTGATCCCCTCGAGGATGGACACAACCTGGGCCATGCCCGTGGTGTCCTGCCGGTATGTGTCCATGATGTTACGGACATGGGCAAATACCCGTTCCCCAGCCAACTGGTCAGGCTCGCGCCTCCGCCGTCCTCCACTCCCACCACCCCTGCCCACTTGCACCTGGCCTGCCCTTGTGGGTACATCGGGTCTCCGGGACCCCTGAGGGGTGGCATTGGCGTTGTCACCTGCCTCCTCCTGGGTGCCCGGGACACCGTGTCCCTCCTGGCCAGCCTGGCTGCATTGTGGTGTTGGGGCAGGGATCCTGGGTGTCTCCTGGGATGTGGCAGGAGTGGGGGTGGTGGTTGGCCCAGTTGTACCTGACGCAGGTGCTGCAGGTGGTTGGACACCAGAGGGGCCAGGTCGGTCGGGGTCGTCCACAGAGTGGTGAGAGTGGTCGCTGCCGGTGGGATCGGGCTCCCGCAGATCCGGGTCCTGTGAGTCTTCCCCCCCAGTGTTGGGGGGTGAACCACGACGTTGACCTGTGTGTGAGTGAGACAATGTTAATTTTGGTGCATGCAACATCCATGTTTCATCTGTTTCAAAGTTGGGACATTTCCTCTTGGAATTTGGATCTGTATTGCATTCCACTCACAGTGCACTTGTGCATGGGTGTGTCCCTTGGGCACCACTTTGGCCCCTTTAACTATGTGTGGCACGGTCTTACTTGCTGCGTCAAGTGTGACTGCAGTCAGCAGTGGAGTGGGCAGGTGTGGCGAGCCATGCATTGGCGCCTTCCGTGTAGCACTGTACATGTGCACATGGAGTGGATCCACACACTTATATGATCCAGGTAGCTGTCGTTGTGCTCGTGAACAGGTTGTGACATGGCCCTGTGTCTTGCCATGGTGAAGAGGGGGGGTTCTGGGACTGGCCACCCTTGTCTACATGCACGCAGTCTACCTGCTGACGAGCAGACATTCGCACACGCCACACGGCTGATTTGCTCTCCCTGTGTCTCGCTCCCTCTCTCTGTCCCCCTCTCCCTCCCTCTCTGTCCCCCTCTCCCTCCCTCTCTCTGTCCCCCTCTCCCTCCCTCTCTGTCCCCCTCTCCCTCCCTCCGTGTGTCAGCCTCCTCCCTCTGTCCGTCTCGCTCCCTCTCTGTCCCCCTCTCCCTCCCTCCGTGTGTCAGCCTCCTCCCTCTGTCCGTCTCCCTGTGTCTCCCTCCCTCTCTGTCCCCCTCTCCCTCCCTCTCTGTCCCCCTCTCCCTCCCTCCCTGTGTCTCCCTCCCTCTCTGTCCCCCTCTCGCTCCCTCTCTGTCCCCCTCTCCCTCCCTCCGTGTGTCATCCTCCTCCCTCTGTCCGTCTCCCTGTGTCTCCCTCCCTCTCTGTCCCCCTCTCCCTCCCTCTGTCCCCCTCTCCCTCCCTCCCTGTGTCTCCCTCCCTCTCTGTCCCCCTCTCCCTCCCTCTCTGTCCCCCTCTCCCTCCCTCCGTGTGTCAGCCTCCTCCCTCTGTCCGTCTCCCTGTGTCTCCCTCCCTCTCTGTCCCCCTCTCCCTCCCTCTCTGTCCCCCTCTCCCTCCCTCCCTGTGTCTCGCTCCCTCTCTGTCCCCCTCTCCCTCCCTCCGTGTGTCAGCCTCCTCCCTCTGTCCATCTCCCTCCCTCTCTGTCCCCCTCTCCCTCCCTCTGTGTGTCACCCTCTGTCACCTCAGCCCAGCTTCCTGGGCACACACTGTTAGCAGATCTTTGAGTGGCCCTTGGCTTGTTGATGTGAGTTTGTTTCTGATCTCCAGGCACCCATTGGGTGTGATGTGTGTCTGTGCGCTGCTGCTATGGTGGTGTGTGCTGCCACTCTTTCACAATGTTGGCTGTTCATTAGCTGCTGTCATGTGCAAAACAGTGCCTTCACCCCCATGTGTTGATGCAAGGCGTCCGCCATTTGCTGGCGAGTCTTTCCTGTGTGGGGACGCAGTGTTTGTCTGGCTGTGACCTGGGCCATATGGGCAGAGGGCATTGTTGTCTGCTTCTGAGTTGCACTATGTGATTTTTGGGGCCCACCCGGGTTACCGTGTCATGTGTTGGTGTCTTCTGTGGCCTGTGACTTGACATTGACATTGTCCAGCTGGGTGCGTGGGGCATGGTGGCAGCAGTGGCATGTGCGTGCTCATGGAGTGTGGTTGAGTCATGCGATGGCTTGGGGTGGTTGCGTGCCTGTTAGTGATTTTGGTTGTGGATGCCGTTCCCCCCATGTGAGGTGCGTTGTTTGTGTACTCACCCGGGTCTCGGCGTCCTTCTAATCCTTCGACTGCCTCCACCGGCAGTATGGCCATCACCCTCTCCTCCCAGGGATGGTAGTGTACGGGTCTGCGGGAGGGCCCTCCTCCGGTGGCGTTGGCCTGGTCGTGTTCCTCCTGCC
Organism: Triturus cristatus; assembly: GCF_964204655.1. Classification (NCBI taxonomy): domain Eukaryota; kingdom Metazoa; phylum Chordata; class Amphibia; order Caudata; family Salamandridae; genus Triturus; species Triturus cristatus. Next base: position 1,037,135,240 of record NC_140583.1, read on the forward strand.
TCTTGGCTCGGACCCTCCTCCGCAGATCGTACCACCTGTTCTGGCATTCCTGCCTGGTCCTTCTGGTGTCCGCAACAGCATTCACAGCATCGATGATGGTCTGCCACATGGCTGTTTTAGCTGCCATGCTGGTGTTTCTGACCAATGTTCCAAAGAGCTGTGGCCCGCCTCTGAGGATTTCATCGACAAGAACCTCCAACTCTCGGTTACTGAACTTTGGATTCTTGGTAGTGGGCATGGTGAGGGGTGTGGGTGTGGATGGTGGGGGTGTGTGTGGATGGTGGGGGGTGTGTGTGGATGGTTGTGGGTGTGTGGGTGTGGTTGTGCAGGTGTGTGTGTGTGTGAATGTGATGAGGGGGTGTTTGTGAAGGTGGTTGTGTGAAGGTGTGCAAGTGTAAGGTGTGGTGAAGCTTTTAGTAAGGTGCTGTAAGTTGTCTGTGGTGTCTGGCAGCAGTGAGTCTGTTGCAAAGGCTCATGGTTTGTGTGTGTGGGCCCTTTTTATTGGTCCATTGGTGGGTGTGGCTGTGTTTGAAGTTTGGGTGGGTGTGTTATAAGGAGTGGTGGTGTTTAGGGCCTCTGTTTGTTTTTGGCAGTTGCAGGTCAGTGAATGTGTGTTTTATGAGTGTTTGTTGGCCATGTTTACTGGCTTTGTGCCATTCGAATAGTGTATTCTTGTGTTGCATTGTATTGTCCTGGTTGTGTACGTGCGTTTTGAGCGTGTGTACGGTGTGTAGATGGTCCATTTGGTTGTACGGTGCTGTCCTTGTGTGTGGCTTGGCACGACTCGTACATGCGGTTGTGATGTTGGGGCATGGGGTGCGCTTCGTACTTAGGAGGTTGTGGTGGGGGTGCGACTGGAACGTACTGGGGTGTACTTAGACGGTGGTACGACACGTACAAGGGTGGGGGTACGACTGGAACGTACTGGGGTGTGGGTACACGGGGGTGTGACACGTACAGGGGTGGGGGTCCGACTCGAAGGTACTGGGGTGTACTTAGATGGTGGTACGACACGTACTGGGGTGGGGGTACGACTGGAACGTACTGGGGTGTGGGTACACGGGGGTGTGACACGTACAGGGGTGGGGGTACGACTCGAACGTACTGGGGTGTACTTAGACGGTGGTACGACACGTACAAGGGTGGGGGTACGACTCGAACGTACTGGGGTGTACTGAGACGGTGGTACGACACGTACAAGGGTGGGGGTACGACTGGAACGTACTGGGGTGTGGGTACACGGGGGTGTGACACGTACAAGGGTGGGGGTACGACTGGAACGTACTGGGGTGTACTTAGACGGTGGTACGACACGTACACGGGTGGGGGTACGACTGGAACGTACTGGGGTGTGGGTACACGGGGGTGTGACACGTACAGGGGTGGGGGTGCGACTGGAACGTACTGGGGTGTACTTAGACGGTGGTACGACACGTACACGGGTGGGGGTACGACTGGAACGTACTGGGGTGTACTTAGACGGTGGTATGACACGTACAAGGGTGGGGGTACGACTCGAACGTACTGGGGTGTACTTAGACGGTGGTACGACACGTACAAGGGTGGGGGTACGACTGGAACGTACTGGGGTGTGGGTACACGGGGGTGTGACACGTACTAGGGTGGGGGTCTGACTCGAAGGTACTGGGGTGTACTTAGACGGTGGTACGACACGTACAAGGGTGGGGGTCCGACTCGAAGGTACTGGGGTGTACTTAGACGGTGGTACGACACGTACAAGGGTGGGGGTACGACTCGAACGTACTGGGGTGTACTTAGACGGTGGTACGACACGTACTGGGGTGGGGGTACGACTGGAACGTACTGGGGTGTGGGTACACGGGGGTGTGACACGTACAAGGGTGGGGGTACGACTGGAACGTACTGGGGTGTGGGTACACGGGGGTGTGACACGTACAGGGGTGGGGGTACGACTCAAACGTACTGGGGTGTGGGTACACGGGGTGTGACACGTACAGGGGTGGGGGTACGACTCGAACGTACTGGGGTGTACTTAGACGGTAGTACGACACGTACACGGGGGGGGGTACGACTGGAACGTACTGGGGTGTGGGTACACGGGGGTGTGACACGTACAAGGGTGGGGGTACGACTCGAACGTAATGGGGTGTACATACATGGGTGGGGGTTCGACACGTACACGGGTGTACATACGGGGGGTGTACATTAACGGGGTGTACGACTCGAACGTAAGGGTGCTGGGGGGAGTGTTTGGCGCGTATGCGGGCACATATCTCCATGGTTGCAATGGGAGTTCGGTGCGGACGGTGTTTTTACCATACGGTTGTGAGTTGGGACGCACGGGTAGGATCGTGATTCCTCGGCCGGACTTGACTTTTCACATTTGTACGGTAAATCGTCCGAGGATGTGTCGGACACATTTTCCGACCCGAGGACGTGTGGGGAATGATTCCCGAGGCGGTTCGTATGGACTTTTTACCATGCGAATCGTAATTGCCAGTTTGTACGGCACTTGTCCGATTCGTACGGTAAAAAGACCGGATACGAGTCGGACGGGCCTTTTTTTTACCGGATCGTGATCGGCACCTAAAGGTAAACGGTGGCTCAATGCCTTTTATTTTCAACAGTGGTGCAACGATAAACATAATGAATGAGGAGAAACATAATGAACTATCTCCATTGCCACGACTTCAGCCATTGAAAACCAAAGTGTGTACATGGGCTGCATCCACAGCATCAAAAAGTCAAGGTTCATTTGAAGCAATGATAAAACACAAGAAAACGAAAGTACAAGCACCATATACTTCAAGGTATGGCGTGAAATGCCTGCTAACTCAGTTTCAGTACTGCTGTCGATATTTGACTGGTATCAGTGAACTTTAACATGAATGTTCATCATGAAATAGTAAGTCAGTGGATCAGTGATACAATATCGATCCAACAAGTATTGAGAAACACAAATATCGGAAATTTAATATCAAGTACAAAAATATTGACTTCGTATACATAACTATAAAAATCACTGATATTGAGCACTCATATATATCGATAACAACACTATCAACAAGATCGGAAGCACAAATATTGTTATTTATATATAAACATATACCATGTAAAAAATATTGATTACCACAATATCGGCTACAAAATGATTAACATAATGAATAAATTCAATGTTAAACAAGTCAAACAATGTTGTAAAAATTTTTCCAAAAAATGTAAAGTATAAATTAATTAGTATAAAATATATACATTTATTTAAGATATGCTAATAATAAATATGTTTAAAAATGTTTCAGAATTGTACATAAAGGTGCCGATTCCAATCCGGGACAGAAAGCACGCCGACCGAGTCGGATCCGGAGTGTTTTCTGACCGAGCTGGACCCCTACAGTCCGACCGAGCGAGTACGATGCGCACGTATGCTGTCGGACTCGGTTCGGTCGGACTACCATAGAAGTCAATGGGAGCCAGTTGTAGGACGCGTACATGCGCTCCCATTAACTGAATGGGTACGTCTTGAACAAGTGCGCCCCTGACAGTGGGTATGTGTAGGTCCCATCTGCGCCGTACATGCCTGTGTGGGTGAGACCCATGTGTCTCCCCCTGTGTGCGAGTTGTGCGGCTGCGGGTGTTGGGGGGTCCGACGTGGACCCCCGAAGTCCGACTCCGGGAGCTTTTGCGAGCCGGACACTCCGGCTCGCACAGGCTGTCCGACACGTGCATCGTACTGGCTCGGTCGTGAATTGCATCCATTACATGAAACGGTTAGCTTACGACCGAGACATACGGAGCGGTTCAGACCCGGAAACGACTCGGTCGGTGAATTTAATGTAGCTCGCATCGTACTGGCTCGCTCATACAGCTGTACGAGTCGGGCGGAAAACACGCGTATGGTTCATAGTTTTTCCGGCCGGATCGCATTTGGTGCCCTTCCGACCCGGATCGGAATCGGCCCCAAAATGTTGAATAAATGTTAAAAAATTATATTGAATGTAAAATAACTTGTAAAGATGTATACTATGCAAATATGAAAAAAAAAAAATTTGGTGTTTTTTTCCAATTAAAAAAATTACTTTCTTTATTTCACGTTAAAATTGCTAATATTTTATTTTATAAATATATTTCACCAACTTTTGATTTTACAATAAATTAAAAATTGTCAAAAATATTTTTTAAATATGTGTGACATCTATTTATTAATCTAAATGTGGGGAAAATGTTAAAAACTATAGGGGTGATATTTTGATTTCCCACTCCAATCTAAACCAACTTGGGGAATGTGTTGGGCACTAAAGGGGTAACAATTACCTTTCACACTCCAATCTAAACCAAACCAGGGAGGGTGTTGGACATTAAAGGGATGGCATTTACTATTCCCATTCCAATCTAATCCAATTCTGGGAAGGTGTTGGACAATAAAAGAGTTACATTAACTATTTCCACGCCAATCTAAAGCAACTCAGAGAAGGTGCTGGATACTAAAGGGGTGGCATATCCTATTCCCACCAATTTGGGGAAGGTGTTGGACAATAAAAGAGTCACATGTACTATACTCACTCCAATCTATACCAGCTCAGAGAAGGTGTTGTATTCCAAAGAGGTGACATATCCTATTCCCGCTCCAATCTAAACCAACTGAGGGAAGGTGTTGAACACTAAAGGGGTGACATTTACTATTCCAACTCCAACCTAAACCAACCCAAAGACGGTGTTGAACACTAAAGGGGTGACATTTATTATTCCCACTCCAATCTAAACCAACTCAAAAAATGTGTTGGACAGTAAAGGGTTTAAATTCACTATTCCCACTCCAACCTACTCCAACTCACAATAGATCTTGGATAATAATGGGGTGATATTTACAGTTCCCACTCCAAACTAAACCAAATCAGGGAAGGTGTTGGATACTATGGGCCTTATTACAATGTTGGACTAACTTGCGTCTGCCCGGCACTGTGGCGGATACAGGTCTGACCAACCTCTGGTCGGCAGTCCTGACCACTGAATTATGATGAGACCACACATGGTGACGTTGCAAGCTCCCTTTACTGTATGAGAGCTTATGCCACGGTCGGAAACTGGCTGCAGCACAAGCTCCCATACAGAAAAGGGAGTTTGTGTTCATCCCTGCACCGCATGGCAGGCACCTCTATTGTCTGCCACACGGTGCAGGGATCAACACGGATCAAACTGGAGGCCGCAGGAAAGGCCAGCATGGGTAGCCTGTCAGAAACCGAGCATCATAATCTGCATGGCGTAAAACGCCGCCCATAGGTATTACGTGCCGGTTTCGACTGGCAGACAGGCTCCTTGAGCCCCTCGAAAGTCACTTGGAATGTCTGCCTAGTTTCAAAACTGTTGGCCTCCATTCTAATGAACGGCGTTCGGAGGCTTTCCAAGCCTCATCGTAATCGCCTCCCAAGGTGTGACATTTACTATTCCCACTCCAATCTTAACCAATTTTAAGAAGGTGTTGGACAGTAAAGGAATGACATTTACTATTCCCACTCTAACCTAAACCAGCTTAAGGACGGTATAGGACACTAAAAGGGTGACATTTACTATTTACACTCAAATATAAACCAATTTGGGGAAGGTGTTGGACAGTAAATGGGTGACATTTAGTATCCCCACTCCAATCTAAACCAATTTGGGTAAGGTGTTGGACAGCAAAGCGGTGACAATTACTATTCCATTCCACTCTAAACAAACACGGGGAAGGTATAAGAACTTTAAAATGCAAATTAAATGCTTCCTAGTCAAAATAAACCTATTAACTACAATATTATAATTAAAAAATACAGAATGAACAATTAATATTACACATTACCATACTTAAAATATACAAATTATTTCTAAAATTTTATGTTATAACATACAAATTTAAACTACTAATATTTATATAAAAAAGTAAATAAAAAAATGTAAATTATATTTCATTTCCAAAATGTTACTTTTCTATTATTTATTTATAGTTTTCATCAATAGAAGCAACAGTAAGCTGCACAGTGGTTAATGTCAGAGGGGACATAATGCTTGCTCGATGTCTGTTTACATTCAAGCATGTACTTGTAATAGCAACAGTGATGCAAGTCCAATACTGCATACAACATTCCATTGAGCTTATAGTGAATTATCAGACCACATGCCCTGTGGAGGGTCAGCAGCTAGCAAAACGAAAAAGAGAAAAGAAGGAGGGAGGGGGAGAAAGGGAGGGAGAGAGAGGGGGCCTCTCTTACTGTCCCCAATGTGATAGTATTTTGGTGCAAAGGGTATCTTCACACATTTGCTCACACATTTCCATCGCTCCACCTACCCAAGCAGGTTGGGGCCACGCACTCTTTCAAGGGAATAAGTTCTGATGAAACTCTATAGTGGTTCCCATATATTCTGAGGGCGAGATTGCGCAGGCATTAAGTCCCAGAATTCAGTTAGTTGATTATGCAGAATGCTGCATCCCTAAGTCAGTCATTTCTGCCTGGTTTGCGTTTGCGGCCCCAGCAGATCGATACCCACAAAATGTTACTTAATATTCTCTGTATAACACAGTGAAGACCGCTTCTAGAGTATGACCGAGTATATGTGAAGTGAAAAGTGCTAAAGTGGGCACATTACAAAAAGTGACGGACTGGCATCACCACCACCTGGTGTCATGCTTCATCATCTGCCAGTCCTCGCCCTCCAAAAACTGCGTTTGGTGGAGGGCGGGAATACACCTAAAGATAGGGATGCACTTCTAAACTAAGTGGGGGCCTAGAGGGTAATGTGAGTTTAAAAAGCCATAATAGTGCACCTGACAACTTTTTATTCTAATGTGGTGACTAGATGGAAATAAAAACGTAAGTGCGGTGAATAGGGACCTTCATTATCCCATCACCGCTGTGTTAGAGGTCGACATGTTCCTGCCAGTTGTCCAAAAAGGTACGTGGCAATCATCAGGACCAAATAGAAAAAGGGAGGGCTCCTAGTCTAATCAAAGACTATCCACTGGGTGTGGTGACCTATGGTCACTCAACACTAAGAGGGTACATTAACCCTGCTCTTTCAACCTACTTGCCCCATGGGAGTTGGAATGAGGAGAGCCCCTGTAGTCAAACTTTCTCAAGGTGCGCTCTCCACAGAATCACCTGTAGATTATACGTCCATCCTCCCCGGCGATCAATTAATATTCTCTACCAGTCATAGATTTTTAAAAAGTACAACTGCATTTTTTGCAAACTGACACATTTTATAAATAATTGTATCCATTTTTAAAAAATATTTAATATTAGAACAATTTCCCAAAAATGTCCATTCTAAATATTTTTTTACACATTTTTAAACATATATAACAATTTCATTAAAAAAAGATTTTTAATTAAAAGGTACGAAATACAAATATAGTATTTTACAAACGTTTCTAAAATATTTCTAATAATTTTGTATGTGTAATATTTTGTTTTCAAAAAACATAAAAATATCTGATTTCACAATATTTAAAAAAATACATAAAATAATTAAATATATTTTAAAATTAATAAAACAATTTGCATATAAAACAATAAAAAACTTAACATTAAAATGTATAGTACACTTTTCTTTAAATCTCCCAACCTTTATTCCTATTAACCCAACATCCCCAAAAATAAAAAAAACAAAAATAAAAATATATTAACACAATTAAGAATTAAAATTGCAATCTCTTTTGCCTTCAGGCTCACCTCTAGACCCTCTCCCTCTGGCCAAATTAAGAACCTTAAACATGCAGTCTATTTAGTTGGTGGTAGAACTTTTAAATTCCTCTCTAGGTGAGGGGCATCTGCCTAAAGCATGGAAACATGCTATGGTTCTCCCTTTGTTAAAGAAACCCTACTTTGATTTGGAAAATGTGTCCAATTTCAGACCTATTTCTTTGCTATCTATCTTTTCCAAGATACTGGAAAAACATTTAACCGCCCAGCTCACCTCATTTGTGGAGACCCATGGCGCCCTCGATCTTCCCAGTCAGGCTTTAGGTCTGTGCACAGTACCAAATCTTCCATTCATTCTAGGAGTCACGGAGCATCTAAGGTGACTCCTGGATATGGGCGGCACACCCGTGCTGGTTTTACTAGATCTAAGAGTGGCCTTCAATAGTGTGCCCCATGATATTCTTACTTAAAGACTGACTCATCTGGCCTCCAAGGCACAGCGCTTGCATGGCACTCCTCCTTCTTAACGAATCACACATTTCAGGTCTTTTCCACAAATGAAGCATCCGGACCATACCTTCTTATGTCAGGAGTTCCACAGGGATCCAACCTCAGTCCCATGCTTTTCAATATCTACATCCACCTTCTGGTGGACCTGGTGGAAAGACTCTATTTTCATATGCATATGACACCCAGATCATCTCCCTAACGTCTGGACGGGGAGTTAACTTGGAGGATATCAACTCTGCCTTGGTCTTGTCTCCACTTGGATGAACACCAACTTCCTGAAATTAAATGGGGCAAGACTGAGGTGATGGTCCTGAGTAAGAACCCACAGCTTTGGGGGCCTCAACAATGGCCTGCCCCACTGGGTACGCCACCAAAGCCCATCAACAAAGTGAAGGACCTGAGCTTCTGGCTCAACTCCACCCTCTCTATGAAACCACTGGTGGCCAAAATAAACTTTACATGTTTTACTACCATGAAATGGGTTCGGAAGATCCTGTGGATACTTCTTTTTACTGCTCAAAGAACAGTCATCCAGGTCATGATATTGTCAAGACTTGATTGTGGTAACATCCTGTACATGGGCGCAGACAAGACAGTGAAAAGATGCCTTCAGGTGGTTCAGAATTCTGCCGTCAATCTCCTGCTTCGCCTCCCTAAACATTCCTCCACATCTGGTCTTCTTCCCCAGTTTCACTGGCTCACAATGGAGAAGTGAATACATTTTAAAGCTCATTACTTTAAGTACCAAATGTACTTCTCCTTGGCACATTGGTACTTGCACAACTTGATGATTTCTTATCTTCCCTCTTGTTGCCTGTGCTCAAGCAGCCATCTTCCATTTACAGTCTAAAGAGTTAAAGGCACGCTAATGGATGGCTGCTCCTTCTCCATTCCCTGGCCCCAGGTTATGGAATTCCCTCCCTGAATGCCTAAGACGGTCTGCTTCTCTATCTGTTTTCCACAAGGATCTAAAGTCCTGGCTCTTTTATCTTTCCTAACTGAGCTACCTGTTCTCAAAGCGCTGTGAAAAACTGGGGGTAGCTATGCGCTGTATAAGAACTATAAATACAGTAATTATCTAATTGGTCCCAAGACTATCATAGCAAATATAATTTAGTCAAAAAACTAAGTTTAAAGGCATCATGCCAGGGCAAGAATGTGTGTTGATCAATGACACAAGTAAGAAAGGCTTGGGAGTTGTGTTGGTGTAAAAAATGAACACTGAGAAGGGAACAATTGCTTTTGCGGCTAGGGGCCTGATTACGATGTGGTTAGGAAAGCATTCCCACCAAGGGCCCGATTACGATGCAGTTGGAAAGGCCTTGTAAAGGCATTTGCTTCTTCCTAATTGGATCGGGGATGTGTCTACCCGACCGAGGGCCAGATTATGATGCGGTTAGGAACATAGGCTTCCATAGAAGTCAATAGGAGTGCAACCAAATTGTATCTGGAAGCATCCGGATGCACCATACTTGTTTTACTGAACTGCATCGTAATCAGGCCCTAGGTGCTTGACGGGTACTGAATTAAACTATTCAGTGATTGAGAAAGTAGCTTTGGCTGTCAGATGGGCCACTGTTAAATGTAAAAAAAATTCTGTGGTTAAGAAAATTAGTTGACAAACTGATCACAAACCTTTGCTAGAGATTTTTTTCTTCAAACGGTTTGGATAATGTTACTGCGTGAACACGTAAGAGGGTGATTTCTCTTCAGGAGTTTACTTTCAGTGTGCTTTACTTACTGGATTGTGATAAGCAGACAGGAGACTATTTGTCATGTTTAGTGCACCTATGGTTGTGGGTGAACATCCAGCTTTGCTTTGCCAAGATATTGCATTAGATTAGGTGGGACCTCTAAAAAGGGTGACAGATACTTTCTTTGTTTTAATGGATTTTTACTCCAAATGGCCAGTAGTACAGGCATTTAGTGACATAACTACTAAGGGTTTCATCAGGCTTTTAAATTTGGTGTTTGAGAGTGAGGGTCTACTAGGAACTCTATTGCCTGCTAATGGGGTTCAAATGTGCTCACATGAAATTGAAGTGTTTCTTAAAATGTCTGGAATTTAACACAAATGTTTTTCACTTTATGTCCCTGAGCCCGATGGTGTTCTAGAGAAGGTTCAACAGAACTATTAAAGAGGCTATACAACTGCATAAGCAGCAGAATTGCGTTCAAGGAAAGGGTTACATGATAGACTGGTATGATATTGATTGGCTCCCCATCAGTCTACAGGAAAATCTTACTTTGAACTGTTTAGGGGGAGAATCCCAAATAGTAAGTTGGTTCTTACTTGGATGAATTGGAAGAATGGATGGATTGATCGGTCTGATGAATCTTGGAAGGAAATACATTGGAAAAAAGTAAAAGGATAGAGATGAGTTTTGATGAGAGGAAAAGAGTGTGTGAAACAAGGGTGTGAGTAGGTGAGTGGGTTAAATGGTGAACTCCAACAGAGGCAATGCTTTTCCAAAGTTTTTGGTTCCTTGCAAGGAATTTAAACTTTTCAGGAATGCTGTTAAACCAGCTGGTGGGAAAATTTGGAACTTGCCATGTTGCTTTGCTACCAAGGAATTATGAGGTATTATGAAAAGATGATCCCAGAAAGGAAAAAAAAGAATTGTCTGATCTTGCTATTTACTCAGAGTATAAAAGTTCATCCAGGCAGTGGTCAGGTCCCTTCTAAAAAAAACTAATCTTGACAGTGAAGAGTGTATGAACTATCGTCGGATCTTGCTCGTTCCCGTGCCTGCTAAGATCTTGGAAAGCCATTTAAATGTTCATCTGATGAAGTTTGCGGAAGACCATGGATAGGTTGAATAGATCACAGTTCGGTTTCCGCCAACATCACAGAACTGAATCTGCATTAGGGTCGGCCACAGACTATATTAGGTAGTTAGTGGATGAAGGGTAAGACATTGCCTTGAACCTGTTGGACCTATCGGCACCCTTTGATCCCATCTTCCCCTCTCCATTAATTCAACACCTACAAGAGATAGTCATCACAGATAGGGCCTTTGGACTGTTGTCCTCCTTCCTCAAAGATCGCTCTCAGAGGGTTATGCTGAACCAATATAATTCTGAAGCCTTCTCTCTGCCTTGTGGACTACCTGAGCCCTATATTATTTAATGTATATGTTTTCCCACTAGCCACCTTTATCCGTTCCTAGGGGTTGCATGCGATATCTTAGGCAGATGACACCCAAATCAACGTGTTGAGCCCTAAGAACTTTGCAGCCACTGCAGTTAATTTCTCACATTGTATGTCTGCGAGAGCAGAATAGATGGGAAGAAATTTCCTCAAACTCAATGATGAGAAAACCCAAAGTGCTGCTCTTTGGAATGAAGTTCTTCAATTTGAAAAGATGCCTCGAGCACCACACTATCTTGGCACTCTGCCTGCCCCTGTGGATAAGGCTAAAATCTTGGAGTGGCTCTAGATACTGAGTGTTCCCTTAAAACTCAGTATCTAGATCAATGCGTGGTTAAGGCAGAGGCGTGGTGCAGGCAAGTGTTGTTACGCTTGCTGAGGAAACAGCACTCGTGGCTCAGCCCACATTGTAAAGGCTGTTTCCCCGCTAGGGTTGTTCCTGATATTCCCAGTGTCATTCTTTTTCGTCGGTGCTGAGAGAGCTTCACTGGCTCCCCATTAGAAAGTGTATCAAATTTAAGGCTAAATGTATGGTACATAAGGCTCTCTATCAAGTATGCCCTGCTGGGATGAGGGAGATGTTTTACTGGTACACTCCAAGCAGAGTCCTGCGATCTGCCCATTATAATCTAGTCATCCTGCCCAGAGTCCGCAAAATTAGATGGGGATGGGGGGCTGAGTTTTCTCAGTTGCTGCGGTTAGACTCTGGAACTCCCTCCCTGGGTCTCTTAATTGAATCAAAGGGCATTTGCCTTTTAAACCGGCATTAAAGACCTGGCTATACACTCTATAGGCTGTTTCTCGGTCTGGTCTCGTATCTGTTGACTGACCACTGGATTGGGGGGGGCTCCAGTGCAGAGACCACAGCGCCTTGATGCCAATTGCCATTTGTTGTGCTATATACATTTAAAATCAAATCAATCAAATCCAGGGTCAAGAGGTCACCTGAGTGCCTTGAAGATTTTATTTGTGATTGATCTCATTTCAATTTAATATTTTATATAATAATTTTATATTTCTTTTAACGTGATTTGTTTTGGTGGGGAAGATATGTGGTATATTTTGCCCTCTCTTGGCTAGTGATGTAAAATGTAGAATGTGGTGATGTAACTGGCCAAGAGATTCCATGAGTGTCAGTGGAAGGTTGTGGGCGGGGCATTTTGAGAATGAACTTAATCCTTGAAGAAATCCTACTTACCGGTCTCCTGAGCGGCCATTCGAGTATCAGCAACTTCACAAAAGGCTCTTATTAAGGTTGCCCACTCCACTGTTTAAGTCTCTTATTAGCTTTAGAACACCCTTTTCAGTGGGATGGCTTCTGTGATATAACACTCAGCATCCTCTCTCCAGGAATCGGTTTTGTTTTTATTCACAGATAAATTCCCCTGTAATCTATGAGGCAGACTTCTCTTATAGATGATCCGAAATACTAATTCACAACCCACATGTCACGCATGGCTCCTGTGATTTGTAGAGGCCAACAAGCATTGCTTCCTTGCTTCTTGATGACCAGGCCTTTTTTTCTATTTAATGCCTGTTCAAAGGCATGGAGGCGCACACAAGCTGTGCATTCCACCTTTAAGAGATTGTCTGATGGACCTGGGAGTAGGTCTACAATTCCAGCCGATTTCTCTCTTTCCTGATTTACTGATGACAGTACTCCGATACTCACATGTTCCAAAAATCACAGTCGTGCCGCGCGTTTGCCATTCTGTCCTTCAGATGAGAAACTAGGGAGTGTACCGAAGCATGTTGCCAGCCCGTCTACCTTGACACCGAAGGTGAAATCGTCGGGCTACATATAGCTTTCGTAAAGGGCACATAAGCAAATAGTATATCTCAATTCTTTTTTTCATGTCTGGAACTCATTTGTCAACAAAAATCACTTGGAACCTAGTGCCCCGTGTCTCAAAACTCAATGATCCCATACTTTACTTACTGCACAGTTTTATTATATCCAATCCAGCAGGGGTGCTCACAGATATTATCCTAGGGGCCATAAGATTGATATCGCCAGGGTGACAGTCAGGGAGTCGGGGAGAGGGTGCAAAGTGGGCATAGGGGTAATAAAGCAAGAACATAGAAAGGCTGAATTGCACATTGTGAAACAGAAAACTTGGGATCAGTACCAGCTTCCCCATTTAAACAAATGGTGTGGTCTTAGGCAATTGCTTTATTTCACTTTGTCTCCTTTTTCTTCATTATCACGTATAAGGGGACCTCGAAATACTTGACTTTAGTGGTGTGCTGTACAAAACATTCTCATGTATTTGATTTACTAAACTATATAATGATGTCCATGTACAATAGCAACCCGGTCCACCTAGAGGATGCGCATGGCAACTGACTTGCCTCTTAGTTCACTATTTGCGTTATTGTGAGGGTGGGAGGTTGGGGAAGCATGAATGTTTCTAAATTTATGTTTGTAAACTATCACTAAAAAAAGTACTTCTCAATGCACTGATATAATTTAATGTGCTAAAGTGAAACACTTATTAATGAAGCACATGGTTTACTCTTTGAAGAGGATTTATCATATTTTTACACATTTGTTGCAAGATGTCTTTAACAATGATGGACCTCCTAATGTTAAATGGTGCAGGACACCTTAATTTCTTCTTTTCTTTAACTTCAGTTAACCTGTAAATAAATGCTTGCTCTTTTATTTAACATCTTTCTGAATCTTAGGGCCGGATGAATGACCATTTTTAGTGGTCGCAGATGGAGAATCGGGCTGGGTGTGACCGCTAAAACAGCTTCTGGCATGTACTAACCCTATTTTCGACTCACAAATTAAGGTTTACGAGTCGCCATTAGGAAAGGGTGTGGCAAGGGCATCCATTCCTAATAGTGAGTCACAGGGGTATGTATGAATGTTTTGCAACCAGAATGCGGTTGCAAAACATTCATACTTTACTGACTCTGTGAAGGAGGTAGTAACCCATTTGGAAATGGAAAAGGGTCCCCAAGGGACCCCTTCCCCGTTGTGCATGTGGGCACCAACATTTTATAAGAGCAGGCAGCGGTCAATACGCTTAAAAAATGAAAAGGATACTTTTTTTTTTTTGAATGCTTCCCAATTTCCTTTAAGGAAAATGGTCCACATTTAAAGAAAATTGTTTATTTAAAAAGACATGGTGATCTGCTGACCCCAGCAGGCCACTATTCATGTGAGTGCAGGCCATTCCCAGTAAGTCGCAAATTGTGGCCTGTCTCATTAATATTGATGAGGCAAGTCATTTGTGACTTCATTGGGAATCGCTAAATGTGTCTGAGACGTATTATTACATTTTATTTTGAGAGTTTCTAATTGCGAGTTGCGAAAAGGTGCAATTAGCGGCTCACAAAATGAAGTGGTCGTACATCTGACCCTAAGTGCTGAGTCCAGAAAACAGCAGCCCATGAGACTATTGACCAGGGGGTCCCATGTAAAGGTCAGGAGGGCTACAGGTGGCCACAGATGTGCTCTGAATATCACTGCAATACAGCAAGGGAAGTGCTGATAATTGAGTGAGCCAATGAAATTTATTTTGTATTTATTCTGACGTCTTATTTTCATAGCGAAAACAAGTTACTAACCATGTCAGTGAAACAGAAATTATGAAGGGTTTTTAAAGAAAAGTAAGATTTCACAAATTGTTGATAGAAAAAGAAATTTAAAGCAGTCAAGTCTCAAGTAGTCAATGAGAGGTTAATAGATCTGACTGAGATTGCATGGTCAATGGATGTGAGTAGTGTCAAACACTGAAAAGTGCCTTTGCGAATAGAGGAAGAAACATCTTTTTTGATTGCGTAGTATTTGTAGCTATTAGCCTACGCATAATGTTTGACTTAACCTTTCCTAAAGTCAAATCTAGACGTCATGCCTCATGATATCTGTTTTTAGGAAGTAGGCTGATTAAAATCAAAATAAGATGCACACCACATGCATGACGCTCTTGTTTAATTAAACGAACACAAGGTGTAAATGAATTCTTAACAAGTTCAATGAAGGGACTTGATGATGCTTGAGCAAGTCACACTTGCAGGCCTGTCATCTCTACCAGTTAAAAGCGTTCTATTTCAAGCATTTAAAAGACAAAAAATGTGTTTTGAAGCAGTGAAAATTGTGGATTAGTTGAACCTGAGGAGGAATTCATTAAAATATGTTATTTCTCTTTAATAATTGTTTGCAAGAATATTTATTCAATATAGCTATTCAATAAATAAAAAAAAGACTTTCATAGATTAATTTCACAAACAAACAAAAAAGTTCAATATCAATTGTTGTTGAAGGATTTAGGGTTTATTATACATCAACATTCAGGAAAAAGAAGAAGAAAAGGAAATGGGGAGGAAAAATGAATGGGGAAAGGGGAGTGTTCCACATGTGTATATCTGTGCTTTCGAATACAGAGGTTGCGATAGAGGTGCGTTATTTCTGAGGTGGATATTGAAGAGATAGGTAGTGTGTGGGTAGCAAACATCATATCAAACACATTGGGGAGTGTAAGACTCTAGTGCGTCAATTCTATGGACGGGTGTGGAGGAGTTCTGTATACATGGCCCATCTGGGTTAGGTGAGCATGGAGGTGAGCTGGCTGTAGCGGCCTGTTGTATCGGGTGTAGATAGTGGCGATATGTATGCCAGCTATCTTTAGGTCGTGAAGTTGGTGGCTGAATGAAGCATATATGTTGGTTTGCATATCACAGTAAGTCATGCTATGGAGCCATGCTTCCTTTTTGGGGTGTTGTCTGGTGAACCAGTGCAGTGCGATCTATCTTTTGGCCAGCAATAGCGCTATGGCGATGAACCGGCGATAGCAGAGTTTAATATCACTAATTATTCGCAGCCAGCTTGGGGGAAGGGGAAGTTGACATGGAGATTGTGTCCGCAGGCGTTTGAAATACTCCAGTCCAGTATGCAGCTATCGGTGGGCATGTCCATGTCATGTGTACAAAATCAGCGTCAAGGGCAAGGCATTTGGGGCAAGTTGATGGCTTGGTAGGGTCATATTTGGACAGTTGTCATTGGGTGATGTAGATCCGATGTATGAATTTGAAGTGAATTACTTTGTGCCTATTGGTTGGGAGAGACCCTTTTGATTTGCTCATGGCTGCAAGCCCACTCCTTGCCAGTCAGTGGTTGACCCAGGTCCTCCTCCCAACGATGTCGCAGCCCCCTGTCTTGTACCCGGGTAAGCGCCATCAGTGCCTGATATAGCTTGGTGACCAAATGAGAACCATCTTTTTCCGTTATAAGTAGTGTGAGGGGTGTGAACTCCTCAGGCGGGGAAGGGAAAGAAGAAGTGGCCAAGCAGAGAGCACCGAGCACTCTTGTTGCTATGAATTTATCCTTATAGGACATCTTGGTCTGCACGGCTAGGTCCGTAATGGTTATCGCATGCCTGTCAGAAAACAACAAACCAATGGTGCGCAGTCGGAGCTTGTTAAGAGTGCGTTGAACTACAGCTTCGTAGGTGAGCGGAAAAAATGGGTTTTGTGGCAATGGGAGGTTGGGCGAATATAGAGAGCCAGTACCCAGAAATTGACTGAGTCTACGCCACTCCCAGCAGGTGGCAGATAACGGTTGTATGTCATTTGGATCGATCGGTATGCCCAAAGGAAGTAATGCACCTACGGGGATGGGGGCGGGCAGATCTCGTCCAGGTGTTGTGTATGGTATACGCCATCTGGGTAGAACCAGTGTCGGCAAATTGAGCTTGTGCGACCAGATAGTAAAGGTACAGATCAGGAACCGCTAAACCTCCTTGTTCATAGGGGAGTGTTAGGGTGCCCCAGGCTATCCGCGGCCTCCATTCCGCCCAGGCCAAACGAATAAGTACGCCCGACAGTTGTATGAAGAAGGTCTTAGTTAGTGGTATTGGTATGTTGACAAATAGATATAAAAAATGAAGAAGGACGTTCAATATAATAAGGGCAATGCATCCAGCCATTGATATCGGTAGTTGGATCCCTTGCTCAATCAGAGAGTTGAGCTGATCCATGGCTGGCCCATAGTTAAGGCGAATAACCTGTTCCTTTTTCCTATGTAAAGTGATACCTAAATATTTAGTAGTGTCCCCCACCCAACGAGGAGGAAGATCCTCTCTTGTCGAGTTGGTCAAATCAGTGATCGGATAAAGTTCTGATTTGTCCCAGTTAATACGGAGCCCTGACATGTCGCCGTAGCGGCAGATATTGTCTATAAGAGGCTGCAAATTTGTGCTGGGGTGCCTGACAAAGAGCAGGATGTTGTCTGCGTACATGGACATCAGCAAGGGACCTGAATTAAATTGAAGGCCACGGACCATATTTTTTTCTTGTAAGTGTCTGACTAGGGGATCCATTGCTATTATTAAAAGTAGGGGAGCTAGGGAGCAGACCTGCCGGGTGCCAAGGGAGATCGGAAATGGAGGGGAGAGGGAACTATTTACTCGGAGCCTGGCCGTAGGGGATGAATATAGTAAAGCACTGGGATGCCAAGCTTGCGAAGCATTGTGACGAGAAATGGCCATTTTAAAAAGTCAAATGCCTTCTCTGCGTCGAGTAGGGCCCTGCTTCCGGGACCATCGACGATATCCTGTTTATCACTGAAAATACAGTCCGGAGATTTAGGGCGCTTGATCTATGCGGAATGAAGCCTGATTGTACTGGTGAGAGAATTTGATCCAGTAGCAATGATAGTCTGGTGGACAGCATTTTGGCTAGTATTTTATTTTCAAAATTGATTAGGGAGATGGGGCGATAGGATGTACAGTTAGTGGGTTCCTTACCTGGTTTTAGAAGGAGAGATATGACTGCTTCTCTCATGGAGGGAGGGCGGGTGCCCTTTTCAAGTGATTCGGCATATACTTCAAGCAGATGGGGTGATAATGTTTGTTTGAACGTGATGGAGTTTAGATTTCACTTATCAAATGTATGCATTATTATATGACAAAAGGTTGCAGACATGAGTTCTAAAATGGTACGCAGATTGTGGCGCAAGCAAGATGAAAACATAGGCCTGATCAGAATGCTTCAGTTTGGAGGTGCTTTCATGTGAAAACATGCTTAATTAGTTGAACAGCGTTACAACAAACAAATGATGGACGGAATGCTGACAATGCAGACATTCTCCCCCAGTCAAGAGATCTGGGTTAAATCCATCGTTCTTTTGCCCACTACACCACCCCAGTTTAGACATGGCCATATGCAAATCAGTCTTGACCCTGTGCCTCATGGGAACAGTCCAGCCCGAACTGCCAAGCCATGTCTTCCCTGGACCGGAATCAAGCATCCTAGGACCGGTTTCTGGCTATCAGCCGTCATCAGCCAGGATAGCTTGACTCCAGTGGCGTAGTGAGCACGGGTCCCACGTCTGGAATACCCATCCCACTTAGGGCGAAAAGCGTTCGTAATTAGTTGAACAGCCATGTTTATATGTGATTAATCCATGTGTAATCTCACTATAGAATGCACATTAATTTAGAAAATGTATTTGTACAATGGCATCATGTAGAAATGTGCTGAATTGTGTTTCACAGTGTAGAAAACCACGTGATTTTAGTTTGCTTTAGTGGACTCAGTTTTCTGTCATTTTTTTTCTTTTTTGCCCTTGGACACTCAGAATGGAATGTACTCCTCTTCCCCTAGCAACTTTCAATGAAAGGGCTCTGTTAAAAAATCCTGCCTACAGTTTCCTTCGACCTTCAAAATATTGCATATTTTTGTAGCCTGTTTAAACGTGGAGAGAAGAACACACTTTTTTTTTCATAAATCACAAGACTGAAATTTGAACAGGAACAAGCTTGATTAATGACGTATCCAGTCAGCCCATGGGGAGATGATGTGTCTTGAAGTTCTGATTGGACCAGCTATGAGGACTGAGCACGTGAACGTTTACTTGAAATATGGCTTACAAGTGGGAGGAGTGCTTTTGCCTTGCCTTTCTCCTCTTTTTCGCTTTTTCTGAGGGCCAGGCCCAGTTTCTGTGTTGGACACAGAGACAGGGAGGGGCTGCATTCTGTGGGAGCTATGGTGCAGCTTGAGACAGAGACACAGACTAGCACAGCAAAGCAGAGGCAGAGGGAAAGAGCTGAAAGGATCAGAACAGATTTAGATTTTAGGTGCTAAACTGCATTTATTTCTCTTTATGGGATATTTTTGCCATTATTAATTATTGATTAACCTTGTAAGACTTACTCTTTTTCTTAGAAACTCTTTAAGAGTTTTGACTGACAATTTGCGCCACATTTCCCTTCCTATATGTGATGCTTATATGCAGACTGTTAATATGTTCTGTATTAATGCTATTTTTCCTATTTTTCAATTCTGTAACCTGATTGATATTTGACTAATGAATAAAGAGTCAGAGAACCTTAACTTTTGACTTAAAATAAAACCCTTTAAAATAACTCACCACTCTCATTATTGCCTCTAATATTGTTTGCATTTAATTTTCATATATATGTAAAGTCTCCTGTTTGGTGAAACACGGTCATCAAAAGATCCATCATTTTTCACCCTTTACAGCGGTAAACAATAGGTAATGAGGTTTTGAATAGGGAAATTACCAAGTAATTACCACTGGATCAAACGTCTTGTAAAAGATCACTGACAGACCAACAAGGCTGGGGCCTTCGATCCACTTGAGACGTCTATTGCCTGAGTAATCTCCTCGACGGTAAAGGGTTCACTGAGGAATTGTGCCTGTCCTGTGGTTAGCCATACCATTGGGACCTCCTCCAGGTAGGCCAAATTGTGTGAAACCTGTGGGAAGTTTAGTTGCATACAGAGACCTGTAGTATGCGATTAGTTTCGACATTATATCAGCATTGTCAGTTGCTCTGGAGTCGTCCAATCTCTACAGTGCTGCTGTAATTCCGGTTCCTGGGGGGGGTCTTACCAGTCGCGCAAGGGTCTTGCCAGGGAGTTCCCCTTCTCGGTACCTAAGCGCCATATGGTATTTTCCCAGCAAGGTGGCATCTCTATCTGCATGCTCATTAAATTCAAGTATGAGTGTGTTGCGCATCGTGAGGGTTTTTGGTGTTGTAGGAGAGTTGTCTAGATGTGTCAGTTCTGCCTCAACCCGGGCAAGACTTCCACGTATCGAATGCCAGACCCCGGCCTTTTTGGACACGCAGATACCGCGGATGTAAGCCTTGAAGACATCCCATAGTGTTGCCTACTGAGGCACAGAACCTTGGCACAGAACCTTCGTTGAGAGTGAAGTATTCATTAATCACCTCATGCATTTCAGATTTATCCAGTAGAGCCGTGGCTGGGAAGGACCATCTACGTTCCCATCCGGTGGAATGTGGAATTTTTAAATGGGGAAGCACTTGGGTGTGATCCAACAGTGTATGGTGCAGTGTTTCTATGCCACTGATCCATTGACAGCCTAGCGCATCAATATGCCAATCGTCTATTTGCTTCCAAATCGAATGCGGCACTGAGTGGAAAGTGTATCCCGGTGTGTCCGGGTGGTATGAACGCCATATGTCGTGAAGGGTCAAGGATTGTATTAGTTAATGTATTGCCCGGTGAGCATGCGGTTTTGTATTTTGTATGGGGTTAGAGGAGTCACGTCTTGGGTTGAGCCACAGGTTTAGATTCCCGCTGAGGAGCAGTGCATCATAATTGTGGTGATCAAGCAGCGTATGGAGTTCGAAAGAAAGCGGGGTTGTCATTGTTGGGTGCATACACATTGAGAAACAGAACTGTTTTGCCCATCAGTGTTCCTTTCACTAAGAGGTAAATCCCTTGCGTATCAATCAATCAAAACCACTTTATTCGATTATTTAAAATCATAAAAGTATACAATACATGATTAAACAATTTAAAAACGATCTAACAGTTTCATGAGTAAAAAAATAATTTATCTCGGTGAATCATTTTGTAAAAACTCATTAATTTCCTCCAATATGGCTACCTGTCTGTTCCTCCTTGACCTAATCGATGCAACGAGGAAGCTAGAAGCACCAAACATTGTTACAGGGGATTCCATTAGTTGTAAAAACAATAGTGCAGGTTTAATTTGTACAAATGCTTTCTCTCTCAGAATAGGGACAATAAATCTTTTCCTAGCTTCAAGATACAAGGGGCAGAAGAACATGAAACGCATGGTATCTTGGGGAGAAAAGTCATCACATTTACATGGGGCCGCATCTTCCAGCCTAGACCAACCCTGTGGATCACTTAATACTAAATGAATCTGGTTGAAACGGAATTTAGTCAATAGCCATCTATGATAAGAATTCGTAACTGTTGACAAATAAGGGTGCATAGCCAAAGATAGATTAAGCAAGAAGTGAGCCCTTACTGTAGGTTTGCTTAACTCCTGGGATTCTCGCTCAACTTCGCAGTGCTTAATAAAATTAGTTTTAACCCACATTAAATCAGCTTTACATAGACCTTCAGGATTGGAGAAAATCTCTGGGCGCCCAATTTTCTTAGATAGCATTTTAATGTAGGACAGCCACTGGATTTCCTTCATGTTATCTAATTTGATACAATCTCTCAGGATACTATGATTCAACATAAGATCCGGATTTAACCAGGTTCTGATCCATATCATAATAGGAGCTATTTTTATGATGTCAGAGATGTATCCTATCCCCAATTCAAGATGGACCGCGTGTGTCGCAGTAGACTGAGGGAGCCCGAGAAGGGCACGTAAAAATTTGTTTTCTTCTTTTTGTATGGGATCAGTTTTAGTATACCCCCATATTGCAGCCCCATACCTGGCTATTGAAACAGTTTTAGCTTGGTATATTTTTAAAATAGCCTCACAAGGCTTCCCTCCCAACCTTTTCGCAAAACCCAATATTGCAGCTGAAGAGCTACGTATCGCATTCACCTTGGTAGAGAGTTGAGGCGCCCAGGTTCCTTTATCATCGAAGACAACTCCCAAATAGGTGAACACTTTCACTTTAGTAATAACTTCTCCACTGCAATAGAAGGTTTTGAGGTGTTTTTTTCCCTTGCCCAGTGCCATAATATGTGATTTACCATTGTTAACCACAAGGTCCAAAGATTTCATAAAATCCCCAAAAGAATCCAATAATCTTTGAAGCCCGAGCGGAGTCCGGGCCAATAGAACTGTATCATCCGCATAGAGGAGTACAGGTATAGGAGTACCATCCATCCGCGGAATGTCAAGAGAAGCAGTTAACAGATTATCTTCTAGGGTGTTTATATACAATGTAAATAACATAGGAGCAAGGATACATCCCTGACGCACCCCTCTTCCAGATTTAAAACTAGCAGTGCATTTCCCCTCCTGAGTCATCCTTATAGCGGCTTTCAGATCTTTATGTAATTCCGCCAAAAAATACACAAGGGGCCTAACAAGTCCCAGTTCCAAAAGCATAGACCATAGCTTAGACCTGTTAACCAGGTCAAAAGCCGTGGACAGGTCCATAAAACCTAGAAAAATCGAGCCCCCTCTAGCTTTCGAATATTTTGCAACAATTAGATGTAGGTTAAGTCATTGATCCTCTGTACCCCTCCCAGATCTGAATCCATACTGGGCATTGGAAATTATACCTTTCTCTGTAGCCCAGTTTGATATCCTGGCTAGAATAACCTTTCCTAGGATTTTGATTGAAGAGTCCAGCAGGGATAGGGGCCTATAACATCTAGGGTCTCCCCTTTGACCCTTCTTAAACACAGGGATTATGATTGATCGGGACCAAGACTTCGGAGAAGCAGTTACGGCCGCAGAGTTAAAAACATTTAACAATATTTTAGCCCAGTACTTAGGGTTAGCCTTATACAAATCAGACGGTACCCCATCTGGGCCTGGCGCCTTGCGCCCGGCCGTCCCCTCAATAGCTTTCTCCACCTCTTCAATAGTAAAGTTGATAGGTGGTAAAGAAGGATTGGAAATTGGTACCTCAAAGGATTCCAGCTCAAGATTACTCCCATAGATTTTTTCAAAGTGGCCTAACCAGTCCTCCTCTGAAATGTTCAATTCTAGTGCAGAGTTCTGGGAGCCAGATAGCAGGGGGGAATTAATGATTTCCCAAAACTACCCATGCATCTTGTTTAATTTCCCTTTTCTGAGCCTGAATTGCTTGTGAATACTCTTTCCTTAGCTGTACAACTAGCCCTTTATTTCTAGGATTGTCATTAAGAGCTTTTTTGAGTAAATTATGGGCTAAGGAACAATTATGATTAAACCAACCACAGGCAGATTTACTTTGATCACCCCTGCCTTTCATAGTGAGTTCATTAGCCACTTGAGAGCAGATAACTTCGAATGACGTTATTACATCCCTACCCTGAGAAAGCAGATCGGCACATATGTTTAGCTGTGAACCAACCTTTGAGGAAATCGAATTAAAAAAAAAATCTTCAGGAGTTACCTTGCTCCAGTTCAATCTCCTCCCCTGATCTTTAACTTTCACATTGACTAAAGCAAGTGACAGAGCTGGTTTGTCCATGAGGGAAAAGTCATTAGCCAATACCATTGCCACCGGGTTATTATCACTAAAACAAGAGCGTATGGCATTATAAAAAATCACATGTCTTAAAAGCCCCGCAGATAAAAATATGTAATCTATTATAGATTCACAATCCCTAGCAGCATACGTGGGGACACGATTATTCTTATCAGGGAACCCTACTTCATACAATTCATTATTAGACAAAAGGGTTTCCAGAGCTTCCCCCTTAGAGCTATGTTCAAAATGTTGAGGGGTTGTGAATTGTGGGCCGTCCTTATCTCTATAGTGGCAATTTAGATTACATAAATGCACATTAAAATCACCCATCAGGATGTAATAACAGAAAGTGGATTGATTTTCCTTATAGGATTCTAAAAATTTAGACAGCCAATGAATATGCTCGTTAGGGGACTCCTCTTGCTGAGAGTTATAACAGTTAACAAAAATTAACTTAATGTTGTTTGTCAAGCATACTTCCAATATAAGGCAATTATGGGAGGTACATGCAACCTTTTTGATTCTTCCTATGATGTTTACTGAGATCAAAAACATGAGACCACCCCTGTCTCTTCCTGCTATCGAACTCAGAGCAGGAACAAAATAGGAAGTAAAACCATCAATCCAAAAGTCACAGTCCTTATCCCAAGTCTCTTGAAGGGCTATAATTTCATATTGTTTTAAAAAATGTATCCAGTCACTATCGTTCCTTTTTTACCGTAAGCCCGCAATATTCCAGCTTAACAGTTTTACCTTTTCCCCTAACTCAGTTACAGCACTATCAAAATTAGATTGGAGGTTTCCATGTCTCATTATTGATTGTACAGATTCCAGATGACCCATAACAGCCGGACTAACACTTCCCTGTGTCTCAGGAACCTCACGTCAATCGCAGGCCTCCAGGTCCGAAAGTGCCCCAAATCTATTATGGGTAGTGATGTTCGGTCCAAACCCGCAATGATGGTTAACGTTATAAGCTTGGGGGGCTACGGGGGTCTGGAACTCCCTAAGAATAAATGGTCTAGGTCTTACGCAATTCAAGGGTCTTATTAAATGCGTATAAAAATAACCCAGAGGCCGCGCACAAACACTATTAGCATCACCCACCAATGAAGCTGCACGTAACAAAACTGTATTAACATGTTGGGGGTATTTAAAATTAACTATAATGCAATCCCCACTACAGTTTTTTTGAGACGGGCCAACCCACTTCGTCCTTCTAGTGGATAAAATTCGATCTGCGAAGTTTATCGGGAAGCCACATCTTCTATTAAGCCATGACAATGTTTTATTTTTTAATGACTCATGTGATTCCTCATGGGGCTGAGCGTGCTGATTTTCTAGGGGAGGCACATTTGTCAAAACAACCACGTATGGCGCGCAATCTGGGGGAAGATTAGTAAAACCTATATTTATTCCCTGACCAAAAGTTGATGGACCCCTTTGACCCAGGGAAGATCGCTCAGAGACACCATTTAATGGTATAGACTCGAAGGGAACAATTTCCGGTATAACGGGACACTGGGTGGTTTGCTGTAGGGAATCGCACGGTGTACCTTGAGAGGCAACAGCAGAACCTGTAGCTAATGCCTTAGCTCTTTCACTTGTGGACAAATGTTTCTCTAAAAGGTCACCAAGCCTCTTAACTTCCGAGTTAGCCGTATTTATCTGGAGTATTAAAGATTGGGTATACTCGGCTAACTTAGCCTCAAATTTGGCCTCTAAGGTACATACCAGTAGTGCAAATTGATCTGGTGATAAGCTGATACAGGCTGAGCTGTTACATTCCTGCATTACAATTCCATGAGCAGTACTATTTGGAACTTGGTTCAAAGTTTCCACTCTTTTTTTAATGTGCTTTCCCCCCCTTTTGCTAGGTTGTTTCCTACAGGCTCTCACTGGTCTGGGGCTAGGTGAAACTTCCTCTAGGTCAATAGTAGGTATAACCGAAGGATCCACCAAGGGCTCAGGGTGGACCTGAGCTTCAACCATTGTGACTGGGTGAATGCTCATGCCAGAGATATCCTCTCTTGAACTTCCAACCGCAGGATTGAAGATAGTATCGGAAGGGGCAGGATAGCCCTCTTTACCAAGTGAGGCTCTCCGGTCATTATTAATTTTATTAACCACTTTGACCAGATAATTATCAATTAGACCTGCCCCAGCTAAAGTTTTGTCGGGTTTACCAATAGGCATGATCAAAGTTGGAATATTATAACTAGCAGAAAATAATAGGACTAATGGGGGCAAACAGCACAATAGAAATGCCTTAACCTTGGCAAATACCAAGCTATACAAATAGTAATTACTCTAGCACGAAGGCAAGCAAGGTCCACAATATTAAAGTGTCTCACGTGTACATTAGTTGCGAAGTATATGCTCCTCAGGATTGCTGAACCAAGAGCTGTGGCCCAGCCTGGCCTCTCTCGGCCCCGGACGGCCACAGACGGCGTGCCCTCTGCCCGGGCTCAGCCCGGCGCCGCCCGCGCGCGTCCCGCGACGCGGAGGGAGCCGCTCGTTTATGTAGCGCCTCCGGGCGCGCTGGTGACCGGAATAGAGGCGGAAGCCAGGAGCAGAGGATGACGGGAGCTGTAGTCTCCCCAAACTGCGGCCAACGGAGGTGAGTGGCGGCAGGGGAGACACACAGCGTGGGTGCCCCGTGTGAGATCCGCTGTGTTTTGCCAGGTGAGACCGCAAGATTTGAGCCCAAATGAATGAATGAAATGTTCCCCGCTCCACCGAGGGAGCCACTCGTTTATGTAGCGCCTCCGGGCGCGCTGGTGACCGGAATAGAGGCGGAAGCCAGGAGCAGAGGATGACGGGATCTGTAGTCTCCCCCAACTGCGGCCAACGGAGGTGAGTGGCGGCGGGGGAGACACACAGCGTGGGTGCCCTGTGTGAGATCCGCTGTGTTATGCCAGGTGAGACCGCAAGATTTGAGCCCAAATGAATGAATGAAATGTTCCCAGCTCCACCGAGGGAGCCGCTCGTTTATGTAGCGCCTCCGGGCGTGCTGGTGACCGGAATAGAGGCGGAAGCCAGGAGCAGAGGATGACGGGAGCTGTAGTCTCCCCCAACTGCGGCCAACGGAGGTGAGTGGCGGCGGGGGAGATACACAGCGTGGGTGCCCCTTGTGAGATTCGCTGTGTTTTGCCAGGTGAGACCGCAAGATTTGAGCCCAAATGAATGAATGAAATGTTCCCTTGCGTATCAGATACTGTAAGCTGGTGTGTGAAGGGGAGGGTGCAGTAAATAAGGAGGCATACTCCTTTTTGAGTAGGTGCTGTAGCCCGCAAAATACCTATGAGGCCCCCAAGATGCAGCGAATGGGGGAGAATTTGTGGTGGAAAATGAGTTTCCTGTAGGAATGCTATTTTAACGTTGTGTCTCCTGAGGCAGGCTAATATGAGTTTGCATTTCCTGGGGTTGTTAAGTCCCCGTACATTCCAAGTTATCAACTTGGCCTCCACGGTAGTGTTAGAAACCATGTCGTCAGAAAAGGTGTATGCACGCGTGCCACTGGTGTAAAAGCAATGGTTGTGCTACATGTGGAGACAGAAACATATAAAGGGTAGAAACAGTAGAGAACACGAAGAACCAAAAAGAAGACTATACACACAAAAAAAGAATCCCCAGACAGAACAAAAATTTCCACCCACACCAGGGCTCGATACCCAATATCGCGCCCTGCAAAAGAAGAAATATAAGGAAAAAGAAAAAGAAGATAGAATCCCAACAATAGGCTATTTGGATTCATCCGTAGGGGGCGGACAATGCCTTGGATGTCCGGTGCCCATTTCTTAAACTATATAAGATGTAGAAGAGATATACAAAAACACCACTAAGTTTCGGAGATGTCATAACCATCTGCCCTTGTTGTTGGACCGATCAACAGTATGTCAAATAAAGACCATCAGGAGCCAGGGACTCAGTGATCGTCACTCCTAGGTGAAGAGCTCAGCGTTCACAGCCAGCTGTTGATCAGGAAAGGAGCTGCCAGGGGAGCGAGCTGGGCTTCTACGGGCGATTTTTTGATGTTGCTTACAAAAGGCCAGTCCATCAGCAGGAGTGTCAAAGAAACGGCGTGTGCAGTCCACTTAGACCCTCAGCCTTGCAGGGTATAGCATGGCATACTTTAGGTCAAGCATGCGGAGCTGCTTCTTAGCATCTTCAAACTTACGACGGGCTTCTTGAACAGTGGCCATGTGTTCCAGATAGAAGGCGAGCACAGAGCCTTGATATTGTACAGGGGCCTTTTCTCGGCCCAGACGGAGGGCCATGTCGCGGTTCCTGTAGTTGAGCAAGCGGGCGATTATAGGCCTTGGCGGTGCACCAGGAGGAGGGCGGGGCCAATGATGTATGTGCTCTTTCCACAATGAAAGTCTTGGAGAATTTGTCTGCTTCGAACAGTTCAGTAAGCAAAGTTTCAACAAATGGCTCATGGCACCCAGTGTTTGTAGATTCCGCCAGGCCAAGGATACAAATGTTGTTTCTTCATGACCGGGCCTCTAGGTCTTAATTTTTTATGGCTATGGTCTTGAGCAGTCCTTCCATTCTCTCCAGCCGGCGTATAGTATCTTTGGCTTGGTCTTCGTGGGTAGAGATACGCTGTTCTGCTTCGTCAAACCTAGTCTTGTGCCCATCTGGACACACTCCCATTCTGTCCAGCCTGGAGTCTAATGCACGGAACCCAGCATGGCGCTCCGCCATTATAGCCGCTGCACCCTCCAGCTCCGCTCTGGCCCCTCACCAGCGTTGAGGCTCGGGTCTAAGTGCTCCGATGAGGCCCGGTTTTTCAAAGGTCAGCCTGCGTTGCTTTGGATCCCCCCAACCCATTTCTGTGGTCTAAGCATGGGTATCAGCTGGGGCTGCCACGGGGCGTGATGGAGATGTCGTAGTTGAGTAGGGGCAAGTAAAGAGATGGAGATGGTGACCACAATCTGAAACAGCCACTCAGCCAGGGATCAAAGGATGCGTGATCACACTGGGGTGGAGGGAGGTATTTGAGTTCCCAGTGCTCCAGGCATCAAGAGGCTATGTTTCACGGGTCAGCAAGCAAATGGGGGCCGTCCTGCTTAGATTATGGTTGCTTCCTATGCACCATGTAGGTGACGGTCTCCTCAAACATTGGCCACCTGCACGTTCGTAATATATGAGGGCTTTCCCTCCGGTGTCCACGGGCTCAACTACAGCTTGGGGTGGTGCGTGCATATTATCACCGCCTGATGGGGCCGGCATGGGAGAGCATGTGGTGGTGCTAAGGGGCCTAGCAGAATGGATTTGGTGATTAATACAGCCCTTTCGGACCTTTGCACCGGGTCTCTGCACTATGTCTGAGTGTCAGGTTGCTTGTGACGCCACTAGGTGCTGTCAGTTTGTGTGGGTCTCCGGTGCGAATATTGTTCACCCTCTATCATTGATTTGGCGGCCAGTAATGTCCTTATCCCTTGTACCAGGAGGTTTGGCGTGTCTTGCTGCCTCTCTATGTGTGTCTCCAGCATGCCGTGGTTGTGCTCGGCTGGATGTGCCCTTGTCTCTGCTAGTGTTGCCCACCTGTAGTCCCTGCCCCAACCGAGGGCTTTCCTCCCCGTCGTCCATGAACCATGGCTCAGGACGGGGGGCGCACATGCTGTATCCCAGTGTGGGGGCGTTGCAGGGCCCGGGGAGGGGGTCGGTGCTGGTACTTGCCTGCGCGGGACTACGTGACAGGCCTACACACTAATCCCTCCCGCCAGGCTGTGTGTGCCAATGTTCATCCTTGCCGACTCACCAGGGCCCCGGCCGCCAATAACGTCTGTCCCGTGTCGTGGCCGCTGTGTCTGCGACAGGCCCACGCGTCTCTGGTCTTGGTGGCCCAGGAAGGCCGGGGACCCAGCGGAGCACCATAGCTTTGGCCTCAGGCTCGCCCATGGCCCCAGTTGCCGCGAGGCCTCCGAGGCTGGCTGGGTCTCCGGCATTGCCACCCGCCGCAGCAGGGCTTAATAACCATTTTTAGGGGAGAACACAGGGTCTCTCCGCTCGCATCCGCATCACTGCAGCATTAGACATTTGCCTCACAACATCTCCGGCGATAAGGGCAGGATCATGAGGTTTTTGTTAGTATAAGGGCATAGGGTGCTGGAGCTTCATTACTGTGCGGCCATCTTGGTTGACGGCTTGGCCTCTCCCTGTTATTTAAGTTTTTAACTGAAAAAAACTACACACATCGTAAATCACACCATTCACCATACTCAAAACACCAATTTGCCAATAGTAAAGAGCTACCAAGAGAACCACATCGTGGGTGGAGTGATTTATGATGTGTGTTGTGCGCATTGGTAATTATGACTGGTGAATTTCAGTGGCTGTCTGCGTACCATAACTCAGTTTTTAACAAAGTTTTGTTTTTCAGCCTATCTATGTATAATATATACATATTTGGCAGTTACCACTGGGTAATTATAGTTAGGACTACGTTTTCAAAGGAAATATATATATTTTTTGGCTTCCATAAAGTTTGTGCAATAAATCTTAATGAAACTTTTTTTTAAAAAAGGCTCATGCACCTCAACGCCTTCCTGGAAAGTTTTGGAGTAATCCGTCAAGTTGAGGTGGAGAAAAGGGTCCATTTTTGGTCTAGGCGGAGTTCACCGAGTTTTGCTACATGAAACTCCGCGAAGTGCCTAAAAAACTCTGCTACATGGAGTTGCATGTGTGAGCGTAGTTTGCCAGGCACCTATTTGCATTGGAGTGTGCAACACGTAGGGCATCCTCACATTGCAAATCGCATGCAAATGGCACTACTCGGTTCTCATGTGCTTTCTCGCGTTGAAAATCACGCATGAATGGCACCATGCTGTTCACATGGGCACGGCCATCTTTTTTTTACTCTCTGTTATGGTGCTGGACCTGTTTTTTTAAACCCTCCTAATCTCTTCAATCCTTCCTATTTAAAACGTATCTACCCCTCATTTTTATTTATTAAGCTTTAGTGTATTATATGTGTTTTTTTAAAAGAAATTGTGCTTCTCTTGACTTTTTGTATTTTAATTATTTCACCTTGCTTCCATATTTCTTCTTTCCTTTCCCTTCCTTTTCCTTCTTTGAAAACCTACTAAGTGCCATGGTAGAGGGAGGACGGCTTCTTTGTGGGTGGCGCAGCCCAGGTGTTCAGCCCCAGGCGATCTTTAGCTAGGAACAGGTGGCAGCATTCTTTTTTTTTGTGCAGCACCACCTCCCCTCCATACTGATGATGCGGGAGCGTCAGCTGCCCTGGGGGAGGGTGCGCTGGTGCATACAGCACACCAGCCAGGTGTGGCACACCATCCAGCAGCTGACGCTGGACTGGTCGGATATCTTAGACTGTGAACAGGACCTACTCGACCTGCTAGGCGTTGAGATTCCGGGACTCAGATTTAATGATTATTTCTTGTGTTTTTGTTCTACAAAGCTAATATTTTTTCCCTTAATAGCATTCTGCTCACACTCAGAGGTAAGGTATATTTAGTTTATGTTGGAATATTATTATGTGATCCAGTTTCTAGTTTCTGCTAGGCAGGTGCTCAGTGCTACCCGATCGTACTCATCATTGGAGCTTGCTTTGGATGATTAAGAAGCCATTGCAGACTGTCCTCCTGTCACTATAGTGAATAAGTGATATCAGTGAGTAGCGCGTTCTATCTATTACTTTGTTTACAGAACTTATACAGTTCCAAGCTATTTCATAGCAATATCTAGTATGTATCTATGCATTGCAATAAAAGGGAGACTGAGTTGGTCCATCAATGGAATTGAGAAATGAGAATAACAGAATCAAAGATCATTCACTGCAATGCATTGGTTCCAAATGTAGTTTTTGTTAAAGAAATTTGTAATAGGGATTTTAATATTAGTATGGGAAACTCAACTATACTTAGTCGATAGACTCGCGTCGAAACTAGTACTATAGGTGACCTAATTTAGAGAAGTACAATTATGTGACTGAATTTGCCTGTCATAATAGTTTTGTGTAGATAATTTTTTCATCTTTTTCATTCATTATATCAGCACCTAGGGGCAAGAAGAGGGGCATTAAATGTTTGTGAGAAGCTGGTCAGCAGGAGGCGCCAACCACCAGCGCCACTACCAAGGACTCTGCTAACCCCAGCAAGTCCTAATATTTATTATTATTATTCCCCTAATGTTGAGTTTTATGATTCTTGTGGGCATAGGGCAGAATCTTGGTGTATTGGAGTGCTGGTGCTGGGTTCTAGGATGGGAGTTGCTGCCTAGAGGCTGGTGTTGCTGGTGAGAAATAAAGTTTCTCTGACACCCTTATCTGCGTCTTCCTTCCATCTGGCCACAAGGACGGCATCATACGTTTACGACACCACTTGAGCAAAGAACAATGGATTACATTTTTGTTTCATTCCTGTTATCCCTGCATTATCATTTATTTCCCTTATATTATATGGTTTTCTTTTTTGGTAGCTGACTTTTTCCAGTCTATACTCTAGTGTCTAGTTCACTTAGCTTCTGCTTTGTTGGTAATATTTTCCTCGCTCCTATATATCTTGTCATAGTGTAAGACGAAGAATAACACATTTTGGTACTCTAATGTATAGCGTGAAAATTGCAGGCCCAAGTAAGCTAGTATTATAAATATATTCATCATTTATGTTTGTTGAGAAGGTGTTCTTTTTCCTGCTCATGCTCTAACAGTTAAGTTCACAAGAGGCTGGCCATGGTCATCATGGCCCACCCACTCCGCCAATGTTGTGTGCTGTCTCATTCATTTATTGTTTATACAGTACCACCAGTTTTCTATGACAGTGGTGAATGACTGGGAAAAAAAGTATGAGGTCCCACTCACATTGCATTTACGCCAACCAAAACCATATGACCTATTTCACCCTGCCCTGCCAAACTTTGTGAAACAATGAAATGCCCAGAGTGATATTTTTGTTAGAAGATTCTGCAGTGTTAACTTATCTGTGGTGATGTATTGCAGTTGTATTTGTAGTGGCGTATCTAGCATCTAAAATATGTCTAATATTTTATTCTAGCCATACAGAACACCAGTGATGCCGGCTCCAGTGCCGCTGCAGGAGGATAGTTAGTTGGAGGGGGAGAAGCAGCAGCAGGGACGGTCACTGGAAAGTCACATAATTTCTTGCAATTACTGTTATACTCACTAGATAGTACCAGGACCTCTTCAACATGTGACTTTGAACCCACCAGCTTTACCAGTTGCAGAAGAGGTTGAGTCATTATTGTGGCATCTTCTATTTCTAACTCACAAAAGCTCACAGGGGAACAACCTTTACAACGCAACTTTTACAACGCACTACCATTACAACGCATTTTTTACAACGCATAATCCATTACAACGCATGACATTACAACGCATGACACTACAACGCATTTTTAAAAACTACCTTTACAACGCATTCCATTACAACGCATACTACCATTACAACGCATACCATTACAACGCATAATATTACACTATACTATCCAACACTTACCCTACTGTTGCACCCCCTGGAGTTAGAATAGTAATTTTTACCCCTATACTATCCAACACTTACCCTACTGATGCACCCCCTGGAGTTAGAATAGTAATTTTTACCCCTATACTATCCAACACTTACCCTACTGATGCACCCCCTGGAGTTAGAATAGTAATTTTTACCCCTATACTATCCAACACTTACCCTACTGATGCACCCCCTGGAGTTAGAATAGTAATTTTTACCCCTATACTATCCAACACTTACCCTACTGATGCACCCCCTGGAGTTAGAATAGTAATTTTTACCCCTATACTATCCAACACTTACCCTACTGTTGCACCCCCTGGAGTTAGAATAGTAATTTTTACCCCTATACTATCCAACACTTACCCTACTGTTGCACCCCCTGGAGTTAGAATAGTAATTTTTACCCCTATACTATCCAACACTTACCCTACTGATGCACCCCCTGGAGTTAGAATAGTAATTTTTACCCCTATACTATCCAACACTTACCCTACTGATGCACCCCCTGGAGTTAGAATAGTAATTTTTACCCCTATACTATCCAACACTTACCCTACTGTTGCACCCCCTGGAGTTAGAATAGTAATTTTTACCCCTATACTATCCAACACTTACCCTACTGTTGCACCCCCTGGAGTTAGAATAGTAATTTTTACCCCAATACTATCCAACACTTACCCTACTGTTGCACCCCCTGGAGTTAGAATAGTAATTTTTACCCCTATACTATCTAATACTTACCTTAAATGTAATTTAATATTATGCGTTGTAATGGTATGCGTTGTAAAGGTAGTATGCGTTGTAATGGTAATGCGTTGTAAAGGTATTTTTTAAAAATGCGTTGTAGTGTCATGCGTTGTAATGTCATGCGTTGTAATGGATTATGCGTTGTAAAAAATGCGTTGTAAGTGCATGCGTTGTAAAAGTGTGCGTTGTAACGTCATACATCCAAGCTCACATGATGAGCCTTCATGGCTTGAGGGAAACGTGAAAGAAAGGAAGGTTAAAAGAAAGGAAAATGGTATATGAGTGAAAGGATGTGTGGGCAAAAGGTGTGTGGGTGCACAAAGGGATGAATGGGTGAAAGGATGGTTGGAAGAAAGGGTGGATATTGAATGGATGGCTAATGGGATGGAAATTTTGGTGAAAGAGTGGATGAGAGAAAGTAAAGCTTAATCATGGTGGCTGTGGGTGAATTAGAATGAAAGGATGAAATAATATTAGGATTGTTTGGATGAATAAGCAAAGCAGATCTTCGCACTGAAGAGCATGCTGCTCACCTACTTTGCTTACTTTGTATATGTATGGTTATCAAAGCTATGGTTCAAAGTGGGGGGTATTTTGTATTTGTTGTTTTACTCCCTTGACTTGCTGTATTTGCTAAATGAGCCAGATGTATCCCACCCATCATTTATCACCCCCCCCCCCTGCCCATGGCATTTTGCCTCTTTTGACTGGAGAGCAGTACGGTTCAATTCGTGACTGCAGTGTTGACTGTGCAATGTACAGCTGCTTCAGGTAAAGCAGCATTTACAATGTTTTCAATGCATTGCAAACTGAACATACAAGGTGTGCTGTTTCTCTTCTCCCACTCAGTCACCTCTTGCACTTCACTCCTTTATTTTTTCCTAAGTTTTTCCGTCCCAACCTACCAAATTGGAAAATCCATCCTTGGCATGTGCCACATTTGATTTTATAACCATGGGTAGTGATTCCAAAATATATTTCCTGGTTTCCCATAACAGATTTATTTTACACCTATGCAGATTTTTCCCTTTCGACTTCTGTTGACTAGTATAGTGACTGACTAAGTCAAAGATGATGAATCGATGATCAGTGTAGTGACCCATCTGTTCTAATAAAAAAAGCTCTACCCTATCCGCCTAATCCTTCTACCCAACCCTGCAGTAGAGCAAGCCAAGTTTCCTTTCCTTGCTTACTACCCAGCAAATGAATTTATTGGAAATAATATGTGCTGGTGGGCGAGACCACTGAGTAAAATTGGAGTAAGAGAATGATTCGATGTTGAGTTTGCTGTATGGGAAACACTGTGACAAATTTGCCAAATTTCAATCTATATAGTCCGTTCCTTTCCCTGTATTGCAGCCCATCGTTTTCCCCAATGTCTACTTAAGGCAGACAGGATAATATTCGCATTTCATATATGAGGTGTGTGACTTAGGGCCAGATGTAGGTGGCCAAATACCGATCGCTAACACTGAAATTCGCAGAATTTCAGCTTTTGCGATCGGTATTTGGCTGAGAGCAATGTAGGTGAGTTTAAACCTACTTGCAAAATAAGGAATCGCTAAATTTGTGATTCCTTATTTTGCTCTTGCATTTAAGGAATGGCAAATTGTGATTCCTTAAATGCAATGTAGGTAGCACAAAAGAAAGTGCACTTTAGGCTTAAGGAATCGCTAATTTCCACCAACTTCAAGTTGGTGGTAATTTGCGATTTCTTGTAAAAAAGCACTTTTTTGCTTTTTTAAAGTGCCATGTGGCACACATTCATGCCCTTAGGGCATGTATGTGCACCACATGTGCACACATGCACATTTCAGGGGTGCAAAAGGGTGTCCTTTTGACACCCTGGCACCCTTGAAATAGCTCCCGCTATTTGCAATTCCTTAATACCGAATCGCAAATAGTGAATATCTTCCCATTCATTCCTATGGGCCTCCTAGCCCATAGGAATGAATTGGTAGGTATTCCTTATTAACGAATCTCAATTTGCGATTAGTTATTAAGGAATTTTAAGGAATCGCTAATATTTTAACAATTCCTACCTACATTCAATTTAGCGAGTCCTTAATAGCGATTCGGTAAACATCGCTATTAAGGACTCGCTAAATTGAATTTACCTACATCTGGCCCTTTGTATCTTATTTATTATTCATCTGCCTCTTTGTAGTCAGGGTAGAAAGAGAAATGCATTTGGAAAAGAGCAGTGCCATTGGAATTAAAAATGGATAATTTTCAACTGCAGTTGCCCCAGCTGCAGTTAGTAACAAAATACTGGATTTGCTGGCAAGCAATGAGCATGGCTCCATTATTTTAGCACAACACGCAACTTGTACTTCATAGTGCATAATGCCGTGCTCATTAATGAGAGGTAATTTATTTTTCCACTCAAAGTGTGTGATTATAGTTACATTGAAAGGCCTTTAGAAGAAAAATAATCAAATCACTGTTATTTTTATACCAGTGTTATTCTGCCTTAAAACTTTTCTGCCACACAGTCAGTGCTTTTAATGGTAAAATAAAATTGGCCTTGTGGCTCTCTGAATCATATTCACATCAAATTCCAATGGCCATAAGGGACCAGCAATGTACTACTAGTGTGCCACCCAGTAATTTAAAACAATTGTTTGCACAGAGCAATATTTACAATTTGTCTTTTTCCTTTTTGTTTTTCTCAATATAGCTGCTCCTGCTGGTCCATTTGTAGTAGGACCCAACAGGCAGGAGATAGCGGCCCTACTGCAGCGGCGGAGACTGGGGCGCAACCAGAGGCTAGTGCTCCTGGAAGCGGAGGAGAAAGAAACAAATGCATCTCAGCCAGGCCCCAGTGCAGCTGGTGCCCCTCAGCCTCCAGCCTCCCAGCCATCCCAACCCCAGCACCACCACCATTTGAGATCATCAGCTACTGCTACCTCCTCCCAAACTGAAAACAGGCCATTGATGTGCCACATTCAGCAGCAGCGTGACACCATCGAGAGCCAGCTCACCACGATGGAGCAGAGCCTGGACCAGCTCCTGTCCGACATCCACAATGCCCTCTTCTAGCCCTTTTTAAATTTTTGGTTTTGGTGGGATGGACTTGCTTGTTGGGGCTAGGTGGAAGTGGTGGGAAGGGAGTTGGGACCAGGTTTGACTTGTTTTAGGCATTTTGAATTTTGGGACATTGGGGCTTGGGTAAGTTTTGTTTGGGGAGAGGGGTGGACATGTTTTGTGGTTGGAGAGGGTGGGTTTCTTTGTAAAAAAAATAAAGGGGTAACTATTTTAATTTATCAACATTTATGCCTGAAGTAGTTTGTTTTACATTAAATTTGCACCGCTGCCTTGAGCTTTTACGCAGCCTGTTTATGTGTTTATAAGAGAGAGTGTAGTGCTTAGTTATAGAGTTATACTTCTCTAACTATCTTGACCATTAGCGGGATGCTGCCATGACCTATATCATCTACAACAACCTAGATAAATGATAGTAGCAGTTAGTTACTTACTTACTAAGTTAACTAGTTCACTTCACTCCATAGTTGTCTTACCTGAATAGATGAAGCAATAATAACAGGGAAGGCATCACATCTTCACAAGTGAGGTCCTACTTCCAATTCCACCCAGGTGAGCTTCAACTGTAGGATTAATCTGAATTATTGATTATCCATTGTAGGTAACTAAATGTAAATAAAAAGACTGAGCTAGCGAGTTATATCAAAGTTTTACAAAGAATTGCATGATGACACAACAAGAATTCCTGATAGTGATACAATACAGAAAATAGCAATAGTATAGTAGTAATTTTTTGCTAATGGGGAGCTCATAGTAACTTACGAAATCCTCAATGCCATAAAAAATGGACCCAAAGTTTGGAGTGGACAAGCTTAGGTTAGGTGTTTACTGTTGTGCAACACAAGGCCTCAATGATGATGCTGTTGACTGATGATCTTCATTCTATAACTAAAAAATGGATCACTTTTCATGCACGGGTGGGTAAATGGGGACAGTGTGGGCTTTTGCTTTGAAGAACCTGCAGTAAGTTGTTATTGCTTTCACCACATTTGGCCCACCAAGTGTGTGATCCATTGATGGTGTAAATTAAGCCACTCTGCAATAAATCACACAGCCCCGGGAAAGAGGGTAAGGGTTTGATAAATGGATGGGAAAGGAGATTTAGGGAAAGGTTTGACAAAGGCAAACACTACACAACATTCACCTGGGCAATGAGCAGAACATCATTCGTCATTAATCTGATTTGGGGAAAAAATGAAATGAGTATGACAGAGTACAGTTAAATGCATTTCAAACAGTCTTTCTGCCTGCAAGACCCAAGTTATCAGACATCTAAATGTTCGGTCTTCTTAGTTGGGAGTGACCCCACCCTCCCAGTTCTTAAAATGTGATTGGTAAAAGAAAAATAGTATTGTGTTGCAAAATTAGGCAGTGCCTCTCTTTGGGAATGCCCATCACTCTTGGGTGCCTGTCTGGAGTGGTCCGGTAGGTAAGCAGGGGGGTTGAGCTCATGTTTCGCATGGCGTTTGTGCAGGAGACTAGAAGGCCTGCAGATTGTAAAACAGAAACTGTATTTTAGACTCAAGGAGAAGGACAGAAGGAAGGTGAGCTTCATGAGGAGTGTATCAAGAAGACTCAGAGGCAGAGCAAAAAAACTAGAGGAGGACTCAGAGTTTCACTTTTTCCACAAGTCCAACACAAACACAGAGAAGCACTTCACAAATAAACGTACATCTCCATTTTACATAGCTGAGTACTAGGCCTCAGAAGCTTGGTTTACCTTTGAACTGAAGTCAATAACTTTTTGCTTCCAGCTGTTGATGAGGTAGTCCCACAGCTCCTGCCCTGAGTTCTTCCATCCTCCTCCTGACTCCAAGTAACTCTGTCCCAGACAAGTCATCATGACCCGAGCAAGATATTCGTATAGTGCACTGCTGTTGTAGAACAAGTAGAGAAACAGAATTGCAGTATTTTGCATAGGTTTTTGTTTGTTAACTAAAGTGGCTGTTCTGGTCCCTGAAGAATCAGAAAAAAGGGGGACCCTTCAAGTAAATCTGACCAAATGTGAAAGGGCCAATCACCACCAGGGAAAAAATGATCACCCATCACTCACGCCCCAAACATTACAAATCAATCATCCCAAGAAAGTTCCCACATTACAATTCAACAACACCCGCTCACTGTCAGCCACCACGCGAATCTTCAATCATCACTCATAATCACTCATAATCACTCGATAATCAGATCACTCTTCTCCAATCCAAGCACAGTATCTCCCCTTTGATGCAAGCAACAGATTGGAATTTAACAGTCTTAGAAATCAAACGATTGTCAGGGGCAGCCATCCTAGATGCAAAAAAGAGGAGGATCATAAAGTGGACCATACAGGTTAATTTATTTTCCTAAGTAAGTTTAAAAGGCCAATCAACTCCGGGGAAAACATGATCGCCCATCACTTAGGCCCCAAACATTGCAAATCAATCATATCAATAAAACTCCAGAATTACAGTTCAACAATACACCCTTCCTCACTGTCAGCCACCATATGATGATGAATATTCAATCATCATCAGTCACGCATCGTTGCAATAGTTGTAGTTACCTCTTCCAATCCAAGCACGGGGTAGTTTAGGTATTAGGTTTTCATCTTTGATGCAGGCAACACATTGGAATTTGGTATTAGCACTCTTGTAAGTCAATGATCTTCTGGGGAAGATCTGCTAGTGATAAGCGATGAAAAAAGGGATCAGCATGCAAGGGGGGAACATTGTCTCCAATCTCATGAAGCAATTGTGGAGGCTTCTTCAATGCACACGGCAATATGTGTGACTAGAGAATGATTGGGCAGCATTAATGTGACACAAAAACAATAATGTTCCACTAGCTACTTTTTTTGTTGCAAAGATAAAAGTTCAACGAGAAATAATGAAAATGTTCTATAGGAGCACTGCCATACTTAGTCCAGGAAGGAGAGTTCGTCCTTAAACTTATAGTCAACAATCTCTTTACATTTGTAGGCAAGAGACAGGTCCTTCTCATTGTAACAACGACACAGGATGCACTGAACACACGCTCAGTAGACACCCTGGCTACAGGACAAGCCACATACTTTATTGCCAGCCTGCTCAGCTCTGCCCATTGGCACATCGACCCATACCAATACATCAATGGGTTTTGATCCACATAGACCTCTTATGAATCATCCAGATACTCCTGGAACATCCTGGGGATGGTCATTGGTGCTGCCACATGCTCAGTCTGTTTTCCCACTGCCTCTGCACTAGACATGAGCCCCACCAATTGAAACCAATACAATGCAGAGGTTGGGCCCGGTATTTCTGTTGCAGTTGTTGCCGGTGTTCTGGTTGATGGTGGTGTTGGCTGCTCTGAGACAAGACTGCCCTCAATGGAAGTTGATGGTGGCACCCCAGAACAGCAGGGTGGGACTCTTAAGTTCCAGCCGTTCTTCTTCTAAGTCCCGAGCTTGCTCTACAATCCACCTCTTGTATTTTGAAACATCTCCTTCAGAAAAAGGAATGAAAGTGGCAGAATGTTTTTGAACTGTTGATCAAGTACTGTGGCACAGATATACTCTTTGGATGCAATAATGTCATGTTGCAGCCTTGTATTAGAAGTCATGCGAAGTATTAAGCTTTCAATCAAGACATGCACTTCTGTGTTTTAATTTTAATTTATACCTGCAGGGGCGAACCTTTCATACACCTTCTTTACCTCGTCCTGTAGGAGATGCAACAACGGGAAAGCTTGACCCATCATACTATCCTCTTTGCTAACTTTTCATGTGAAAACAAGGGTGGGCGGAATTTGCGAAAGCGACTTTCGCAAATTATCGCGAAAATGTTAAAAATCTCCGCAAACAAGCGGAAATATCGCGAAGATGCGGAAGTTTTTTTCCCTCCCGTTCGCGATATTTTCTGCATGGTTGCGGGTCGCTAACTTACCCCTGCGGTTGCTCGCGGGCGCGGCCATCTTGTTTTCAGTTGTCTCGCGGTGCATGATCGCGAGAAGAAAGACATGATCGCTCGACGCATGACGTCACTGCGGACCCGAACTGTCGCGAGACAGCGCAAATGGCTAAAACAATACAACATCTCATGGAGAACGCAACCTGATCGGGAAAACTTGTCGGCGAACGCGGGGATTCAGGTAAGGCGATCGCGCGCGCGCGAGAATGTATTATTTTACAGCGCGAGCAAGAACCAAATTATCGCAAAGCTGCGGAATGCGGAAATTTTGACATTTCCGCGCTCTCCGCGGAACGCGGAAATGCCAAATTATCGCAAATTCCGCGAACGGAACGGAAATTTTGCCCAGGCCCAGTGAAAACCTCACAAGGGAGTAGCATCTATGTCAGGCATTTGTCTAGGCCTCATTTGTTTGCATCAATGGGATTAGCTTTCCCAACTGCATCCCTTCCTCTTTGAATGACATAGTCATTGATCTTATTGTACTTCTCAAACAGACATTGCAGTATGTAATAGGTCGAGTCCAGCATGTTGGCACTTCCTGTATCAGGGCTTTAACTGGTACTCCATTAGCACGCTGAAAAATCCGCAACTGCCTCCAGGATATAAAAGAATGTCTGAAATAAGTGCAGATTCTTCTGCAGGTGGTCAGTATGTTTCTGACTATGTCTTCCTTTTTCAGCAAGTCTTGCACCATCAGGTTGAGCAATGGGCCAAACACAGGACCCTGAAATAGCCTCCATCTGACATGGCCTTGACTATGTTACTGCCATTGTCCATGGCAGAAAATCCTGGTCTGAGACCCCTGGGTCACAGCCATTTATACACCTTGCTGTTAAATTCCTTCAAGATGCTTACAGCTGTATGTGATTTCGTCCATGCAGACATAGTCATTGTTGCATGCCGCCGAACGCTCTTATAACTTTCATCAGGGCCAAGACCTGCAGATATCTTTCGCTTTTTCTCCCACAAAAGAGATCCAGTGGGCAGTGATGCATATTTATTCAGTCGTATTGCAACTGGTCCACATGTCTGTCATCAGGTGGATCTTGTGAACAGTACTTTGCTGAAGGCTTGTCCAAACAACTGCTGCACATCGTGATACAGCGCTGGAATACCAACTCTGGTAAAATAGATCTGAATTGGAACCTTCCATTTTGGGCAGATGGCTGTCACGACTTCTAAGAATCCCACTCCGTTCACAAAAGAAAAAGGGAGGCAGTCCGGCACCAACATTTTTGCCAGCTTCCAATTGTATAAACATGCAGTTAGGTGGTTCCACTCATAGGGTCCCTCCTGTCCATGCCTTGTTATAGTAGCATGTATTTTCTTCTTTTCTGAGGCCACTGACACAGGTGCTTTCGAGAAGTAAATGGTGATGGTAGACTGAATGTGCATCGTGATGGGGCAGTCACTGTATGCCCTGGTGTCTCCATCTCTTTCAAAATCTTGTGCCATTGTGAAGTCGCTGAGGTGGGTAATTCTGCTGTTGCACTGCTGGAGACAGGGCTGCTTTATGTGAAGATGTCACCCTCTTCTTCCTCATCATAATCACCTCCCTCTGTGATTGGACTTGTAGCTGATGTTCCCCGGCTCTCCTCACCACGAGAATGTTCAGCACTTTTTTATGTGCTCCTCCCACTTGATTGTGTGGTGTTTTTTTTATTTGGGTCGTTTGGCCTTCAGTACCATAATGTGTACCAGACTCACCTTGATGAACATTTGTGATGTAAATGCTGAATACTGCAATGTGCCGCCCCTATTTGCTAAGTGTAAAAAAGTCCCAAACTGTGGAGAAGTACTTTTTTACTGTGCCACTGCCTATGCCTGAAGAAGTACTGGTGGAGGTAGGTGGGCATGTTGTTGATCACCTCTCAGTTTCTCTTGAGGTAGGGGTTGGTGCAGGTCTCAACTGAGGCTTTGCAAAGTCAGAGCTGGTGGCGGTGCTCCCTGTGCCACATCCCTCAGAGCAGGTTGATTAGCAATGTCAGACCCTCTGTGTCACATTCCACAATGAGTGCCTCGTTGTTATCATCCTCCTCATCATCTCCTTCCATTAGTCTGAGTATTTCAGGATATTTTCTTTTCATTTGCCTCTCCTGTTGTCTGCTGGACTCTGCCAAGGTCCACTCCATAACTCTATTATCATCAGAAGTGGTGCTTGGAGAAGATGTACCCTTCCTTTTCCTTACTGGAGATCTGGGAGCCAATGATTCTCAAACAGGAGGTTCTTGCTCGAAAGGAAGCTCAACCTCCTGTTCTGCTCCAACAACAGAAAAAATGTACTATTGCTGGCTGCAGCTGCTGTCCACTTTGCCCTGTTTCCTGAGACGATTGTCTACTACTTTGCGAAAGGGACAAATCCAATTCAACAATACTGCTCATCGACATGATTA
The DNA here is from genome assembly GCF_964204655.1 of Triturus cristatus. Classification (NCBI taxonomy): domain Eukaryota; kingdom Metazoa; phylum Chordata; class Amphibia; order Caudata; family Salamandridae; genus Triturus; species Triturus cristatus. The sequence continues at coordinate 1,037,178,577 of NC_140583.1, forward strand.
CAGTGGCTGCCTCACTGACAGACATGGTCCTAGGCTTAGGTTGGGGTGGTGCTGTTGATGAATAAGTGGTGCTTTCAGCCTGCTTCCTGGAGGCCGGTGCAGCAGGCATGAGTTTGCTGAAAAAGGCCAGTGGTGGAAAGTTGCTTCTTCTCACTGGCCATTTACTTGGCAGCATCTTTATTCGCGGCCATCTTCTTAAAGCTCTCAGTTGGCAGTTGCACCAAGCTGCACAAGCATAAGTGATTGGAGGACTGACGTGTGACTGCACAGGCCTTCTGTTTTGCAGTACCGCGGGTGATGTCTCTCCTCTGGTGCACCTAAAAGCAAACAAGTAAGATTTTTTTTTTTTGCGAAACGTGCCATTGTTTGCAGTTTGAATTAATACAGACAAATGGAATATTAGTGTGGTTGTTTTGTTAACTCGGGTAACCACTTTAAAGTCAAACCACACCACCACACTATAATTCCCCATCAGAAAAAACCACACAATCAGGCGCGGTGCGTCCATTGGGGTGTTGGGGCGTAGTCCCCCCGCCCGCAGCTCCCTCAGCTTCTCTGAACTTAAGTAAACTGAATCAGTTTACTTAAGTTCAAAGACGCAGAGGGAGAACTGACAATCATGTCAGTCAGCATGACGTCAGACCGCCCACCCCCTTCAGAGTCTGAAGGGGGTGGGCGGTCTGGCGTCATGTTGACTGACATTATTGTCAGACCAGGGGCAACAGGCAGCAGCACAAGTGCGCATGAGTGGGGAAGGTCGGCAAATTTTTGCGCCGTGCCCAGTCATGCGCACTACTGTCTGCTCTGGCTGGCGCATGCCCATTAGGAGAGCGAGGGTTGAGCAAAGGCTCAAACCTCGGTCTCCTAATGGGCAGGCAGGTGAGTAGTAACTGTGCCCTAAGCCAATCCTGGCGCTGCTGGCAGCGCCAGGATTGGCTGAGAGGGGTTGCCAGTCCACGCCAGTGCCGTTCGTGAAGGCGCCAAGCCAGGGGAGCAGAGGTGGCGCGGACCGGCTGCGAGGAGGTAAGTTTTATGTTTTATATTTAATGCCTACTTAAAGAGGGGCCTTGCTTAAAAAGCTACAAAGTATAAGACAGGGATTTAGGGCAGCCGGGCCTGCCGTTAAGAAGATGAGGGGCAGAGGGAGTTTTAGAGGAGGGGATTACTTCAAGCTATAAAGTTAAAAAAATTATTGATTTAGCAACACTGGGTCAGCGCTGGGCAACCTGCAGGAAAGGCAGTTAGGCGTCAGCTAATATCCCCTTTTGCTTTGGCTAATTATGCACAGATTCAAGAGAAGGGGTGAGAAAGGAACCTATCCGGCTCCTTCCTCTGGGATCCAATAATATAATAAATGTTTCCATGCTCCTTTAGAATTTATTGTGTGTGACAGGGATTACCGTCTGAAAGCAAGCACGGCCGAACCTTCTTTTTCAAAGTACTGACATTGTTCTTTAATGAGACCATAAAGCAGACCATCAAATATCTGTCTGAAGAGCCTCTAAAATAGTGTTCCTCTCTGCGCAATTTTTTTTCCCAGAGCGCCACTGATATAATTAACAGAATATTAGTTGGAGCTAAATCCTGATCTCATTAGTGGTGTGAAAGGTCTAAGGTTTCGTCACTGGGGACTTCAATAATCCTTTACCAAAAAGACGGCAGATAGAATGGCAGAGAGCCCCCCCTGCAGGTGCCTTGATGTACTGCATGGTTTTAGTCAAGATTACCCGGCATCTTGATTCCTGGGAGTGGAATCGGTAATGGGGCTGTGCAGGTATATAAGTGTGGGTTTGTTCTCATGTAAACACGAGTAGACAAAAATACTGAGGTAATGGACACAGCATAATAAAGGGGGGAAAACTTCCAAATGGTAAAAAATATTAACCGATAGGGAGAAATAAGGGCTCTCATGCTAAGATTTCCCACAGTCCCTGGTGGTAATTGTGCATCCTGTAAATACCGACAAGGGAAGGTATCATGATCGGTTTTACAGATTCTGACTAGAACTGAGCCCCTGGTTTTATGTGTCAGTTGTGTGCAAATCGAATTACTTTAAGATGATATTTCTCTGAGCTAGCACATTATTTTAGAAAGCACATCTCAGAGACAGAAAAAAGCAAGCCTTGTTCACTGTTTCCCCTGCACTTCCCTCTAACTGTGCTCAATTGTGTAGTCTGTGCAGTGTAAATAAGCTTCATCCACAAACACAACCAATACTCCAAAAGTGCAAGCATTCCATTCTCTCGCATGAAGCCCTTCACCACTTGTGAAACAAGACCATGCTCGTTATAAACAAACTGTGCTCAACCTTTGTCCTTTCTTCAATCTGTGCCTCCCACTTCAACTTAACCATGCACATGTAGTAGCTACCGCATCCAAAACCATCCAAAAAACGTTGTCCCCAAGCGGATGTTTTTAAATGTGCCAAAGCTACAGAACTACCAAACAACTGTTCTACGGTATACCTCCACCATATATTGTGAGCCAGCGCGTTTTCACAGTTCATGCAAACTCAGCAGCCCACCATCGGAGGTGTGCCGGATGTTTAACACGAGTGTCACGTGTTTATCCATGTCGCGTGACAACCAAAAAGTTTATCTTCTCAAGCACTAAAGCAATAGAACACGTCCCGTGGTATTCCATACCTTTTTCCCCCACGTTGAGCACCATAATTGTTGTCTTTTAGTCTGCCTAACAAGTTGTAAACTGTTAGAAGGCACTGTTTATTATCGCAGCCCCTTTAGCCCCTGCAAAATACGTTTAGAGTGTAATATACAGTGACAGTGAACATACATACAAAGGGAGAATATAGTTAAAAAAACAGTTTGTGCACCTGAACTCTGTAAAGCACAGTTCTGGAGGTAATTGCTGTTGTCCTGTACGGTGTTCCTGTGGAACTTATTTATATAGGATCTACCTTGGGCACAGGTACAACATTAGGAATCCAGGGAACTCTGTGGCACAGTAGTTGCTTTATGACTTGTTTCTGACACCTCATGAGCTGTCTGTGGTACAGGAACACACTGGGGCACAGACATGCTCGCTCAGTGCACAGGGGTCTCCAAGGATGCTGCCCGGGAGCTGTTAGGAGCTTTGAGGGGCAGAGAAGCAGCTACCTGAGGCTTAAGTTCCATGTGCCTATTATGATGGTCGGCCTCGCTCCCAACGCTCACTCGCCATTGGAACTCAAACTTTTACTACTCACCACTTTCAAATGTCACCAGCCGCCCCTGCACACAATATACAGAAGAATCGAGCTCTTTCCTTTGTGTTCAATATATTCTAATAGAGATACCTGTGGCTCTCGGGGCTCTAAATGGGTAAATTAATTCTAATCTTGTAAAAAAAAAATGATGCTAGAGTCTTAAGTCAAGCAGAAGGAAATTGAATCATTTACCTAAAACACTGAATGCTGTTGTTCGCCTCTGTGTCTATGGCGGATGGATGATGGATCAACCGAGGCAAAACGGGAAAAAGTATTTTACAAAAAAAAGACTATTTTTTAAAAAACTTTTTACAAACAATTGAATACAATTAAAATTTAAAAAGTGCAATGAATTTAAAAGAAATTAAATACAAAAATTAAAATAAAATTAAAATTAAGAATAAGTGAAATTATCCTCAAGCATATTATTAAACTGATATCTCATCCTTCCATGCAAGCCTATGGCAATGGCACACTGTCTGGATGTACACAGTGGCTGCCAGCCAGTACCACATGGTCAGAAACAACACTGAGCAAGAAAGCATGGGGAACATAGAACACATGCAGGCCTATGGCAAAAGCACACTGGCTGCCTATACAAAATGGCCGCCAGCCACATGGCCACAACAACAACCAGAAAGGAGGCAAGTCCACAACAAAGAAGATATGCAGGCCTATGGCAAAAGCACACTGGCTGCCTACACAAAATGGCCGCCAGCCATATGGTCAAACAACAACGAACAGGATGGCATGGAAAACAAAGACTACATACAGGCCTGTGGACACTGACTAAAAATTGCCCCAAGTCACATGAAATCGGAAACAAAGATAAATAAATGATGGCCTATGGCAAACACACTCATACACTGGCATGGTAACACAGAAAAAAGAGCATTAATTCAGCAATGCCAATTCAAAAATGAAAATTAACTGGGCTAAGAAAAACACACATCCTCCAAAGGCATCAAATATAATTACCCCACCTATACACTGTTAGCAGAAATAAAACGTGAGATGCCCCCAAAAAACACATTTTGTAATTTAATCCAATGCAATTCATGGCCTAAATGATGTTTCAATTCAGAAGACACCCCATAAACAGTTTTTTGATGCACCCATAACTACTATTGTGCCTACTGGCTGGAAGGCCTATTGGCAGATTAGGCCACATAGTGAATTAAATTAATATTGCATATTTATTAAAACATGGAGAAAATGTAGTAAACTGTGCATCATTTTTCCAACCCATAACCCATAAAATCAGAGCAGTATGTTCATAAACTTTATGATTGTTAACTTTTCCTGAATATGTGGTACACTGTACTTTTTCATGTTAGTGCTTGACGTGCAAGCCTGACACATACCACACATGTCAAAAACAGTCAACTTCCTGACAAAATATTCACTAGTCCCTTCGAGTGTACTTCTGACCAATTTGTTCCTCAAGGACTCACTCTTTCCATATGTGATCTTTTGATATGAAGGTCTATCCTTACCAATAATCATATCAGAACTAAGGTATTCACAATTTTTGGAAAAGACTTTCCTGATTTCTCCATCATTTCTATTAAATGCTGTGACAAATGTCTTCTCCTGCACAGCATTCCTGTTGATTGGCTTGGCTGGACCACACTAGAGATCTTCCCTCATTTTTAGTTTCACCTTCTTCACTACGTACTCCAATATCCATTGCAGGTAACCTATTGTCTGAATGTAGTCAACATTTTCTCCTGTTTCATCATGCAAGCTTCTATTGTGCTAGAATAGGACTTAGATCTGAGAACTTTATAGTATGGTATACTTCATTCCAGACCCTTTGAGTGACTGCTTGTGGCATGTAGAAGGCTATTATCTGCCGTGGGTTTATGGTAAAGTAGAGTATTTAGTTTTCTTCCCTCAATTTTAACTTTCTGGTCCAGATATTCTATTTTATGATCGCTGATGTTGCAGATGAATCTCAAATTAAAATCATTACTCTTAGTGTGATTCACAAATTCTTCTGCCTGAATTCTACTGCCTTTCCAAATTGTAAAGATATTGTCAATGAACCTATACCATACAATCACATGATCACTAAGGTTACTAGAGTGTTCTACCCAGAGCACCTGCATCTCCCACCAGCCCATGAACATATTGGCTTAGCTGGGGACAAAGCAGGTGCCCATCACTGTTCCCTGGCCCTGTTTATGTAGCTCTCTGGCAATGCTAAAGAAGTTACTTACTGGACAAAATGTCACCATCTTGATTATCATTCCTGTACAGTGATATTAATCTCACACCTAAAATATATTTACGTGCCTTAATACCACAAGCATGTGTTATACTCCTATAGAGCATAGTGACTTCTAAAGTCATATGGAGATAGTCTTTTTTTAATCAATACTCTGGATCTTCTCTGAAAAACCTCTGCAGTCCATAATTTATGACAACAGGCTGGTTACAAAAGGGCATATGAAAAAGTCTGTATAGCTCGAGGTATTATCAAGTAGACTGTAAATAGATGCCACAAGGGGTCTACTCTGAGGATCTGTGCTGTTCTTATCTATATTGGTTATGTGACAGAATGCTAGTAAATTTGGATACTCTTTCTTTAAAGACCTGCATTCTTCTATTTCCATAACACCACTCTCTTTCTAATCCTCCAGCATTTCCAAAATTTATTAACAATGCACAGGTATTCCAGTCAATCTATCTTGCAGTTTCAAAACCAAGGGTGAACGGTAAACTACGCTCTGCCGGCGGTGTTTTCAGAGTTTTTGCCACTCTGCGCTATGCTTGGAATGCAGTGTTTGGCAAAAAACTCTTTGTCCAGCTGCTGCATAGCAGATTTTACTATCCACCGCCACAACCGCCTTTTAACTTATAAATAATAACTTACTAATTAATTTCCTTAGTTAAGGATCCGGGTGGCATGGGCATGCACAGAGTTGCTGTGAGGGCTTGCAGTCGCTGCAGGTTTCTAGTGCACATGCAAACAATAGCACATTTGCGCACACAAGCGAAGGTCCGCTGCAGGCCAGGCAGGCCGAGGTAATCCTACAGAGGCTGAAGGCAGTGGGAGAGCATTGTCGACCTCCTGGATCTGCATTCTGCAGTCAGAAAGAAGGTAAGAGGCGACTGACTTGCTGGCTGAGCTCCCCCACTGTCTTCTATTCTTCTCCCCTTGAATCCTGAGGGTCCCTGGGGGCCAACTAGCCCACCAGGTCCATCCAGGAAGCGCCAAAGAGTTGCGTTGTAGAGAGGTGTAAAAAGGGGCATGGCCTCAAACCACTTCTCTGCCACACAGCTCTGTGGCACTTACTGGAGGTACCTGGTGGGTTAGTTGGCCCCCAGGGACCCTCAGGATTCAAGGGGAGTTAAATAGAAGACAGTGGGGGAGCTCAGCCAGTATGTGTTGAAGTGCCAGTGTTCTGTGTGACTAAAACTTGCGGAACCTGCCCCCACGAGTGCTGTCTTCCTTTGGGATTTCCCTGGAGTTGGAGCTTTAATATATATATATATATATATATTCACTGAAAAAACCATAGGTTTCACACATGTTATAGTTAGCGGAAATTTTACTGATAAAAAACCAATGAAATTCCCCCGTTATAGTTAGTGCAGGAAACTATAACTCACGTGACCGCAATCTTCTGCTGATGACATATGTGTCTTTATGAAAAAAAAATATTTGTAATATATGTATAGCTAAAAATTTATGGAAGAAGACATGGGCAAATAAGTGTCTAAATACAGTATTAGCATCAGCAGAGGATTGCGGTCGCGTGAGTTATAGTTTCCTGCACTAACTATAACGGGGGAATTTCATTGGTTTTTTATCAGTAAAATTTCCGCTAACTATAACATGTGTGAAACCTATGGTTTTTTCAGTGAATTTGTACGGTTTTTTAAATGCTAAGTTACTTTACGCCATTCGTGGCGTGTGCGCCCACTTAACGCAGTTCGTTCCGTGCGCGCACGGTGCGCTTCGCGCACCGTGCGCGCACAGTGAACACGCGGTGCGCTTCGCGCACCGCGCGCCCACTTTACGCAGTTAGTGCCGTGCACGCACGGTGGGCACGCGGTGCGCTACGCGCACCGCGTGCCCACGTTACGCTAGATGGGCCATGTACGCACGATGTGCTTCGCGCACCGTGCGCACATGGAGGACATATTATGCGCTTCCTTGTGATAGGTAATCTGTTGAAATTTTTTGGGGAAATGCTGTGCTCTTATATGCCATGCACAAATGGTGGCCTTCGGCCACCATTTGCACACGGGGTGGAGAGAGTGTGGATTTTTTTTTTTTTAATTTTTTTACCGTACGCGTACGGTAAGCGTACGGTAAGCGTAATCGGTGAAATTTTCGAAAAATAAAAAATTACCGTTTTTTGCCTTGGGGGATCTTTGAAGACTCAACTAACATGGTTATGTGCATGGGCGCTGTCTAAACAGCCCCTTTATATGTTTTTGGCATTTGTTTATCAGCTCCCCCCTCAGAGTGCGAGAGAGAAAATGGCGGCCGCCGCTTCCTGGTTTCGACCGATTCGAATGTTTACTAAGATCTAAGGACCAATCAGAATCGCGCTCGCGAACGCCACCGTACGCGTACGGTAAGCGTACCGTAAGCGCACCGTAAGCTGGCTCAGATACATATATTGATTTAAAGGCTATTTTCTCAGAATCTACTGAACAGATTTACACCAAACCTACAAAAGGCACTTCCTTGACCTGAGGACTACCTCTCTGCCAAATTTCAAGTAATTCTGTTCAGCCGTTCGGGCTGTAGCTGTGTCTAAAGGTCCTATGGAAAAATGCATGGGAAAAACGCGTTTTGGGACCCCCCTTTTATCTCAGCCCCCGCTTGACGAATCCCCCCGAGACTTTCAGGGTAGGAGCGGAGCGTAGCGCCCCACCTATTTTGAAAAATTCGCAAGGATTCGTCGACCGGCGCAAAAGTTATTCAAAATAGAATGTTGCGGATTTCCTATGGAAACGTGGTCCTAACTATAACTACCTACTGGCGACCGCCAGTAGGTAATATATATATATATATATATATATATATATATATATATATATATATATATATATATATATATATATATATATATATATATATATATCCAACCAAAGTGCCCTCAAGCTTAAGGAATGCACTCCACGAGAGTCAAGTTCTCCGAACCATTTATTTCCAAAACCGGCTTCAGCTTTTCATTAATTTAACATCCCTGACGCGTTTCGAAGCTCTTGCTTCTTCTTCATAGGGAAAACACCAGCTGTCAGTCCCGGATCTACACAGAGCAATGTTCATCCTTCCCACATTCATTTATAAGCCCCTCCTTGGGCCTCACGCTCACAGGTGGGTGATTGACAAAGCATGCTGGGAATGGAAGTCTTTGCGCTGCGTCAATTCTTCCCCATCAGTGGGGTCCATTTCCCTGGCAGTTCAAAGTTCGTAGACAGTGTTATTAATCATTTTTAATTTTTACCTTAATCCCTCCAATGGGTTTTGAAAAAGCCGGGCCGGTTCCCAATGTGAAAGTTTCTCGTGCTGCAAACAGGTTTGGCAAAGTTCTAACCTTACAGTCCATATTTATTTAATGGCGGCGCACTCCTTCACGGCGAGGCTGCCGTGTGTAAACATCCAACCAAAGTGCCCTCAAGCTTAAGGAATGCACTCCACGAGAGTCAAGTTCTCCAAACCATTTATTTCCAAAACCGGCTTCAGCTTTTCATTAATTTAACATCCCTGACGCGTTTCGAAGCTCTTGCTTCTTCTTCATAGGGAAAACACCAGCTGTCAGTCCCGGATCTACACACATATATATATATATTCACTTAAAAAACCATAGGTTTCACACATGTTATAGTTAACTGGACATTTCCCTCGTAAAAAACCAATGAAATTCCCCCGTTATAGTTAGTGCAGGCAACTATAACTCACGCAACCGCAATCCTCTGCTGATGACGTCAAATATTACATCACTGTATTTAGACACCTATTTACCCATGTCTTCTTCCATTAATCTTTAGCTATACATATATTACAAATATTTATTTTTCAGAAAGACACATATGTAATCACTGATGTAATATCTGACGTCATCAGCAGAGGATTGCGGTTGCGTGAGTTATAGTTGCCTGCACTAACTATAACGGGGGAATTTCATTGGTTTTTTATGAGGAAAATGTCCAGCTAACTATAAGATGTGTGAAACCTATGGTTTTTTAAGTGAATTTGCAAGGTTTTTTAAATGCTAATTCCTAACTATAACGTGTATGAAACCTATGGTTTTTTAACTGAATTTGTACGGTATTTTAAATGCTAAGTTATGTATTTATTAATATTTTTTTTTTCAGGTTTTTCACCGTGTGCGCTGTGGGTAGGAGCGGAACGGAGCGCCCCACCTATTTTGAAAAATTCACGAGGATTCGTCAACCGGCGCCAAAGTTATTCAAAATAGAATTTTCAGATTTCCTATGGAAACACGGTCCTAACTATAACTATCTACTGGCGACCGCCAGTAGATAATATATATATATATATTTATATATATATATATATATATATATATATATATATATATATATATATATATATATATATCTCATGAAACAACTCATTCACACACACACATATATGGTAACCCCTCAACCCCTCAATAGAGCTTTTTTATGTTTAAAAAGCTTTATTTGAAATAAAATATAATTACAGTGAACAAGCCATACTAATTATTTAAACTAATATAACAAGAAATGAGAAGGCAAATATTAAACAAAGTATAAAGAATTGATTACTTGATTACTTGTAAATATTGTCATTGTACATATTACAGGAGACGCAGTAGCAGCAATTGCGATACACGTTTATTTGAGACTGCGCAATATAAAAAATCACTGTGGGTCAGTGAGATTTCTTCAGTGTATGCATTGTGAAAATATCAGGTCAAATGGTGCTTGTTTAGAGCAGTGCACATGGAAATAGAAAAATTACTTTAACCTTTGATCAATGTAATTTGATTTGTTGTAAATATTTTTACTCAATAGAGCATGTGAGACGGAATGACGCCTGTACATATTGAATTGAGTACCCCCATTGCTTTACAGCATACAATGTCTGTGTTTATGAGGAGAATTGTTATTAATGAACTACAACTCCCAAAAAGCCTCATTATGGGCTAAGATGGGCTACGTATATAAAGGTGCATTGTGGGAAAATCCTCCAACCGTGAGCAAGGCCGCTGGCCGAAACGCATCGGTTTGATTTACAGACAGGGTCCTGTTGGTTTATGAATAAATAACTGACGACCTGTGAACCCTGAGTGCAGCGTATTCCTGCTTTAAAAAAAATATACTAATAATATTTATATATATATATATATTACCTACTGGCGGTTGCCAGTAGGTAGCTACAGTTAGGACCTATTTTCCATAGGAAATCCGCAACATTCTATTTGGAATAACTTGGCGCCAATCGACAAATCTTCGCGAAATTGTCCAAACGTTTGGCCAACTCCGGTCAGCTCCTATCCTGAAAGTTTCACGGTGATTCGACAAGCGGGGGCCGAGAAAAAAGGGGGGTCCCAAAACGCATTTTCCCATTGGACCTTTAGCCGCAGCTACAGCCCGAACTGCTGAACGGAATTACACCAAATTTGGCAAAGAGGTAGTCCTCATTTCAGACTTGTGCCTTTTGCTTAAATGGTGTAAATCCGTTCAGTAGTTCCTGAGAAAATTAGAGTTAAAAGAACATATATATATATCTATGGCCTCGAAGGATCCGCGCACCCTCCCGATCACAAGCTGATCTTTAATTGGCTGCCAACACTCTGAATCAGGAAGTGTTAGCAGCCATCTTGTGCCTCGGTAGAACCGAGGCACAAGAAAACCACAAAAAAAAGGCGCAAAACGCGAAAAGGGGGCAGGTTAGAAACACCCTGACCCCCTAGGCCTGCTCAGGGGGTCCCACAAGGAAGGAAGGAGGCAGGGCCTGAGGTGACGTGGTGCGTTTTAAGTTGGGGAATTAATTCCTCTTCAATCCTGCAGTCCCCTGGGGGCCAACTAGCCCACCAAGTACCTCCAGTAAGCGCCACGGAGATGCGTTGCAGAGTGTTGTAAAAAGGGACGTGGCCTCTGAACACCTCTCTGCAACGCAGCTCCCTGGCGCATACTGGAGGTACCTGGTGGGCTAGTAGGCCCCCAGGGGACCGCAGGATTGAAGAGGAATTAATTCCCCAACTTAAAACGCGCCACAGGGCGTGTTTGCACACGTCACCTCAGGCCCCGCCCCCTTCCTTCACCATTGTACAAATATTCCTCTAAAATCAGCCGAACTACGAATTCCGAATTACTCACCTGTTATCAGGAGAGAACCCATTGCTGCATCTTTTAGCCCAGCACTGACCCTGAAAAGTAGTTCTAAGCGTACTTACCAGTAACTTGTATTTCCTTGTATAGGAATCTATTGTGTGGTTTTCAGCAGAAAAGTTTCTAAGTGTCCATTTTTGAAATGTACAAATATTCATCTAAAATCAGCCGAACTACGAATTCTGATTTAGTCACCTGTTATCAGGAGAGAACCCAGGGCTGCATCTTTTAGCCCAGCACTGACCCTGGAAAGTAATTCTAAGCGTACTTACCAGTAACTTGTATTTCCTTCCATAGGAATCCATTCTGTGGTTTTCAGCAGAAAAGTTTCTAAGTGTCCATTTTTGAAACGTACAAATATTCCTCTAAAATCAGCCGAACCACGAATTCCGATTTACTCACCTGTTATCAGGAGAGAACCCAGGGCTGCCTCTTTTAGCCCAGCACTGACCCTGGAAAGTAATTCTAAGCGTACTTACCAGTAACTTGTATTTCCTTCCATAGGAATCCATTGTGTGATTTTCAGCAGAAAAGTTTCTGTGTCTATTTTCACAAACTAAAAATATTCCTAAACAATCGTCTGTATGACTTAAACACATTCTTTCAACTGTTTACAGGAGATTCACCAGTGCTGGATCCAGGATCCACCACTGAGTAAGAAAAAGTAACGATAACACTACTTACCTACTAAGTGAATTTTATGCCATAGGATAACATTGGTGATTCTATGTGAAAACAATTCTGTAAACTTTTAAAATACAATAATATTTCTTAAAGATCACTACTGTAACCAAAACACTTTTACTCAGCTGTTTACAGGAGATGTCCAAGGACTGAATCTAGGATCCAGTCCTGTGGTTAGAAAAGTAATCCATAAAGTAACTAATTGCATTTGACTAGAAATTCACATTGAGCTCAATGTTGCACTGTGTTTGAAATTGTGTTGCCGATTGCAACAACTGTAACTACTGTACTTAAAAGTCTATTGCCTATTTGCAAAGTATTTAAACTAAAGTAATTCATTCTGAGAAAGTATATTTTGTATTGTAATGTATAATGTAATTATAATGTAATTAAAGAAACAAAATATCTACTGGAGTAAATCAGTATAAAAAAAATCAGTATAACAATTAATACATTAAAAATTGTCATTTACAAAACCGTTGAAATTCACTGAAAAAACCATAGGTTTCGGGCCTGATATAGTCAGGAATTAGCATTTAAAAAACCTTTGAAATTCACTGAAAAAACCATAGGTTTCAGGCCTGATATAGTTAGGAATTAACATTTAAAAAACCTTAGAAATTCACTGAAAAAACAATAGGTTTCAGGCCTGATATAGTTAGGAATTATCATTTAAACAACCTTAGAAATTCACTGAAAAAACAATAGTTTTTAGGGGTGTTATAGTTAGTTGGACATTTCACTCGAACAAAACCATTGAAATTCCTCCAATATAGTTAGTTGTACTAACTACATCTCACGCACCCGCAATCCACTGCTGATGATGTCACATATTACATCATTCATTACATGGTCAGTGACGTCACTGATGACATCTCAAATGACATCACTGATGACATCATCCACGTGACAATCAGATACACCTCATCATACACTAGTATAACCATTCACCACTCACTGTAAATTACAGAGTGCCACATTTAAAACCATTGACACACCAATACAAGTTTTTAAACACCCACTCAGTGATTCCTAGATCTCTACACACATCTAATCACTTACCTATAGATTCACTCATACATGCTGTCAATGATCAATAGAACACTATCAAATATACTTATACACCTATATCGACAGTACACACCAGCACACATCCTAATCACTTATGAAGTCATCCTACTCACTTATGCAAACAATGGATCATACTTACTTTTACTTAGCTATACACTTATAAAAACACCACTTCATCTATTCATTTAGATAACTCATACTTAGTGTGTTATAAAAACACTATTACAAGTATACAGTTATCCATACAGTCACTCATACAATCACTAAGTCTTATGTATACTTATTTATATACAACAACTGACACATACCCTGGCTTTTATTTTTCTAGTTTGTTGGACATGTACCATTGAGACGTATATTGGCTCATCACCACACCCATAAAGATATTCACTCACCCAAACAACTATTATAACATGTAGTTTTAACTTCATATACCTACTGAATCAGCTATTCACACATCTTTGGGCTGTCACACACACCCCACCGAACCACACACACATTCACTCTCCCATACAAATACTCAGTTAACTAATCTATAACTAATATAGACTTTCACGTAGCTAGTAACCAACTGGTGCAGCAGTTTACACAACAACTGACAAAGTGATACAGATATTCACACAGTTTAGTCACTATCCAATATATTTAGTGAGACACTATAAATTAGTCAAGTAAACAGTCAATCACACTGTTACTAAATCCTCTATCCAGATATTTATATTTATATATCCACTCATTCTTCAATGCAAATTGCTATATATATATAATACATATTTAAATAACGAACCAAACCACATTCACTGGATGATGTCAATAGTGATGTCATCAGTGATGTCATTTGAGATGTCATCAGTGATGTCACTGACCATGTCATGAATGATGCAATATGTGACATCATCAGCAGTGGATTGCGGGCGCACGAGATTTAGTTAGTACAACCAACTATATCGGAGGAATTTCAATGGTTTTGTTCGAGTGAAATGTCCAGCTAACTATAACACCCCTAAAACCTATTGTTTTTTCAGTGAATTTCTAAGGTTTTTTAAATGCTAATTCCTAACTATATCAGGCCTGAAACCTATGGTTTTTTCAGTGAATATATACATATATATCAATCATGAAACAATTCAGTCACACACACACTCACAAATATATGGTAACCACTAATCCCCTCAATAGAGCTTTTTTTCTGTTTAAAAAGCTTTATTTGAGGGGCGGGGCTAATGCGCCATACAAGATGGCCGCGTAGCAGAAAAGCTCTGCTACATCGATCCCGACAAGTTTTCTGTTCGGGAGGATTTACTTCTTTGCGGGAGGCATGGGCGCTGGAATTCATTCCCTTGCATGGCGGTGAGCTATTGAACAGCTTTTCTTGCTGTTTTCACCATATTTAGTGCATTTTTGAAGGAGCGATTTGGCCCGCGTTTTGGCGGACGCCATTTTGTCTTTTTTTCTCGGCTCATCGTTACGCACAATGTTTCTCTTCTGCCTCTGCTCACAGGCTGTGAATATTATTGGAGCCTTTTATTTTTGAATAGATGCTGTTTGCTTCTTGTTGTGGAGCCTATGCTGATGTTCATTTGTCTTCCTGGGCATATTTTGGAGCCGTTTTCTTCAATATGTCGCAAAGCAGCCACCATTTTGTTTCCTGCCTGTTTTTCTTCTCTTCATGAGGTGAATACTTAACCTCTCCATGGTGGTTTTTTCCTGCCTTTTGATCCTATATTGCCTATCATTGAAGAAGTCTTTCTGGTTTCTGCAGGTTGCAGCTAGTGTCAAATACTTTGAAATTAATTATTTATAAACTGACATTATTGGTCACAAGAGTTTAGTGTTGTTCACTGAATTCCACCGTACTTTTTATTTTTATGGAAAGACTGAAGAATTTTAAACTAACTGCGTCTTCTAAAGTTCCGAAGTGCTCAGACTCAGACTCAAATTCCAACGGTACTAAAATGGAGGACCTCCCCTCTCAGAAACCTGATAATTCTTCAGGCACCATAAAAAAATCGCAATTCTCAAGTAAATTACCTGCAATCTCCACCAAAAGACCCAAAAAAGACCCTCCTTCTCCAGAAAAATCCTCCTCCTCAGCCACGGATAGTATTCTGGAAGAGATCCAAGCTCTGAAACCCTTCATAGAAGAAACTAATAAAACACTACAATTTTTGAACGATAAATGGTCTTCTTTGGACTCACGAGTGCTCATTGTAGAACAGTGAACGGAGTCTCTTGAAACTTCGTGCTCACGTATCTCATCTTTGGAATCTGAAGTATGTCTTCTAAAAAAACAGGCGGAAGACTTGGAAAACAGAAATTGCAGGAACAACCTCAGACTTTATGGTGTTCCTAGGCATATTGAAGGCTCCAACCCCACCGCCTTTTTTCAACCTTTCTTGCCCAAACTCCTGGATTTACCTGCTACTACTTCTCTCAACATTCAAAGGCTCATAGATTTGGACCGAAAATTTCTGTGAAACCTCGAGGCGTCATCATGCTTTTTTTGCAATACACCGACCTTCTTCAAGTTCTATCAGCTATCAAGACCAAGAAAACATTTTGGGGGGAAAGTCACCATCTCTTCTTTTCTCAGGATGTAGCCAAAATCACTGCAGATCGTCAGAAAAAGTTTCTTGATCTTCGTCCTCAGTTACGTTCACTCAACACCAGATATGGTCTTCTCCATCCATGTCTTCTCAAGGTTATGTATAAAAAGAAGACTACTACATATGATGATCCTGCGGCGCTACAAGAGTCCCTTCGTCTTCATGGTGCTGATACTATGGATACTTCTAGACCTGCATAACTATCATCTTTCCCACGTGTTATGTAGATGGTTTCTCTTTTCTTGTTCTACGTTTTTTAATGAATGTTGTTTTACCTATATCTCTGTAATGCCTATATTATGTTGTGTCTCTTGTTCTTGTTCAATATACTTTTCTTATATTTCCTATTAATTTCCTTTCTGTCAATCAAAGGTATTTTACTTCAACAATTTTGTTGCCTTATCATCCTCCTATAATGCTGAAGTCTCTGACTGTGGTTCTTTTGGATCCGATGGAGCTTCGAAGCTGTCGTTGTCATCTTCTGGTGTAGTCACTCCCCATTCGTGTTGTATTTGTAGGTATGTTGTTCAGCCGTCCTTGTGTGACGTGTACTCTCTCTTTGTTCTTCATCCTCTTCCTTTTCACTTTTTGTTCCTTTCTTCTCACCTTCCCCGACTTCTCTTCCCCTGACTTTTCTTCTTTCTTTTCTTCTCTTTTTTTCATTCTTACCTCTTCAATTTCTCCTGTTCTTTCCTCCATAATAAGCCCCCTGTACTTTTTTGACTCCTTACCTACTTCTAATTTTCCTTTCTTATTGCAACTGCTGTTTTTGCTTACAATTTGTTTCCTTCTACACTTTTAAAGTCAATTTAGCTTTGTTTCTTGTAAGCATATCATTTGTTTATACTTTTCTCATTACATTACATTTCTGGTTACTACCTGGAATATTAAAGGATTAAATAATCCTACTAAAAGGCAACGGGTGTTATCTCACCTGCCAAAGTTAAAAACTGACATTGCTTTACTTCAGGAGTCTCATATTTCGGATAACGAAGCTTCCAAGTTAAAAAGATGCTGGGTGGGCCATGTGTTTAATTCTCTGGCCCTAGGCAAGAAAAATTGTGTTTTTGATTTTATGTCACAAGAAATTAAATGTTTCTGTTGTTCATCAAGAAGCTGATGCTGAAGGACGTTGGGTTGTTGTTAAGTTGCTTATCGATAAGGTTCCTATTGTTATTTTTAATGTATATGGCCCTACTTCGATTGATAAACTTTTCTGGTCTAATGTATTGGATAAACTACTTACATTTGATGATGATTACGTTATACTTGGTGGTGATTGCAATCAAATCCTAGATCCCATTCTCGATAGACACTCTACAGTTAAATTTACACCTTCTAAAATGCAAGCTCAATTAGCCTCCTCAGTTTGGCGTAAAGCATTAGTTGATATTTGGAGACTTTGTCATTCCGAATTTAGAGAGTATAGTTTCTACTCAGCTGCCCACCACTCTCAATCCCGTATTGATTACCTTTTCTTAAGTAAACCCCTGTCCCAACATGCCATTCACTCTGAGATCGGTTCAATTCTAATATCGGAGCAAGCCCATGTTTCTGTTGAAATTGATTTGGTCCCATTTTCCCCTCACCCTGGAAGATGGCGTTTCAGCAATTCCCTATTACTCAACCCTAATTTTTGTCAGAAGTTTAATTCCTTTGCCTTGGAATTTTTCGCCATCAACAACATCCCAGAGTCTCCTTTTGTGATCGCATTGGATTCCTTTAAAGCAGCTACCAGAGCTTTTATTATAAATTTTGTATCACAAAAGAAGAAATCCTTAGAAGCTCAGTCCTCTCAGTTACTTAATAAAATTAAACAATTGGAATACACGTATTATCATTCTAATAATCAGTCTGCTTTTAAAAATCTTCTTGACGCCAAAATTACTTTTAATAAACTATGCACTGATGCAGCTTCCAACTACCTCCTGAAAAGTAGTTCTCGTTATTATGGTGGCCAAAACAAGATGGCTAATTACCTAAAAGTAAGGAAAGATAGAGCTAAAATAGAATCTTTGCAAAGCCCTGCTGGCATCCCTATTTATAAAGATAAGGATATCTTAAATGAATTTGTTTCCTTTTATAAAAATCTTTATACGCCTGAATCTCTACCAGATAACTCTGATCTTCTTTCCTATTTTCGATCCATTCCCTCTCCCCCATCAAATCACATTGATTTTGAAGCTTTAGGAGCTGATATTGCCCTAGCAGATATATCTCAGGCTGTTTCGGTGTTACGTCGTGGGAAAGCACCTGGGCCCGATGGTTTTACCATTGAATTTTATTCTCATTTTACAAATATTATTTTACCCAAGCTCTTATCTCTATTCCAATCTTTTGGGATTACTGGCGCCTCCAGTGGTACATTTCAGGAAGCATTGATCTGCCTAATTCCCAAAGATGATAAAGATCACCCTCTTTGCAAGAACTATCGGCCTATTTCGTTAGTTAACACAGATTACAAAATTGTTGCATAGATTCTGGCCCTTCGTATTGATTCTGTTTTGCCTGATCTCATTGGTTCTGAACAAGCAGGTTTTGTTAAAGGAAGACTTGCATCTGATAATTTTCGAGTCTGTTTTAATATCCTAAGCAAAGCTTCTTCCCTAAATCATCCGATTGCAGCGATTACCCTAGATACTGAGAAAGCATTCATCAGGATTGGTTGGGATTTTATGTTTCAAGCTCTGAAATAGGCTGGTTTTCTTTCTCAACTGATATCTTTAATTTCCTTATTATACTCAAACCCCCGTGCTTCAATATTTGCTAACTGCAAGACTTCTGATTACTTCTCATTGCATAGGGGGGTGAGACAAGGATGCCCTTTATCTCCTTTATTATTTGTCATAGCCCTGGAACCTTACTAAAATTAGACAGGATGATCGTATTACTGGCTTCCAATTTGGCTCTCATCATATTAAAGTTGTCCGTTTATGCTGATGATATTCTTTTATATTGCTCCAATCCTGAAACCTCCCTTACTCCTTTTCCTCAGCAAGAATCCTCGTTTTCTAAACTTTCGGGTTACCGTCTAAACGCAGATAAATGCAAAATGTTGCCTTTAAATTTTCTTTGTCAAAAACATCTCTTTGATTCCTCTGATTTTTCCTGGCAGCCCATTAAAATAAAATATCATAGTTTATGGTTTGCACCTGTATTATCTGATACGCTCAAAGTAAATTTTGATTACATTATTAAAAAATTAAGTGATATTATTAGTCGTTGGCATCTTCTTTTTCTCTCCTGGTGGGGCCGGTTAGACTCTGTTAAGATGATGCTCTCCCCTTTGGTGCTATATATTATTTCTATGATTCATATTCATATCCCTCAATATTATTTCAAAAGAATTGATTCCACTTTGGTTAAATTTTTATGGAAGGGTAAAGCATCGCGTATAGCCTTATCTTCTCTCAAAAAGACAGACCTAACGGTGGCCTCATGTTCCCGACTTTAAAACTTATCATTCCGCTTTCTCACTAAAACAAGCTGCTAAATGGATTTCTATTTATCTTCCCTTACATCCACCTCTCTGGCTACAATTAGAAGAAGTACTTATTGCTCCTTTTGATTTTCAAGAGATTTTAACTTTTACTGCCAATATTGCTTCTTTGCGTTCCCCGGTCATTTCTCACTCTCATAAACTCTTATTTCCCTTACTATCTTCGTCACATCCTTCCATGAACTCCCTTCATAACCAGCCTATCTGGCATAATAAATCAATACTGATTCGTGATCGCTCTATATACTGGAAAGTGTGGCATTCTAGAGGCTTATGCTGGCTTTCTCCACCCCTTACTTTTTCTGATCTTCGATCTAAATTTCCTTTACCACCATCCTCCCCATCACAATATAATGCTCTTCATCTATCCCTCACGCAGTTTCTTCAAAGTTTACCAGCTTCCTGTAACTTTTGATTCCTTACTCTCAATTCTAGAAGGATCCCCTTCAGCATCCAATATTTACAAATCTTTACTATTCTCCATAGACAGGTACAAATCTAGAACTGAGAGGATATGGGAAAAGGACTTTTCTCAAGAGTGGCTAATTGCTACTTGGGACAAAATTTGTTCTAAAATCCATAAGACCTCTAAGGCGGCAAATACCACACAACCCTTTTTTACATTTATCATAGAATATTACTATCCCGATGTCCTTAGCTTCTTTTTCACCAGATTCATCCCCCACATGCTGGTCCTGTCCCTGTCCACCTCCAGATTTAAAACATATGCTATTTGAATGCCCCTCAATCCATCATTTCTGGCAATTAGTCTGGTCTCAAATTAAGATTATTTTTAAGGTCCAAATCCCTTTTCCCTCCACAAATGTATTTTTAGGTACTTTATCTCCCAAGTGGCCTCAAACGTCGCTAAGTTTGAAACTTTTAGACGTATTATTAGCTATTACTAGCTATTGCTTTTCATTTAATAACTTCAAATTGGAAACAAGCTGATAAGGTCACCTTTAGAGCATGGTGGAATGCTGTCTGTTTTCATCATCTACTGGATACTAACTATGTTTCTACTATTTCCCTAGCAATTAAAAGAGATCTTTTATGGCTTCCCTTAACAACTTATTTATCTCACTCTGCCTCTTCCTTGGTAGCATCTAAAAATGTATCTGATGAAGTACGAAAACCACCTTAATTTTTCCCTTTGCCTTCTTCACATATTTGTTTAAATGGTTCTTCATATCGAATGTTTAATACAGCACTCTTCTAACTTTTCATTCTTTGGTATGCCTACAATGTTATATTATCTGTACAAATTATATGATGTTTAACTGCTTTATATTAAAAACCTTTGTTCCCTCCCCCCTGGTCATCCCCCCTTATTTCCTTTATTTGCCCTTTCCATAATGTTTTTCCTCTTCTTATACACAGGTACATTGTTTAATTCCTATATCTTCTTCTTATTTTAACTAATCACTTTATTGTTAAATAGGTTTGATTATATCCTTTTTACTGCTGTTTATTTCTGTTGTTATCTCTCAATAAATCAAACTTTAAAAAAAGCTTTTTTTAAATAAAATATAGTTACAGTGAACAAGCCATACAAATTATCTTCAAACTAATATCACAAGAAATGAGAAGGCAAATATTAAACAAAGTATAAAGCATTTTACATTTTGACAATTTCATACCGAGTGAAGGGAAAGAGGATAGAATACAATTCTACAACTGAAGATCGTGTAGCATTACTCAATAATAATAAAGAAGAAAATTGTTAATCTACCTAAAAAAACAATATAGTATTAAGAAATAACATAAAGTAAATAAGCAGAGAAAATAACAATTTATGGTGGTTTGAAATTTTCAGAACATTTAGAAGATACATGCTTTTTTGCAACATTATTTAAATAATTAGATAACGGAAACCAAAATAAGTCTCTATTGGTAAGTGGATTGTAGGAGGAGGAAAAAGCAATATCAAATCTATTATAATGACAAGCATTATTCCACCAAGCCTTAACCGAAAGATTAGTTGAGCATTTCCAATTTAGTGTGATTTGTTGAAAAGTTAAAGCCAACATAAGGTCAAATAAACCTCGGTCATGGACAGGTAAACCTAAGGATTCTATCAAACATCTTGCAAAAAGAATGTCATTGGATAAAGGGATATTTAACTTAAAAATTGTGGATATAGTAGACCATATGTTCACCAAGAAGCAAGTTATATTGGTACAGGAGAATAAAAGATGGAACAAATCAGCTAGAGGGAATTTACAGGACCAACAGGAGCGGTCATTAGTGTGTGAAAATGTTGCTATCGTTAGGGGGTAAATATAACCTATAATAGAGAAAAAACATAGATTGAGTATTAGAAGCAGACCTCAAAATTTGTAATGATCTTGCCCAGATTTTGTTCCAGAAGTCAACGTTCCACATACAACCCAGATCTCTCGCCCATGCCAATTCCAAATTATTCTTAGATCGAACAGGGTCTGGGGTAAAGAGATGTTTATATATCAAGGAAGCTTTTGGAAATGAATATAAGATTTTTAAAATTGGATCATATGTGATGTAGGAATAGCAGAAGGGAGGGACTAAAAGATATCCAAGATTAACTCCATTAGTGTTGAGATTTCTGCCAAAATGAGCCTGGACACTTAAAAGTAGCTTGAAAATTAGGGAAAGAACAAGGAGTCGTGCCTTCGAACATATCACGAACCCAAATTATTCCTCGGAGTCGCCAAGATTTCTAGTATAAAGGTTTATTTTTAATAGTAATAAGGCGATTATACCAGAGAGGAGCTTGTAGGAAGGATTCTCCAGTAGAAATCGTTGACAATGATATTTTAATAGAGAGCAAGTGTGACGAAACAGTGGGAGAGATGTGATATTTATTTTTACAGTAAATGCTAGCACTTCCTTTACAGAAAAAGGTGCAAACTGAGAAAATTCCAACATAACCCATAAGGGTGTAAAAGGGGAGATTTCTGTAATAAGCCACTTAGATGCTTGCTTTAGGCAAAAAGCTTTATGATAAAGTCTGAAATCAGGAAGTTTTACTCCACCAATAGATTTTGGTTTCTTGAGATGATTCAAGGATATTCTAGGTTTCCTATCATGCCATAAAAATTTAGAAAGAAGGGAGTCAAATTTTTTAAAATACATGGAAGGGATGCGAATAGGAAGCATTGAAAAAATGTATAGCAAGTTAAGGGTAATCATCATCTTGATGGAATCAAGACGACCCCACCAAGAAAGAAAAAGAGGGTTCCAAGTGGAAAGGAGTTTAGCTATATGATCAAAAGCTTCCTTCATATTGATTTTATCCGAATCTGATATGGAATTATTGAACCAAATTCCTAAGTATTTTTTAGAGTTATTCCATCTGAAACCAGTCAAATCGAAATGTTGTTTAAAACAAAATTTGGTAATGGGCAGAATTTCTGTCTTAGTTATTTGGATTAATTTTGTAGCCAGAAACCATAGAGAAATCAGAGAATTCTTGTAATAAAGAGGGAATTGAGGTTTCAGGATTGGAAATGAAAAGCAAAATGTAATCTGCATAGGCTGATATTTTAAAGTGAGAGTCTCCATAAAGAAACCCAGATATAGAAGCATTATGATGGATATGAAATAAAAAGGGTTCAATGGATAGAACAAATAAGAGAGGGGATAAGGGACAACCCTGACCTACACCTGGTTGCAATGGAAAGAATTGCGAAATAAAGCGGTTAACTAAGACAGAAGCAGAGGGATTCGTATAAAGTAAGGTAATAAAAGAAATAAACTTGGGACCAAAACCGTGCCAGTGAAGAGATATAAGTAAAAAGGACCAGTCCACTCTATCAAATGCCTTTTCTGCATCGAGAGAGACTTCAGCTAAGGAATAGGAAAGAGTGGAGGCTTTATTAAAAACGTTAAGAACCAACCGAGAATTTTATCAGATGTTAGTCTACCTTAAACGAAGCCACAATGTTCTGGTCCAATTAAAGTAGGCAGAAGAAGTTCAAGACGCAAAGCAAGTAGTTTGGTAAAAATGTTGTAATCAACATTAACCAGGGATATAGGGTTGCAATTTTTACTAAGTTTGGAGTCACTGCCTTCTTTATGAATTAAGCATATTGTGGCATCCAAAAATCTACCCTCTGCTTTACCAATAGTCAGTAGCGGCTCGTGGAGGGAGTGCTGAGGGGCGGTGGGGCGGTGGGGTGGGGCGGAGGAGGGGCAGGGTGGGGGCTAGTAAAGTACGGCATACGGCCGAACAGAGTTAAGTAACTAAATAAAACAAGTTACATTGCGCGCACTGCATAGCCAAATGCGATGCAGCGCGTGCAACGAAATTCATTTTATTTATTTATTCAGTTACTTAACTCTGTTCGGCCATATGCCGTACTTTACTACCCCCATCCTGCCCCTCCCCCACCCCACCCCACCGCCCTGCAGCACTCCCTCCATGAGCCGCTACTGCCAATAGGGTGAAATTGGTGGAAAAGATGTAAAAGTTTTGGGAGTAGTAAATTTGAAAAATGTAAATAAAATTCAAGCGCAAAACCATTTGGACCTGGGGTTTTCTCTTTTTTAAGAAGATTCAAAGATTTAGATATTTTTGTAACTGATATGTCTAACTCAAGAGCATCGAAGTCCAAGTTTTCACATGAAGAGGGAGTAGGTTGGACAAGATAACTATTGATTAAAGAAGTAGATATAGGAGATTTCGGTGTATATAAAGTTTTATAAACTTTCACAAATTCTTCTAGAATATCTTGTTTCTTAAATAAATATTTCCCTTCCGTCGACTGAATAAAATCTATTAATACACGTTCTTTTTGAGCCTTAAGATAATTAGCCAAAAGTTTACCGACTTTATTATGTCCACTATAATAACGTGCACTACTACGTAGAAGAATAGAGGAAGCATTGTCTGTGGTTAACTTATTAAAATCTAGCTTTGCAAGGATAAGTTCCTCTGGGGAAGAGCTAGAGGAGGAAGAATAGAATTGATGCTCGAGATGTTTAATATTTTTCAATAAACTATTATATTGATTGAGTGTTTTTTGCTTTTTCCTGGATACAAAATTTATAATGAAGCCACGAACAGCAGCATTAAATGTATCCAAAATCAATGAGGGGGAGGAATTTGGATCAGTATTCAGGGAGAAAAATTTCTCAGCAAAAGAAATAAAGGAAGAAGAAATATGGGGATCTTGTAAAAGGAAATTATTACATTTCCACCTAGAAAATCTGGGCTGTGGTGGGAATAAGTCAAAATCAACAACAACCAGGGCATGATCAGAAATTACAATAGTTTCAATTGAGAAGGAAAGAAGATTTTGGGATAAAGGTTTGGAAAGGAAAATGTTGTTTAACAAAGTAAGAGAGCCATGAGGAGGGGAGAAAAAGGAAAATTTGGTTACCTCTGGGTTACATAAACGCCAAGCATCAACAAGGTGTGTCTGAGAAATTGTATTATGAAATTGTTTATGGGCCTTATGAGGGATGAAACGAACCTGGGACTGGTGATCAATAAAAGGGTCTATGATCTGACTGCAATCACCAACCTAAAATAAAAAAAATCATCCTTATACTGCATACATTTCTTTCTAATATTGGACCAGAAAGAGTGATCTGGTTGGGTAAGACCATAAATATTAAACACCGTCAAAGATATATTGTTAACAAGTAATTTAACTTCTATCCATTTACATTCCGAATCTGTTTCTTGTGAAATAACAGAATATTTCAACTTTTTGTGAACTAGAATAATAACGCAATTTTTCTTATTAGAGGTAGGAGAAACGAGGACCGAGCTAACCCAACCTTGTTTGAGCTTCAGAGCCTCTGTTTCTGTCTAATGGGTTTCTTGTAAAAGAACGAAGTCTGGATTATAGGAGGCTAAGTGAGATAATATTCTCTGCCTCTTTATAGGGTTAATAAAACCTTTCACATTCCAAGTGATGACTCTGAACGTAAATACATTGAAAAATATATGAAGTGACACGATCAACCATAATAACCATCAGCAGATGAAACAATGAAAAAAGGGAGAGAACTGTAGAAAGAAAATAGATATAGAAAGAGAGAGGGAGAAAAGAGAGGAAAATAGATAGGGCAGTAAGAAAAGACAGTACATGTCATCAATTGATACAAATAAGAGTGTAGATGAAGAAAATAAGAACTGACGACTGTAATACGTACCTTTTGGGGAAAAACAAGAAGGAATATGTGAGGAGTAGCGACACACAGAAGGAGATGACACAACCAACCGGGGAGGAAGCACCACAACGGGAAATAGTACAAGACGAGTAGGAAACAAATAGAAAGATATCTCAAAAGGAATACCTGCAGATGTATGAAGGGAAATAAAATAAAAGTAAAAATAAGATTAACATGTTATAAAACAATTGTTAACTATAACCTGCAAAGGAAAACAATACGTGGGTCAAAGCGAGTCCAACATTTCTATAATGAGAAAGGAGAAAGTCACGGTATGGATGACAAAGAAGAAGAAGGGCCAGAAGTTTCCATAGATGTTGTGGAGTGCGACTGAATACATTTCCTCAAGTCTGCCGGGTCGTCAAAGGTAGAAGTGTTGTTTTAGAACGTAACCTTGAATAAGCATGGGTGAAATAGTCCATAGCGAGCACCAAGTGCACGTAAAGCTGGGCGAAGGTCCAGAAATTCTTTCTGACCGTTTAGCTGTTGCTTAAGAAACATCCTGAAAAATAAATAGCTTAGAGCCCAGCCAAAAAAGCTGTTTTTTATGTTTAGCTGCATTTAAAACATGTAAACGGTCTGTGAATTTCAGAAATAAAAGAATCACCCCCTTTGGTTTCGAAGGAGCAGATGAAGAAGACAAACGAGGACCCAGCCTATGATCCCGTTGAATATTCAAATTTGTAGTTGAAGGAAGGTAAAGAAGCTTTATGAGAAATGTGCTGAAGAAATGGACAGGATCACTACCCTCCAATCCCTCAGTAAGACCATATAAATGGAGATTGTTACATCTATTTCTATTTTCAAGATCCTCTGCTGATTTCTTCAGCGAGAAGGCCTCTCTCTCTAAGGTAACCAATTTAGTGGATACATTTTGTAGATCATCAACATGTTGCTCCACTATGGTAATACGTGATTCTATAGATGACCATTTAGTATCCAGAGCTTGTAAGCGGGAATTGTTTTCCTCAATAAATAGACGCAGAGCACGAATTTCCTTGAGACCCATGTCCAAAGATATTGGAGAAAGAGACTTTAGTGGAGAGGGAGGGTCTTGTTTAAGACGCTTGTTGGCAGAGGCTGGAGTCTGCAATTTGACTGAAGAAGTTGGCAAAACAATTGATTTTGAAGAGCCAGATTGCGCCATTTTGTTATTTTCGTGAAGCGCAGATTCAGTAAGAGAGGAATCAGACACAGGAGCGTGAGCTGTAGATCGCTTGCTAATTATTAGCAACTTCTTACTCCTACCCTTATAGCAAAGGAAGGAGAAATTCAGTTGAAGCAAAAAAAAATCACCAACACCCTCCCACAGTCTATAGCGCAGGATCCAGAAAGTTTCTGCTCAAGAGACTCTATTAAAATAGCAATCCTCTCCTGGTCCAGAGAAATACTAGTAATGCAGGAAAGAGCAAGTACTGTATATAGTTATGATGTAAATTAGTTCATGCGCATTATACCTGAAGAGAAAGGAAACTTCATCATTGAAGGATTCAAAAGGGCGGCCGTAGAAGAGCTGCAGCAGTTTTAGAATAATTTTCACTGAAGAAAATGAAGAAAAGCCATATTAACGGAAGAGAACCACTCAGGGGGACTCCCAAAATGTGAAACGCTCCGTTTCTAAAAGGAAATAATGATGGAGCCGTGAAAAATTCCCACAGGACTTCCCGCCGCGATCCCGAGCTCCGGGTTAAGCGGCCATCTTGTTTTGTGCCACGGCATTCCTCCCTCAATAGAGCTTTAACATTGTCAGGACTGCTAGGGTTATGCAGTTTAGTGGAGCAAATTATGTGACATGGTTCGCTAATCTATGCAGCAGAAAAATGAAATGATGCAGCACATTAATATTGTTTTCATCCATTTGAGTTAGAAAGTACATTTTTGACGAGATCAGCAAATTTTGAAAATTATGTAGCAAATTATGTGATAGTTCCGCCAAGTCCAAAATTAGATGGTAAATTCTGCAGCCACAGATCCGAATAAATCCACTGACCCTCATCATTGCCTAATGATTTATCAACATTTTATTCAAGAAAAATAAACAAAATCTAAACATACTAATTTTAGCCAGTGAATACTGTTAGATGCTCTTTGAAGAAAACTGTTTTTCAAGGTAAGTACCCAAAAATAAACATGTAATATAAAAAATACAGAACGGGAAATAAATAAAATGCTCCAGTATTGGCATCTAGGGATTCTGGTGACATTTATAAACCAATCAGTCTTTGTTCTTGTGGTTAATGATGTTACCAGAACCCCACAATCGCAATGATGTCACCAGAACTCCATACTGGCAATATTTGAACATATTAATGTATATATAGCACCCTATAGCCCTGATTTGATATTGTTTATTGACTACAATTCTTATATTAAACTTTTTCTAAGTTTCAAAAATCACACCTACTCCTGAAGTTACTGTGGGCAGAGATATATCTACACCTATATCTATATTTTTCTATTCACAAACTATTTCAGAAGTATTCCTGGGCAGGTGTGCCAGGTGCAGTCTTCCGGGCACTCTTTGGAATGTCATGTGAACCATTTCCAGTTGGGAGAGCCAATGATATGGCAGCAAGCCGTGGCACTTCGGGTCATTTTGCCACAGACCTGGGATCAGGGCCATGGCCTAAGATTGGCCAGATTTCGGCGCTGCACCAGAAGCATTAACGTGCTTACGGTGTTGCGCGGGTCAAACCCGCCCCTAAATAAGGAGCTAGTCTTTTTGCTCCTGTTTAGAGGCGATTGTTGGAGCATTTTGATGCAGTTTTAGCAAGTATTGCAAAATTTGTGCCCCTGTTTTTTGGGTGAATTTTGGGGGCAAAAATTGGAGGTGCTGAGCAGTTGCTTGGTAGGAAAGAGCTGTCTTTGAGCACATAAAAGCCTGAGTCCAAGTGTAGTGGTTTGGTTGTGGTAGTACAGCATTGTGAAGCCCCTTGAAAGTGGATCACATGGCTCAGTGTGTGCGGTATTTTGGGTGGCTTTGCAATTGAGTAGGAGCACATAAGCTTCTAAGTTTCCTGTGAAAGTTATTTTGCCAACAAAGTTGTAACGCAGTGTGGTTAGTAGCGGTGAGGTGCCAAGATTGCTAGGGTTCAAAAGGTTTTTTTTATATATTGGGCTCTGCAAGAATGCCAGGTGGCGATAGGAAGGGTGCGAAGCCTGCGTGGCCTGGTGTTGATATAGAGGCAATGATAGAAAGGCCGAGAAGAGCAGGGGTTGCACCACGGGTGGCATTTCCCCCAGTGAAGAAGCATGGTAGTATTCAAGGGGCAAGTAGTAAGGTGGGCATGGACCATAGGAAATCCCTGAGGTTGTGCCAGAGGACAATGTAAGTGATGTTGAAGGCCAAGGAAGCTCTCCTGTAGTTATAGTCCCGGTGGTGAACAACAGCATTGCTCAGAACAGTAAAAGTTGCATGGCAATTGGGGTCACACCAGCAGGCAGCCCGGGCAGTCGAAGTTGGCAGCTAATTTGGCAAGTGTTTTGCCATGACTTTCGAAAGTAGGGGTGTTGTCTGCATCTTTAATAGGGGTTGCCTTGGCAGGTGTAGGGGAGAGAGGCCACATTGAAAGGGCCAGGTGGCTTTTGACCCATCTGGATTGTGTAGAAGGACAAGGTGTGCGGGGGCAGGCAGGAGTTGATGGTGCAGTAGAGCTTTGGAATCTTTCCAGGAATTGATGGAAATGTTTGGGGTGCCTCTGGCACAAGCAAAGACCTGTACAACACAACAATTGAATTCCTAGGGATAGAATTGGATTCTGTTACAGGCGTGTCTGGATTTCCAAAGGAGATGGTCAGGGCGTTCACAAGGGCATTGGAGGAATATCTGGGAGCCAAGAAGGTGACACTATATCAGTTGTGGGTGGTAGTAGGGCAGTTGAATATTTCATTTCACATCATACCCATGGACTAACCATTTTTCAGGTCAATAGTGCAGGCCATGTCTGGTCTGAAGTTGAGGCATCACCATATTAGGTTGTCAAATGAGGACCCCCAGGATATAACAACATGGAAAAGAATTTTGAGGGATTTCAATGGGACAGTAGTATTGCCAAGCCCCTCCAAGACCAATAAGGAGTTAGGTCTGTTTACAGATTTTGTAGGCAGTGCAGGCTTTGATGCTATTTCGGGTGCATCTTGGTGTGCATAGTGATGGCCAGGAGACAGGGTGGAATATGGTTTGGTGGCGAGCATTGGCTCCCTGGAGCTCTTCCCCATTTTGTTGGCCCTCACAGTATGACCTGAGCAGTTCCACAATCAATCAGTGGTATTCTGACCAGACAATATGACTGTGGTAGAATGCATTAATCAGCAGGTGGTCAAGTGTAAAATTATTATGAGATTATTGAAAGAAATCATAGCGCTATACTTGAGGCTGAGAGTCAATTTTAAATCAAAACATGTGCCCGGCATATTGAACAGTGCAACAGATTCTTTGTCTTGTTTTAAGATGCAGGCTTTCAGGTATCATCGCCCATAAGCAGCAGAGTTCCCTTCATCGTTCCCAGATCAACTATGGTGGCCTGGTGGCCCAGTCTACCAGACGTTGTGGTTGCCAGTTTAGGGTCCAGGATGAGGCATGCCTGTAAGAAGGCATTTTACACACATTGTAGGTGTCAGGAAGGCACGGTGGTGGAAGAAGAGTTTACAACTGAGTCGGTAATTGCATTCCTTCGAGGCCCTGAGAGGGGCGTGGTGACCGGGGTCCTACACCAAGCATCATGGTACAAAAACGTTCCTAGTTCAAAGGGCACTAAAGGGATGATAGAGATTAGAGGGATGTAGGCAGGACTCCATGTGCCCCATAAACATATTGAAACTAGCAACTATCATGGCCAGCCTTGACAAAGTGTGCAGGTCTACAGACGAGGTATGCCTTTTCAGAGCAGCCTTCAACCTAGCATGAAATGGGGCCTTAAGGTTCAGGGAGCTGGTGGCGAAGAACAAAAAAGACAAGAGTGGGGGTATGCAGCTGGCGGATACACAATAGTGAAATGACTCTTTGGCGGTCACCATTACCCGTTCAAAGACCAATCAAATGGATAAGGAGGTTACATACTCAGCCCCGGGGAACTCAATAGGACCATGATACTAGCAGGCTTGGATCCCACTGAGTATAGTTCACATTTATTTCGGATTGGCCCAACCACCGTAGCGGCAAGCATGGGACTGGCGTGAGAAATAGTTCAAAGGATAAGTAAGTGGAAGTCTGACAGCTGCAAGCGCTTTGTGAGATTAAACATGTTGTGAATATTTTGACATTAACATTTTTCTCTTTCCTTCATGTATTCTCCTGTCATTAAAGGTGGAAGACATGGTAAAGTGATTTGCCTGCTGGATACCTCATTGCTTCCTGTTAATGGGGGAGCAAGAAGTATTACAAACGTGCTGGCGTTGGGCAACTCTTATGTGAGGTGTACAAAGATTTTTTATTTGGCAGGTGACAGTGACACGTTCAAGAAAACCTAGATATCAGCTGACTTTCCATGGACAAGTGGGAGCTATGGTTGGCTTGGAGAACAGCGATGGACAAAATGTTGCCCCAGAGGCTTACGCTTCCAGGGATCACAATTGTGCATTTAGGAGGTAATGACTTGGCCAAGCTATGGCGGAAAGACTTTTTTGAACTGATTGTCACTGAAATGTGTGGGCCCCAAAAGAAATTTCCTAAAGCCATAAATGCATGGTCCAACATTGTCCCGAGGAGGTATTGGAGAGGTGACAAGTCAGTCAGTGCCCTCAACTATTCAGTTTATCATGCATATCTCATGGGTGCATCAAGGGTGTGCTGCTTTTCTTACAAGATGTACTACACCTATCAAAGGAAGGTAATGAGATATTTCTTGATAATTTGCTGGCTTAGCTAGGCCAATGAGCACTGTGCGGGGGGCAGATAATAGGTGAACAATGCTGGCCTGTGACGGGTGAGGTGAAGATTGGTGGGGACGCTTTGGGTCCCTTTACGACATCCTTTTATATCACATTCACATCAGTGTTACTGGACCATCCAAGGGTTGCTGGCAGCAAGTCAAAAGGAGGTCCCAGCGGCACGTGGGGTTCAGGGCAGTTGCTGACAAGAGGTCCTTACCTATCAAACACCCACACATGCACAGTTGGTGCGAGCCAGCATTGGGCCTTGGGGGACAAGGAACTTGAGTGTAGGCGGTGCCCTTGGCAAGGATCCTAAGGGCAGCTGGTCCCCCTGCACAAGAGCTCCCAGTACAAGAAAGGAAAGGTGGGGTCCTCCCAAAAGGAAGGATCCATCCTCAAGAAGGGGGAGGTTTTTCAGAGGAAGGATCACAGAACCAGTCAAGATCACAGTCTGAACAGTTATGTTTTGTTGGTTGCACAGGAGCAAACTATTTATAGTTAGGTAACTCCCATGTGCTAGAGTCTATGTTAACACTAGGTATCACTTGTAAATAAGATGTAAATTAGGTGGTTACTGTGCAAATATTTGATGTCTAAAAAATGTTTTTTGTGTGTTAAGTAAATACAGCAGAGGTCTAATGACCCCTAACCCAAAAAGCAGCTGGTCTCAGGCATTGTCTTTGCATGGATGTTTTGATGGGGAATGGTAGGCACCCATGGGACATTGGTGACTCCCTGGCCATATCACCAGGCTGCAATTTCTACTGTGCTGAAATCTACATGGCATAAATTTCTGCACAATGGAGAATACAAACCAGTGTGCTAATGCACACTTTTTTTTAACAATGCTGTGAAAAAATGTTGCCCTGGGGAGAAAGAAATTCCCTTACATCCCCACTAAATCTGCGGGTGATCCGTTCCCTTTCCCATCCTGGAGAGTAAGTAACTCCAACCATTGGCAGGAGTAACTTTCTGATTATTTCCAGAATGGGAAGGGGGCAGATTACAGTTTGCGAATGCTTAGAAATGCACATGCTTCTAAATGTTTGCACAATGACAAGGCACACCACGCCTTGTAACGCCCACAATGATAAATGCATTTACACGTTCCAGGAATCCATTTGTGAATTCCTAGCACGCATACATGAGGTATTGACTGGCGTAAAGGTATCTTTGTGAATATCCAACTAAAAGAGATTCAACTTTCCAATGGAACAAAATCTTCCATAAGTTTAGCCTATTTATTGAATAAGACACAGTACAGAGATCCAAGAAAGATGCAAATATCATTTTCTTTTGATCCAGGTCAACTTGCCTGCATAAAGCTCTCCTCCTTCCAGAATTATAAATGATTTAAGTTTGTTAAAGAATTTGGCACTAGGACCAAGTGGAAAAATTAGTTGGTAGGTCAAAGAATTTTTTGATTGCCTTTCTTTTTAGTGTAGCCACTATTGTTAAGGAATGCCAGTGTATCGAGGATTCAACATCCTAGGCAACAAAGCTTAAAAGGGCTGCTAAAAGGTTTGTCAATTTTCTACACATACTTTAAAAATACAATTTGATAAAAAGCTGTCAACTGTCTGTGACAACAGATCTACTGCTACTTCTACTGGAGTGAATGAGAAAGATGTCTGAATGGGAAAATGGGTAGCCCTTGGAGAGGCCTCCTAGCAGGGTCGGACTGGCCTGTTGGGCGGTCTGGTAGCGCCAGAAGGAATGATCTGGCAGGTTAGAGTGCTGGATAGTTTTTTGGCTGGTGTGGGCCTTTTTATGGTCTAGAGAGATGGTTTTATTGTTGATTTCCCTGATATTTCCACAAACATTTCCTGCAGCAGACACAAATGCATGAAGTCACTCATACCTTCAAAAGCACTGATACCGCATTCAGCATATTGATGTTATGAGAATTAGGACCTGTGTGGTTCTGTGCGGACTCTGAACAGGATCTACGTAATATGTGGGGAGATGTTAGGGTGTGATTAATGGTAAGTACGATGTAATGCGCAGTGTACGAGTATATGCCACTGAATAAAGTAATGCGTAACCGCAGCTCCTGTATGGCTTAACTCATCTGCATGCTCCTGGGCAGGGTAAGACAGTACACAGCATATCTGTACACGTTCAAAACTGCCGGGATTTGCAAATGTGGGCCATTTTTTAAGCCTTCCGATTGATAATGGGGGCCACTTTTATTTTGGTGCCCGGACCCAATTTCTGTAACTGTATGATCCTACCTCGTACATGTATAGGAGAAATCTAGACTGTCCCTATTTTAATACAGACTTTAACAATTTAACTTGGAACAGTGAGTCAAGAGCCTTAACCCAAGTCCTTAAGAGGCATTCCATTTACAATAATGCTGCAACACATACATGAATCATGATTGATGCATCCATCGTCCAGGGCGTGCTTGCCTTCATCCACCCATGCATCCTTACTCTCTCATTCATTGGTCCATCCATCCTTACACTCTCTTTCATTGTCCATCCTGACAATGTTATTCTTCCATCCATGTAACACTCCCAGTCATGGACCCATGTGAGCCCACAGTCATTCATTAGAAATGTACCCTTTCACCCCGCCCCAATATGTTGCATGCATTTGTTCATTTTTCCAGACATTATGATTCATTTGTCCATATGAAGACTCGTATTGTAATTGTGATTGCATTTATATAGCACTTACTACCCCTGACAAGGCATAGAAGTATTTTTCGGTGAGTAGCATGCTACTCCGGAACCCAAAAGTATTAGTGGTGAGTTAGTATAGGGCGATATGAAATTAATTTGAACGGTGGATGTGTGAGTCTGTTAGTTGGATTGAAAAGGAAAGTGGAGGGTTAGAAGAGGGGAGGGTCTCGAAAGTGTTTTTTAGGGAGATCATAGCAGTAAGAAGAGATTTGGGATGAGTAAAGGGGTGGTGGAGGGAGGAGAGTCAGAGGATAGGGTTTAGAAAGGCTTGTTTGGGAGATCTGAATAGTAAAAGAGGTTTGAGATTATGTAAGGAGGGGTAGAGGAGGAAAGGGTCTAGAAAGGTATATTTGAGGGTCCGAGTAGTAAAATGCGGTCATTCATCGAGCCACCCATCTTTACAGCCACATTCACGTGCACCTTCCTGCTATGCCCATGCGCGGTTGCAATGGATTTATAATGTGTTTCTTATATTTATGTCCCTTGTGCACGTGTCAAAGAAACATGAGGTGGGATTGGGAAACAATTTGTTGGCTCCATTCCCTGTTACTATTCGTTCATTCGTTCATTTATTTGCAGTAAGTGCAGGCGTCGCGTGTTTTATGCCCCTGAAGTACAAGACTATTGTAAACGGTTGCGACAGCATAGTGGGGACATGAAGGTGTGAGTTTTGAAAAAACTGCTGCCCAGAACGGTTCCTCCGGCCCGAAGTGCAGCTGAGTGACTTTACAGCGCCTTGGACGTAGAGCGGTTCTGCGCGGCGCTATTACCCCACCTCACCCCGCCTGCAGCATTATTTGATCGGAAGCATCCCGGGACAGACAGATGGTCCTCTGGCCGCTGGAATGAGGATGTGAGGAGAGGACGGGGCCGCTCGTGCCAGCCTCGCTGTCGGGCTGGTGGTGGTCTGCGCGCGGCTGGTGCCCGTGTACTCCCAGGCGGTGATGGGGAGAGGGGAGGCAGGGGCTGGGGAGGCACGGCGCTGAGTTTTAATTAGAATCTCCCTGCTGCCTCTGCCTCTAGTTAGCAGCTCGGCGCTGCTGTCGGAGCCTGGTGCTGCTGATGCTGCTGAGCTTGCGCTGAGAAACGGGCTGGGAGCCCCCTGGATATTTTTCATATTCCCATTTTTTGTTGTTGTTGCATTCCCTCGTCCTCCCTCCACCCCTCTGCTGGATGCGGCTTGGGCTGCATCTCACCTGGGTGCCACATTCTCGCAGCTTCGCCCGGCCAGGATGGAGTCCTCCCTGGAAACAGATCTGTGCAGCGCCCCGGATCCCACTATCGTGCAGCCCTCGTCTTGGAACGGGACCCCCGCGCAGCCCCCAGTTGAGCCCCCGGAGACGGCGCCCTCAGCCTTTCAAGCCATGGACCGGGAGCAGCAGATGAAAATTAGCGAGAGCACACAGTTCAGCGACGGGCTGGAAGACAGAGGTGAGGAGCGGCAACTTCTTATCTGATCCTGGGAGCGTCTCCTCGGAGGTGGGGACTGGATAAATGTCTCAGACTGGCGTATGGAGGAAGGGAGTGGGCCCCTAGCAGGTCTGCGAGCCCAGAGGCCGGTAGGGGGTGGAGGTGAGCGGTGAGGGCGCACTGCATCTTATCTGATCCTGGGCACATGTCCAAGTCAGCAGGGACTGGATACATGTCTTTAACAATGAGGACTGGACTATGGAGAAAGGGAGTGGGCCCTGGCAGGCCAGGTAGCCACTAGCGGCCGGTAAGGGTGGAAGAGAGCGGGGAGGGCGCTCTGCATTGTATCTGATCCTGGACACATCTACTCCGAGGTAGAGACTGGATACATGCCTCAGAAGAGGTGGACTGGACTGTGGGGATAGGGAGTGGGCCCTGGCAGGCCAGCGAGCCCCAGCGGCCGGTAAGGCGGGGGAGAGAGCTGGTGAGAGCGTACTACATCTTATCTGATCCTGGGCACGTGCCCACGTCAGCGGGGACTGTATACACTTATTTAAAGATGAGGTGGACTATGGGGAAAGGGAGTGGGTCCTAGCAGGCCAGCAAGCCTCAGCGGCTGGTAGGGATGGAGAGAACGGCGAGGGCGCACAGCATCTTATCTGATTCTGGGCACATCTCCTCAGCAGAGGGGACTGGCCTACGAGGAAGATGGGACGGTAGGATTCTGGGGCAAGCTAGTGA
This sequence comes from Triturus cristatus, assembly GCF_964204655.1. NCBI lineage: Eukaryota > Metazoa > Chordata > Amphibia > Caudata > Salamandridae > Triturus > Triturus cristatus. Next base: position 1,037,214,865 of record NC_140583.1, read on the forward strand.
CTCGGAAAGGACATTAGCATTGGAAGACAGTGGCGAGGGTCGTAACTTCCTATCTGATGGTGATTCGGGATACATGTCTTGGAGAAGGTGAACTGGCCTATTGAGAAATGGGGTGCCCCCCTAGCAGGCCAGCCAGCCTCAGAGCCCGGTAAAGGTGGAAGAGAGGGGTACATCGTATCTGACGATGGGAGGGTCTCCCTAGTAAAGGTGTTCGGGCCTCCTAGGAAGGGGGTGGGTAGATGCTACAGCAGAGCAGTTGGAGTGTGACAGGCAAGTGTGGTGGAAGTCAGAGGTGGGATACAGCAACTTATCTGATCCTGGACACATCTCCTCAGTAGAGGAGGACTGGCCTAGAGGGGGCGACCTGGGGGCGGGGGGGCTCTATAGCAGCAGTTAAGCCTTAGAGGACTTAGGAGTGGAAGAAAGACATAAGGGCAGCAACTTCTTCCCTAGTTCAGGTGTATCTCCGATGCAATATACTGCGGAGGAGATTCTATAAGTGGCCAATAAGTCTTGTAGGTAGATGGGATGGAAGACAGGCATCAGGTACAGTGACCCCTCATCTGATCCTGGGCACAGCTGCACAGCAAGAATCGACAGGCCTGCAGGGACAAGGGGTAGGGGTCTGTAGATTCTTCAGCAGGCAAGCCCTCTGAAAGCCCGGTGGGGTGGAAGGCAGATATAAAGGGGGTCAGCTTTGATCCCATCATGGGGGCATGCTCAGAACAAGGAGGGGCGGACTGCAAGGACACGGTAGGGTGTGTCAGTAGGCCAGTTCAGTACCTGGGTAACAGAGGAAGAGTCGGATTCCCACCAGGTGTGGAGACGTGACTCGCCCTGCCCCAACCCTAACGACGTTCATAGACACTTCTTCGTAACCCTCAGACTGCACATGTTGCACAAACATCAGGCAGGGGCAGGAACTGATACTGGGGGTCTCTTGGGGGAAACGCTATGAATAATAGAAACTATAAGACCTGGAGATATCAAGCACTATATCACAATACATGGGATTGGGAGAGGGGCAATACAAGCTATTATTATACCCTCAGAAGTAGTTCATGTCATGAACTATCAATACCAACCCAAGTGCTTCCAAATTTAACATTTAAAACAACCCGTCATGTGCAAGACAATCCAACAAAAGCATAAGTCAGAAAAAATGTGTGAAGAATGAGAAAGCATCTCACGTGCGCAACACCAGAGGAGCTGCTGGCTGGTACTCGCCAGTGTGCTCACGAGTTTCTCATCATCGATGACTTTCTCATGGAAGAGTGTAAAAAGAATTGTGTAAAAGAATTTATACACCAAGGGAGGTATATTAGGCAGCCCAAAAAAACCAAAAGAGAAATTCTCGGAAAAAGAAAGACCCGTGTGGTCTTACAAATAAGATTAGGTGTGACCCACGTCTATATTCTGACCCGTTTTATTCCACTCTGTGAGTCACCCCAAGGTTAAAAACACGGTCATGTTCAAAAACCACATTTATGAATGGCCAACATGTTTCATTGCCTACTTAACTTGGCGGCAAATTCATCAGGGCGTCAAGGGACTGCAATCACCTCCCTGGAATAAATCTCGTGAAAGCCAAGGGCCCATATACCAGCTCTCACGGAGTCAGTGTATTAAATGAGCACTGTCTGTTGCTCTATTGGTCCTAATGCCCACACACATCCGTTATTTAGTGGTGCTTAGACCGTCATCGTACGGTAGAAGAGCTCACTCGGTAACTCATTCCCGGAACCGGAACCGGGAATGAGTTACCGAGTGAGCTCTTCTACCGTACGATGACGGTCTAAGCACCACTAAATAACGGATGTGTGTGGGCATTAGGACCAATAGAGCAACAGACAGTGCTCATTTAATACACTGACTCCGTGAGAGCTGGTATATGGGCCCTTGGCTTTCACGAGATTTATTCCAGGGAGGTGATTGCAGTCCCTTGACGCCCTGATGAATTTGCCGCCAAGTTAAGTAGGCAATGAAACATGTTGGCCATTCATAAATGTGGTTTTTGAACATGACCGTGTTTTTAACCTTGGGGTGACTCACAGAGTGGAATAAAACGGGTCAGAATATAGACGTGGGTCACACCTAATCTTATTTGTAAGACCACACGGGTCTTTCTTTTTCCGAGAATTTCTCTTTTGGTTTTTTTGGGCTGCCTAATATACCTCCCTTGGTGTATAAATTCTTTTACACAATTCTTTTTACACTCTTCCATGAGAAAGTCATCGATGATGAGAAACTCGTGAGCACACTGGCGAGTACCAGCCAGCAGCTCCTCTGGTGTTGCGCACGTGAGATGCTTTCTCATTCTTCACACATTTTTTCTGACTTATGCTTTTGTTGGATTGTCTTGCACATGACGGGTTGTTTTAAATGTTAAATTTGGAAGCACTTGGGTTGGTATTGATAGTTCATGACATGAACTACTTCTGAGGGTATAATAATAGCTTGTATTGCCCCTCTCCCAATCCCATGTATTGTGATATAGTGCTTGATATCTCCAGGTCTTATAGTTTCTATTATTGATTGAGTGGAGGGTGGCCTGGGTGATTTTCCCTCTTAAACTCCTCTTTTGAGTATATGGAAACGCTATGAAACCTGGGATAAGAGGGGTGCAGTACCAGCCGCGGTGAATCCCGTGCCACCCTCTGTGCCTCCAACCAGGGTGCTAAGAGACGAGGGGGTATTCAGACCCCACCCTGGTATTAATTAGCCACAGAACTACCCCAACCACCTAACATGTCACTGCCGGTCCCCGTCGGAGCAGGATACCCCGACCTCAGCCGGCAGCCCCTAGGGTCAAGATAAGAATCAGAGGTGGAGGCTACCCGGTGGTCAGTTTCACTCGCGATCCTTCCGGTCTCCTTCCATGCCGGAGACGCTCTGTGCGGAGCACTAATGGAAAGCGCGCGTGCGTGCACAACAGCAACGTATCACTTAGTGAACGACACAGGCAGCTCCTCGCTCCATCAGTGACCCTCCGCACACAGCGCACAACCATCGCATGTGTGAAAGTGCTTCTGCATCCCGTCACACGCTGTGGGGAGTACGAGGGCGGTACCACTTTAAAACTGTATTTCATCACATTGACGTCAGAGACCCACCTATTTATAGCGCGCGTGTTCCAGGGCACAAAAGGAATGTTCATGACGGTAGTCCCTGGTTAAAATGCAAGCATTGGAGTGTAATATTATTATTTTTTTACCCAGTGATTTCACTTTTTTTTATTTGCGCTTTCATTTTTCCTCAGTATTTCACATGGTATTTCACAGTTCTCTTACAGTAGTCCACCTTGAAATATCTCACTGATGTTTTATAAATTAAGGCGCCTGCAGAACGGTTTATATTGAGCGACGGTCTGCAACAAAAGTGATACTGAATGTATCTAAGAAACTGACCCTGTCACCAATCAATCACCAGATCCTTAACAAATAACCATCAACAACAAAAACACGTTTTTGGCAAGGGCACGGCAGCTAATCAAACTTGTTCTCAAAAATCGGTATAGTGCATAGAAGCAGTGTAGCTGTCACAGTGCTGGGAGCTGCTGAACAGCGCTGGACTGTGCAGCTAAGGTCTCTCTCTCTTCAAATTGCTAAAATAGAAGTCTTAGATTTAAACCTTAGGTACTATAGACCCTGGGGGGCATTTTAATTTTCCGGATTTCGTCATATTAATCTGTGGGTTTGAGATGTGATTCTATACATATATACACACCTTAAATTTATATATACACACACACCCATATATATGTATATATATATATATGCATGCATGTGTGTGTATATATGTATGTGTGTATATTTATGTGTGCATATATTTGTATGGATGTGTGTGTGTGTGTGTGTGTGTGTGTGTGTGTGTATATATATATATATATATATATATATATATATATATATATATATATATATATATATATATATATAATTTTTTACATTTCAGTAGCACTGTAGCCATCGTGAACGGGGCGGGGTATGGGACGCCCTGTCGATGACCCTGAATTAACTCCACTCCAGAGAGAAGAACTGCAGATTGCAGAAAAGACTCAACTTTCTCCTCTGGGTTGCCATTGTTGGGTGGCTGGAGCTTTTGCGATTTTCAAACTCAGCAGCTAGTACAGTTGTCGACGAGGTTACTAATTTTAGTGGATTCCAAGGTATGCTTTTGTTTTATGAGAAAAAACGTTTTTTGCTTCAATCCTTTCTTAATTTAATATCAGTGCCCACTGTTGCAATTCGATTCCCTCCGTGGGGGAGTTATATTTAGAAGCAGACCGGAAGGATGCTGCAGCCCTCGCAGATGTTGATCCCAGCAGAGCCCTCCTTGCAAATTGCAGCCGGGATTAGGAAGAGATTCCAGTGACCGCTGCAAACACAATGGGAATTCAGACGTGGCAGTGGCTCGGTCAGACAGCACACATATTAAAAACATCCCTGCAGGTACCGAAGGGCTGGGGCTGTTCCAAAACCGGACACGGATGTCACTGCCCAGATCAAAGAGGGATATTAAAAGAGGCACTCTGAGGCCTTGAAGGGGATTTCTGTTGATCAGCTGCACCCATTTTTACACTGAAACAGGCCTGAATTTGCCTTCACATCAAAAGACATATTAGCACCTTTTCAGGACTAAACCGGTAGGAAAAATATCTACACCGCAGAGACCGTGTGTTAAACGATTGTTTCTCAGGCACATGCGGGGGCAGCCCTTCAGAGCAAGGGTCTTTGACTGTAATAGAGTGGAGCTTAAATAATTGATAAGGCTGACGAAGGGAGGTTGCCCAATGCCGCCCCCCTTGACTCCACAAGCCTGCCTGGAAAACAGCACACATAATTCTGCACTCTATCTATCTATCTATCTATCTATCTATCTATCTATCTATCTATCTATCTATCTATCTATCTATCTATCTATCTATCTATCTATCTATCTATCTATCTATCTATCTATCTATCTATCTATCTATCTATCTATCTATCTATCTATCTATCTATCTAGCTATCTAGCTATCGATCGATCGATCTGCCTGCCTGCCTGTCTGTCTATCGGCCTGTCTGATTGTCAATTTGTATATATTATAATGCAGTCTGCTCAAAACATGTTTTACCTACGCATGGCTAAGTATATGTAATGAAACGAGTTACTCTGTAGTCGATTACATGATTCAAAATTCTGCCCATGCTTATTATGTAGACGAGTTATTACGGAGCCTGTGCCAGATATGTCATCACACTAGACAAGATCGTCTGCCGGGAGTGCTTCTTTCAGACCTGTACACTTACTGAATCAGAAGAGTTGTTTCGTAGTTTATCTGTGATGCATCAGCAGTAATTCCGAAAGAAGAAAGTTATTCTGTAACCCGTCTATGGCAATATTGCGTGTTCCTGCACATAATAAACATGAGTATTTCGTTTGAGGCCCTTCACTAATGCACACACTAAAATGAATATTAACACAAGTAAGTTTTTCTGTAGTGTATAAAATATAATTCACATTTTTTCACTTTGCTATTAATTCATATGTGTCAGGTGCAGCCTTTCTGTAACATGAAGTGGCAGATGATCACAATTCCTATACCAGGTAATTCGACGGATCTATAGTATAGCCTGCATGGCACATAATGCACATTCCTTCACATAGGTGTCGCGTCAGAGGAACAATTCTGTAGTCTGCCTGTAGTCACATTACAGGTATTTCTGCACCTTAGTGTTACATCAGAGGAGCCATTCTGTAGTCTGCCTGTAGTCACATCACAGGTGTTTTTGCACATAGGCGCTGCGTCAGATGAGGCCTTCTGTAATCTGCTTGTAGTCTCATCACAGGTATTTTTGCGCATAGGCGCTGTGTCAGAGGAGCCATTCTATAGTCGGCCTGTAGTCACATCACAGGTTTTTTTGCATATAGGTGCTGCATCAGAGGAGCCATTCGGTAGTCCGCCTGTACTCACATCACAGGTGTTTTTGAACATAGGCGCTGCGTCAGAGGAGCCATTCTGTAGTCTGCCTGTAGTCACATCACAGGTGTTTTTGCACATAGGTGTTGCATCAGAGGAGCCATTCTGTAGTCCGCCTGTAGTCACATCACAGGTGTTTTTGCACATAGGCGCTGCATCAGATGAGGCATTCTGTAATCTGCCTGTAGTCTCATCACAGGTATTTTTGCATATAGGTGTTGCATCAGAGGAGCCATTCTGTAGTATGCCTGTAGTCACATTACAGGTGTTTTTGCACATAGGTCTCGCATCAGAGGAGTCATTCTGTCGTCTGCCTGTAGTCACATTACAGGTGTTTTTGCACATAGGTGTTGCATCAGAGGAGCCATTCTGTAGTCTACATGTAGTCATCTCACAGGTGTTTCTGCACATAGACATTGCGTAAGAGGAGCCATTCTGTAGTCTCCTGTAGTCACATTACAGGTGTTTTTGCACATAGGTGTTGCATCAGAGGAGCCATTCTATAGACTACCTGTAGTCACATTACTCGTGTTTTTGAACATAGGTGTTGCATCAGAGGAGCCATTCTATAGACTACCTGTAGTCACATTACAGGTGTTTTTGCACATAGGCGTTGCGTCAGAAGAGGCATTCTGTGGTCTGCCTGTAGTCACATCGCAGGTATTTTTGCACCTTAGTGTTACATCAGAGAAGCCATTCTGTAGTCTGCCTGTAGTCACATCACAGGTGTTTTTGCACATAGGCGCTGCGCCAGATGAGGCATTCTGTGGTCTGCCTGTAGTCACATCGCAGGTATTTTTGCACCTTAGTGTTACATCAGAGAAGCCATTCTGTAATCTACCTCTAGTCCCATCACAGGTGTTTCTGCACATAGGTGTTGCATCAGAGGAGCGATTCTGTAGTCTGCCTGTAGTCACCTCACAGGTGTTTCTGCACACAGGCATTGCGTCAGAGGAGCCATTCTGTAGTCTGCCTGTAGTCACCTCACAGGTGTTTCTGCAAATAGGCATTGCAACAGAGGAGTCATTCTGTAATCTGCCTGTAGTCACATCACAGGTGTTTCTGTACATAGGTGTTGCATCAGAGGAATAATTCTGTAGTCTGCCTGTAGTCACATCACAGGTGTTTTTGCACCTAGGTGTTGCATCAGAGGAGCCATTCTGTATTCTGCCTGTAGTCACGCCACAGGTGTTTCTGCACATAGGCATTGTGTCAGAGGAGCCATTCTGTAGTCTGCCTGTAGTCACATCACCTGTTTTTTTGCACATAGGCATTGCGTAAGAGGATCCATTCTGTAGTCTGCCTGTAGTCACCTCACAGGTGTTTCAGCAAATAGGCATTGCGTCAGAGGAGCTATTCTGTAGTCTGCCTGTAGTTACATCACAGGTGTTTTTGCACATAGGCGTTTCATCAGAGGAGCAATTCTCTAGTCTACCTGTCGTCACATCACAGGTGTTTTTGCACAAAGGCGTTGCATCAGAGGAGCCATTCTGTAGTCTGCTTGTAGTTACATCAGAGGTGTTTTTGCACATAGGCGTTTCATCAGAGGAGCCATTCTGAAGTCTGCCTGTAGTCACATTACAGGTGTTTTTGCACATAGGCATTGCGTAAGAAGATCCATTCTGTAGTCTGCCTGTAGTCACCTCACAGGTGTTTTTGCACAAAGGCGTTGCATCAGAGGAGCCATTCGGAGGGGCGTGGCCAAGATGGCCGCCACGATGGACGCGTCCTGCTAGAGCTCCGGGATCGGGCTTTACCCTCGCCCGTTCTCAGCAAGCCTGGGGGCGCCACATGACAGCCTGAGGCTGTCCGGAGGAGCGGGGAAAACCGGCGCTGCAGACCCGGTAGCGAAGCGGCCCCCGGACCCTTGATGCGGGAGCTGGTCGGGTGCGGAGGAGCCGGCCGCAAAATGGCGCCCGCCTGGTGCTGCCGCGGTCACTGACGATCGGCGGTCAGGGCATTGGCGTAGATCGATCCCGCTCCCCGGCTACATATCACGGGAGCAGAGTGCCGGGAGCGGGCTCCGGAGCTACAGAGGTGCTGGTGGGCTGCCCGTGAGTCCCCCCCCCCCCCTCCCCCCGATTGGCAGACATTGCTGGCGACGCGGAGCGCGGACGGCGCTGATGAGAGGAGTGATTCCCCGGGGGGTGCGGAGATTGTAGACGCCGACCAACGAGGACTGCCTTCGCTGTCACCCGGTGCGGCGGAGTGAAGACCAGAGAGGGACCGGGAGACGGCCGTGCTGCGGAGCCTGAGAGATTGGGATTCAGGTGGGCCCGCGCGGCGGCAGTCCGGTGTGACGGCAGCGCGTCCCCCCCCCCCCCGGGGGGGTGATACCCGTGCGGGGAGGCCTCGGATGCTGATTGCGGTGGTGCCTGCCTGGCCTTAAGATGGCGGCCAGTGGCGCCCCGGCCTATTGACTTGGAGGGCAGATCGGCGAGGGAGGTGAGCGCCATCTGCTGAGGCCCGAGGGTGCTGCCCGGATCCCGCCCTGACGGTGGAGGAGATACCGAGAGGTGCCTGGACTGCCGGGCCCCACTGACCCGGCGGCGACATTTGGCCCGGGGACACGCGGCGCAGAGCACTGGCCGCAGGAGACAAGGGCCTGGTTGCGACGCCGTGGAAGGGGGCCTCCACTGCCCGGGCGATTGATCTGCCCCCCGCGGCCCCGCTTGCCACACGAGTGACACGGCCCGAAGGTACTAACAGTTGGAGGTAGGCAGAAGCGGAGTGCCGGGGGGTCCGGTACCGGCCGCGGCCACATCTCGCTCAGGCACTGCAATCGGCCTGCACCTGCAGCGGCCCTCCGGGTGGGCGCCATGGGCAAGTCCAGGACAGGGCAGTCGGCCCCGGGGATGGCGTCGGGGGTCCAGGCTGGCGCACGTGGAGGGGCCCCGGCAGCGGCTGGATCAAGCGGAGAGCCCTCTTTGTCGGTCAAGCTGGATCAGGTCCTGATGGCGATTGAACAGTCACGACTCTCATTGGAGCAACAATTGGGCACCCTAACCACGGACGTCAGTCTCCTCCGAGATGACCACCGGAAGCTAGCCGATAGAGTTGCAGACAACGCCAAAGCAGTCACTGACATCCAACCTATGGTGGACGCACACCGGGACTCGATGCAAGCTTTGATGACTCGCATGTCCACCATGGAAGAACGCGTTGATGACTTGGAGGGGCGGTCTCGGCGCTGCAACATCCGAGTCCTTGGGCTGCCGGAAGGAATCGAACGGGCCGATGCGGTGGAGTACATCGAGACCTGGACGAAATCATTCACCCCTGATGACGACCGCACGGCCTACTTCTCGGTTGAGCGGGCGCATCGCGTGCCGGCTCGTCGGCCGCGGCCGGGGGCCCCACCTCGCCCGATGCTGGCCAAGTTCCTCCATTTCAGGGACCGAGATGCGGTACTACGAGCGGCCAGACAGGCGGGCCCACTACGCATCGAGAATAAAACCGTCATGATCTTTCCCGACTACTCCCGGGCGGTCCAACGCCAACGCGCATCCTTTGTGGAGGTGAAACGGCGCCTTCGAGCTGAAAACGTACAGTACTCTCTCCTCTTCCCGGCCCGTCTGAAGATTATCCACGGCGGTGTCACACACTTCTTTACGGCGCCGGAGGAGGCGCACGACTGGGCAGACCAGAACTGTACCGGGGCCCAGAGGGCTGGGCGCCCTGTCGAACAACGAGCAGATGCAGGAGGACGCAGGAGGCAGCGCTCACGGAAGAGACACCGCCCTGGTACCCCCGGGGGGCCGGCACGCACTCTGGGGTCACCGGACTTGGAGCAGATCGTCCAGGAACGGCGCCAGGCCCTCAAAGCGGCGGCGGGCCTCTGCCCGGCCTCCCCGGCAACGGACTTGGAGCGGGCTCCTCACGTCTTCACGTCAGAAGAAGAGGAGGACAGTGAGGCGACACAGTCCGGGGTGGACTCGGGAGCCCTGCCCTCAGTCACCCCGCGGACGGCGGACGACCTGATATGACTGGCTCTGTGCGGAGGGCCGCACGTCTGCGGCCCGAGGTGATGCTCCCCGCCCCATGCAATTGCAAGCCCGGCGCCTCTGGCGTTGTCCCTGCTGCCCGGGGCACTCTCTCCCCCCCTGAAGTGCTCACTTTTTCCCCCACTGGCTAGCCATAGATCCTGCGCATAGCCCGCTTGTAGAGCTCAGGACGGACGCCAGCCGACCCCCCCCTTTTCCTAATAGGTTCATGCTCCCCTGCAACATGGGAGTTAGTTTGGACGTGTCGCGCTTGACGATAGGTCCCGTGTGTTGGGGCACGTTATGTTCGCCTCACCCTTGTTTCCCTTTCCCCTTACACACACCCCTTCTGCACTGTGTCCCTGCCCGCGCGCCGATGAAAGGTCATGCTGCTGCGCTGGATTCGTGGGGGTGGGATAGAGGGATTGGCACTGGGGGGGCCCTTGGGGGTCCCGGGGGACCAGTCCTGAGACGCACGCTGGGCACATGTCCTGATGGCGCAAGCTGGTAGAATAACATTCCTTACACTAAACGTGCGCGGCATGCACACAGCGCGCAAGCGGTACTCCGTCTACGCATATCTCAAACGTCACCAGGCACAGATTGCACTCCTGCAAGAGACACACCTAGCGGCGGGGGAGGTGACAAAGCTGCGCGGGCGTTGGCGGGGGACCCTTTATGCCACGACTTACTCTGCATTCGCGCGTGGTGCCCTCATATGGGTGCGCCCGGGAGTCCCCTTCCAGGAATTGTCCCACGTAATAGATCCGGAGGGTCGTTATGTATTGTTGCTTGGCCGGTTAGACGGCCAGACGATCTTGCTGGGCAGTATCTATGGGCCAAATGTCGACCAATCCAAATTCTGGGACGCGCTCTCCCATCCCTTAAGCGCATACACGCAGGCACCATGGCTCCTGGGGGGCGATTATAATTGCGTACAAGACGTGAACCTGGACAGATCTCATCCGCCCCTCCCCTCTTCCCCCGTTGTAACGCAGGCGAAACGGTTTACCACATGGATGCGTCATTGGTCCCTGGCGGATGCTTGGCGGCTTCGGAACCCCACCGCTAAACTTTACTCGTTCCACTCCAGGCCGCATGACCTTAGAGTGCGCCTGGATTGTTTCCTCGGTTCTCCCACCATCCTCCCTGCTGTTCTGGACGCGGATTACCTGGGCAGAACTATTTCCGACCATGACGCCCACACGATCACACTGCAATGGCGCCCGCCGCACCCCCCCGTCCCCGCCTGGCGCCTCCCTAGGGACAGTCTCGAGGACCCGGTCTTCCGGCAAACCGTAGCGGACCACATCAGTCACTATTTTAGGGAAAATACTGGCACTGCCAACACCCGAGCTTCAGAATGGTGTGGAAATATGGATTTTTCCGATCAGTTATGTCCCCTATCTTGGACCCCAACGGTTCTATGTGCATGTTACAAGTACATGTATGTTCCCTCCTGTTCCAGTTATGAAGACGCAAATACATGTGCGTCCACCGTTAACATGTCCTCTTTCAGATCCGCCATGAATGGGTCGGATATTCCATTCCTAAGTACGAAAGGCCACCGCCTTTATATAGTTCACTTATGCCATTTTACAGTCCAGGCAAGTAGGCCCTGATTCTGTCATCAAACTTTTCTTGCTTTCTGTCTCTGAAGCTCCAGTCTGAGCCTGCATCTGTGACCATGAACTTTGTCTCATTTCTCTGCGCGGCTCACGGTGCCTGACATCAGCTTGCTGCTTGCCAAGAACTGTATTTCACCTTCGAAATTGTCTGCTCCGCTCCCTGCCCAATGCATTCCTGTCTAGTAGTTTAAGTAAACATTCTTCCAGCTACCGAGCAAAGGCCCGGTTTCTCTGTCTTTATGCAAGTAATTCATAGCCCCGTTACTATGGAAGATTCCTGCCCTCGCATCTAGTGTAGACACTTAGACGCTTGTACACGCACTAACAGTCAGTATAGTCAGTATAGAATAAGATTCTACTCCAAGAAGGCCTCTCTTTTGGATAACATAGTTCTTTAAACATAGGATGTTAGATATGATTTGGGATTAGGTTGACTTGACCCTCCAGACATCTGTCGCCACATGTAGAGCTAAATGTCAAGTCCCCTTCACCCCCTAGTCGCACGTCAATCATACGTCATGCTGCTGCGCGCGCATCTCTGCCAAATATTTCTGCTGACATTGCGAAATTATTTCATAGGTCCACCCATATGTGACATCACAACCAATGACGTTTCCTTGTTACTCCCAATTACGCCTCCTTCAGCTACGCATGTGAAATGTTATCTTTGCTATCAATTGTTACGCCTCTTGCATTTGCTTCACTGTAATGCCTATTGTATAAAAGTGATTAATTATCAATAATGTATGTACTTCACTTCCTGAACCTTCGTGGTGATGGAACTTGGAGGCCACGATTCGAATCGTTCATTGGAATAAAGCCCAATCAGAACCTCTAAATACCACGGATTCTGCCTCTTATTTTATTGAGCTATTTTTATTATGTTCTGTATCAAATTAAGTCCCGGTAATTAAATTATTTACCACATGAATGGCGCCCGAACAGGGACACTTTCTCATCTCACGCGCCGGCGGTGCGTTGCAGGCCCGGTCTCCTGCCACAGCTGGACGGACAACAACGCGTACCAGCAGGATTTCCTGTATCTCCCTCCGGTCAAGCGGGGGCGACTGAGGCTGCGATCAACACCCAGACGAGGCGGTGAGAAGTGCGAAGTATCCCGACCAGAGCCTAGCTGAGAGAGCAAGATCCGAGGTATACAGAGGCCCACCAGGTTTCCGATGTCCTGAAGTGTCCGAAGTTTTCGAGTCGAGTCCAGTCCGGTCCAGTTCAGTTCAGTTCCGTTCCGAGGCCTTCCGTTCCGAGCTACCCGGTGAGTACCATTACTGGGGAGGCGTTCTGGCGTGCACATAAGTTGTGCCGGTCCAGACGGGTTTGGGTACACAAATCCGGTCTGCACTGTTTTAGCAGTGTATCTGTACTGTTTAGCAGTATATCTAGTATATCAAGTATATAAATTCAGAATAATTCAGTTAATGCCGAGTATTATGTTTAGTGATTAAGTTTTCTTAGATCATCGTCATCATCATCGTTGCTCATTTAAATGTTAAATGTTAAATGTATTAATATGTCCTGCATATTGTGGTGTGAATGACTGTTCATTATCGTGGTTTATTGTATTAAGTTTGTTCAAAACCAAGTATCAGATCAGTTCTCAATATGCCGCTCTTTTCGAAACTAAGACAGATCACAACTAAAAAAGGGGTACTCGAAGAAGCTGTTCCCATTCCTCCTAGGGACACTCCAGGGTACTTCATGTATCATAAACACGGCTTAGACGCTATATTATTTCTTGATCTATGGGTAGACTACACTAAGGAATTACCAGAAAGTCAGAGGTGGCCCGCAGCTGGGACCTGGGATACAGATTGCATCGTGAAAGTAGAGGAAGAGTTATGGAAAAGGAAAGCTAGACAGTCACAGAAAGACGCCGTTGAGTTATGGCGTAAAGAATCGTATAGACGTACAGAAAAAGCACGTAGACAGGAAGAGAAGAGTAAAGAGAATTCAAATAAAGTCCGAGAAAATCTATTAATTGAAGAAGGTACACGAGTGAAATCAGAACAAGTAGACAGACAAAGAAATGCCCTTATGAAGGGTATGTATCCCCTTCTGGCCGAGGGATTACCTAAGGCTACTCCGGGGATACCAAAAGACTTGCCACCCCCATTATTTCCAATAAAAGTACATCCTAAGGGGCATCCTAGAACCGCAGAAGATGTTTTTCTTTCCTCATATTTAGATGACGCAGCTCCCGAGTATGCTAACCCCGCCCCACATAGACCGTCGGCCGGGGAGGTTCAACGCCAAGATCCTGTATCTGTATCTTTACAACAACAAAACCTGACACAAGTTCCGGCAAGCACGTCCGTTTCCACATCTGTTCCTACAGCTACTTCTATAGCTGTGTCCACACCTATAGTTGCTGTATCACGTTCTACGAATCCTTTCACGCCCGATACTCCAGACGGGGCTACTGGAGGTGCTACCAATATTTTTTCTACGCCACCCAGAGTAAATAAACTTACCTTTCAAGAGTCAGCACATCCACGTACCCCCAAACTCATAAATTCCCGCACGCTTAAGGAACTTCTTATAGATTGTAGATATGACCCTGTGCCCGGCAAAGAGGACGAAATGATCATGGCATCATTACGTATCAGACGGGCCGCGGTGTATTTAGGGAAGTTACCAGGAATGACTGTGCATCTAGATAATATATATCATTTTGTCCAAACAGGGCGAGATTCTGAAAGTATTAACAGAGCTATGGAATACCAGAGAGTGGAGATACAGGGGGAACTGTTACGTTTCCTCATAAATTGTGTGATCAGAAATCAAGACCGACCGGGGGTAGACCCGGAAACAATGGAAACTCTTACCAGATGGAGCCAGAATATATCAGAAGGGAGACATGATAGGCAAAAATGTATAATAGCCATGTGCAGAAAGATCCGTAAAGAAATAGAACGCCTACACGAAGAGAGATTAGCGGTAGACCAGTTTGAACAAAACGAGGAGGAGGAAGGATCAGGACTGTCCACAGGACAGTCAGAAACCATAGCCTATGTAGGTAGAGGAAGATCTTGTAATAGTACTAGATGTTTTACTGACCCGATACGTCCGATATGTCCAGATAATAACAGGAATTCCCAAACACCTATATTAAATATGAGGTCCCCCGAGCATTCGTTCCAAGCCGCTGACAAATTACTGCGAGAACGAAGGGGTTATCATTTACTCGATTCTATGGATGAACAAGAATTAGCCAGGTCAGCCGTTCATTGGGTTGACAGTCCCGGAAAATATGGTGATGATACAGTAGCACACACATTTTTGAACCTCACCCCAGATGAACAGCGTTTAGCTGGGATTTATATGATTCAACAACTTCTTATACTTTATCAAAGCCAACATTCAGATCCTGGTCCCTTACCTGATATATTGACTGAATTACTCACGAATAGATGGAGAGGTTCAGGTACTAAGTTAATTAAGGAAATACTAGAATCCAGAAAGCAGTACATTCTTTTTGTATGTCCAGAACATGTTTCACTGCCCATCAAGGAAAGACCGATGTATTACATGGACAGACAGAATCCCTTACGAGAGGTACACCCAATAAAGGGCGAGGACAATCAGTTTAAACGTGTATATGTATATACGCCCATATCAAAAATAGAATTGTTAGAAATGAAGAAAGTGGTACCCAGTCATGACAAAGACCCAGCGGGTTTCCACCGAGAAATTAAAGACATGTTACTCATGGGAGAGTATACCTATCCCGACATTATGACAATATTAAAGGTATTAATGCCTGCTGGCATTTATGAAAAACTCAAGGAAAAAGAGTGGGAGGTAGGCGACCAAAAGATAGATTGGACAGCATTAGAAAATGAAGAAAAGGCCCGAGGTCCAGGTTCGGGGCTTGGGGACAAAACTAAAGCACTACCAGGTTTACTAGTACAGGTACTGCCACGTTTATTAACCACGAAAAAGGAAGACTGGGGTGCAATCTCAGCCTGTAAACAAAAGCAAGATGAAGACACTAGTGATTTCTATGCCCGATTCGAAAAATGTTTTGGTATAAATAGTGGTATAAAAGCAAGTAGCGAGTCATACCCACATCTGTTTGTGACAAAATTAGTTGAAAATTCCTTGCCCCAAGTGAAGAATAGAGTATTAAAATTCGAGAGTACCTGGCAAGGTAATACCCCATCACAAATGTTACAAATGTTACAGTACCATTACAATAGAATTAGAGAGGAACAAGAACATGAACAAAGACGCATGAAAGACACGAAAATGAAAATGCTAGTCTCTCAGACAGTTCCAGCTGAAGGACATAAAAAGGGTACGACACATTCCGGTGAGTCAGCAGGACCTGTAAAAGGGACATGCAACTATTGTAAACAGCCAGGACATTACATACACGATTGCCCAGTCCTGAAGCGTAATATCGCCACAGGTAAAACACAAGAAAGACCACGGCCACCTAGACAGGATCAGAATGAACAAGGAGCACCGCAGCATGCACAGTCCATGCCAGCTCCACAACAGTCTATACAGTTTGTGCCAGCTGCACCAGCGCTGCCGGTTGCTGCCACACAAACCACGACACGACAGCTGTACCAAACCGCACAGTATGACTATCCTGATTATCAACGATACGCATGAACCAGCCTAGAGAGGGAAGTTGACTTACCCCTTATCAAGGTCCCTGTAGACCAAGAAGGACCTTATGTACATAGTGAATTATTAGGCCAAGATAGAAAATTTTTACTTGATACAGGGGCAAGTCGAACAACAATAAAATACAGTGAAGTTCCAGGGGCACCCCTCTCAGGCTCACAGAATATTTCCCTTGGTTTTTCAGGAAAACCTATTGTTAATGAAGTATCACAGCCTCTTCCACTTACGATAGGACCCTTGACCAGAACTACAGATTTATTGCTTACTAAATCATGTCCAGAAAACTTGTTAGGTATAAAAACACTGAAAGCTCTAGGAGCTATAATATGTTGTTCTCCGGAAGGAGTAAGATTGTTTTCACGAGATTTCAAAGGGCACTATGTGTCCCGAGACATGGATTCCCGACTACAGACTTTACCCACACATTTATGGGCACAAGGCCCTACAGATGTTGGTTGCATGAACATTACACCCTATCGAGTCACACTAAAGGCAGGAGTGGTACTACCACGAATGCGACAATACAAGTTACCCCCAGATGCTGTAATGGCTTTACTGCAAATCATTGACGAGCTTATTGCTCAAGGAGTGGTTGTGGAAACAGACTCCAATGTATGTAATTCCCCGATAATTCCGATTCTTAAACGAACAGATCCAAAGGCCCCGCCAGTATATCGATTGGTTATTGATCTGCGCGAATTGAACAAATGCATTGTGCCACAATTCCCTGTGGTCCCAGATATCTCGTCATTACTGACAGCTATTGATTCTGAAGCAACATTCTTTACTGTAATTGACCTCAAGAATGCCTTTTTCAGCGTCCCAATAGATCCAGAAAGTCAATACTTGTTCGGATTTAGTTTAAATGGACGAAGCTTTAAATTCACACGCGCACCCCGAGGATTTACAGAAAGCCCCAGCATCTATAGCCAAGCACTGAAACGAGAACTCGACAGTATCCACATGCCAGTAAACACTGCCCTGCTTCAATATGTCGATGATCTGCTGATCACCGCCCGAAGCGAACCTGAATGTGAAAAAGCATCACTGACAGTTTTACAATTTCTAGCCGAAAAAGGGCACAAGGTGTCCCCTTCTAAGCTGCAATTCTGTGTCCAGCGAGTTGTTTATCTTGGACACTCGCTGTCCAAGGAGGGAAGGCAGCTTACACCCGACCGCATTCAGTTAATAGCTAACATGCCAATACCCAAGACACAAAAGGAGGTGCGGGCTTTTATAGGCCTCACTTCATATTGTAGGCAGTGGATCCCTCAGTATGCATTTCTAGCAAAACCACTCATTCAATTGACAACACAGGAGGCAGCCACATCGACTGTCCTCCCTTGGACTCAGGAACACACACTAGCTTTTGAAAGCTTAAAGAAAGCTCTATGCCAAGCACCTGTTTTAGCAACACCATGTTACAGAAAACAGTTTACACTCTTTGTTACAGAACGAGAAGGTACTGCCTTGTCAGTACTCACACAGGAACAAGCAGGATCACACAAACCGTGTGCTTATTTTTCTAGTACATTAGATCCCGTAGCTCAGGCTTTGCCTGCATGCCTGAAATCAGTGGCAGCAACAGCTTTAGCAATCAGACAAAGCGATGCCATAGTGTTAGGACATCCATTGACAGTTCAAGTACCACATGCAGTAGAAGTTCTTGTGAATAGAACGCAAACACAGCACTTGACTATAGCGCGACTTACAGGGTATGAATTAACATTGTTTCAGCCACATATAGAAATCAGACGTTGTAACACATTGAATCCTGCCACACTTTTACCTGTAATCGGAACAGACCCACTAGCTCATGATTGTATTGATGTTATTACAATCACGACGAAACCCAGACAAGATTTGACAGATGTTCCATTGTCAGACCCAGACCTAACGTTGTATGTAGATGGTTCGTGTATGAGAACAAGTACAGGAGAGTTAGTGGCCGCGTATGCAGTCACAACAGACACTGAAATCATTGAAACAAATTGCATAAATACCTTGTCCGCTCAAGCAGCAGAGCTCGTCGCTCTGACACAAGCCTGTATTCAAGCCACAAATAAAAGAGTCAACATATACACTGATTCACGTTATGCATTCGGAGTTGTACATGACTTCGGCGTGCTGTGGCGAGAGAGAGGTTATTTAACTTCTCACGGTGCCCACATTCAGCACGGACCCCTCATTCATGCCTTATTAGATGCAATACATCTACCCACTGCAATATCAATTATGAAATGTAAAGCTCATACGAAAGTTACTGATGTCATTTCTCAAGGCAATGATCTAGCTGACAGAACAGCTAAACAGACTGCTCAAACTCAAACATCCGACATGACAAACACAAAAGTCCAGACGCCAACACATTGCAATATGGTTAAGGATCCCACTCTTGATGTAATTGACATACAGACACATGCTACACCAGACGAAATAAAGAAATGGACGGAATCAGGAGGGATCCAAACGGACCAGGGATGGATGACGAAGGAGAAATCTGTATGGTTTCTTCCTGATTCAATGGTCCAAGTCATTATTAACACTGTCCATAGTCCGGCACATCTAGGAGAAAAAGCTATGCTAGACAGCATTCAACACATTTGGTTCAACAAACATTTACGAGCAGCAGCTAAACAAAAAGTCCGTACCTGTATGATATGTTGTCAGTTTAACCCAGGTAAAAGCATCCCCGTAGAGCAGGGTGGATTTCAGCCTCCTGATCACCCTTTTGAAATCCTCCAGATGGATTATATCCAAATGGAACGATGTCGAGGATTCAAATATGTTCTCGTAGTTGTCTGTGCTCTTTCCCGTTGGACAGAGGCATACCCGGTTTCAGATTACACTGCCCCGACTACTGCCAAGCAGCTAGTTCGAGAATTCTTCCCACGGTACGGTTTACCACGTGTTGTCTATTCAGATAACGGCCAGCCGTTCTCATCCGAACTAATGAAACACGTTTCACTTCTGCTAGGATATCAGTGGAAGTTTCATTGTGTCCGACACCCCGAGGCAGCAGGTCTCGTGGAACGACATAATCAAACTTTGAAAATCAGATTGTCCAAAATATGTAGAGAAAAAGGTGTCGACTGGGTAGTAGCATTACCAGTTGCACTCTTTTACATGAGAATGGTAGCACACTCTCGAACAGGGCTATCCCCTTATGAAGTGATCTTTGGTAGACCACCAAATATGTGGGGGACGCCTATACCACGTAAAATAACTGATGTTGACTGTAATATGCTGACAGATTACTTGGCTTCTTTGATGTCTGCACTACAATCTTGTCGTTCACAGGTAGCTGCAGCCTTTCCTGACAACACTGAGGTGAAACCCCATGACGTAATTCCGGGGGATCTCGTTTTAGTGAGGAACTTTGATCGAAAGACTCAGCTGGATCCTAGGTGGAAGTCGCCGCAATTGGTCCTGCTCACCACAAGGACAGCCGTGAAGATCGAGGGCAGAAAAGGCTGGATACATTCAAGTCATATCAAGAAATTTCATGGACTACCATCGGATGTAAAGGCCACACCTCGTGTGTCTTCACCCATTGACTCAAAGCTTCCTCTGGTTGAACTTAGTAGTCCGGAACAATATAAATTAAAACTTAGGTCTAACCCGTCAGGCAATTTGATTGTTTAAGTCCTCTCCAAGGTGAAGCGGTTGAATTTGTCTCTGACATGTATCCCTTAGACCTGAATAGAGAAAAAACCCGAAAAATGTTGAAACGACATGCATACTGTAAATCACTGCGTAGTCATTGCACAGTGACGTTATTAATTTTGTTTTTCTTAAGTCTTTTAATAATTATTGCAAGTATATTGTTGCACATATATTCTCCTATTTCTAGACATGTTTATAATGTTACTGCTGAACATTCTTTTAGTGAATTACCTCCGCTTGAGTTGTATTATAGATTTGCGCTGCGCAATAATACGTTTATTAGTATGTTACATCATTCCCATCAGGTTAGCAATGCTACAAATTGTTGGATATGTGGCCGACTCCCTCCCTATCAGAATTATAAAGGAATTCTACTTCTTTTTCCATACCCGTTCACACACAACGGCTCCTGTGGAGCATGGTTTAGTTTAATTAATTCCTTAGATTCAAATTCTGCAGTTTATCAAGACAACTGGGTATGGGGAAATTTAAACTTAGTTTTACTTAAAGTCTGCTACCCTAACAAGGAGGGACTTCCCAAGAGAACAGGAACTGATCTGGAAAATGAAGTTTATGGATTAGGTAATTTTACGCCTAATCTTATGATCCTAAATATCGAATCCGAAGCTACTCCAATTTTGCCCGCCATGTCAGTATTTCCAGTAAAAGGTGAATTATGTGTAAGAAAGAATGGTTCCATACATATGGGCCATAGTAGATGCACCACTGTAATAGAATTCAGTGATCAAGGCAAGTCGACATTTAGAGCTTCCCGCCATTCCTATTTTATATGTGGTCAGACGGCATATGTACGTTTGCCTCTAGATTGGGATGGTACCTGCTACATTGGATTCCTTTTGCCACCTGTTTTTCTAGCTCCTCCCGATTATCACAGAAATACTCATTTAGTACACAATAGAGAAAGGAGAGATCTCCCAATAGTCGATTACACTGAAACAGCATGGGAAAAATACACAGATTTCAATAAAGGTCTCTTTCCCTATATAGGTACCGTTACTAATAGTAAGCTGATACGTAGATTAACTAGAACCCTTGAAGCAGTAGTGAACAAAACCATTTCCGCCTTAGGCAATTTAACAGAAGAGCAGTCTGCTATGCGGATTGTTGTGCTTCAAAATCGTCTTGTCCTTGACGTCATCCTGGCCGATAGGGGCGGAGCTTGTAGGGTCATCGGATCAAGTTGTTGCGTATTCATACCAGAAAATTCGCCATCTGTATATAAAGCTATAACCCGCCTTCATAAGATTGTGAGCCAGATACACCAGAATCCAGGCACTTGGACTTGGTCCGGGTGGTTTTGGAGCGTGTTATCAGCCTGGGGATGGAGAGTTCTATCCTTCCTAGGTATTGGCCTTCTTATACTATTCAGTTGCTGCTTATGCTTGCAATGTGGACCAGCGATTTGTGGTCTGTGTGCCACATCGTGTATTCCACCACCAAGATTTCGTTCGTCCCAGAAGAAAAAAGAAGAACAAATGATGCTATATGAACAGATCAATGGATTGATGAAGATTGATATCTCTTGACGGGCAAGTAGGGGACAAGGAGGGAATGTGGAAATATGGATTTTTCCGATCAGTTATGTCCCCTATCTTGGACCCCAACGGTTCTATGTGCATGTTACAAGTACATGTATGTTCCCTCCTGTTCCAGTTATGAAGACGCAAATACATGTGCGTCCACCGTTAACATGTCCTCTTTCAGATCCGCCATGAATGGGTCGGATATTCCATTCCTAAGTACGAAAGGCCACCGCCTTTATATAGTTCACTTATGCCATTTTACAGTCCAGGCAAGTAGGCCCTGATTCTGTCATCAAACTTTTCTTGCTTTCTGTCTCTGAAGCTCCAGTCTGAGCCTGCATCTGTGACCATGAACTTTGTCTCATTTCTCTGCGCGGCTCACGGTGCCTGACATCAGCTTGCTGCTTGCCAAGAACTGTATTTCACCTTCGAAATTGTCTGCTCCGCTCCCTGCCCAATGCATTCCTGTCTAGTAGTTTAAGTAAACATTCTTCCAGCTACCGAGCAAAGGCCCGGTTTCTCTGTCTTTATGCAAGTAATTCATAGCCCCGTTACTATGGAAGATTCCTGCCCTCGCATCTAGTGTAGACACTTAGACGCTTGTACACGCACTAACAGTCAGTATAGTCAGTATAGAATAAGATTCTACTCCAAGAAGGCCTCTCTTTTGGATAACATAGTTCTTTAAACATAGGATGTTAGATATGATTTGGGATTAGGTTGACTTGACCCTCCAGACATCTGTCGCCACATGTAGAGCTAAATGTCAAGTCCCCTTCACCCCCTAGTCGCACGTCAATCATACGTCATGCTGCTGCGCGCGCATCTCTGCCAAATATTTCTGCTGACATTGCGAAATTATTTCATAGGTCCACCCATATGTGACATCACAACCAATGACGTTTCCTTGTTACTCCCAATTACGCCTCCTTCAGCTACGCATGTGAAATGTTATCTTTGCTATCAATTGTTACGCCTCTTGCATTTGCTTCGCTGTAATGCCTATTGTATAAAAGTGATTAATTATCAATAATGTATGTACTTCACTTCCTGAACCTTCGTGGTGATGGAACTTGGAGGCCACGATTCGAATCGTTCATTGGAATAAAGCCCAATCAGAACCTCTAAATACCACGGATTCTGCCTCTTATTTTATTGAGCTATTTTTATTATGTTCTGTATCAAATTAAGTCCCGGTAATTAAATTATTTACCACAATGGGATGCTTTTAAGGTGGTAATGCGTGGCAATTGTATTCGTCATATCGCAGGGGTCCGGCGGGTTCTGGAGGGGGACATACGGCGGGCGGAGGGGGCGCTGGCCGCACTCACCAAGGAGACGGACCCTGCGAGGGCCGCGCCGGCTGTGTTGGCTAATGCTGAGACCGCATACGCCACAGCGCTGGCAAGCATGCGTCGGTTTAACTTCGCGGCGTACGCGGTTAGGGCCCATACGGAGGGTGAGCGGGCGGGCGCTCTGCTGGCGTGGCTCATAAAGCGGGATTCATGCCTCCCGACCATCACGGCCATCCGGGACGTCCAGGGCACCCTGGTGTATTCGCAGGGGCAGATACTCAAGGCCTTCCAGGAGCACTACATGCGCCTGTACGCTAGCCCCCGCCCCTCGGGGTCGGATGCCGCCCCGGCGGCCTTCCTGGATCGTATTCAGCTTCCCCGCATAGACAGGGATACGCGGCTGGACCTCGACCGCCCTCTCAAAGCGGCAGAGATTCGGGGCGCCATGAAGGCGCTAGCCACCCACAAGGCCCCGGGTCTGGATGGCTTCCCCCTGGAATTTTATCAGACGTTTGCGTCCCAGCTGGTGTCCCAGCTGGAATTGCAGTTCCAAGCGGCTCTAGACGTGGGAGTCCTGCCACACTCCATGCGCGAGTCCGTCATAGTATCCCTCCTCAAACCAGATAGAGACCCGCAGCAGCTAGGCTCTTACCGACCCATAACCCTATTGTCGGCGGATTATAAAATCTACGGGAAGGCCCTGGCGGACAGGTATGCCACGATCCTCCCGCTGCTTGTCCACCCCGATCAGAATGGATTTGTGCCTGGCAGGCACACATCTTCAAACATCCGACGGCTGTTCCACGTGCAGGACCAGGTGCGGGAGCGGTTCCCCCGGGCGGCGTGTCTGGTGCTGGACCTCGAAAAAGCGTTCGACACGCTCTCTTGGGCTTACCTATTTCAGGTCTTGCTCCGAGTGGGCGTCGGACCCCAACTGCTGGCCTACACACGGCTCAGCTACACCTCGCCCAGTTCCAGGGTGCGTATAGGCCCTCTCATCTCGGACTCCTTCCCGATCCGGCGCGGTACTCGACAGGGGTGCCCCCTCTCCCCCCTCCTATTCGCGTTAGCAATGGAGCCGCTGGCGGCCATGCTACGGGGGGCGGGCGAAGAGTGGGGCATCCCGATCGGCAATTATACCCACGCAGTATCACTGTATGCCGACGACGTACTCATATACGTCCAGGACATCACGACCGACCTGACCCCAATATCAAGCATCCTGCACGATTTCGCAGAGGCGACGGGCCTCAGGGTGAATTGGGCCAAGTCCACTGTTTATCCCTTGACACCCACCGTGCCCCAGGGTCCGATACGAATCGGAGGCATAGCAGTCTCGTGGAGCCCCCAGGCGGTTCGATATCTAGGCGTTAAACTATATCATACGCCGCAAGATATCTATGAGGGGAATTACCGCATGCTGATGGGTAGTATTCGATCCTTAGTCCATTTCTGGAAGGATCTCCACTTGGCTGTTCCGGGAAAGATAGCCGTTGCGAAGATGATTTTGGTGCCGCGCCTGCTCTATCTCTTCTCCAATCTCCCAGTGGTACCCCCGAGATCCCTGTTCCGGGAATTGGATACCCTGCTCGGGACCCTTATCTGGGGAAACGGCCGCCGGCGGATAGCCCTGGCAAAACTACAGCTACCCCTTGATCAGGGCGGGTTGGCGGCTCCCTCATTCGAGGCGTATTTCCTCGCTGCCCAGCTACAATGGGTGTCGCGTTGGACGGCAGGCAGGGCACAAGAGGAGTTGTGCACGGAGACGGGGCGGATCCCGACCCCAGCGGTCCACCGTATGTTGCTGCCGGGTGCAGCGCCGCCGGCATCCCGGCCCCTCCAAGTCATGACGGCGCGTGCCTGCTTGGCGCGTGTCCATCGACTCAGCCGGGGTATTCCCCTGTACTCCCCGCTGTTACCGCTGGTGGGGCTACCTAGGGGTCGGGCGTACTACACGGAGCAAATGATGCGAGTGTGGACGGATTACGCGATCACAGAGGTGGGGATGTTGTTCTCTGGGGAGGGCCTGCAGCCCTTCGAGGCACTGGTCGAGGACTTCGAGCTCCCTGGGGGCCAATTCCTGCGACATAGGCAGCTTCTATTAGATTGCCGGAGGCAGTGGGGAGGGATTGAAGTGGAGCCCCCTACACACCCGGTCATCCATGCGATGCTGCAGATGGAGCCCGGTCGCCATCTAGTCACGTGGATATATAAAGCGGTGAGGGCCCTGCGGAGCCCTACGTTGGCGACCCTTAGAGAACACTGGGAAGATGACTTTCAACGGCCTCTGCACGATAGGGAGTGGACAAGGGCTTTGGAGTATACCAAGAAAGTGTCCCGTAACTACCGGTTTAAGAACATCCAGCTACATATCCTGCATAGGGCGTATCTAACCCCAGAAAAGTTGCAGAAATATTTCCCCGACGGGGTATTTGGATGCCCTAGATGCCTGGAGCCTGCTGCTTCGTTCAGGCACATGTTCTGGGACTGTCCGACACTCCACAGTTACTGGCACACGATTCACGCTACCCTAAAAACGGTCACAGGATTCCGGGACATGGACACATGGGAGGCGTGCGCGCTGGGAATTCATGACCGGCATAAGCAGCAGAAAGTGGAGAGAAGGTTTGCCTTCCTCATCCTGATCCTCGCTAAACGATGCATTGCCATGCATTGGAAGGCGCCGGGAGGGCCCCCTCTAGCGGCATGGGTGGGGGCTGTCAGGAAGTGGGGCAGAGCGGAGGAAACCACACTCAGAACGGAGGAAGTCCGTGGGATGCGCAAACACCCGATCTCAATGCCCTGGGCCATGTTAATGCACACATTCACGCAGGAGACGGAGGCCGCGGCGCACCCGAGACTGATAGACCCTCTGGGGGCACCCGCAACGCCGGAGTCCATCCCGGGTAGTGCGCAGGCAGGCCAGGCTCCTGGGGTCTCGCAGAGGTTGTCCCCCCGGGCCCCACGACCAGAGCCCTCATAGGCCATTTTTGATGCTCCCGCCCCCCCCTGCCCCCCTCCTCACCTCCGCGTGCGCGACTACCCTGGTCCTTTCCCACACGATGGTCCAGCGTATGAGCGCGCAGCTCCCAGTACTCCCGAAAGGCGACACAGTGCACCCTCCCCTTTCCCCGGTTTCTCCGCCCCCAGTTAGTGCATGGTTACTTAATGGCTGCACTTCCATAGCCCCTGCGACGCCCCTCACAGGGGGGGTAGTCCTACTGCATGACACCCCTGCGGCAAGGCGATTATGGCGCGCTCCAGTAGGGTGCACCCAGAGGCTGGCCCGGGCACACATCTGCAGCCCCACTCAGGACAGCGACGAATGGCTTGAAGGGCCAGAAGGCTGCACGATTGTATGGACGGTGCACGGGTGCACTTGAAATGTAAACCTATGTGATAATGCCGATATCGCCTGTGCCCGTGTGTTATACTATCTATAAATGCCAATAAAGAAAGTTTTCAAAAAAAAATCAGAGGAGCCATTCTGTTGTCTGCCTGTAGTCACATTACAGGTGTTTTTGCACATAGGTGTTGCATCAGAGGAGCCATTCTGTAGTCCGCCTGTAGTCACATCACAGGTGTTTTTGCACATAGGCGCTGCGTCAGATGAGGCATTCTGTAATCTGCTTGTAGTCTCATCACAGGTATTTTTGCGCATAGGCACTGTGTCAGAGGAGCCATTCTATAGTCTGCCTGTAGTCACATCACAGGTGTTTTTGCATATAGGTGTTGCATCAGAGGAGTCATTCTGTAGTCTGCCTGTAGTCACATCACATGTGTTTTTCCACATAGGCGCTGCGTCAGATGAGGCATTCTGTAATCTGCCTGTAGTCACATCACAGGTGTTTCTGTACATAGGTGTTGCATCAGAGGAGTCATTCCGTAGTCTGCCTGTAGTCACCTCACAGGTGTTTCTGCACACAGGCATTGCGTCAGAGGAGCCATTCTGTAGTCTGCCTGTAGTCACCTCACAGGTGTTTCTGCAAATAGGCATTGCGTCAGAGGAGCCATTCTGTAGTCTGCCTGGAGTCACATTACAGGTGTTTTTGCACATAGGTCTCGCGTCAGAGGAGCCATTCTGTCGTCTGCCTGTAGTCCCATTACAGGTGTTCGTGCACATAGGTGTTGCATCAGAGGAGCCATTCTATAGACTACCTGTAGTCACATTACAGGTGTTTTTGCACATAGGTGTTGCATCAGAGGAGCTATTCTATAGACTACATGCATTCACATTACAGGTGTTTTTGCACATAGGCGTTGCGTCAGAGGAGGAATTCTGTGGTCTGCCTGTAGTCTCATCACAGGTATTTCTGCACCTTAGTATTACATCAGAGGAGCCATTCTGTAGTCTGCCTGTAGTCACATCACAGGTGTTTTTGCACGTAGGTGTTGCATCAGAGGAGCCATTCTGTAGTCTGCCTGTAGTCACATTACAGGTATTTTTGCACCTTAGTGTTACATCAGACGAGCCATTCTGTAGTCTGCCTGTAGTCACACCACAGGTGTTTCTGCACATAGGCGCTGCGTCCAGGGAGCCATTCTGCAGTCTGCCTGTAGTCACATCACAGGTGTTTTTGCTCATAGGTGTTGCATCAGAGGAGCCATTCTGTAGTCCGCCTGTAGTCACATCACAGGTGTTTTTGCACATAGGCGCTGCGTCAGATGAGGCATTCTGTAATCTGCTTGTAGTCTCATCACAGGTATTTTTGCGCATAGGCGCTGTGTCCGAGGAGCCATTCTATAGTCGGCCTGTAGTCACATAACAGGTTTTTTTGCATATAGGTGCTGCATCAGAGGAGCCATTCGGTAGTCCGCCTGTACTCACATCACAGGTGTTTTTGAACATAGGCGCTGCGTCAGAGGATCCATTCTGTAGTCTGCCTGTAGTCACATCACAGGTGTTTTTGCACATAGGCGCTGCATCAGATGAGGCATTCTGTAATCTGCCTGTAGTCTCATCACATGTATTTTTGCACATAGGTGTTGCATCAGAGGAGCCATTCTGTAGTATGCCTGTAGTCACATTACAGGTGTTTTTGCACATAGGTCTCGCGTCAGAGGAGTCATTCTGTCGTCTGCCTGTAGTCACATTACAGGTGTTTTTGCACATAGGTGTTGCATCAGAGGAGCCATTCTGTAGTCTACATGTAGTCATCTCACAGGTGTTTCTGCACATAGACATTGCGTAAGAGGAGCCATTCTGTAGTCTGCCTGTAGTCACATTACAGGTGTTTTTGCACATAGGTGTTGCATCAGAGGAGCCATTCTATAGACTACCTGTAGTCACATTACAGGTGTTTTTGCACATAGGCATTGCATCAGAAGAGGCATTCTGTGGTCTGCCTGTAGTCACATCACAGGTATTTTTGCACCTTAGTGTTACATCAGAGAAGCCATTCTGTAGTCTGCCTGTAGTAACATCACAGGTGTTTTTGCACATAGGCGCTGCACCAGATGAGGCATTCTGTAATCTACCTCTAGTCCCATCACAGGTGTTTCTGTACATAGGTGTTGCATCAGAGGAGCGATTCTGTAGTCTGCCTGTATTCACCTCACAGGTGTTTCTGCACACAGGCATTGCGTCAGAGGAGACATTCTGTAGTCTGCCGGTAGTCACCTCACAGGTGTTTCTGCAAATAGGCATTGCAACAGAGGAATCATTCTGTAGTCTGCCTGTAGTCACATCACAGGTATTTTTGCACATAGGTGTTGCATCAGAGGAGCCATTCTGTATTCTGCCTGTAGTCACACCACAGGTGTTTCTGCACATAGGCATTGTGTCAGAGGAGCCATTCTGTAGTCTGCCTGTAGTCACATCACATGTGTTTTTGCACATAGGCATTGCGTAAGAGGATCCATTCTGTAGTCTGCCTGTAGTCAACTCACAGGTGTTTCAGCAAATAGGCATTGCGTCAGAGGAGCTATTCTGTAGTCTGCCTGTAGTTACATCACAGGTGTTTTTGCACATAGGCGTTTCATCAGAGGAGCAATTCTGTAGTCTACCTGTCGTCACATCACAGGTGTTTTGCACAAAGGCGTTGCATCAGAGGAGCCATTCTGTAGTCTGCCTGTAGTCACATTACAGGTGTTTTTGCACATAGGTGTTGCATCAGAGGAGCCATTCTGTAATCCGCCTGTAGTCACATCACAGGTGTTTTTGCACATAGGCGCTGCGTCAGATGAGGCATTCTGTAATCTGCTTGTAGTCTCATCACAGGTATTTTTGCGCATAGGCACTGTGTCAGAGGAGCCATTCTATAGTCTGCCTGTAGTCACATCACAGGTGTTTTTGCATATAGGTGTTGCATCAGAGGAGTCATTCTGTAGTCTGCCTGTAGTCACATCACATGTGTTTTTCCACATAGGCGCTGCGTCAGATGAGGCATTCTGTAATCTGCCTGTAGTCACATCACAGGTGTTTCTGTACATAGGTGTTGCATCAGAGGAGTCATTCCGTAGTCTGCCTGTAGTCACCTCACAGGTGTTTCTGCACACAGGCATTGCGTCAGAGGAGCCATTCTGTAGTCTGCCTGTAGTCACCTCACAGGTGTTTCTGCAAATAGGCATTGCGTCAGAGGAGCCATTCTGTAGTCTGCCTGTAGTCCCATTACAGGTGTTCATGCACATAGGTGTTGCATCAGAGGAGCCATTCTATAGACTACCTGTAGTCACATTACAGTTGTTTTTGCACATAGGTGTTGCATCAGAGGAGCTATTCTATAGACTACATGCATTCACATTACAGGTGTTTTTGCACATAGGCTTTGCGTCAGAGGAGGAATTCTGTGGTCTGCCTGTAGTCTCATCACAGGTATTTCTGCACCTTAGTATTACAT
The DNA here is from genome assembly GCF_964204655.1 of Triturus cristatus. Classification (NCBI taxonomy): domain Eukaryota; kingdom Metazoa; phylum Chordata; class Amphibia; order Caudata; family Salamandridae; genus Triturus; species Triturus cristatus. The sequence goes on from NC_140583.1 coordinate 1,037,244,432, forward strand.
CAGAGGAGCCATTCTGTAGTCTGCCTGTAGTCACATCACAGGTGTTTTTGCACGTAGGTGTTGCATCAGAGGAGCCATTCTGTAGTCTGCCTGTAGTCACATTACAGGTATTTCTGCACCTTAGTGTTACATCAGACGAGCCATTCTGTAGTCTACCTGTAGTCACATCACAGGTGTTTTTGCACATAGGTGTTGCATCAGAGGAGCCATTCTGTAGTCCGCCTGTAGTCACATCACAGGTGTTTTTGCACATAGGCGCTGCGTCAGATGAGGCATTCTGTAATCTGCTTGTAGTCTCATCACAGGTATTTTTGCGCATAGGCGCTGTGTCAGAGGAGCCATTCTATAGTCGGCCTGTAGTCACATCACAGGTTTTTTTGCATATAGGTGCTGCATCAGAGGAGCCATTCGGTAGTCCGCCTGTACTCACATCACAGGTGTTTTTGAACATAGGCGCTGCGTCAGAGGAGCCATTCTGTAGTCTGCCTGTAGTCACATCACAGGTGTTTTTGCACATAGGCGCTGCATCAGATGAGGCATTCTGTAATCTGCCTGTAGTCTCATCACATGTATTTTTGCACATAGGTGTTACATCAGACGAGCCATTCTGTAGTCTGCCTGTAGTCACACCACAGGTGTTTCTGCACATAGGCGCTGCGTCCAGGGAGCCATTCTGCAGTCTGCCTGTAGTCACATCACAGGTGTTTTTGCTCATAGGTGTTGCATCAGAGGAGCCATTCTGTAGTCCGCCTGTAGTCACATCACAGGTGTTTTTGCACATAGGCGCTGCGTCAGATGAGGCATTCTGTAATCTGCTTGTAGTCTCATCACAGGTATTTTTGCGCATAGGCGCTGTGTCCGAGGAGCCATTCTATAGTCGGCCTGTAGTCACATAACAGGTTTTTTTGCATATAGGTGCTGCATCAGAGGAGCCATTCGGTAGTCCGCCTGTACTCACATCACAGGTGTTTTTGAACATAGGCGCTGCGTCAGAGGATCCATTCTGTAGTCTGCCTGTAGTCACATCACAGGTGTTTTTGCACATAGGCGCTGCATCAGATGAGGCATTCTGTAATCTGCCTGTAGTCTCATCACATGTATTTTTGCACATAGGTGTTGCATCAGAGGAGCCATTCTGTAGTATGCCTGTAGTCACATTACAGGTGTTTTTGCACATAGGTCTCGCGTCAGAGGAGTCATTCTGTCGTCTGCCTGTAGTCACATTACAGGTGTTTTTGCACATAGGTGTTGCATCAGAGGAGCCATTCTGTAGTCTACATGTAGTCATCTCACAGGTGTTTCTGCACATAGACATTGCGTAAGAGGAGCCATTCTGTAGTCTGCCTGTAGTCACATTACAGGTGTTTTTGCACATAAGTGTTGCATCAGAGGAGCCATTCTATAGACTACCTGTAGTCACATTACAGGTGTTTTTGCACATAGGCATTGCATCAGAAGAGGCATTCTGTGGTCTGCCTGTAGTCACATCACAGGTATTTTTGCACCTTAGTGTTACATCAGAGAAGCCATTCTGTAGTCTGCCTGTAGTAACATCACAGGTGTTTTTGCACATAGGCGCTGCACCAGATGAGGCATTCTGTAATCTACCTCTAGTCCCATCACAGGTGTTTCTGTACATAGGTGTTGCATCAGAGGAGCGATTCTGTAGTCTGCCTGTATTCACCTCACAGGTGTTTCTGCACACAGGCATTGCGTCAGAGGAGACATTCTGTAGTCTGCCGGTAGTCACCTCACAGGTGTTTCTGCAAATAGGCATTGCAACAGAGGAATCATTCTGTAGTCTGCCTGTAGTCACATCACAGGTATTTTTGCACATAGGTGTTGCATCAGAGGAGCCATTCTGTATTCTGCCTGTAGTCACACCACAGGTGTTTCTGCACATAGGCATTGTGTCAGAGGAGCCATTCTGTAGTCTGCCTGTAGTCACATCACATGTGTTTTTGCACATAGGCATTGCGTAAGAGGATCCATTCTGTAGTCTGCCTGTAGTCAACTCACAGGTGTTTCAGCAAATAGGCATTGCGTCAGAGGAGCTATTCTGTAGTCTGCCTGTAGTTACATCACAGGTGTTTTTGCACATAGGCGTTTCATCAGAGGAGCAATTCTGTAGTCTACCTGTCGTCACATCACAGGTGTTTTGCACAAAGGCGTTGCATCAGAGGAGCCATTCTGTAGTCTGCCTGTAGTCACATTACAGGTGTTTTTGCACATAGGTGTTGCATCAGAGGAGCCATTCTGTAATCCGCCTGTAGTCACATCACAGGTGTTTTTGCACATAGGCGCTGCGTCAGATGAGGCATTCTGTAATCTGCTTGTAGTCTCATCACAGGTATTTTTGCGCATAGGCACTGTGTCAGAGGAGCCATTCTATAGTCTGCCTGTAGTCACATCACAGGTGTTTTTGCATATAGGTGTTGCATCAGAGGAGTCATTCTGTAGTCTGCCTGTAGTCACATCACATGTGTTTTTCCACATAGGCGCTGCGTCAGATGAGGCATTCTGTAATCTGCCTGTAGTCACATCACAGGTGTTTCTGTACATAGGTGTTGCATCAGAGGAGTCATTCCGTAGTCTGCCTGTAGTCACCTCACAGGTGTTTCTGCACACAGGCATTGCGTCAGAGGAGCCATTCTGTAGTCTGCCTGTAGTCACCTCACAGGTGTTTCTGCAAATAGGCATTGCGTCAGAGGAGCCATTCTGTAGTCTGCCTGTAGTCCCATTACAGGTGTTCATGCACATAGGTGTTGCATCAGAGGAGCCATTCTATAGACTGTCTGTAGTCACATTACAGTTGTTTTTGCACATAGGTGTTGCATCAGAGGAGCTATTCTATAGACTACATGCATTCACATTACAGGTGTTTTTGCACATAGGCTTTGCGTCAGAGGAGGAATTCTGTGGTCTGCCTGTAGTCTCATCACAGGTATTTCTGCACCTTAGTATTACATCAGAGGAGCCATTCTGTAGTCTGCCTGTAGTCACATCACAGGTGTTTTTGCACGTAGGTGTTGCATCAGAGGAGCCATTCTGTAGTCTGCCTGTAGTCACATTACAGGTATTTCTGCACCTTAGTGTTACATCAGACGAGCCATTCTGTAGTCTACCTGTAGTCACATCACAGGTGTTTTTGCACATAGGTGTTGCGTCAGATGAGGCATTCTGTAATCTGCTTGTAGTCTCATCACAGGTATTTTTGCGCATAGGCGCTGTGTCAGAGGAGCCATTCTGTAGTCTGCCTGTAGTCACATCACAGGTGTTTTTGCACATAGGCGCTGCATCAGATGAGGCATTCTGTAATCTGCCTGTAGTCTCATCACATGTATTTTTGCACATTGGTGTTGCATCAGAGGAGCCATTCTGTAGTATGCCTGTAGTCACATTACAGGTGTTTTTGCACATAGGTCTCGCGTCAGAGGAGTCATTCTGTCGTCTGCCTGTAGTCACATTACAGGTGTTTTTGCAGATAGGTGTTGCATCAGAGGAGCCATTCTGTAGTCTACATGTAGTCATCTCACAGGTGTTTCTGCACATAGACATTGCGTAAGAGGAGCCATTCTGTAGTCTGCCTGTAGTCACATTACAGGTGTTTTTGCACATAGGTGTTGCATCAGAGGAGCCATTCTATAGACTACCTGTAGTCACATTACTCGTGTTTTTGCACATAGGTGTTGCATCAGAGGAGCCATTCTATAGACTACCTGTAGTCACATTACAGGTGTTTTTGCACATAGGCATTGCATCAGAAGAAGCATTCTGTGGTCTGCCTGTAGTCACATTACAGGTATTTTTGCACCTTAGTGTTACATCAGAGAAGCCATTCTGTAGTCTGCCTGTAGTCACATCACAGGTGTTTTTGCACATAGGCGCTGCACCAGATGAGGCATTCTGTAATCTACCTCTAGTCCCATCACAGGTGTTTCTGTACATAGGTGTTGCATCAGAGGAGCGATTCTGTAGTCTGCCTGTAGTCACCTCACAGGTGTTTCTGCACACAGGCATTGCGTCAGAGGAGACATTCTGTAGTCTGCCAGTAGTCACCTCACAGGTGTTTCTGCAAATAGGCATTGCAACAGATGAGTCATTCTGTAGTCTACCTGTAGTCACATCACATGTGTTTTTGCACATAGGTGCTGCGTCAGATGGGGCATTCTGTAATCTGTCTGTAGTCACATCACAGGTATTTCTGTACATAGGTGTTGCATCAGAGGAGTCATTCTGTAGTCTGCCTGTAGTCACATCACAGGTGTTTTTGCACATAGGTGTTGCATCAGAGGAGCCATTCTGTAATCTGCCTGTAGTCACATCACAGGTATTTTTGCACATAGGTGTTGCATCAGAGGAGCCATTCTGTATTCTGCCTGTAGTCACATCACAGGTATTTTTGCACATAGGCGTTGCATCAGAGGAGCCATTCTGTAGTCTGCCTGTAGTCACATTACAGGTGTTTTTGCACATAGGTGTTGCATCAGAGGAGCCATTCTGTAATCCGCCTGTAGTCACATCACAGGTGTTTTTGCACATAGGCGCTGCGTCAGATGAGGCATTCTGTAAACTGCTTGTAGTCTCATCACAGGTATTTTTGCGCATAGGCGCTGTGTCAGAGGAGCCATTCTATAGTCTGCCTGTAGTCACATCACAGGTGTTTTTGCATGTAGGTGTTGCATCAGAGGAGCCATTCTGTAGTCTACATGTAGTCACATTACAGTTGTTTTTGCACATAGGTGTTGCATCAGAGGAGCTATTCTATAGACTACATGCATTCACATTACAGGTGTTTTTGCACATAGGCTTTGCGTCAGAGGAGGAATTCTGTGGTCTGCCTGTAGTCTCATCACAGGTATTTCTGCACCTTAGTATTACATCAGAGGAGCCATTCTGTAGTCTGCCTGTAGTCACATCACAGGTGTTTTTGCACGTAGGTGTTGCATCAGAGGAGCCATTCTGTAGTCTGCCTGTAGTCACATTACAGGTATTTCTGCACCTTAGTGTTACATCAGACGAGCCATTCTGTAGTCTACCTGTAGTCACATCACAGGTGTTTTTGCACATAGGTGTTGCATCAGAGGAGCCATTCTGTAGTCCGCCTGTAGTCACATCACAGGTGTTTTTGCACATAGGCGCTGCGTCAGATGAGGCATTCTGTAATCTGCTTGTAGTCTCATCACAGGTATTTTTGCGCATAGGCGCTGTGTCAGAGGAGCCATTCTGTAGTCGGCCTGTAGTCACATCACAGGTTTTTTTGCATATAGGTGCTGCATCAGAGGAGCCATTCGGTAGTCCGCCTGTACTCACATCACAGGTGTTTTTGAACATAGGCGCTGCGTCAGAGGAGCCATTCTGTAGTCTGCCTGTAGTCACATCACAGGTGTTTTTGCACATAGGCGCTGCATCAGATGAGGCATTCTGTAATCTGCCTGTAGTCTCATCACATGTATTTTTGCACATAGGTGTTACATCAGAGGAGCCATTCTGTAGTATGCCTGTAGTCACATTACAGGTGTTTTTGCACATAGGTCTCGCGTCAGAGGAGTCATTCTGTCGTCTGCCTGTAGTCACATTACAGGTGTTTTTGCAGATAGGTGTTGCATCAGAGGAGCCATTCTGTAGTCTACATGTAGTCATCTCACAGGTGTTTCTGCACATAGACATTGCGTAAGAGGAGCCATTCTGTAGTCTGCCTGTAGTCACATTACAGGTGTTTTTGCACATAGGTGTTGCATCAGAGGAGCCATTCTATAGACTACCTGTAGTCACATTACTCGTGTTTTTGCACATAGGTGTTGCATCAGAGGAGCCATTCTATAGACTACCTGTAGTCACATTACAGGTGTTTTTGCACATAGGCATTGCATCAGAAGAGGCATTCTGTGGTCTGCCTGTAGTCACATTACAGGTATTTTTGCACCTTAGTGTTACATCAGAGAAGCCATTCTGTAGTCTGCCTGTAGTCACATCACAGGTGTTTTTGCACATAGGCGCTGCACCAGATGAGGCATTCTGTAATCTACCTCTAGTCCCATCACAGGTGTTTCTGTACATAGGTGTTGCATCAGAGGAGCGATTCTGTAGTCTGCCTGTAGTCACCTCACAGGTGTTTCTGCACACAGGCATTGCGTCAGAGGAGACATTCTGTAGTCTGCCAGTAGTCACCTCACAGGTGTTTCTGCAAATAGGCATTGCAACAGATGAGTCATTCTGTAGTCTACCTGTAGTCACATCACATGTGTTTTTGCACATAGGTGCTGCGTCAGATGGGGCATTCTGTAATCTGTCTGTAGTCACATCACAGGTGTTTCTGTACATAGGTGTTGCATCAGAGGAGTCATTCTGTAGTCTGCCTGTAGTCACATCACAGGTGTTTTTGCACATAGGTGTTGCATCAGAGGAGCCATTCTGTAATCTGCCTGTAGTCACATCACAGGTATTTTTGCACATAGGTGTTGCATCAGAGGAGCCATTCTGTATTCTGCCTGTAGTCACATCACAGGTATTTTTGCACATAGGCGTTGCATCAGAGGAGCCATTCTGTAGTCTGCCTGTAGTCACATTACAGGTGTTTTTGCACATAGGTGTTGCATCAGAGGAGCCATTCTGTAATCCGCCTGTAGTCACATCACAGGTGTTTTTGCACATAGGCGCTGCGTCAGATGAGGCATTCTGTAAACTGCTTGTAGTCTCATCACAGGTATTTTTGCGCATAGGCGCTGTGTCAGAGGAGCCATTCTATAGTCTGCCTGTAGTCACATCACAGGTGTTTTTGCATATAGGTGTTGCATCAGAGGAGCCATTCTGTAGTCTACATGTAGTCATCTCACAGGTGTTTCTGCACATAGACATTGCGTAAGAGGAGCCATTCTGTAGTCTGACTGTAGTCACATTACAGATGTTTTTGCACATAGGTGTTGCATCAGAGGAGCCATTTTATAGACTACCTGTAGTCACATTACTCGTGTTTTTGCACATAGGTGTTGCATCAGAGGAGCCATTCTATAGACTACTTGTAGTCACATTACAGGTGTTTTTGCACATAGGCGTTGCGTCAGAAGAGGCATTCTGTGGTCTGCCTGTAGTCACATCACAGGTATTTTTGCACCTTAGTGTTACATCAGAGAAGCCATTCTGTAGTCTGCCTGTAGTCACATCACAGGTGTTTTTGCACATAGGCGCTGCGCCAGATAAGGCATTCTGTAATCTACCTCTAGTCCCATCACAGGTGTTTCTGTACATAGGTGTTGCATCAGAGGAGCGATTCTGTAGTCTGACTGTAGTCACCTCACAGGTGTTTCTGCACACAGGCATTGCGTCAGAGGAGCCATTCTGTAGTCTGCCTGTAGTCACCTCACAGGTGTTTCTGCAAATAGGCATTGCAACAGAGGAATCATTCTGTAGTCTGTCTGTAGTCACATCACATGTGTTTTTGCACATAGGTGCTGCGTCAGATGAGGCATTCTGTAATCTGCCTGTAGTCACATCACAGGTGTTTCTGTACATAGGTGTTGCATCAGAGGAGTCATTCTGTAGTCTGCCTGTAGTCACATCACAGGTGTTTTTGCACATAGGTGTTGCATCAAAGGAGCCATTCTGTAATCTGCCTGTAGTCACATCGCAGGTATTTTTGCACATAGGTGTTGCATCAGAGGAGCCATTCAGAATTCTGCCTGTAGTCACACCACAGGTGTTTCTGCACATAGGCATTGTGTCAGAGGAGCCATTCTGTAGTCTGCCTGTAGTCATATCACATATGTTTTTGCACATAGGCAATGCGTAAGAGGATCCATTCTGTAGTCTGCCTGTAGTCACCTCACAGGTGTTTCAGCAAATAGGCATTGCGTCAGAGGAGCTATTCTGTAGTCTGCCTGTAGTTACATCACAGGTGTTTTTGCACATAGGCGTTTCATCAGAGGAGCAATTCTGTAGTCTACCTGTCGTCACATCACAGGTGTTTTGCACAAAGGCGTTGCATCAGAGGAGCCATTCTGTAGTCTGCTTGTAGTTACATCAAAGGTGTTTTTGCACATAGGCGTTTCATCAGAGGAGTCATTCTGTCGTCTGCCTGTAGTCACATTACAGGTGTTTTTGCACATAGGTGTTGCATCAGAGGAGCCATTCTGTAGTCTACATGTAGTCATCTCACAGGTGTTTCTGCACATAGACATTGCGTAAGAGGAGCCATTCTGTAGTCTGCCTGTAGTCACATTACAGGTGTTTTTGCACATAGGTGTTGCATCAGAGGAGCCATTCTATAGACTACCTGTAGTCACATTACAGGTGTTTTTGCACATAGGCGTTGCGTCAGAAGAGGCATTCTGTGGTCTGCCTGTAGTCACATCACAGGTATCTTTGCACCTTAGTGATACATCAGAGAAGCCATTCTGTAGTCTGCCTGTAGTCACATCACAGGTGTTTTTGCACATAGGCGCTGCGCCAGATGAGGCATTCTGTAATCTACCTCTAGTCCCATCACAGGTGTTTCGGTACATAGGTGTTGCATCAGAGGAGCGATTCTGTAGTCTGCCTGTAGTCACCTCGCAGGTGTTTCTGCACACAGGCATTGTGTCAGAGGAGCCCTTCTGTAGTCTGCCGGTAGTCACCTCACAGGTGTTTCTGCAAATAGGCATTGCAACAGAGGAGTCATTCTGTAGTCTACCTGTAGTCACATCACATGTGTTTTTGCACATAGGTGCTGCGTCAGATGAGGCATTCTGTAATCTGCCTGTAGTCACATCACAGGTGTTTCTGTACATAGGTGTTGCATCAGAGGAGTCATTCTGTAGTCTGCCTGTAGTCACATCACAGGTGTTTTTGCACATAGGTGTTGCATCAGAGGAGCCATTCTGTAATCTGCCTGTAGTCACATCACAGGTATTTTTGCACATAGGTGTTGCATCAGAGGAGACATTCTGTATTCTGCCTGTAGTCACACCACAGGTGTTTCTGCACATAGGCATTGTGTCAGAGGAGCCATTCTTTAGTCTGCCTGTAGTCACATCACATGTGTTTTTGCACATAGGCATTGCGTAAGAGGATCCATTCTGTAGTCTGCCTGTAGTCACCTCACAGGTGTTTCAGCAAATAGGCATTGCGTAAGAGGAGCTATTCTGTAGTCTGCCTGTAGTTACATCACAGGTGTTTTTGCACATAGGCGTTTCATCAGAGGAGCAATTCTGTAGTCTACCTGTCGTCACATCACAGGTGTTTTGCACAAAGGCGTTGCATCAGAGGACCCATTCTGTAGTCTGCTTGTAGTTACATCAGAGGTGTTTTTGCACATAGGCGTTTCATCAGAGGAGCCATTCTGTAGTCTGCCTGTAGTCACATTACAGGTGTTTTTGCACATAGGTGTTGCATCAGAGGAGTCATTCTGTAGTCTGCCTATAGTCACATCACATGTGTTTTTCCACATAGGCGCTGCGTCAGATGAGGCATTCTGTAATCTGCCTGTAGTCACATCACAGGTGTTTCTGTACATAGGTGTTGCATCAGAGGAGTCATTCTGTAGTCTGCCTGTAGTCACCTCACAGGTGTTTCTGCACACAGGCATTGCGTCAGAGGAGCCATTCTGTAGTCTGCCTGTAGTCACCTCACAGGTGTTTCTGCAAATAGGCATTGCGTCAGAGGAGCCATTCTGTAGTCTGCCTGGAGTCACATTACAGGTGTTTTTGCACATAGGTCTCGCGTCAGAGGAGCCATTCTGTCGTCTGCCTGTAGTCACATTACAGGTGTTCGTGCACATAGGTGTTGCATCAGAGGAGCCATTCTATAGACTACCTGTAGTCACATTACAGGTGTTTTTGCACATAGGTGTTGCATCAGAGGAGCCATTCTGTAGTCTACATGTAATCATCTCACAGGTGTTTCTGCACATAGACATTGCGTAAGAGGAGCCATTCTGTAGTCTGCCTGCAGTCACATTACAGGTGTTTTTGCACATAGGTGTTGCATCAGAGGAGCCATTCTATAGACTACCTGTAGTCACATTACTCGTGTTTTTGCACATAGGTGTTGCATCAGAGGAGCCATTCTATAGACTACCTGTAGTCACATTACAGGTGTTTTTGCACATAGGCGTTGCGTCAGAAGAGGCATTCTGTGGTCTGCCTGTAGTCACATCACAGGTATTTTTGCACCTTAGTGATACATCAGAGAAGCCATTCTGTAGTCTGCCTGTAGTCACATCACAGGTGTTTTTGCACATAGGCGCTGCGCCAGATGAGGCATTCTGTAATCTACCTCTAGTCCCATCACAGGTGTTTCGGTACATAGGTGTTGCATCAGAGGAGCGATTCTGTAGTCTGCCTGTAGTCACCTCACAGGTGTTTCTGCACACAGGCATTGCGTCAGACGAGCCCTTCTGTAGTCTGCCGGTAGTCACCTCACAGGTGTTTCTGCAAATAGGCATTGAAACAGAGGAGTCATTCTGTAGTCTACCTGTAGTCACATCACATGTGTTTTTGCACATAGGTGCTGCGTCAGATGAGGCATTCTGTAATCTGCCTGTAGTCACATCACAGGTGTTTCTGTACATAGGTGTTGCATCAGAGGAGTCATTCTGTAGTCTGCCTGTAGTCACATCACAGGTGTTTTTGCACATAGGTGTTGCATCAGAGGAGCCATTCTGTAATCTGCCTGTAGTCACATCACAGGTATTTTTGCACATAGGTGTTGCATCAGAGGAGACATTCTGTATTCTGCCTGTAGTCACACCACAGGTGTTTCTGCACATAGGCATTGTGTCAGAGGAGCCATTCTTTAGTCTGCCTGTAGTCACATCACATGTGTTTTTGCACATAGGCATTGCGTAAGAGGATCCATTCTGTAGTCTGCCTGTAGTCACCTCACAGGTGTTTCAGCAAATAGGCATTGCGTCAGAGGAGCTATTCTGTAGTCTGCCTGTAGTTACATCACAGGTGTTTTTGCACATAGGCGTTTCATCAGAGGAGCAATTCTGTAGTCTACCTGTCGTCACATCACAGGTGTTTTGCACAAAGGCGTTGCATCAGAGGACCCATTCTGTAGTCTGCTTGTCGTTACATCAGAGGTGTTTTTGCACATAGGCGTTTCATCAGAGGAGCCATTCTGTAGTCTGCCTGTAGTCACATTACAGGTGTTTTTGCACATAGGTGTTGCATCAGAGGAGCCATTCTGTAGTCTGCCTATAGTCACATCACATGTGTTTTTCCACATAGGCGCTGCGTCAGATGAGGCATTCTGTAATCTGCCTGTAGTCACATCACAGGTGTTTCTGTACATAGGTGTTGCATCAGAGGAGTCATTCTGTAGTCTGCCTGTAGTCACCTCACAGGTGTTTCTGCACACAGGCTTTGCGTCAGAGGAGCCATTCTGTAGTCTGCCTGTAGTCACCTCACAGGTGTTTCTGCAAATAGGCATTGCGTCAGAGGAGCCATTCTGTAGTCTGCCTGGAGTCACATTACAGGTGTTTTTGCACATAGGTCTCGCGTCAGAGGAGCCATTCTGTCGTCTGCCTGTAGTCACATTACAGGTGTTCGTGCACATAGGTGTTGCATCAGAGGAGCCATTCTATAGACTACCTGTAGTCACATTACAGGTGTTTTTGCACATAGGTGTTGCATCCGAGGAGCTATTCTATAGACTACATGTAGTCACATTACAGGTGTTTTTGCACATAGGCGTTGCGTCAGAGGAGGAATTCTGTGGTCTGCCTGTAGTCTCATCACAGGTATTTCTGCACCTTAGTATTACATCAGAGGAGCCATTCTGTAGTCTGCCTGTTGTCACATCACAGGTGTTTTTGCACGTAGGTGTTGCATCAGAGGAGCCATTCTGTAGTCTGCCTGTAGTGACATCACATGTGTTTCTGCACATAGGTATTGCATCAGAGGAGCCATTCTGTAGTCTGCCTGTAGTCACATCACAGGTGTTTCTGCACATACGCGTTGTGTCATAGGAACCATTCTGTAGTCTGGCTGAAGTCACATCACAGGTGTTTTTGCACATAGGCGTTTCATCAGAGGAGAAATTCTGTAGTCTGCCTGTAGTCACATCACAGGTGTTTTTGCACATAGGTCTTGCATCAGAGGAGCCATTCTGTAGTCTGCCTGTAGTGACATCACAGGTGTTTCTGCACATAGATGTTGCATCAGAGGAGCCATTCTGCAGTCTGACTGTAGTCACATCACAAGTGTTTCTGCACATAGGTGTTGTGTCAGAGGAACCATTCTGTAGTCTGCCTGTAGTCACATCACAGGTGTTTCTGCACATAGGCATTGTGTCAGAGAAACCATTCTGTAGTCTGCCTGAAGTCACATCACAGGTGTTTTTGCACATAGACATTGCATCAGAGGAGCCATTCTGTTGTCTACCTGTAGTCACATCACAGGTGTTTCTGCATATAGGTGTTGCATCAGAGCCATTCTGTATTCCGTCTGTAGTCACATCACAGGTGTTTCTGCACATAGGCATTGCGTCAGAGTAGCTATTCTGTAGTCTGCCTGTAGTCACATCACACATATTTTTGCACATAGGTCTTGCATCAGAGGAGCCATTCTGTAGTCTGTATGTATTGACATCATAGGTGTTTCTGCACATAGGCATTGTATCAGAGGAGCCATTCTGTAGTCTGCCTGTGTTAGAACCGGCGGTCTCTAGTTGGCAGAGGTATACACTTCTGACAAATAGGGACCAACCAACTCTAGTCAGGGAAAGGGGATTACACACTCAGATAACCCCTGCTACCCCCTTGGTAGCTTGGCAGAGCAGACAGGCTTATCTCAGAGGCAGTGTGTTAAGCATTTATGACCACCTACAGTAATAAAGTGAATACACTACAGATGGACACGACACAGAAGTTATTATAAAAATAGTATTTTTATATAAGGCTTAGCACAAGACCAAATAACGACAAAAATATACCACAGTCTTAATAAATACTCTTTGGAAGGAAAAATAATAGTTCAAGTAAGGTTTCTTCTTGGCAAATAGTTCTTTAGCAAAGTATTCTTCTGAGCACAGTTCTTTGGCAACAATGTAACCCCCACAGGAGGCACACGACGTCGAGTCTACAAGATTCCCAAGGTTCGGCGTCGACCGCGAGGAGCGCTACGTCGAGCCTGGAGTTGCAACAGACCCCACAATTACAGTACCTTGAGAAACGAAGAAAATGATGATCCACGGCGTCGAGATGTCGGCGTCGAGGTCGGCGTCGATCGTGCCTCGGAGTCGGGTCAATCCGCAGCGGCGCCGAGGGATGTCGGGCCGGAGCAGCGCTCACGGCGTCGAGAAGTGCGTCGAGTCGATGCGATCAGCAGCGGCGTCGGGACGGGGTCGCTTGGAGGTGGAGCCGATACTCACTCCACACTGGCGTCGATACCGGCGTCGAGACGGGGTCACTTGGAGCTGGGGCCGATACCCACTGCTCACTGGCGTTGCTGCTGGCGTCGAGACTGCAGATTTTCCCTTGTGTACTGGAAACAACACTTTCCAGCAATTCAGCAAATGGTGAAGTCCTTTGGCCCTGTGACTTCAGCAGGAGACTGGCACTTCTTCCAGTCCTTGGAGATTTCCTAGCAAGTGTTCAGAGAGTACACACCAAGTTCCTCTCTCCTTGTTCTTTGGCGAAAATAAAGAAGCAGCTTTCAGGTTCCTCCACAGCAAAACAGCACTCTGGCAGAAAGGGGAGGCAAGTCCTTAGATCAGCAGGCTTCTTGTCCTTGGTACAGGTTTCCTTGTCAGAAGTGATCTGAGTTCTTGGTTCAGGGGTCCTTCTCTTATACCCCTTTTTCCCTTTGTTCCCTTTGTCCAAGCAGGGAGATTCCCACCATCTCAGGTTTGTTGTGGGTGTTGCCAGGCAGAGGCACCTGGCCTATTCACTGAGCAGGGCAGGGTCCTCAGCCGCCCAGCAGGAGGCGGAGCCAGTATTGTCACTGGCAGGAGCAGGGCTATCAGTCGCCCAGCAGGAGGCGGAGCCAGTATTGTGTCAGGCAGGGCAGGCTACTCTTCCCTCACTCTATGTGTAAACGCCCCATTCACCCCACACTGACTCACTCAGACCTCTGGAGCCACCCAGCCCCTGACACACACACCAAACCAGCAGAGACCGGTAGATAGTTGGACAAGAAAATAGCCACTTTCTAAAAGTGCTATGTTCAAACATAGAATTTAAAAACCATCCATCCTAAAGGGTGTGTTATTAAATTCTGAGTTCAGGGATACTAAACTCGACATGCTACCATGCTCCCTGAGTCAGATAGATTATAATGGAGTTAATAATCAGTCTGCCCAGTCTGGCCTATTGGAGGCAGGTAGCCCTTCAATAGTGAAACACGAAAAATGGCTGTAATTCACTATTAGGTCATGCCACACACATCAGGGCATGACCTACCTTTTACCACAATGCACCCTGCCCTAGGGCCTACCATAGAGGTCTCTGAAATGTGGCAAAGTGAAGGTTTAGAGACTGGTAAGTAGGTTTCCTTACCAAGTCGACATGGCAGTCAGGGACTGCACGCAGGCGCTGCGGCGGCAGGCCTGAGACACATTTTACACGCTGCTTCTGTGGGTGGCACAACCAGTGCTGCAAGCCCACCAGCAGCAGTTAACTTACACGCCCTTGGCACACGCAGTGCACTAGACTAGGGTCTGAACAGTAAGTCAACCAAGCCAATCATGGTAACACCAATCAATGTAACAATTTAACATAGGGAGCACTTGCACTGTGGCACTGATCAGCAGTGGCACAGTGCCCAAAGCAATAATCCAGCAAAAACATCGTAAACAGAGGAGGCAAACAGAAAAAAATGGAGGAGAGACTCATGCCAATGATGCCAGGTCTAACACGTGTCCCCTCCAGCTGAAATGTGGGGAGAACTACCCTTCACCCAGGGAGTCCTCATCACTAAGGCGGAAAAATCTGGACAGACCATCAGCATTGGCGTGATCTGTACCAGGGCGGTGTTCCACCGTAAAGTCCATCCCCTGTAGGGAAATGGACCACCTCAACAGCTTTGGGTTCTCACCCCTCATCTGCATTAACCATCTGAGGGGCCTGTGGTCTGTCTGAACCCGGAAGTGAGTCCCAAACAGGTAGGGTCTTAGCTTCTTCAGCGCCCAGACCACAGCAAATGCCTCACGCTCTATCGCACTCCACCTTTGTTCCCTGGGAAGTAACCTCCGGCTGATGAAGGCTACAGGTAAGTCTCGGCCCTCCTCATTCATCTGTGCTAGAACAGCCCCCACACCATGCTCTGAAGCGTCTGTCTGGACAATGAATTCTTTTGAAAAGTCGGGTGCCTGGAGGACCGGTGCTGTACACATTGCAGTTTTCAGGGTGTCAAAGGCGTTCTGACAGGCGTCAGTCCAGATCACAAGTCTCGGCTGCTTCCTGGAAGTCAGCGAGGTCAGGGGGTGCACAATGTTGCCATACCCCTTGACAAACCTCCTGTAGTAACCCGTGAGACCCAAGAAGGCTCTCACCTGAGTCTGGGTTTTGGGCGGTTCCCAAGCCAGGATGGTATCTATCTTGGGTTGCAGGGGGGCCACCTTGCCGCTCCCTACTTGGTGCCCCAAGTACACCACTGAACCCTGCCCAATCTGGCACTTACTAGCCTTGATTGTGAGGCCTGCTCTGCGCAGGGCCAACAACACTTCCTGGAGGTGGCGCAAGTGTTCCTCCCAGCTGGCGCTGAACACTGCTATATCGTCTAGGTAGGCGGTGCTGAAATCTTCCAGCCCGGCCAATACCTGGTTAACCAACCTCTGGAATGTGGCAGGGGCATTCTTCATCCCAAAGGGCATCACACGGAACTGGTAGTGCCCATCTGGTGTGGAGAATGCAGACCTCTCTTTTGCCCCATCAGTCAAGGCGATCTGCCAGTACCCAGACGTTAGATCAAACGTACTAAGGTACCGGGCAGCCCCCAACCGATCGATGAGCTCATCAGCTCTGGGGATGGGGTGCGCGTCAGTCTTGGTGACCGAATTGAGTCCTCGGTAATCCACACAGAACCGAAGTTCTGGTGAAGCACCAGGCGCCGCAGCCTTCGGGACCAAGACCACTGGGCTGGCCCAAGGACTGCTAGAGGACTCAACCACCCCTAAGGCAAACATCTTGGAGACCTCCTCCTTGATATATGCTCTGACCTTTTCAGTCACCCTGTAGGCCTTGTGCCTCACAGGAGTGCTGTCCCCAGTGTCCACATCATGGACACACCACTGAGTGACACCAGGGATTAAGGAGAACAGATCAGGGAATTGTACCAACAGATGGCGACAATCTTGCTGCTGCTCAGGGGTCAGTGTGTCAGAGAGGACAACACCATCCACTGACCCATCTTTTTCTTTTGCACACAGGAGGTCAGGAAGAGGCTCACTCTCCTCCTCCATCCCAGCATCTGTGGCAAGGAGCATGCCCACTTCGGACCTTTCTAAGTGGGGCTTTAACCGGTTGACATGCAGGACCCTTAAGGGGTTCCTGGGAGACTTCAAGTCCACCAAGTAGGTGACATCGCTCTTTTTCTCCACAACCTCAAATGGTCCGGTCCACCTGTCCTTGAGCGCACAAGGTTCCACAGGGGCCATGACCCAAACTTTCTGACCAGGTTGAAGCTCAACCAGAGTGGCATTCTGATCGTACCACCGCTTCATCTCTTCCTGGCTGGCCTCCAGATTTGCCTGAGCAAGATCTCTGAAGCGCCGAGTCTGGTTCCTAAAGGCCAGCATGTAACTATATACATCCTGGGGAGGTTTCCTGGGAGATTGCTCCCAGCCTTCTTTAACCAGACTCAAAGGTCCTCTTACCGGGTGACCATACAAAAGCTCAAAGGGGCTGAACCCTAGAGTTTCTGTGGCACCTCACGGTAAGCAAACAGCAGGCATGGCAAGAGGACGTCCCATTTACGCCTCATTGGTTCTTCAAGACCCATGATCATGCCTTTTAGGGTCCGGTTGAATCTCTCAACCAGCCCATTACCTTGAGGGTGGTAAGGAGTGGTAAACTTGTAGGTTACCCCACACTCCTTCCACAGAGACTTCATATAATTCGAAATGAAGTTGGTGCCCCGGTCTGACACCACCTCTCTGGGGAACCCCATGCGGGAGAAAACACCCATCAGTGCCCGTCCCACCACGGGGGCCGTCACTGTTCGGAGAGGGATGGCTTCCGGGTACCGGGTGGCATGGTCCACCAAGACCAGGATAAACCTGTTGCCCATGGCTGTCTTGGGGTCCAGTGGCCCCACAATGTCAATTCCCACTCGCTCAAAGGGGGTACTGACGACGGGAAAAGGTTGGAGGGGAGCCTTCTGCTTCCGCCCACTTTTCCCACTTGCCTGGCAAGTTTGACAGGTCCTACAATGGATATCTGAATCCCTTCTCATCTGGGGCCAATAAAAATGGGTGACAAGCCTGTCATAGGTCTTGTCCTGCCCCAGATGTCCAGCTAACGGAACGTCATGAGCCAACCCCAGTAGGAAGGCTCTGAAGCGCTGGGGTACCACCAGCACACGGGCTGACCCAGGTTCAGCAGCCTTAGGCTCGCTATACAGGAGGTCGTTCTCCCAGTAGACCCAATGTGATCCTGACTGATCACCTGTCGTTTGGGCTGAGGCCTGCTGCCTCATACCCACAAGAGAAGGGCACACTTTCTGCTCAGCACAAAATTCCTCCCTGGAGGGACCACCATCCTGCTGCCAATGGGTCAGCTCGGGCAGGTCTCCCAGTTCGGCCACTTGTTCTCCTGTCGGTTCCAGGGCATCCCCCTCAGGGTCTGCTCCCTCCTGGACCGCGGGAACGATGGGGGACGGTTTCCCGCGCCCCCTGCCTCTTCTCTTCACGGTTGGGACCTGGGCCATACTTTCAGGCTCCGGGCCCCCATCAACACCCTTACTGACTGACATGGACCGGGTGGTCGCACACACCCACTCAGGCAGACCCAACATTTCCAGATGCGCTTTTCTCTCCACCTTAGCCCAAGGGGAGTCCTCCAAATCATTGCCCAGGAAACAATCAACAGGCATGGCGGGCCTCACAGCAACCTGAAGAGTACCTGAGACCCCCCCCACTCAAAGGGAACTTGAGCTACCTCACACTGACTCTGTGAGTTGTCAGCAGCTACAACGGGGTAGAATGCATGAGGGACCACCTGCTCTCTGGACACCAAGTGACACTTGACAGCTGTCACACTCGGTCCGGTGTCTCTGAGAGCTTCCACCCTATGGCCATTAATGGTCACCCACTGCCTATATTTCTTAGTGTTACTAGGCAGAGGGGTTGGAGGGACCATTTCCACGTCTCCTAAAGAGACCAGGGACATTTCTGCGGGACCCCACCCACCGGGGGCACCCATCTCCTCCCCTCCCAGGGCTACACTCGCTACCTGACGAGGGGGTGCACGCGGTGGTGCATTCGAATCCTTCATGGGACACTGGGGATCATAATAACGGTGTCCCACCTGCTTACAGGCATAGCAGGTCATGGGGCCCCTGTGAACAGGTTTACCTGTCGGGGCCTCTGGCTTCTTTCCAGGGGGAGGCTGGGAACCCTTCCCTTGGTTCCCTTGGGGATTACTTTGGGGCCCTTTCTGAAACTCCCTCTGTTTACCCCTGTCCCCCCCACTCTTCTGCTGGGGACCCTGCCCACCTTTGGCTGAGTCTCCCACTGGACCCTTGTGGACCCTGGTACTGACCCAGCGGTCCGCCTCCTCAGCAAGTTTTCTAGGGTTAGATAGCTTGCTATCAACAAGGTGCTGGCGTAGCTCTGGAAAACAGTTATTAGACAAGTGCTCCCAAGCAAACAAATCATAAAGAGCATCATAACTATCAACCTTGCTACCCTTTATCCAACCATCCATGGTTCTGCAGAAAAAAGACACATATTCAACCCACGTAGTACCAGGCAACTTCTTACATTCTCTAAAGGTTTGTCTGTACTTTTCTGGAGTTAAGCCATATCTCAGCATTAAAGCATCTTTCATATGAGTATAAGACATCCTATCCTCAGCAGGAAGGCTCAACAAGGTATCTCTCCCTTCATTTGTAAAGCGGCTCCACAACCCCGTTCCCCAATCTTTCTCAGGGACCCGGTGGGCCAACAATGCTAACTCATACGCTTTAAACCATTGGCTAATATCTTCATTCTTACTGTAATCCTTGATCACATCTTTAGGAAAATAAAACCTACTTTCTGCAGGCACAGATGGAGTGCTGCCACCAGAGGGATTCAACTCTAAACTCTTAGTTTTAAGCTCCATCTCCCTCACCATCTTCTCACGTTCAAACGCTAATTTCTCTCTCTCAAAATCTAATCTTTTGCTCTCCATTTCAGCTTCTCTCTTGCTTCTTGCATTCTCTAATTCCAACTGCCCTCCTAATTTAAGTTTTGCCATTTCTAACTTGTACCCCCTCTCCTTCTCCCTGTCTTCTAATTCTTCGGGGGAAAGGCTCCTAGAGGACGCACTACTGCCTGGAGATGACACTGGCCCACCTGTGGGCTCTTCCTCTTCCTCTTCTTCTTCCTCTTCCGGTACCACCACCGGATCAGAGGGATTTCTGGCCTCTAACCAGGCCTTCAGCGCTTTGAGGAAGTCGTCTTTCCTTGTGAGACCTGTGGTAGGAACTTTAAACTGCTTGCAAAATCCTTTTAGATCCTTTAGCACGTAGGAATCTATCTTCTCCTTATCAAATTCCCCCACAACAAGATCCACAGGTGTAGCAGCTCTGGCATTCTCCATGGTCAAAACAGGCAGTGTTTAAAAAAATCAGATCCAGGAAAGCGGAGAACAAAAATAGGCAATCCTACCAAAACAGAATGTGGCTGCGTTGTGGTCTGCTTTCACTATGTAGCGTACACTAATCACTGCACATGAGTCATAAATGCAAAGTTCAATCCTCACCGCTGACCACCAATGTTAGAACCGGCGGTCTCTAGTTGGCAGAGGTATACACTTCTGACAAATAGGGACCAACCAACTCTAGTCAGGGAAAGGGGATTACACACTCAGATAACCCCTGCTACCCCCTTGGTAGCTTGGCAGAGCAGACAGGCTTGTCTCAGAGGCAGTGTGTTAAGCATTTATGACCACCTACAGTAATAAAGTGAATACACTACAGATGGACACGACACAGAAGTTATTATAAAAATAGTATTTTTATATAAGGCTTAGCACAAGACCAAATAACGACAAAAATATACCACAGTCTTAATAAATACTCTGTGGAAGGAAAAATAATAGTTCAAGTAAGGTTTCTTCTTGGCAAATAGTTCTTTAGCAAAGTATTCTTCTGAGCACAGTTCTTTGGCAACAATGTAACCCCCACAGGAGGCACACGACGTCGAGTCTACAAGATTCCCAAGGTTCGGCGTCGACCGCGAGGAGCGCTACGTCGAGCCTGGAGTTGCAACAGACCCCACAAGTACAGTACCTTGAGAAACGAAGAAAATGATGATCCACGGCGTCGAGATGTCGGCGTCGAGGTCGGCGTCGATCGTGCCTCGGAGTCGGGTCAATCCGCAGCGGCGCCGAGGGATGTCGGGCCGGAGCAGCGCTCACGGCGTCGAGAAGGGCGTCGAGTCGATGCGATCAGCAGCGGCGTCGGGACGGGGTCGCTTGGAGGTGGAGCCGATACTCACTCCTCACTGGCGTCGATACCGGCGTCGAGACGGGGTCACTTGGAGCTGGAGCCGATACCCACTGCTCACTGGCGTTGCTGCTGGCGTCGAGACTGCAGATTTTCCCTTGTGTACTGGAAACAACACTTTCCAGCAATTCAGCAAATGGTGAAGTCCTTTGGCCCTGTGACTTCAGCAGGAGACTGGCACTTCTTCCAGTCCTTGGAGATTTCCTAGCAAGTGTTCAGAGAGTACACACCAAGTTCCTCTCTCCTTGTTCTTTGGCGAAAATAAAGAAGCAGCTTTCAGGTTCCTCCACAGCAAAACAGCACTCTGGCAGAAAGGGGAGGCAAGTCCTTAGATCAGCAGGCTTCTTGTCCTTGGTACAGGTTTCCTTGTCAGAAGTGATCTGAGTTCTTGGTTCAGGGGTCCTTCTCTTATACCCCTTTTTCCCTTTGTTCCCTTTGTCCAAGCAGGGAGATTCCCACCATCTCAGGTTTGTTGTGGGTGTTGCCAGGCAGAGGCACCTGGCCTATTCACTGAGCAGGGCAGGGTCCTCAGCCGCCCAGCAGGAGGCGGAGCCAGTATTGTCACTGGCAGGAGCAGGGCTATCAGTCGCCCAGCAGGAGGCGGAGCCAGTATTGTGTCAGGCAGGGCAGGCTACTCTTCCCTCACTCTATGTGTAAACGCCCCATTCACCCCACACTGACTCACTCAGACCTCTGGAGCCACCCAGCCCCTGACACACACACCAAACCAGCAGAGACCGGTAGATAGTTGGACAAGAAAATAGCCACTTTCTAAAAGTGCTATGTTCAAACATAGAATTTAAAAACCATCCATCCTAAAGGGTGTGTTATTAAATTCTGAGTTCAGGGATACTAAACTCGACATGCTACCATGCTCCCTGAGTCAAATAGATTATAATGGAGTTAATAATCAGTCTGCCCAGTCTGGCCTATTGGAGGCAGGTAGCCCTTCAATAGTGAAACACGAAAAATGGCTGTAATTCACTATTAGGTCATGCCACACACATCAGGGCATGACCTACCTTTTACCACAATGCACCCTGCCCTAGGGCCTACCATAGAGGTGTCTGAAATGTGGCAAAGTGAAGGTTTAGAGACTGGTAAGTAGGTTTCCTTACCAAGTCGACATGGCAGTCAGGGACTGCACGCAGGCGCTGCGGCGGCAGGCATGAGACACATTTTACACGCTGCTTCTGTGGGTGGCACAACCAGTGCTGCAAGCCCACCAGCAGCAGTTAACTTACACGCCCTTGGCACACGCAGTGCACTAGACTAGGGTCTGAACAGTAAGTCAACCAAGCCAATCATGGTAACACCAATCAATGTAACAATTTAACATAGGGAGCACTTGCACTGTGGCACTGATCAGCAGTGGCACAGTGCCCAAAGCAATAATCCAGCAAAAACATCGTAAACAGAGGAGGCAAACAGAAAAAAATGGAGGAGAGACTCATGCCAATGATGCCAGGTCTAACAGCCTGTAGTTACATCACAGGTGATTTTGCACATAGGCGTTTCATCAGAGGAGCAATTCTGTAGTCTGCCTGTCCTCACATTACAGATGTTTTTGCACATAGGTCTTGCATCAGAGGAGGCATTCTGTAGTCTGTCTGTAGTCACATCACAGGTGTGTCTGCACATAGACATTGTGTCAGAGGAGCCATTCTGTAGTCTGCCTGTAGTCACATCACATGTGTTTCTGCACATAGGCGTTTCATCAGAGGAGCAATACTGTAGTCTGCCTGTACTCACATTACAGATGTTTTTGCACATAGGTCGTGCATCAGTGGAGCCATTCTGTAGTCTACCTCCAGTCACATCACAGGTGTTTCTGCACATAGGCGTTTCATCAGAGGAGCAATTCTGTAGTCTGCCTGTACTCACATTACAGATATTTTTGCACATAGGTCTTGCATCTGAGGAGGCATTCTTTAGTCTGACTGTAGTCACATCACAGGTGTTTCTGCACATAGGCGTTATGTCAGAGGAACCATTCTGTAGTCTGCCTGAAGTCACATCACAGGTGTTTTTGCACATAGACTTTGCATCAGAGGAGGCATTCTGTTGTCTGCCTGTAGTCACATCACAGGTGTTTCTGCATATAGGTGTTGCATCAGAGCTATTCTGTATTCAGTGTGTAGTCACATCACAGGTGTTTCTGCACATAGGCATTGCGTCAGAGTAGCCATTCTGTAGTCTGCCTGTAGTCACATTACAGGTTTTTTTGCACATAGGTCTTGCATCAGAGGAGCCATTCTGTAGTCTGCCTGTAGTTACATCACAGGTGTTTTTGCACTTAGGCGTTTCATCAGAGGAGTAATTCTGTAGTCTGCCTGTAGTCACATCACAGGTGTTTTTGCACCTAGGTCTTGCATCAGAGGAGCCATTCTGTAGTGTGCCTGTAGTCACATCACAGGTGTTTCTGCACATAGGTGTTGTGTCAGAGGAACCATTCTGTAGTCTGCCTGAAGTCATATCACATGTGTTTTTGCACATAGGCATTTCATCAGAGGAGGAATTCTGTAGTCTGCCTGTAATCACATCACAGGTGTTTTTGCACATAGGTCTTGCATCAGAGGAGCCATTCTGTAGTCTGCCTGTAGTGACATCATAGGTGATTCTGCACATAGGTGTTGTGTCAAAGGAGCCATTCTGTAGTCTGCCTGTAGTCACATCACAGGTGTTTCTGCTCATAGGCGTTGTGTCAGAGGAACCATTCTGTAGTCTGCCTGTAGTCACATCACGGGTGTTTCTGCACATAGACATTGCATCAGAGGAGCCATTCTGTTGTCTGCCTGTAGTCACATCACATGTGTTTTTCCACATAGGTGCTGCGTCAGATGAGGCATTCTGTAATCTGCCTGTAGTCACATCACAGGTGTTTCTGTACATAGGTGTTGCATCAGAGGAGTCATTCTGTAATCTGCCTGTAGTCACCTCACAGGTGTTTCTGCACACAGGCATTGCGTCAGAGGAGCCATTCTGTAGTCTGCCTGTAGTCACCTCACAGGTGTTTCTGCAAATAGGCATTGCGTCCGAGGAGCCATTCTGTAGTCTGCCTGGAGTCACATTACAGGTGTTTTTGCACATAGGTCTCGCTTCAGAGGAGCCATTCTGTCGTCTGCCTGTAGTCACATTACAGGTGTTCGTGCACATAGGTGTTGCATCAGGGGAGCCATTCTATAGACTACCGGTAGTCACATTACAGGTGTTTTTGCACATAGATGTTGCATCAGAGGAGCCATTCTATAGACTACATGCAGTCACATTACAGGTGTTTTTGCACATAGGCTTTGCGTCAGAGGAGGAATTCTGTGGTCTGCCTGTAGTCTCATCACAGGTATTTCTGCACCTTAGTATTACATCAGAGGAGCCATTCTGTAGTCTGCCTGTAGTCACATCACAGGTGTTTTTGCACGTAGGTGTTGCATCAGAGGAGCCATTCTGTAGTCTGCCTATAGTGACATCACAGGTGTTTCTGCACATAGGTATTGCATCAGAGGAGCCATTCTGTAGTCTGCCTGTAGTCACATCACAGGTGTTTCTGCACATACGCGTTGTGTCAGAGGAACCATTCTGTAATCTGGCTGAAGTCATATCACAGGTGTTTTTGCACATAGGCGTTTCATCAGAGGAGAAATTCTGTAGTCTGCCTGTAGTCACATCACAGGTGTTTTTGCACATAGGTCTTGCATCAGAGGAGCCATTCTGTAGTCTGCCTGTAGTGACATCACAGGTGTTTCTGCACATAGATGTTGCATCAGAGGAGCCATTCTGCAGTCTGCCTGTAGTCACATCACAGGTGTTTCTGCACATAGGTGTTGTGTCAGAGGAACCATTCTGTAGTCTGCCTGTAGTCACATCACAGGTGTTTTTGCACATAGACATTGCATCAGAGGAGCCATTCTGTTGTCTACCTGTAGTCACATCACAGGTGTTTCTGCACATAGGCATTGCGTCAGAGTAGCCATTCTGTAGTCTCCCTGTAGTCACATCACACATATATTTGCACATAGTTCTTGCATCAGAGGAGCCATTCTGTAGTCTGTCTGTATTGACATCACGGGTGTTTCTGCACATAGGCATTGTATCAGAGGAGCCATTCTGTAGTCTGCCTGTAGATACATCACAGGTGTTTTTGCACATAGGCGTTTCATCAGAGGAGCAATTCTGTAGTCTGCCTGTACTCACATTACAGATGTTTTTGCACATAAGTCTTGCATCAGAGGAGGCATTCTGTAGTCTGCCTGTAGTCACATCACAGGTGTTTCTGCACATAGACATTGTGTCAGAGGAGCCATTCTGTAGTCTGCCTGTAGTCACATCACAGGTGTTTCTGCACATAGGCGTTTCATCAGAGGAGCAATACTGTAGTCTGCCTGTACTCATATTACAGATGCTTTTGCACATAGGTCTTGCATCAGAAGAGCCATTCTGTAGTCTGCCTGTAGTCTCATTTACAGGTGTTTTTGCACATAGGCGTTTCATCAGAGGAGCACTTCTGTAGTCTGCCTGTACTCACATTACAGATACTTTTGCACATAGGTCTTGCTTTAGTCTGCCTGTAGTCACATCACAGGTGTTTCTGCACATAGGCGTTATGTCAGAGGAACCATTCTGTAGTCTGCCTGAAGTCACATGACAGGTGTTTTTGCACATAGACTTTGTATCGGAGGAGGCATTCTGTTGTCTGCCTGTAGTCACATCACAGGGGTTTCTACATATAGGTGTTGCATCAGAGCTATTCTGTATTCAGTGTGTAGTCACATCACAGGTGTTTCTGCACATAGGCATTGAGTCAGAGTAGCCATTCTGTAGTCTGCCTGTAGTCACATTACAGTTTTTTTTGCACATAGGTCTTGCATCAGAGGAGGCATTCTGTTGTCTGCCTGTAGTCACATCACAGGTGTTTCTGCATATAGGTGTTGCATCAGAGCTATTCTGTATTCAGTGTGTAGTCACATCACAGGTGTTTCTGCACATAGGCATTGCGTCAGAGTAGCCATTCTGTAGTCTGCCTGTAGTGACATCACAGGTGTTTCTGCACATAGGTATTGCATCAGAGGAGCCATTCTGTAGTCTGCCTGTAGTCACATCACAGGTGTTTCTGCACATACGCGTTGTGTCAGAGGAACCATTCTGTAGTCTGGCTGAAGTCATATCACAGGTGTTTTTGCACATAGGCGTTTCATCAGAGGAGAAATTCTGTAGTCTGCCTGTAGTCACATCACAGGTGTTTTTGCACATAGGTCTTGCATCAGAGGAGCCATTCTGTAGTCTGCCTGTAGTGACATCACAGGTGTTTCTGCACATAGATGTTGCATCAGAGGAGCCATTCTGCAGTCTGCCTGTAGTCACATCACAGGTGTTTCTGCACATAGGTGTTGTGTCAGAGGAACCATTCTGTAGTCTGCCTGTAGTCACATCACAGGTGTTTTTGCACATAGACATTGCATCAGAGGAGCCATTCTGTTGTCTACCTGTAGTCACATCACAGGTGTTTCTGCATATAGGTGTTGCATCAGAGCCATTCTGTATTCCGTCTGCAGTCCCATCACAGGTGTTTCTGCACATAGGCATTGCGTCAGAGTAGCCATTCTGTAGTCTCCCTGTAGTCACATCACACATATTTTTGCACATAGGTCTTGCATCAGAGGAGCCATTCTGTAGTCTGTCTGTATTGACATCACATGTGTTTCTGCACATAGGCATTGTATCAGAGGAGCCATTCTGTAGTCTGCCTGTAGTTACATCACAGGTGTTTTTGCACATAGGCGTTTCATCAGAGGAGCAATTCTGTAGTCTGCCTGTACTCACATTACAGATGTTTTTGCACATAGGTCTTGCATCAGAGGAGGCATTCTGTAGTCTGACTGTAGTCACATCACAGGTGTTTCTGCACATAGACATTGTGTCAGAGGAGCCATTCTGTAGTCTGCCTGTAGTCACATCACAGGTGTTTCTGCACATAGGCGTTTCATCAGAGGAGCAATACTCTAGTCTGCCTGTACTCATATTACAGATGTTTTTGCACATAGGTCTTGCATCAGTGGAGCTATTCTGTAGTCTGCCTGTAGTCACATTTACAGGTGTTTTTGCACATAGGCGTTTCATCAGAGGAGCAATTCTGTA
This sequence comes from Triturus cristatus, assembly GCF_964204655.1. NCBI lineage: Eukaryota > Metazoa > Chordata > Amphibia > Caudata > Salamandridae > Triturus > Triturus cristatus. The sequence continues at coordinate 1,037,271,194 of NC_140583.1, forward strand.
GTCTGCCTGTACTCACATTACAGATACTTTTGTATTTGTATTTGTATTTTATTCTTGTAGAGCGCTACTGTCACCCAACGGGTATCCTGGCGCTAGACTGAGATGGTGAAAGAAACTTTTAACCGGTCAGGTAGCCGCATGCAGACTACGAGAGAGGCCGAGGTCGGCCAAAAGGTGCAGGATTAGGAGATCAGGAGATCAGGGGCTTCTCCCTAGGGAATAGCCAGGTTTTCAAGCAGTGCCTAAAGTTCATCAAAGAGTTGGCCTGTCTAATATTCAGCGGAAGATCATTCCAGTACCGTGCTGCCACTGTGCTAAAGGCCCTGCCCCCCATCCTAGCTTTCTTAACCTTGCCAGAGGTTAGCAGAAAGGCATTTGAAGAGCGCAGCATCCTTTCAGGCTTATACCAGGACACTTTCTCTTGCAGGGAGATCGGGCCGAGGCCGTGTGCCGCTTTATTGGCAATGCATAGGGCTTTGAAGCTAACCCTTTCCTTTATAGGAAGCCAGTGGAGCTCTTGTAGCGCCATTGTGGTTGAAGATCCGCGTTTCTTATTCAGCGCTAGTTTGGCTGCCAAAGACTTGACCCTCTGCAAGCTCTGGAAGATGTAAAGAGGAGCTCCGAGGTACAGAAAGTTGCAGTAGTCCAGCCTGCTCAAGATGATGCTGCGTACCACCAAAGGTCTTTTCTCTGCTGGCAGAAGCGGTAGAATCTGTCGTAGGGCTTTCAAGAGAGCAAAGCAGACCCCCGCAGTTTTTTTAGCTTGAGATGCCATTTGAAGATTGTTGTCGAACATAACCCCCAGATTCCGCACTGTAGCCACAGGGAGAATGGGTTCCGCCTCTGGGGTCAGTCTGAGATCATAGGGCATGTCACGTACTCCAGCAGAGGAGCAGTAGATCACCTCTGTCTTTCCTCCATTGAACTGCAGTGAGTTGGCCCTGAGCCATTCCGAGGTCTGGCGCATACATATCTGGAAGTCATCCATAGTCAGAGCACCCTTCCCCTCCAATGAGAACACCAATTGGGTGTCGTCTGCATAATTGACCACGTCGACCCCATGCGACTTGATTATAGAGATCAGTGGCTGCAGGTAAATATTGAAGAGGATGGGGCTAATGGCCGACCCCTGAGGGACCCCATGCTCTACCAGGGTCTTGCTGGAGGTGAAGGGGGACAGGGTGACCACCTGTTGTCTCCCAGTAAGGTAGGATTGCATCCACCTCATGGCACGTCCCTTAACTCCCAGAAGTTCCAGTCTGTTCAACAGGATTTGGTGGTTAACTGTGTCGAATGCGGCGGACATATCTAAGAGGACCAATACAGATGAAAGGCCTCTGTCCGCCCGCATCCGCAGATTGTCTAGCACGGTGACCAAAGCCGTCTCCGTACCATGACCTGGCCGGAAGCCAAACTGACTCCTATCCAGAAGATGGAACTCTTCAAGATACCCTGAGAGAGACCTACTCACTACCTTTTCAAGAATTTTTATAGGAAAAGGCAGCAAGGAGATAGGTCGAAAACTAGAGGGATCTTCTGGGTCCAAAGATGGCTTCTTTAACAGGGGCGTGACCACTGCCAGCTTCCATGCTTCAGGCACCACCCCATCCTCCAAGGATTGGCAGCATATCTGCCGCATCCGAGGAAGCAGTGCCTGTGCATGTTCTTTCCAGATCTTATTAGGTAAGGGGTCTAGCGGAGACCCTGACCTCACATTCTGTGCACAGCAGTTAAACAACTCATCTGTGAGCGGTGTAAAATGCTCCAGAGAGGTTGCCACCCCTGGTTCTTCCATCGGCCTCTGACTATGAGTATTTTGGGGGGAGACGGCACTCAACGAGAGACCCCCAACAATTTTAGAAATTTTCTCCTCAAAATGGGAGGCAATTTTGTCACATAGTGCCTGTGAGGCCACCACTTTATTTCCCAGACTAGCGGGCGTAGAGAGGTCTCTAACGATCTTAAAGAGAACTCTGGCGCTATTCGATGAAGACAAGATGGTGTTGGCAAAAAAGTCAGCCTTGGCTTTAACGATCAGCTCCTTGTACCGAGCTAGCACCCCTTTGAAAGCCTCTTTGTCATGCTCGGCATAGTGCCTACGCCATTTCCTCTCAGCCAGCCGACAGGACCTGCGGGTGGTGCTCAGCTCTTCAGTAAACCACGGTGCAGAATGTTTAGTTTTGACCTTCAGGCGCTTCAGAGGCACGTGCTGATCCAATACTTCATCGATGTAATTGTGGTACAGACAATAATTTGTCCCCGCTGATTCGTAAGGATCAAAAGGAGGCAGGTTTTGAAAAAGCGGCTCCGTCCGACTTTTCATAAGTTTAGCCCAATCTCTCCCCATACGATATATTACGGGGGATGGCCTAGTTACTTCTCCGGCAGGTATGCGAATCTGAAACAGGATCAACGAGTGATCAGTCCAAGTCTGGGGTAGAATGTCGGTCACCTCAGTTTCATTACAGTCTGCAAACAGAAGATCCAGAATGTGCCCTCCTTGATGGGTGGGTTGTTGGACCAGCTGATGCAGATTGCAACTTTCACAGGTTTCCCTGAGATCTCTTAGGTGGCCATCTAAACTGCCATTCTCCCATAGATTGAAATCGCCCAGGATCAGCATTCTGGAATGTGTCAGTGACTGGGCTGCGATGACATCCAGGAGCGCCTGGTATTGAGTATTAGAGCCAGGGGGTCTGTATCCGACCATCCCAGTAAGGAGCCTTCCCCTCTGTTCTTGTAGGGTGAAGCCCAATAGTTCAATACCCACCACCTCGTCGACCTTGAACGGGGCAAAATCCCATATATCCCTGAACATCACCCCAACCCCTCCGCCTCTCCCCGTTGTTCTGGGCTTATGAAAGATCTTGTAGCCCTCCGGGCAGGCAAGCCCCAGTTCTACCAAGGAGTCACTACTACACCATGTCTCCGTCAAAAATAGCACATCCAGTTGCAAATCTTCCACCAGATTTGATACCTCCAGATGGTGTTTGGCCAGGGAGCGACAGTTGAGCAAGCCACATTCAAGGACCGGGCTGGGCCGCGGCGCCCTAGTGGCCTTCTCTCCCCCACTGACCTTGTTCCTAATATCCAGCAGTTGTTCCTTTGTATATGTAAAAGGACTTTGTGCGGGCCGCACAGCGTATCTGGCGCTAGGAGCGGACGAGGCGCGGACGGGCGCAGACGGGCTTGCCTCTGGCGCGCCTCCGGCGTGCCATCGGCGCGTGCGCTGCACGCTAGCATGTCTCCTCCTAAATAGGGCCCGGCTGTGGTAGTTCAACTACTAGAGCGTCGACCAAAATGGCGGCGCTCCGATGTCAACCGGAAGTGGGGGAAAAGCTTCTCGACTACCCGTGCGAAGGACCCAATGCTCCGACCCAGTGCCCTGTCGCTCGCAAAGTGCGAGAGTGGATGAGGAGTTTTACAGTGCGGGTAAGTGCAATATTCAGGCGATGTATTACAATACTCCACAACTCTCCACAATGCCCTCCTTCGTCTCTCCCCGCTCCCCAAAGCAATACAGTACAATACACAATACACAAAAATGAAAAGATAGCAGAGCGCACATATGTCTTGCATCTGAGGAGGCATTCTTTAGTCTGCCTGTAGTCACATCACAGGTGTTTCTGCACATAGGCGTTATGTCAGAGGAACCATTCTGTAGTCTGCCTGAAGTCACATCACAGGTGTTTTTGCACATAGACTTTGCATCAGAGGAGGCATTCTGTTGTCTGCCTGTAGTCACATCACAGGTGTTTCTGCATATAGGTGTTGCATCAGAGCTATTCTGTATTCAGTGTGTAGTCACATCACAGGTGTTTCTGCACATAGGCATTGCGTCAGAGTAGCCATTCTGTAGTCTGCCTGTAGTCACATTACAGGTTTTTTTGCACATAGGTCTTGCATCAGAGGAGCCATTCTGTAGTCTGCCTTTAGTGACATCACAGGTGTTTCTGCACATAGGTGTTGCGTCAGAGGAGCCATTCTGTAGTCTGCCTGTAGTCACATCACAGGTGTTTCTGCTCATAGGCGTTGTGTCAGAGGAACCATTCTGTAGTCTGCCTGTAGTCACATCACAGGTGTTTCTGCACATAAGGCGTTGTGTCAGAGGAACCATTCTGTAGTCTGCCTGAAGTCACATCACAGGTGTTTTGCACATAGACATTGCATCAGAGGAGCCATTCTGTTATCTGCCTGTAGTCACATCACAGGTGTTTCTGCAAATAGGCATTGCGTCAGAGGAGCCATTCTGTCGTCTGCGTGTAGTCACATCACAGGTGTTTTTGCACATAGACGCTGTGTCAGCTGAGGCATTCTGTAATCTGCCTACAGGCCGTAGTCACATCACAGGTGTTTCTGCATATAGGCATTGCATCAGAGTGCCATTCTGTGGTCTTCCTGTAATCACATCACAGGTGTTTCTGCACATAGGCGTTGCGTCAGAGGAGCCATTCTGTAGTCTGCCTGTAGTCACCTCACAGGTGTTTCTGCACATAGGCGCGCGTCAGCTGAGGCATTCTGTAATCTGCCTACAGGCTGTAGTCACATCACAGGTGTTCCTGCACATAGGCATTGCGTCAGAGGAGCCATTCTGTGGTCTGCCTGTAGTCACATCACAGGTATTTTTGCACATAGGTGTTGCATCGGAGGAGCCATTCTGTGGTCTGCCTGTAGTCACATCACAGGTGTTTCTGCACATAGGCGTTGCGTCAGAGGAGCCATTCTGTAGTCTGCCTGTAGTCACATCACAGGTTTTTCTGCACATAGGCGTTGCGTCAGAGGAGCCATTCTGTAGTTTGCCTGTAGTCACATCACAGGTGTTTCTGCACATAGGCGTTGCATCAGAGAAGCCATTCTGTTGTCTGCCTGTAGTCACATCACAGGTATTTTTGCACATAGGTCTTGCATCAGAGGAGCCATTCTGTAGCCCGCCTGTAGTCACATCACAGGTGTTTCTGCACATAGGCATTGCATCAGAGGAGCCATTCTGTAGTCTGCCTGTAGTTACATCACAGGTTTTTCTGCACATAGGCGTTGCGTCAGAGGAGCCATTCTGTAGTTTGCCTGTAGTCACATCACAGGTGTTTCTGCACATAGGCGTTGCATCAGAGAAGCCATTCTGTTGTCTGCCTGTAGTCACATCACAGGTATTTTTGCACATAGGTCTTGCATCAGAGGAGCCATTCTGTAGTCCGCCTGTAGTCACATCACAGGTGTTTCTGCACATAGGCATTGCATCAGAGGAGCCATTCTGTAGTCTGCCTGTAGTTACATCACAGGTGTTTTTGCACATAGGCGTTGCATCAGAGAAGCCAATCTGTTGTCTGCCTTTGGTCACGTCACAGGTGTTTTTGCACATAGGTCTTGCATTAGAGGAGCCATTCTGTGGTCTGCCTGTAGTCATATCACAGGCGTTTCTGCACACAGGTGTTGCGTCGGAGGAGCCATTCTGTAATCTGCCTGTAGGAACACCACAGGTGTTTCTGCACACAGGCGTTGCATCAGATGAGTAAGCTGCCTTCTGATTGTAGCGTACCGTTCAGAATTCTGCACTCGCATTGTAAAGTAAACCCGATTAGTTATTTATTCTGTAGTCTGCCTGCAACATCCTTCATTATTCTCACATGGTGTTCCTTCCAATGAGTGATTATGCGGTGTATCTGTAAAATCATACATAATTCTGCACAGGGATATCCATTCTGACTAATTCATCTGTAGTCTGTCTGCACCATCAGTCGCAATCCTGCTCAAAGGCATTAAATCCAATGAGTAATCCTGTAGCTTGTCTGTGTCACAGCTTTCCCATCACTGCACGTGCTCAATAAATCAGGCGCCTGACTCTGCACCCCCAAATCTGCACATGGGCAGTACAGCCGGTGAGTTACTCCGCTGTCTGCCAATAACACCCTTCGCAATTCTTCACCCGGGTATGAAATCCGATGAGTTATCCTGTAGCTTGCCTGTAACACATCCTTCAGACACAGCATGTGGTCATTACATTAACTCATCTGTTTCGTAATATTACAGCAATGTATCATACACAACTGCTCCTACTGACCAAATCAGGTTAGTCCTTCTGCATCCCACGACGCCCCTGGTCAAGTGAAGCGGGTCTGCTGAGATATCCACCTTAGCCCCGTTCGACGCCGTCGGTGCATAAAGCAGGGGCTCACCCTTCCCTCCTTCCTGCAGCACCGCAGTGGAACAACATTCATGTTATTCTTTGGGTGGAGTTTTTTATAGCTCGAACCCGACCCTAAGTATCAGAGCGCTTTACATGAGAACCGGGGGACATATCAGCAACAACCGGTGATAATTATCGCTAAGCGCAATTATTGCCGGCTAACGTGGATTTTTATCGCTGAGATAGCGTGCTATTAGCAACGCTTATCTCAAAAGCGATAAAAATGCTAGCGCTAACTGCCAAATGTGAGATTATAGCTGGAAACCCAGCGATAATCTCACCAAGATTGGCTTTAGCTTGATGATAGGGCCTCTCATACTTAGCCATGATATCCACCTTCCATAGGATATCATGGCTAAGTCAGTCCTGATGCAGGCGTAAGGAAAGTAGCGATAACAGAGGTTATCGGTACTTTTCTTGCCGCTATGCTTCATAGCGTGGGGCTTGATGATAGGAGAAATGTCGCATAGTGACACATTTCTCCAGTCATGTCAGGTCAGGAACGCCCACTTTGCATCTCATTGGAGATGCAAAGCTGGGCGTTAAGAATCCGGGCGCTAATGCAACGTTTCACTCGATAGCGTTACCTTGCTGATTAGGCAATAAAATGATCGCCGCTTTTTGCCCGAAAACGGACGCAAAAGCGACGATAATTTTTTATCGCCTCATTGCTGATATGCCCCCAGGTGTGTTAGAGACTGACACTTTCATTTTGTTAGTCCCTGCCGAGACTCGAACCAATTACCCAGCTTCGAGGTCGACCACTCTAGCCTTTAGGCCTCATCCTCTCCCGAGTGCCTGGCAAGCCGGCATGCCTTTCCCATCCCTTTTTTTGTAAAACCAAATATGGTAGTGCTGCACTAATTAAACACCAGCGCGCGATCCTCTTCAGTTACACTCAAACTTGATTTTTTTTCCCTGCTTTCTTTTTGCCATCTTCCTTTAAATGCAGGTAAATGACACAATAGAAACATTGAACTGAAACGTGTTTTAGATAAGAGTTATAGATAAAAATAGTTTCATTTAATTCGTTTAAATGGGAACAAATCGTAGTCTTTCAAAACGTGAGCACGGCGGAATTATATGATGATGATGGCGATGGTACTATTATTCATGATTTTTATGTAACACGTGGTGCCCTAAGATTGACGACTTTAAGCGGTGCAAGTAGCAGGTGCTACCGTTACCCAGTTTAATGGTATTGAATTTTCCGACAGCTGAAGGATGGACGGCTCTGTTGGTGGTTGCCGCATTGGAACTCATGACCTCCATCGACAAACGCAGTTCGTAGGGGTGTGGAGCAACACTTGTGTACGTTCGAGTCTCCGTAGTGATTCGCACGGAATAGCTTGCATAGTCCAGCAAATACGGTAATATAGATGTGATTTCATGTGTATACTGGTGCATTTGCAGCAGGAAGGACACACGTTACTGCTACTCCGTGTACTTTGCTGCATCTCCAGCTGCATGGACTCACACAGCTAGATATCTGATCACCTGTGCACTCGTGTCGTGTGTACGTGCAGTGATGCACACGTGCTCTTCTGTGTACTTTGCTAGATCACCAGCTGCGGGGATGTGTGAATGAACTGCGGGAGCCGACAGCATGGTGTGAATGTAGTCAGAGGTGCGGCCTCCGCGTGCGCGCCCCTCCCTCCGCAGACACGTCAGGCGCTGGCCAAAGTGCTGAAACTCCCATGACGCTGCTCTCTCTCGACAGCCGGGGTTTCAGCTGACTGCAGTCTCTGGGCCGACACAGAAGTTTGCGTCTCTGCTGTACTGACTTCAGTCTGGAAATAACAGATAGTACTGGAAGATACGTCAGAAAATGAGACGTATGCATTTCAGAAGGAAGGCGCGCTGGCAAATCATTGAAACAAAAAGCTCGGTTTAAAAAACATCAAAACCGTTATATGGCATGTATCATAATTTGTTGAATCAAATCATTTTAGAAAAACGAAAAAAATGGAAATGTATAATATTCATACTAAACAGAACATGGTGGCAAGAAGGACCAGAACAACGGAGCGACGAGCAGTGCAACAATGGAGCAGCGAGGAGCTGGGGGAAACCCGCCCCAGGGCGACAAGGAAGGGGGGAGGACCACGGACTGGGCCTAAAGCAAGAGGCTGTAGGGAAAGCTGCCAAGCAGCACGAGTTAAACCCTCTGTAGTGGCGACTGCCGGATTGCCCACTGCTGCTCTTGTCGCCGTCCCTACTGCCCAAAACTCAGGAGTCCAGGAGGAAGCCTCAGGGAAAAAAAAGTCCCGTTTACTTTCCTTAGTTCACAGGCAATGCCCTTTCCCCACTCCATCAGCAACAAATATGAGGCTGTTGAAGAGCCGATGGTGGTGTGCATTGGACAACTGTGTAATATTATCAGGGTCAAAGGTTGACGGATATCACTACCGCTTCCCCAGGCATTTTAATAAATTAACTGTTGATGATTGCGTACTCCTTTCTTTGTGTCATCTCTCCACAGTGTTACAGGAGGGCTGTTGTCCATGCCTTATTTTTACCTGGGGACTCAAAGCGGTCAAGCAGCTATCACGATTTTTGTTCTTTAAACTACACGACCATTGCAAATAAAGGGCGAGTTTTCTTTGCTGGCTCTCAACAAATTTACATCTGGCCTAAATTTTGACATGCCAGTGGGAAGGTCGTAAAATGGCTGCACAAGGTACTCGAACAACACATTGTATGGACACATCTGCGTGACATATATACAAATCAATATAACATAACATAATGTAAAAGTCTGGATACAATGTGTTGGGGCACTATAAACAATGGCAAATGTTATGTCTCTCCTACAGGCGCTTTAGCTGTCTGTTATCAAATACCTATTTTGGACAGTGCCAATGAGTATAGTAGGCTTTCGGCTAGGCCCCTGTCAATCACTGGTTGGATTTCCAGGCTCATTGCCCTTGTACTTTACTCACTGGGTTTCCTTCTTCTTCTTGTGTGTGCCCCACCATTCGAGCATTTGAATGGTTGCCTTGTATCCTTCGGCAGCTCTACATCAGGTAATTACATTTAAGGTCTGCCTAAAAGACCGCACATGCACTTTCTGTTGCAAGACATAGTGTTAGCTTACAGTGGGCTTAGAGTCTGCCCATTTCTTAACATTGGTTGGTTTCATGGTCATTCTCCTTTGCTTGTTTCCTATTCAAAGCATGTGCAGACTTTCCTTCCTCTTGTTCTTGTGTCCGTCCCTCCCTTGGAGCATGGACGCATTGCTTGTGTCCTTCCACCTGCTCGTTTTTAAGGAGCTTCCTTTTTCTTGTTGCTTAAGTACTCCATGAGAGTGCATGCTTTCCAGCTGTCTCCCTAGTGTGCTTCTCTTCCTCCCTCCACACTCGTTTTTGCATTCTCTTTCCCATGGGGTTCTCTCCTATCTACTCCAGTTGCTTGCTCGATCGTTCCCTTTTCCTCCGCCACACCACATTGGACTCTCTCCCCATTTGTTTGCTTACCTCTACATATCCTCTGTGTTGTTTCCCCCCAACCACATCCCCTGTTGCTTCTCCAGCCCTTGTGTTGTCCTCCCATCCTCTGTTGTTCTACTCACCGTCATCCGTATTGCTTCTTCCCCCATATTGCTGTCTCTCGAACGTGTTTCTCTCTTTGCGCTTGACTCCTAGAAAAGCTGAAAATATTTGTTTTTGCTTCTCTAGGTAGAAAATGACTAGCTCGACTTTTAGATCAACTGGGCTGATGATCAAATACTGCAGCTACACTACTAATATGACACAGTGGCACCAGGAGCCACAGGACCAACAGTAGCATCCTCAGGTGTCACAGTGCAGGAGGTTGGATTCTCAGCTTTCTTTCATTAAAGCGCATGGCTTTCCCTTCTGACATTTAACACCAGATGTGCCCCAGCTCACCCAGAAACTCTTCAGAGTGAGTGCTGCAGAGGAGCAAAGTGATTACTCTTTGTATCTGCTCCACACATTTTAATTTTGACTCCAAGGACACCAAAGTTATGCAACATCACAAGCAGTGGCGTCACTAGGGAGGTGCGGGGGGTGCGGACCGCACCGGGTGACACCATCACATGGGGGTGACACCGTGACATAATTTCCCAAATGAGACTATTTACAATGTTGAACGTATAATTAGATGATGGAAGGCGCAATACGGGTGTTTTATGTAGCTCCTAATAAAGTTTTTGTTGCAAAACCGGAGTGCCAATAGTTAACAGTCCGCTAAAGTGTAGAGATGCAGGTCATATGACCCTGACGTTCACGTATTGACGTAGGAGTAATGAGGAGGCATTTAAGGCGCCAACATAGGGAGATGGCGTTTAATTGCACAAAAGGCAGAAACTGAAGTTTTGAAATTGAGACACCGCTGGTTCCCTGCATGAGGTAGGTTCTGAATGAGGAACGCGGTCATGGGGGGAAGACTTTTTTTTTTATAGATCCTAAAACGGGAAAGTGAAGTAGTGTGGGTGGTTAGTCTGAGTACGGGGCTAGAATAGAAGAAGGTAGTAATCGGGCCTCTTCAATTGTGAAGCAAATACAATAGAGGAAGCAAGGATGTTTTGGCTTTTCCACAATGATATCTAATATGGCCAGCCGGACTACGGGGTTAAAATAGAGAAAGTTAGTAACCAAGCCTTTGTAATTCTGAACGAAAGATAACATAGGCGGTGAGGATGTCTCGACTTTTACTTGAAAAGATAATATTCTGGCTTTTACCTTGTAGCTGAATGAAAGGGCCTAAATACAAGAAGGACCCATTGAAAAACAGGCACAAAAATAAGTAAGTCACCCTTCATTATATTACGCGTTTATGCTCAAGGAAAAATGCATTGTGGGTTAGAAGTAATTTTACTGTGGTTTTCATTAAGGCTGAAGTCTATCAGTTGGACAGATCTTTCCTATTCAATATATCAGCCTCGTTGAGAAGTTTCGGTCCTGTCCCTTTAAAAGCTCTGCTTAGAGGTGTCAGCTCTGCCCCTATACATGTTTAACATGTCTGCTTAACGCAAAGCACTGGTACTGAGCCAAGAAGGTACATGTTTACGTAATTTTCCTTGAGCGCCCCCTTTACCCCCATGGCCCCAACACCCACCTTCTAAAAGTCTTTCATGTGGGCTTTTCTTTCTTTAAAAAAAAAACAAAGCTTTCTGGAATACACTTCTCCTTGGTTAATTCGCTCACATGCTAACCTTGGCCTGGCAACATCTAGGACTGATAAACAGCTAGTAATTCTTGGAAAAAATGGCAAAGGTGCAGACAGCGGGGCTCCCCGCAAACCAGAGCGAGGTATAGCAGAGGTGAGGGCCGGCTGGGATTTCAGGGGTCCCGGGGCTGCAGTGGCTTTCAGGCAGGCTTGGAAAGGGGGCCCTGTCAAAGCCAATAGCTCTCACTTGAACATGCAGAGCAATGCTTGAACGCAGAGTACAAACTTTGGCATGGCACAAGGGCCAGGGGAGCTACTGCATGCCGCAAGCTGGCTGGGTGACTTAAACACTCTCCGCTCACACGTGCGGTGATTTGCGGGTCGCTCTTTGAATCCCGGCATGAATGACTCTGCCTTTCAACCTTAGATAACAGCTTTTGTTAATAGTGCTTAGTAGCAACTATATTTCCCAAACTATGCATGGGATCCAGTGCAGAAAGCTCAATTCTTCAAACAGGGAAACAACCAATACAAACACATTTTCGATGAAATTCAGCTGAAACAGTCAGACTTTTTCTTATTACATTAACACAGGGATTGTAAGCATCATAGAGATACAGCCGCCTTCAAAAGCTAAAAAAAACTCCTATGAAACGAGAACCAATGTCACGTAAAGTGAGTTACTCTTCCACTGAAAGAAAGCAAATACATTGAATAGAGGGGTGTTGCCGTGACTAATTACTTTTCGCTTTTAAATATGCTTCCAGGGCACCCCGCCTCATATAGTGTAAATAATAACTCTCCCAATTGCTGGACTCTGTGGTACCCTTTTTCGTGCTGGGAGGCAGAAAAGGCTGTGCTGGCGCCTTTCACTGACTCGAATTTCAGGTTTGCACACACATCTTTTTAGCAGCTGCATTGACCTGCTGAGCCACGATTGAGTACATTGCCTTATATGTGCTACTTTCTAACTGATACAGGTAGCTACCAGTCCAGGGCAACTTGCAACTGATTTAAGATTCCCTACAGTTATACCTGTAGCTCATTCCCCCATTACAAAAAGGGTGTAAAAGTAAGTAGGCCGGTATTATCATTAATATTTATTTAAATAGAGCCGGTTGAGAACTATAGGCATGCATCCCGTTATTTGGCACTGGTGGACTCGGAGGAGGTCCATCATGGGGTAAGTCGTGAGGAGGTGACACCATGAGTTACCGCACTGGGTGACACCATCCCTAGTGACGCCACTGATCACAAGTTTTAGGTCTTGCCTTTGAGGCAGCTTTTAGTTGTCCGTAGTCAAATGCCTATTGTGGACCACAGTGCTTTAACTAGGATAAAAAAGCTGGTGGGAGGAGCTCTATAATGAGCTTGGCCTATTTAATTAAAGGCGTGGCTTAAAACATGTGAATTACATGCCTTTGTTTAACAATGCATAGTGCCTGACTAGCATTTAGGTATTTGAGTTTTCTATTATTGTATCCAGACATAGCACACAGCAACAAACATATGCTTAAAAGAAGGCATACCTGTTGACGTTGTGAGTATTTGTGAGCAGTTTGATAGTGTAAGAAAGAGGAATATTATTTGAGGTGGATGACTTGTCCAATGCAAAGAATAATACAATTTCTTGTCAGGGGAAACCTCAAATTCTCTAAATTAACCTAAGCACAACCCCCTGGTAGTTATGGCATAGAGCAGACAGGCAAGACGTAGGGTAATGTACAAAGTATTTATGCAGTACCAAACGAGCAATACATTAAAAATACCCAGTAATAAAAATCATAATCCAAATTATAAAAATAGAGGGAAATGTAATAAACAAAATGGCACCAAAATGTCAAAAATTCTAAAAGGAGAAACAGAGATATGAATTTTTATAGTTTTAAGTAAAAATTGCACCAAAAAGCACTAAGAACCAGCAATAGTATAAAGAAGCTGTAGGCCTGGACCTAGGTGCAATTTTGAGCTGACCGCCATCGAAACATGATCAGCTACACAAAGTAGATTGGTCCTGATGATAGTCTGGAAGTCAAAAAGTTTTAAAAAGTTTCGAAGTCCCACTCAGAAAGCAACCCTGTCTCTTTTTTGGAGAAAAGGCAGCAGTGGAAAACATGTTTGGGTGATTGTTCACTGTGAGAGTATACTATTCCTAATGTGTAGTATGCCACATTTATATATAATAAGCACCAGGACCCGTGGGCTTACAAGGCACACTTTAGGTGTAACTTTGCTAATACATTTAAATACTTTTTTTGCATGACATGGACATTTTTCTTTGCCATGTGCTCCTGTAGTGCTTTTAAATTACAGTCCATTCGGAGCACAATGGTGCTCCCTGGAGCCATATATTTTTATCATATATGTGGGTGTTGTAAATACAGATGACAGTTCACATTTGTCTTTTAATTTCAAAGCCATTGGTGCATTTCTTGCGCCAACTATCATGGCCTTATAGGACAGTTAAGAAGGCCAACTAGGTGACATTAAGCCACTGTACATGTTTTGGTTGGAAAGCACGTTCTGTTCCACTGGTAGGCAGTTACATAGCCCATAGTGTCCTAAAGTCATCAAAACCAGACAGTAGAGGGGGTGGAGTTCATGAAAAAAATTATCTCCCTTTTGTACATTAGCCTCTAAATTATGAAGGCAGTGAACAAAGTAATACAGGTGAGATTCAAGAAACTGTTGGAAATACAACGATTTCCTTTTATTGCAGCATTCTTCCTGTAGATTAGTGTCTCCAACTAGGAATTTTGAATGTAGTCTCACAATTCCTTGCCCGACATCAGCAGCCCATCGCTTTTCAACATGTAATGGACACAGATTTTCTCCTTTGGAATTAACTGAGTACTGGTTTCCTTCCTCTTGTCCGATGGACTCCAGCCTCTTCCCACCCTCGTGTGACAGACATTAGACTCTCCTTCTCTCTTCCCCTAAAGTAACAAGACTATACCTCCAAAATTCTCTGCTATTATTCTTTAAATTTTCAATGAAAGCTTAGACCCTTTACCAAGAGAAGAATGGCGTCTTAGAAGTGTTTGAGTGAGGTTAAACAGAAACACTTTTCTGTCTTAGTCCTGAGTATGGTTAATTCCCCTTGCTCCCGCACCTTCGACACCCACTTTGCCACCTTACTTTCAGTGACAAGAGGAACCGTTGTGGCAGTGGGCCCGATTCATAATGATTAGCGTAGACCTGAAGTCTAACTTTAGACATGAAGTCTAACTTTAGACCTGAAGTCTAAGTTCACACCTAAAGTCTAACTTTAGACATGAAGTCAAACTAGACCGAAAGCCTAAACGTTGGGCCTGATTCGCAAAAGTAAACTTAGACCAAAAGTCTAAGTTTAGACCTGACGTCTAAGTTTAGACCAAAAGTCTAACTTTACTACTACTAAAGTTAGACTTTTGGTCTAAGTAAGACTTTTGGACCAAACTTAGACCAAAAGTCTAACTTTACTAGTAGTAAAGTTAGACTTTAGGTCTAAACTTAGACTTTTGGTCTAAGTTTACTTTTCTGAATCAGGTCCTAATACTTCAGGCCTAAAATTAAACTTCAGGTCTAAACTTAGATTTCAGGCTACTCTTCTGGACTACGGTAATGTCCTCTATTTAGGTGCATCCAAAAAAGGGCTAAAAAACTGCAATCGATACAAAATGCGTCAGCCCACCTAGTGATGAATCTCCCAAAAAGAACTTCTATAGCAAAAGCCCTGGCAAGCCTGCATTGGCTACCTGTGGAAAAAAGAATATTGTTCAAGGCAATGTTCCACTGCCATCGAATCCTGTGATGAAAAAAGGACCACGGTATCTCCAAGCAATGATAACAGCCTACACACCCATCCTGAACCTTAGATCCAAAGGAGGGGCTCTGGTAATTGTACAGAGAATAAAGAAGGCAAGGATGGGTGGCCACACTTTTAGATACCTGGCAGCCAAACTCTGGAACACTCTGCCAGCAGGCATTAGAACAGATCCCTGTGAAGCCACCTTCACAAAAACCTAAAGACTTGGCTTTTCCCCACCATCAAACCAGAATAGACTTTCGGCATATACAGTCATCTGTCCGAGGGCTGAGTGGGTTACTCCATACCTATTATTTTTCGGCCATATGATAGTCTGCTACCAGGGCGGGGACACACCTGAGGTGTAACCAACCACTTAATAAATGGATAAATAAATACTCCAGGTCTAAAATTGAACTTCAGGTCTAAAGTTAGACTGAAGGTCTAAACTTAGACTTTAGGTCTAAACTTAGATGTCAGGTCTAGGGTTACCTTTGTGAATTGGGCCCACTGCCACAACGGTGCCTCTTGTCACTGCACACAATTTCTAACCTGTTATAAACTCCTGGCTTTCACACATGTTATTTGAATTGCGGTCATCATCAATTGGAGACGGCCTGCAGCTGAGGTACAACCTGAGAACTTTGAAGTGGGGGCTCAGCTCCCTCCTACAGGAAGGAGTATCATCAATCATCCTGATGTGATGGCTACCACCTGTATTACTTATGGATGACGCCTGCTGGAGACTCCCCGTCCTGACATTATTCGACCAAGCCAGGTTCCTCCTCCTGGTTCCTCCATCAGTCACTCCCTTCCTTGCTTCTGCCTGATAAGTCTACTTCTAGTGGCTTCTCTTGTTCCTCTAGTATTCTTGCTCAGCCTACTGGAACTCTCCGCACACCTTCTCAACTGACCACCCACACTTGTCTTCCGGCTTTTTATTCATCAATTACCCTTTCTCTTATCTGCATAATTTCTGGGTTCACATAAGTGCCCCGGAAGTTCACTTGATCCCGCTTTTCCAAATGAGTCTCTGCCAGTGAGTACTGTTACCTTCTTCTTGACTCTGGTCAAAGGTAGGCCAACAGCAGAGTGGAAGGTCAATGATATGGAGGTAAAGTATTTTCTGTTCTGGGCTAAATGCTTTGGAATATGCTCCATTCCCAACTTCAGGGCAACAGGAGCAAAACTCTTGACTATCACTGAACAAAAGCGACTTCCCATTTCCATATATCATAAGTTCAAAGGGCTCTGCATTACTCACAAGGTAAAGTATAATTGACCTTTCTCCCAAGACGTCTAATTCTGTCACAGTATTAAACATTATTTACTCAGACACACTCTCACGCCAACACACATGTGCATTTCAGTTACATGACTACCCTCAAACTACATCACAAAACCTACCAGAAGCCTTCTCCCACACATTAACCAACACCATCCTCACCAAAATATGTAAATAAACATGGAAACTGCTTGAAAAAATTAAGGAAGTAAAAATTAATGAACGGAAGCTTTGAATATCATTGATTCTCCTTTCATTCTGCAACCTCTTGATAGAGCAAAGAGAGAAAAAATACTACATGTTCTTTGGCAATAATTTCAATGACTATACAGTTTCCATCAAAATCCTGACCTCTGTATATATAACTCAAATTCCAAATTTTGTTTTCTCCTGTTCGCACAGAGTACAAATAAGCTTATTCAACACATTAGGGTTCTATGAAGCAAGTGTGCATTTCCAAGAAGAAATTGTCAACCTAATTTCCATTAAATCACACTTCTTGAAGTGATCTCGAAAACTTTCTTAACATCGAAGTTCGTTTTGACGTTCTCTTCATATTTATTCCCCTTCTGTTTTTTTCTAAATACTTTAAAACAACACACTTTATGCCATGAGGATGTGGCCTATGGATATATTTATCGGTAAAAGACCAGTTATTGTTGGAGGTGAACAGCTTGCTTGGATCCAATGTAACATAGCCCTTCTCCAGTTGTGTGTCAGAATATCATATAGAGAAATATCCAACCCAAATTTTGTGTCCTAAATATCATTCACTAAAAGATCACCTAACTGGGACTAGATTATTATTGTTAACACCAATGGGTCAAAATATTTGTAGACAATGCTTAACACACAATATTTAAGTCAGATGATAGTCTGACAGTAATATTCTGGTACAGTATCTTCTCTCCATCATAAATTAGATTTTTTTTTTCTGAATATCCGTTCTAAATATTGCTTTCTGTATGAGAGCCAACTGTGGTTTTATGCACAATGTTTAGGTCAAACAAAACACTTAGCATATGCCCGAAAGTCATTTGGACTGCATTGTCCAAGATGGGCATCGAGGTGTACTCCTCCCATACTAAAATATACTCCATGGTCCTAATATGAATTGAAATTGCGACTTCTGCAGTACATTCACTTTCACAACACTTAGAAGCCTCAGCCATTAAAACCAAAACAAACTTGGGCAATGTTCCAAAAATGTTGTAAGGCTCTAAAATGTCAAAACATTCTCTTATCTGGCAACAATTTTGATTTAAAGGCATTAAAAGAGGCATAGCGACCTTTAACCCAACAGGCTATTACATTTCAGTAACATATAGTGTTAGACCTGACAGCCTTATTGTGGTCTTCCCCCAATTTTTTGCCTGCCTCACTCCATTTTTCTGACCTTGTTTTTCTGGCTTTAGGACTCTGTGCACTTTACCAATGTTAATCAGAGCTAAAGTGCTTGTGCGCTCTTCCCTAAATATGGTAACATTGGCTCATACCCAATTGGCATATTTGATTTACTTATTAGTCCCTAGTAAATTACACTACATGTGCCCAGGGCCGGTGTTAAATACTACTTGTGTGCCTGCAGCATCATTGCCCAAACCACTTTAGTAGCCCCCCAACCATGGATCAGGCCTGCCATTGCATAGCCTGCATGTGCAGTTTGCATTGACACTTTGACCTAGCAAGATAAACCTCTTACCAGGCCTAAACTTTCCCATTTTATACATATGTCACCCCTAAGGTAGGCTCTGTATGACTCACAGGGCAGGGTGCAATGTATTTAAAAGGCAAGACATGCACTTTTAAGCTTTACATGTCATGGTAGTGAAAAACTCCCAATTTCACTTTTTACGACTGCAAGGCCTATCTCTCCCATAGGACAACATCAGGATTACGTTATTACATCTTTTAAGTGTAATTCCCAGTTGTGTAGAGATTAACTTTTCAGGTTTGGTGTTACTGGACTCACAATTTAACAGCACAACTCATGGTGAGTTTGTATTTAAAATTACAGTTTAGCAAATGTCACTTTTAGAAAGTTGCCATTTACTTGCTTTAGCCATTTGGTGCCTGCTTCCTGGCTCTCTTTATTCTGGGTTGTGTGGCAGCTGAGATTTGTGTATTCCCTCTAGACATCCACACACATAGGGAGCTAAGGTGTGTCTTGATGGGCCTTCCTGGGAGATGGGTGGGAGGAGCTGGGTACACAGTAGCGGTTCGTGGAGGGAGTGCTGTGGGGTGGTGCGGCGGGGGAGGGGCACGGTGGGGGGTAGTAAACTATGGCATACGGTCGAACAGTGTTAAGTAACTAAATAAATAAATACAACTAATGACATTGCACAAGCTGCATTGCCAAATGCGATGCAGCGCATGCAACATAATTTGTTTTATTTATTTATTTAGTTACTTAACTCTGTTCGACCGTATGCCGTAGTTTACAACCCCCCACCCTGACCCTCCCCGCCCCACCGCCCGAAGCACTCCCTCCACGAGCCGCTACTGTGGGTACAACCTCACACTTACACCTTAATAGGCTGTGTCCTGTCTACACACAAAGGGCTGCAGCAACCCCCATGTAGTGAGTATTGAGCTACAGCAGGAAGTAAGGACTTCTGTGCACTTAAAAACATTCCTTGAAGTTTCCCCCACTTCAAAGGCAGAACTGGGTATAAGAACTGGACCTCTGACACCATGACTTCCATACACTTCTGTACTAATGACCACTATGCCAAGAAGAAGAACTGCTGTGCTGCTGAAAGGACAGTCACTCTGATGGACTGCTGTTGTTAGACCTGTCATTCTTAGGGGGGTCTTCCCCTAACCTTTTGCCTGCTTACCTCCACTTTTTTTGCTGTATCTTTTTCTTGGCCTTAGGACTCAGTACTTTACCAGTGCTAAAGTGTATGTGCTTCTCCATTAACATGGTGACATTGATGTATACTTGATTGGCAGATTTAGTTTACCTGTAAGTCCATTGTAAAGTGGCATACCATTTACCCAATGCATGTAACCTAAATGCTACTAGAGAACCGGCAGCACTGGTTGTGCCACCCACA
This sequence comes from Triturus cristatus, assembly GCF_964204655.1. Classification (NCBI taxonomy): domain Eukaryota; kingdom Metazoa; phylum Chordata; class Amphibia; order Caudata; family Salamandridae; genus Triturus; species Triturus cristatus. The sequence goes on from NC_140583.1 coordinate 1,037,290,642, forward strand.
CAAGAAGTCCTGCAAACCTGTCTCAGGCCTGCCATTGCAAGGCCTGTATGTGCAGTTTGCTGCCCCGTTGACTTGACATTCACAACCAATTGACAAACATTAAACACCCCTTTTATTACACATGGGTAACCCATAAGGAAGGTCCTAGATAGCCCTAAGGGCAGGGTGCTGTGTAGGTAAAAGGTTGTAGATGTAGTTTGACGTTTTACATGTCCTGGTAGTGACAAACAACTAAATTCGATTCCCACTACTGTGAGCCCTTCTCCACTTATAGGCTAGAATTGGGAATTCCTTAAGACCCCTTTAAGCTGTAATTCCCAATTAGAAAGGAGTGGATATTTGAAATGGTAATTTGTGCACTTGGCCCTTTTTGGCTAAAGTCCCTAAACTTTTTGCTTTCCCCCTAGACCTTTTTTCTGACATGGTGTTGCCAACTCAGATGCTTTGGACACTTTGCCGCTGCTAACCAGTGTCAAAGTGTAAGAGCTCCCTGCATAAAGTAATGGTAATTGGTTGTCCATGATTGGTATGTTTGCCTTGCTAGTAAAGTCCCTAGCAAAGTGCACTGTGGGTGCCAGGGCTGGTAATGTAAATGCTACTAGTGAACCTGCAACACTATTTGTGCCACCCACACAAGTAGCCTTAAAAAGGGAACTCAGGCCTGCCATTGCAGGGCCTGCGCGCAGTTTGTGAAACTGTCATGATGTTCTGTCAAATGCACTCACTTGCCAGAACTTACCCTTCCCTTTCTGTGCACCTAAGACACCCCCATGGTAGGTCTGGGGTCCCCCCTGGACAGGGTGTAGTGCATGTGAAATGTAGGACATGTACTAAGGTGTGTGTCATGTCCTGACAGTGAAATCCTCTCCATGTCGTTTTTCACTATTGAAAGGCCATCTTGCCCATAGGACAGAATGGGAAGGCTGTGTAGTAGGTTTTCTAGCCTATCTTCCCAAAGGGTTAAGATGGAAAGGTGAAGTTTAGTATGCCTGAACTCACAATGTAATAACACATCTTTTTATGTAGGTGGTTTTTGCATTGTGTGTTCAGAAGCCACTCTTTTAAAAGTAGCTGCGTTTTTATGCTCTGACATTTCTGTGTGTCTCTGCCTGGCTGTGGATTGACTGTCTGGATTTGAAAGCGATTGGATCTGGGGAATGTCTTGACCCAGGGGAGGAGGTGAAACATCAACAGGCTGACCTGCATCTGGAGTGTAAGGGGAGGTCAAGCCCCTAGAGGTGAAGAGGTATGGGCTGCTGCTATAAAACAATTGTCCCATCTCCTGCTGAGTGATTGAGAATCCAGACCCCCACTCATCAAATGGAAGAAGGTGTCACTGGCAGGGAGGCACCCAGAACTGGTTTGAGCAGGGGTCAGTGCCCCCTGAAGCACAAAGACTTCAAAGCCATTTAGGGGTATAACTAAGAGAACTGAAGCCCCTGAACTTTGGAGAATGGCTTGATCAAGTGTGAACAAGACTGGAGCTACTTCGTGGTCAAGAGGGCCTTTGCCTAGGAAGAAACAACTGAAGAGAATGATGGATAGGACTTCTCTTGCTGTGTGATCTGGGGCTGGCCTACAGTTTGCTGTTTCAACCAAGGAAAGGCTAAATGGACTTTGCTGTGTGCTGTATCCTCCTGCTTGAATTACTTTGGGGTGTGCTGTGTCCTGAAGTAACTATCCCCAAGGGCCTGAGGTGAGCTGGCTCCCTGTTCGGAAACACAGGAACATAAAAGTGTTCAGGAGAGGCTCACCGGCGCTGTTTGAGCGTGCCTGTTGCAGTCTGAGACCCTCGTAGGGACTACCTATGATTGTAGGCGCCTGGCGTCCAAATGAGTCTCAGTGGCACTGTGTGTGCGTGCTTTGTGCAGCCTGAGATCTTCAGGAGGATCAGTCTGTGATCGGGGGTACCTGGAGTCCAAGCAAGGATCAGTGACACGATGTGCGTGAGCTTTGTGCAGCCTGATCCGCTTTGTGAGGATTGTCCAGTGATAATGTGCACCGGAATCCAAATGAGTCTCAACGCCGTAGTGTACGGGTGCGTGGGGCACCGTGGGACCTTCCTGAGGATTTGGCGTGTTATCGTGTGCACCGGAGTAAAGTGAGTCTCAGCGATGCTGTGCGTGTGATCTTTGTGCAGCCAGAGACTCGTGTATGGAGTGCACAGTGATCGTGCACCCGGAGTGAAGGATGATTCAGCGATGCTGTGTGCATGTGCTTTGTGGCAGCCTGAGATCTTTGTAAGTGAAGCGGCCCGGACCGACAGTCCCGGAGGAGCTAAGTTGCTGGCCCGAGCCACCTTGGCCATTTCACAAAGCTGCATTAGAGGCCCAGCCGCTGATTAGGAGAGGAGAGTGAGTTCGGCATCTCTCTCATGTTTGGCAGCGCGAGCCTCTGCTTCGGCTCGTGTCGCGGCTCGTATCGCCAAAGGAGTGGTGGTACAGGGGCTGGATTACAAAGCTGCACTTTGTGATTACATCGTACTGTGTGAGGGGCAACTGTGAGAGGCGGAGAGACCGCATAAGGCCCGGTGATCGGGGCCTGAATGTATTACACATTAATCCATTTCTGAAGAACGGAGTACCTGACTGTCGTATTACACATTGTATCATTTCTGTATAACAGAGTACCTGATTAGAGTATTACGCATTGCATTATTCCTGCATACCGAACTACCTGATTAGTGTATAACGCATGGTATTTTTATCTGCATAACGAACTACCTGATTGCAATGGCGTAACGAAACTTGAGGGGGACCCCCTGCAAAGTACATGGAGAGGGGCCCCCTCCAAACTCACTCGGGAGCTCTCAGGCCAGAGTATTGTCCTGAGGGGGCCCCCTGGAGCTCGGGCCCATCTGCACTGTGGGAGCTGCAGGGTCCTTTGTTACGCCACTGCAGAGGTCTCTGGCCTTTTGCAGAGCACCAGTTCCATGTTGTTAGAAATGGGATTTCTGGTTGGCTAGGGCTTGCGCCAAAGCCAGACAGAAACCACCACTCTAGTCAGGGCTGGGGAGTTACACGCCAAAGATAACCCCTGCTCACCCCCTTGGTAGCTTGGCACGAGCAGTCAGGCTTATCCCTGAGGCGATGTGTAAAGCGTTTGCGCGCGCACCCAGCAACAACACCCAAGGCCCACCACAAAGGAAACTCCACACAAGGTATTCTATAAAAATAGCCTTTGTATTATACACAACACATTAGATAAAAACACACACTCTACAATGTGCCAACAGGCACGGGCAGAATTTACAAGGGATTATATATACAGGGGACAGGGCCACATGGACCACTGTCAGGAATTAGCACTTAGAACATAGCACAAATCACCAATAGTAAACATAGGACATAACACAAAGTAACTGTAGAGCACAACCAGTCTCTACTGGCGCACTAATGACCTCAGCGTCATCACACTAGCATCAGGTATAAAACCTATCCTGCATCTATCACAGGGGCATATATCACATTATGCAATTCTCATTGGTCTAACTCATTAGACCTAACCACCTAGGTATAACTATACTAGGGGCGCACATCGCACAGGGAAGTACATTCTCCCTACCATCAACCTAAGCAGGTAAAACAACCTTCTAGGCAGAAATAACCACATTGAGAGGTATAAGACACAGGGTGCGCAAGACATGCTATATACAGTACATTTCCTAGCACCAAAAGCATGAACACAGGGTGCGCCAAACATACTACACAGTACATTTCCTAGCACCCAAAATCACATTATAGTCCAGGTTGCGCCCAAACCTAAACGTAGCAGCTGCCCACTACTTGCTGGGCAGCTGGGGACAAAGCAGGGCCTAAACGCTGCAGCTGGCACTAAGTGCTGCGCAGCTGGGGAAGGCAAATGAAGCAGGGGCTCTCAATCGCCCCTGAAACAATATCCACAACGTTGGAGCCACCTAGGCTCGGCACACACCATGTCCCCAAGTTGGAGCCTCTCTGGGCTCTAGAATAATCATGTTCCCACACGAGGAACTGGCACCCGTCGTTGGAGCGCAGGAGCGCTCTAAAACAAATCAGTCCCCCACGTTGGAGCCTTTCCTGGCTCTAAAAATAAATATACCCCCGTTGGAGCGCACCAGCGCTCTAAAGCACACCTGCCCAGCGTTGGAGCCTCGGGGCTCAGAGAAAACAATGCCCCCGACGTTGGAGCCATGCTAGGCTCTAAACAAGTATGTCCCCCACGTTGGAGCCTCGCAGGCTCGGGAACCCCCTGTGCCCCGCATTGGAGCGCCCTGGCGCTTTGAACAACATGCCCCCGTGTTGGAGCGGCCCGCAACGGCGGGTCCGCTCATGACCCAGAATGGACACTGGCACCGAGGGTGACGGAGGAGCCCCGTTCACCGGGCTCCTCCTGGGACCAAAACACTCTGTCCCCATCCCGCGTGCAGCCAGTATGAGGCGACCGGGGGCAGCCCCACTCACCGGCTTCTTCTGAGGCCCCGACCGGATCTCCCCCGCCCCCTTGAGCCCTCACTCACCGGCTCTGGGGGCGGTTTCCTTTCCTCCGGTCTCGGCTTCCTTCGCTTCGCCCGGGCCCCCTCCTGGGACCCGGGGCTTCAGGAACATGCGCGGGGCTCTCTCCACTCATGGGAGCCCTGCCATGCTTCACCGTCTTCCGGGCCGTCCTTTCTTCGGCGGGCGGGGCTTCCGGACTCCAGGGAGGCCCCGCCCATGTCCTAGGCAATCTCTGCCTGACTTCCTGCCTAAGCGGCCGCGGCGGTGATTGCACGATGTCGGCACATACGGGGGGAATCCCTACGATGGGGATTCCCTCCAAACAGACGGCAGCGCCTCGCTTCGGAGCTCCAGCGCTCCTATGGGGCAAAATAAAGCGATGTAGCGCTCCCAGGGCGCTAGCAGGCTGCACCAAGCCTGAGCAGAGACAAAGGACCAGCAAAAAGGTCCAAAAGGTCCTGAAGCCATCCAGGGGGCAAGGTAGGGCCCAGGGGCCAGCACACAGGGCCCTCCAGCAGGGAGGTAGCCCCCATGGCGGTCCCTCCTGGGCCCCCACCAGCAGCAAGCCCCCCTCTGTCAGGATCCAACAAGAGAACAGTTTCTGTGGGGACACAGCCCCATTTTTATACAGCAAACCCCTTTTTTCTGGGTTCAGGGTGAGGGGGAAAACCAGTCGCAGCTGGTTGGGGAGCACCCTTGATGTGCTCAGCCCCTCACTATTCATTGGCAGGGCTAGGGTCGTCAGTCGCACCGCAGGGGGCGGGGCCAGCATTGTGTGTGGAAAACCCTGTCCTATTCAGGACCCAGGTGTACTCCTCCCACCCATCTAGCTGCTGATCTCCCCATTCACCACTGGGTGACTCATCCTGACTCTGGGGAATCCCTAGCCCGTCACATGACATGATCAGCCAATCACGCGACAGACACACTGCACACAGAAGTGCCCACTTCCAGAAGTGGCACTTCCACACCAGGTACCTGCACGCCACACACATCATCGCGCAGCATTCACTCCCACGAGTCCGCACATACCAAACTCGGGCCTGCACACCCCACGCATCAGGAACTACTAGGGACACATACATTCCCCATGCATTCCTATGGGAGGGCAGGCCTATCTCACCACATGCACTCAGAGCGCGCACGCACTTTACCCTGGGACACAGGGAAAGTGCGCATAAACCAAAAAATCACCACACCAAGTCACCAATAAAAAGCAAAAAGTTCAGGGGTGAACCTGCCAGAAGGGCCAAGTCCAACACAACCCCCTTCCAGCCAAAACGCAGGGCAGACCAATCACCACCGTGATGGTCTTCCCTGCTTGGGGCGATAGAACACGGATGCAGGCCCGCACTGCAGGGACACTCTCCTGTTCTACGCCATTCTCAATCAACATGGTTCCATCTGGAAAAAAACCAACCGAAAAGAACTCAGGCCCAACTAGGCTACCCCACTGGTACTACCTAGTTGTCCACGGCCAGGACCAGGCCCTAGGCCACCCAGATACCACTGGTCCTTGCCAAACCCAGAGTGGGGGGTAGTAACCCCTGGCATACAAGCCATTCTCCACTCTCCCTCTCAGTGTAGTTCCCAACTACCACTGATCCTTCAACCTAGGGTCCGCACCCTCAGGCTGACCAGAGGTCACGGGCAAGAATGCCCCACCCTACCTCTACTTCTGGGGTTCCGCACCCTCCCAGGGAAGCACCCACCAGAACACAACTCTCCCACCAGTTCAGGACCTCTCTCCACCAACTGGTCTACCACCTGGGATCCAAGGGGTCAGAGGCGAGGACTCCCTCCCTCTGCACCCCCTTCCACTGTAGAGCAGGGTCTCTTCACTTAAGATGAGCCCCACCTGCCCTCAGGACTACAGCCGCCCTTACGTCCAGATCCGGAAACACCGACTACTGGCTCCCCAACCGAGGGACGTACCCTTTGGTCAGATGCCTGGCGAACCAGGACTTAACGAGGGTGACCCATAACTAATGGGTCGTGTGACAGTCTGCCTGGCGCTGATCTCACGACCTCCTGTCCATCTGACAGTGCGTGCAGACCCCCCAGGACAGAAGTGGCGACACCACGGTCACTCAGTGGCGACACAGCCCTCCCGGCTGGTCCCTGACCTACTGGTTCCCACTGGGGAATCCCTCCCCCTCTCACCCCTCCCTCTGGACTTCCGCACCCTCCCAACTGGAGCGGTACCGCCAGACACCAGGACTACTGGAGCTCTGATTACAGACGCTCCACGTCCTCTAGACACTGGGAGATCCTCCTCAAATGACCTATTGGTACAGCCTAGGCCCCCGACCCGATGTTCCCTAAAGAAACCATCCAGGCCCTGAGACTGGGTTTCGGGCACCTGGAGACACGTAGTCCCACCCACTCCTTCTCCGCAGAGACAGGCCGTGAGCCCCTACACCGAGACCTAGCTGGGCTACTCTGAACCTCTTCCACCACGCTGGGCTGGAAGACACCTCAGCCACTACTTTTGGAATCACTCCCCAATGCAAGTTCCCTATCCCAGAGAACTCACACCCAATCAACCAGCAAGCTCCTTATTTCAGAGAACTCACATCATTCATCCACATACACACCCCCCAGACTAGTAGGACAGTTTCTAACGCCCCTGATTTCTCAACCTGACCACCACGTGACACAGGTACTATTACTCCGGGAACTGGGAATGGGACATTCACATTCATCCAGCGCATTACACATTCATCCCCACCCCTCCCACGACTGGTAAGACAGTTTCTACCGCCCCTGATTTCTCAACCTGACCACCACGTGACACAGGTACCACTACCCTGGGAACTGGGAATGGGAATACATGCACTGGACACACATCTGCTGCCACCACTGGATCCCACCCTCTGGTGAATCCAGAAAACACAATGCACTAAGGGGGATGATCTACCCTCCCGAGCTAGGGACACCTAACTCACAGTGCACAAGAACACATTTCCAAAGAAATGACATTTAAAAGCAAACTTTAAAACAATAATCCCTATACCATGTGATTTATCTAAATTCAGAGTTTTGTAGTGCGGCCAGTTGCTGCTACGGTACAGCGCAAACGCAAGTCCAAATCCCACCGCTGATCACCAATGTTAGAAATGGGATTTCTGGTTGGCTAGGGCTTGCGCCAAAGCCAGACAGAAACCACCACTCTAGTCAGGGCTGGGGAGTTACACGCCAAAGATAACACCTGCTCACCCCCTCGGTAGCTTGGCACGAGCAGTCAGGCTTATCCCTGAGGCGATGTGTAAAGCGTTTGCGCGCGCACCCAGCAACAACACCCAAGGCCCACCACAAAGGAAACTCCACACAAGGTATTCTATAAAAATAGCCTTTGTATTATACACAACACATTAGATAAAAACACACACTCTACAATGTGCCAACAGGCACGGGCAGAATTTACAAGGGATTATATACAGGGGACAGGGCCACATGGACCACTGTCAGGAATTAGCACTTAGAACATAGCACAAATCACCAATAGTAAACATAGGACATAACACAAAGTAACTGTAGAGCACAACCAGTCTCTACTGGCGCACTAATGACCTCAGCGTCATCACACTAGCATCAGGTATAAAACCTATCCTGCATCTATCACAGGGGCATATATCACATTATGCAATTCTCATTGGTCTAACTCATTAGACCTAACCACCTAGGTATAACTATACTAGGGGCGCACATCGCACAGGGAAGTACATTCTCCCTACCATCAACCTAAGCAGGTAAAACAACCTTCTAGGCAGAAATAACCACATTGAGAGGTATAAGACACAGGGTGCGCAAGACATGCTATATACAGTACATTTCCTAGCACCAAAAGCATGAACACAGGGTGCGCCAAACATACTACACAGTACATTTCCTAGCACCCAAAATCACATTATAGTCCAGGTTGCGCCCAAACCTAAATGTAGCAGCTGCCCACTACTTGCTGGGCAGCTGGGGACAAAGCAGGGCCTAAACGCTGCAGCTGGCACTAAGTGCTGCGCAGCTGGGGAAGGCAAATGAAGCAGGGGCTCTCAATCGCCCCTGAAACAATATCCACAACGTTGGAGCCACCTAGGCTCGACACACACCATGTCCCCAAGTTGGAGCCTCTCTGGGCTCTAGAATAATCATGTTCCCACACGAGGAACTGGCACCCGTCGTTGGAGCGCAGGAGCGCTTTAAAACAAATCAGTCCCCCACGTTGGAGCCTTTCCTGGCTCTAAAAATAAATATACCCCCGTTGGAGCGCACCAGCGCTCTAAAGCACACCTGCCCAGCGTTGGAGCCTCGGGGCTCAGAGAAAACAATGCCCCCGACGTTGGAGCCATGCTAGGCTCTAAACAAGTATGTCCCCCACGTTGGAGCCTCGCAGGCTCGGGAACCACCTGTGCCCCGCATTGGAGCGCCCTGGCGCTTTGAACAACATGCCCCCGTGTTGGAGCGGCCCGCAACGGCGGGTCCGCTCATGACCCAGAATGGACACTGGCACCGAGGGTGACGGAGGAGCCCCGTTCACCGGGCTCCTCCTGGGACCAAAACACTCTGTCCCCATCCCGCGTGCAGCCAGTATGAGGCGACCGGGGGCAGCCCCACTCACCGGCTTCTTCTGAGGCCCCGACCGGATCTCCCCCGCCCCCTTGAGCCCTCACTCACCGGCTCTGGGGGCGGTTTCCTTTCCTCCGGTCTCGGCTTCCTTCGCTTCGCCCGGGCCCCCTCCTGGGACCCGGGGCTTCAGGAACATGCGCGGGGCTCTCTCCACTCATGGGAGCCCTGCCATGCTTCACCGTCTTCCGGGCCGTCCTTTCTTCGGCGGGCGGGGCTTCCGGACTCCAGGGAGGCCCCGCCCATGTCCTAGGCAATCTCTGCCTGACTTCCTGCCTAAGCGGCCGCGGCGGTGATTGCACGATGTCGGCACATACGGGGTGGGCACCCGCAAATTTAAACCACAGAAGCGGGGTGGCACCCATAAATTGAAGACATAAGCGGGGTGGGCACCCGCACCAAAGGCACAATATAAGCGGGGTGGGCTCCCGCTAGGCATAATCAGAATGCGGGGTGGGCACCCGCTCTCGGCAGCATCACGGGGGGAATCCCTACGATGGGGATTCCCTCCAAACAGACGGCAGCGCCTCGCTTCGGAGCTCCAGCGCTCCTATGGGGCAAAATAAAGCGATGTAGCGCTCCCAGGGCGCTAGCAGGCTGCACCAAGCCTGAGCAGAGACAAAGGACCAGCAAAAAGGTCCAAAAGGTCCTGAAGCCATCCAGGGGGCAAGGTAGGGCCCAGGGGCCAGCACACAGGGCCCTCCAGCAGGGAGGTAGCCCCCATGGCGGTCCCTCCTGGGCCCCCACCAGCAGCAAGCCCCCCTCTGTCAGGATCCAACAAGAGAACAGTTTCTGTGGGGACACAGCCCCATTTTTATACAGCAAACCCCTTTGTTCTGGGTTCAGGGTGAGGGGGAAAACCAGTCGCAGCTGGTTGGGGAGCACCCTTGATGTGCTCAGCCCCTCACTATTCATTGGCAGGGCTAGGGTCGTCAGTCGCACCGCAGGGGGCGGGGCCAGCATTGTGTGTGGAAAACCCTGTCCTATTCAGGACCCAGGTGTACTCCTCCCACCCATCTAGCTGCTGATCTCCCCATTCACCACTGGGTGACTCATCCTGACTCTGGGGAATCCCTAGCCCGTCACATGACATGATCAGCCAATCACGCGACAGACACACTGCACACAGAAGTGCCCACTTCCAGAAGTGGCACTTCCACACCAGGTACCTGCACGCCGCACACATCATCGCGCAGCATTCACTCCCACGAGTCCGCACATACCAAACTCGGGCCTGCACACCCCACGCATCAGGAACTACTAGGGACACATACATTCCCCATGCATTCCTATGGGAGGGCAGGCCTATCTCACCACATGCACTCAGAGCGCGCACGCACTTTACCCTGGGACACAGGGAAAGTGCGCATAAACCAAAAAATCACCACACCAAGTCACCAATAAAAAGCAAAAAGTTCAGGGGTGAACCTGCCAGAAGGGCCAAGTCCAACACATGTCAATCATTTGCAGCTTTGTGCAATCTGGCTGGGTCTGAAAGCGTTCCTCATGACCATCGGGGGAGGCCGGTGCAGGTCCTCAGAGACAACATGAACGCCATGTGTTATTGCAACATGCTAAGAGAAGTGGAGTCCTGGATTCTGTGCCAGGAGGCTTTGCACGTTTGGAGATGGCTGGACTAGCACCAGATCTTTCTTTGCACCAATAACCTGAAAAGGTCTCTGAATGCCAGAACTGAGCAGATTTTAGCTGGCCTACCATGAACGGCATCTCCCTCCGGAGGTGGAAATAGGCACCATCCAACGGGTGGGTTGTAAGGGGATGACAGCACTGGCTAGATCTGTTTGCAAGATCATAACGAGTGCGGAGGTTTATCGCCCCGATTACGGCCGGTTTGTGTGGAAAAAGAAACTACACGGTGTGCCAGAACTGATTATATTCTGTGAATTCAAGAAGAGGAATGGTTTGAATACTGTGAAGATATCTGTTTTTTAAATAATAAAGCACTGAGCTTTTCAACTGAGAAAAACGCCAGATGAATTAAGTGCAATTGAATTTTAAGTGGCAGGGAACCCCATCGTTTAATTGGAGCATCAGTATTGGGAAATACGTGAATATGTCATAAGATTTACCCCTATACTTGGAGGGGATGCCCCACGGAGAGATCTGATAATCCTAGTTGGTGGGAAGATTTACAAATCCATGTGGGAGTGAATATATCTTGTCCTGAGGAAGGTGGTTCTTTGAACATAGACATCCACCGAAACGCGTCGACGCACATTATATAAAGGTATACTGGACATCTGTGAAACGGCTAATTTCAAATGTATAAGATTGGTTATGCTGCATAAATGATCCTGATCTAATGTCTGTGTCTTTTTTAATGATTAAAAAAGTATACTTTCTAGCAAAATTCTCCCTATGATTAATTGTACAGATCAGTCTGTGTAGTTTGAATTATGTCTCTGTTTTTATCCTTTAAATGATGTATAATGGATTTTTGCCTATGAACTTTTGAGGACATTTTTAATAAAAAGAACCATTGATACTGTGCACAAATTAGGCCTTTGACTGTGTTATGTTCTGGTAATGGTTTGGATGTTGTTAGAAAAGGTAGACGGCCCGGGAGGGTCGGCCGGGATCAGGAGGAGAGGTCTCCGGGGAGAGCCGTCTCCAGCGTTCGTACAGACAAGTAACTTCCCCCCCACAGACAGATATCACACACGGATAAGGTTCAGCGTTCTTTATAAGCACTTATTTAAGGTACGGTTGAATGGTACAAGGAGGTCTGGACTCAGGGGTCCCCTCGATTAGAGTCTCGCAAGGTAGGGAAGGGGGTAGCGGGGCAGTCTATTTACCAATCAGGTAGTTCGGATGAGATGATGATGAGCTCACAATCCTCGAGCTTGGTGGTTAGGTGGTACGGGCCGCGGCAGCGCCAGCAGGTCCCGGTGTAGATGGTCGATACAACGGGCCGCGGCAGCGCCAACAGGTCCCCGGAAGATATACGGTCCGCGGCAGCGCCAGCAGGTCCCGGTGAGGATGGTCGTTACAACGGGCCGCGGCAGCGCCAGCAGGTCCCAGGAAGATGACTGTTGCAGAAGGCCGCGGCAGCGCCAGCAGGTCCCGGTAAGGATGGTCGTTACAACGGGCCGCGGCAGCGCCAGCAGGTCCCAGGAAGATGACTGTTGCAGAAGGCCGCGGCAGCGCCAGCAGGCAGGACGATGATTCACAAGAGCGGGCTACGGCAGCGCCAGTAGACCGTCAAGGTTGAGTTCACTCGGTGTCTCTCGACTCCAGGATACAACTGCCTTCCTGCTCCGGAGCTGCCTCAGTTATAGGGCTGGTGCCCTTTGATGTCCGGACCCTCGCACTTGGAGGTCGGGGGGTCCGGGATGAAGGTGTCCAGACACCCAGCAGGGGGTGGAGCCAGTGCCTGGGGGAGCTGGGGGTGATCGGCACCTGGCGGGGGAGAGCCCTTGACAGTTCGTTCTCCCATTGACTTGCCAAGTGGTCCGCTCACCTCCTGGGTGGATGGTGGTGCCGGGATGTCGGGGCCGGCCAGGCCCGGGGTTAGGGTCGAGGGGAGGCCATGCGGCCGCGTGGTGCAGGGCCCCAGATGGCGGCTTGACCCGGCCGGGGAAGCCGGTGGGGCTGGACCCCGTGATGAGTAGGGGTCCGAGGGCAGAGGGTCCGTCGGGAGACGGGGTACCGGTGCTTGTCGTGGGGATATGCCAGGTGGGCCGGAGTTCGGGCCCTGTCGAGCGGGGAGGGAGCAAGCCGTCTGTGAGGCCTGTCCAACATGCGTCCCCCCCAGCTGAAGGCGGGGAGAGTCACCCATCTCCTTGGGGACTCTCTTCGTCGAGGCGGAAAAAGCAGGACAGGCCATCCGCGTTGGCGTGGTCTTGGCCTGGTCGGTGCTCCACGGTGAAGTCCATTCCCTGCAGGGAAATGGACCAGCGCAAGAGTTTCGGGTTTTCCCCCCGCATCTGCATCAGCCATTGCAGGGGTCGATGGTCGGTTTGTACCCGGAAGTGGGTACCGAAGAGATAGGGTCGGAGCTTTTTGAGGGCCCACACTACTGCAAATGCCTCCCTCTCGATGGTGCTCCAACGCTGTTCTCGGGCCAGGAGACGTCGACTGATGAAGGCCACCGGCTGGTCATGACCTTCGGGGTTCAACTGAGAGAGGACGGCTCCGATGCCGTGGTCGGAGGCGTCGGTCTGCACCACAAATTCCCGACTGTAATCGGGGGCCTGGAGCACCGGGGCGGTGCACAGGGCGGCCTTCAGCTCCTCGAAGGCCGCTTGACAATCAGGAGTCCAGTTGACCCGCTTCGGTTGGTTCTTGGATGTGAGACCCGTGAGGGGCCCCACGATGCTGCCGTAGTCCTTCACGAACCGCCGGTAGTAGCCGGTGAGCCCCAGGAAGGCTCGGACTTCGGTCTGGGTGACGGGGGGCTGCCAGGACTGGATGGCAGCAATCTTAAGTTGTAGTGGGGCCACCAGCCCGCTCCCCACTTGGTGCCCAAGGTAGGTCACAGACCCTTGGCCAATCTGGCACTTGCCGGCCTTAATGGTGAGGCCGGCCCGCTGGAGGGCGTGTAGGACCTCCTGGAGGTGACGGAGGTGGTCGGACCAGTGGCGGCTGTATACAGCGATATCGTCTAGGTAGGCAGCGCTGAATTCTTCAAGTCCCGCCAAGACCTGGTTCACAAGGCGTTGGAACGTGGCGGGGGCATTCTTCATGCCAAAGGGCATGACCTTAAATTGATAGTGGCCATCGGGGGTAGAGAAGGCTGACCGTTCCTGAGCCCTGGGTGTGAGGCCGATCTGCCAGTAGCCCGCCGTTAGGTCGAAGATACTAAGGTAGCGGGCGGCACCCAGCCGGTCGATCAGCTCGTCTGCTCGGGGGATGGGATGAGCGTCGGTCCGGGTGACAGCGTTCAAGCCCCGGTAGTCGACGCAGAATCTCAGTTCAGGGGCGGAGCCGGGGGCAGCGGCCTTGGGAACTAATACGACCGGACTGGCCCAGGGACTGTCCGAGGGCTCGATGACCCCGATCGTGAGCATCTTGGCCACTTCCTCCTGTATGCAGGCCCGTACCCGATCTGGTACGCGGTAGGCCCGGTGCCGGACAGGGGGACTGTCCCCGGTGTCTACGTCGTGCAGACACCAGGGGGTGACCCCGGGGGTGAGGGAGAACAGGGCAGCGAACTGCAGCAGGAGGTCCCGGCAGTCCTGGCGTTGCTCCGAAGTGAGGGCGTCAGAGAGCCGGACCCCGTCCACGGAGCCGTCCTTCTCCTGAGTCTTCAGGAGATCCGGGAGGGGCTCGGAGTCTTCTTCCGTGCCACTGTCTGTAGCCATCAAGAGGCTTAGTTCGGATCGCACAAAGTGTGGTTTGAGCCGGTTGGTGTGGAGGACCCGAAGGGGGTTCCGGGAGGACCCCATGTCGATGAGGTAAGTGACGGGGCTTTTGCGCTCGACCACTTTGAAGGGCCCCGTCCACTTATCCTGCAGGGCACATGGTTCGGTGGGGGACATCACCCATACTTGCTGCCCAGGCTCGAATTCAACGGAGGAGGCATTGTGATCATACCACCTCTTCATGTCCTCCTGGCTGGCCTCGAGGTTCGCCTTGGCCATCTCCCTGAAGCGCCGGGTCTGGTTTCGCAAGGCCAGGATGTATTTGAAGACGTCTGGAGGGGTCGTGAGGGGGGCCATCTCCCAACCTTCCTTGACTAGGCTGAGGGGCCCTCGCACAGGGTGCCCGTAGAGGAGTTCAAAGGGGCTAAAACCGAGGGACTTCTGGGGAACTTCCCGGTAGGCGAAGAGGAGGCACGGGAGCAGTACATCCCACTGGCGACGGAGAGGCTCTTCCAATCCCCCAATCATCCCTTTGAGAGTGCGGTTAAAACGCTCCACTAGTCCGTTCCCTTGGGGGTGATAGGGGGTCGTGAATCTGTAGGTGACCCCGCATTGTTGCCAGAGGGACTTCATGTATTTGGATATGAAATTCGTACCTCGGTCGCTGACGACTTCTCGGGGGAAGCCTACCCGGGAGAAGATCCCCATCAGGGCCCGGCCAACCACCGGAGCGGTCACTGTCCGTAGGGGCACCGCCTCGGGGTAGCGGGTGGCATGGTCCACTAGTACCAAGATGAACCTGTGTCCTTGCGCCGTGCGGGGGTCCAGAGGTCCCACAATGTCTATCCCCACCCTCTCGAACGGGGTGGTGACCACAGGGAAGGGTTGTAGAGGGGCTTTCAGCTTCCGACCACTCTTCCCGCTGGCTTGGCATGTGGGGCAAGATCGGCAGTGGTTCAGGACGTCATTCCTCATTTTCGGCCAGAAAAAGTGGGTCACCAGGCGACTGTACGTTTTGTCCTGGCCCAGGTGTCCAGCCAGGGGGACATCGTGGGCCAGGTTGAGCAGCAAGTCTCGGAAGCGGAGCGGTACCACCAGAACTCGACCGGCCCCCAGCTCGGCGATTCTTTGCTCGCTGTAGAGCAGGTCGTTATCCCAGTAGACCCAGTGGGTTCCGGTGGTGTCCCCGGCGTTTTGGGTGCTGGCTTGTTGGCGGAGTCCCTCGAGGGAGGGACAGGTCTTTTGTTCCTGGCGGAACTGTTCTTGGGTGGGCCCCCCTTCTTGCCGCCACTGAGCCAGATCCGGAAGGTCCTGGCGTTGTGCGTCTTCTTCGGCAGTCTGGTCCGGGAGGTCGGACTCGCCGTTGTCCTCTACGGGGGCAACCGGGGGCGGAGGTGCTGGCCATTCGGTTTCTTCTGATCGGGGGGCGGCACGGGCGGCCATGGATCGGGTGGTTACGCAGGCCCAGTCCGGGAGGCCCAGCATCCCCAAGTGCTCTCTTCTCTCGACGGTGGCCCACGGGGAACTCTCGAGGTCATTCCCCAGGAGGCAGTCCACGGGGGCATCGTCCCGGACCGTCACCTTCAGTAGGCCGGAGACCCCTCCCCATTCAAACGGGACGCAGGCCATCTTACACATGCTCTCAGAGTTATCCGCCGAGCGGACGGGGCAGAGAATGTTCGGCAGGATCTGCTCGGGCTTTACCAGGTGACAGCGGACGGCCGTCACGCTGGCGCCGGTGTCACGCAAGGCCTCGGCTCTCTGTCCATTAATGGTCACCCACTGACCGTATTTTCTGGTGTTGGCGGGTAGGGGAGCCCGTGGAACCATGTCTCTTCCCCCTAAGCATGCCAGGACCATGGCGGCCGGTTCCCACCCTTGCTGGGCCGGCTCATACTCTTCGGGTCCCTCCGATGATTGCTCTTCCCCGAGGGCAGCGGCAGCTACCTGGCGGGGCTTGGGTGTTTGGTTCTGCGGGCAGCTCGGGTCATTGGCGTAGTGGCCGACTCGCTGGCATCGGTGGCACGTGACGTTGGCCCGGAACCCAGGACGCAACGGGGGGTTGCTCCGGCCGGCCGGAGGCGGGGTGCTGGCCACGGGGGTTGCCGGCAAGGCGTCTCTCCCTCGCCCCTGGCCTCCTCCTCCACCCCGAGGACGGTGCTGGCTTTGGTTGCTTCGATTCTGCTCGTGTGGTCCTCTCCGGCCCACTCGGGTGCTTTCCCATCGGTCAGCTTCGGCGGCGAGCTGCCGGGGGTCAGTCAGCTTACTGTCGAGTAGGTGCTGCCTGAGCTCGACGAAACAGTTGTTTGACAGGTGCTCCCATACCATAAGGTTGAAGAGTTGTTCGTAGGTGGTGACCTGACTTCCCTTGATCCAACCCTCGAAGGCCCGGCTGAAATAGTTCACGTATTCTACCCAAGTTGTACCTGGGATCCGGGTGCAGTCTCGGAACCTCTGGCGGTACATCTCGGGCGTGAGGCCGTAGCGGGTGAGGAGGGCAGCCTTCATGTGGTCGTAGGACGACATTTGGTGATCGGGGAGCTGTAGTAGGGCATCGCGACCCTCGTTGATAAATCTCCCCCAAAGTCCGGCCCCCCAATCACTCCGGTCGATCCGGTGGGAGGTCATTGCGATCTCATAGGCTTTAAACCACTGTTGTATGTCGTCTTCTCGGACATACTCGCGGACCACATCCTTGGGGATGTGAACTTTTTTCTCAATTGGCCCCGGGGTGTGTGGTCGCTCAGGCACCCCCAGTTCCTTATTCTGTTTGCGCAGTTCTATTTCCGCCAGTCGGCGCTCGTGCTCGAGCGTTATTTTTTTCTCTTCCAGCTCTCTCTGTCTCTGTTTTTCTTCTCGTTCCTCTCGAAGCCGCATATGCTCGAGGTTGAGTTTCTGTTCAGCTAACTTGAGTTCCCCATCCATCTTGAGTCGTGCCATCTCTAATTCGTGTAATCTGACTCTGTCTCTTTCTCGTATCTCCTCCTGCGAGAGGCCCGTTCCCCGCTCCTCGGGAGCCGTGGCGTTCCCCTCTGGTGTGATGCTGTTTTGGTCGGAGGGTCCGGCGACCCCAGTTTCTGTCCACGATTCTAGGGCGTGCTTTAGATCATCCTTGGTACTCAGGCCGGTGGTAGCAATGCCAAGTTCTATGCAAAATTGTCTCAGTTCGCGGTGGTTGTATTCCTCTAATTTCTCCATTTGGAACTTCTCGGTGGAGCTGCTATCTTTGCTCGACATCGTGCTTTGTCGTGGGGTGAGCTACTCTCTGTACGATTACGCGTTGATTCGGATCGCGCCGCTGGCCACCAATGTTAGAAAAGGTAGACGGCCCGGGAGGGTCGGCCGGGATCAGGAGGAGAGGTCTCCGGGGAGAGCCGTCTCCAGCGTTCGTACAGACAAGTAACTTCCCCCCCACAGACAGATATCACACACGGATAAGGTTCAGCGTTCTTTATAAGCACTTATTTAAGGTACGGTTGAATGGTACAAGGAGGTCTGGACTCAGGGGTCCCCTCGATTAGAGTCTCGCAAGGTAGGGAAGGGGGTAGCGGGGCAGTCTATTTACCAATCAGGTAGTTCGGATGAGATGATGATGAGCTCACAATCCTCGAGCTTGGTGGTTAGGTGGTACGGGCCGCGGCAGCGCCAGCAGGTCCCGGTGTAGATGGTCGATACAACGGGCCGCGGCAGCGCCAACAGGTCCCCGGAAGATATACGGTCTGCGGCAGCGCCAGCAGGTCCCGGTGAGGATGGTCGTTACAACGGGCCGCGGCAGCGCCAGCAGGTCCCAGGAAGATGACTGTTGCAGAAGGCCGCGGCAGCGCCAGCAGGTCCCGGTAAGGATGGTCGTTACAACGGGCCGCGGCAGCGCCAGCAGGTCCCAGGAAGATGACTGTTGCAGAAGGCCGCGGCAGCGCCAGCAGGCAGGACGATGATTCACAAGAGCGGGCTACGGCAGCGCCAGTAGACCGTCAAGGTTGAGTTCACTCGGTGTCTCTCGACTCCAGGATACAACTGCCTTCCTGCTCCGGAGCTGCCTCAGTTATAGGGCTGGTGCCCTTTGATGTCCGGACCCTCGCACTCGGAGGTCGGGGGGTCCGGGATGAAGGTGTCCAGGCACCCAGCAGGGGGTGGAGCCAGTGCCTGGGGGAGCTGGGGGTGATCGGCACCTGGCGGGGGAGAGCCCTTGACAGTTCGTTCTCCCATTGACTTGCCAAGTGGTCCGCTCACCTCCTGGGTGGATGGTGGTGCCGGGATGTCGGGGCCGGCCAGGCCCGGGGTTAGGGTCGAGGGGAGGCCATGCGGCCGCGTGGTGCAGGGCCCCAGATGGCGGCTTGACCCGGCCGGGGAAGCCGGTGGGGCTGGACCCCGTGATGAGTAGGGGTCCGAGGGCAGAGGGTCCGTCGGGAGACGGGGTACCGGTGCTTGTCGTGGGGATATGCCAGGTGGGCCGGAGTTCGGGCCCTGTCGAGCGGGGAGGGAGCAAGCCGTCTGTGAGGCCTGTCCAACAGATGTGAAGAGTGGTGTGGCTCTGTTGTTGAAATATACCTAAAGGGGATCTGGTTTTGACTTAGATCTGTTAACATTAAGTTAGGATGTGTGAATATGTCTTCAAGAACACCATAAAATGAAAAACAAATCCACACTGAAAAGCACAAAGCCTTATGTTCAAGGTAGATTTGTCCCTTTATCCCTTACACTTTTAGAATGGAATCACCTGATCACAGTTAGTGACTGATGTCACATACGGCCCCAACAGTACACAGTGCACAGAGAGAACATGTGGCGATAGGGTTGGCATCTTTCTCAGAAAAAATATAGTACCCATTTGTATTCATTCAACTGTTTATTCTGGGAAGGGTGAAGTGCTGCTCTGTGAAAAAGAATTTCTCAGTATTATTTTACACCATGGCAATTATCCATCTGTTTGCTTCAATAATCATTTATAAATTAGTTAGACTGCTTTCTATTTGTTTGTAACCTTTTTTTCTCCATGTAATTGTTGTTTTAGGTTTATACATCAAATGGAAAATACTTCCTTTCACTAGTTTTCCCATTTTTTTATTGGCACAGAAACAAAACACGGCCAGGTGAGAACCCTAGCGAGGAGAGTGTGTTGAGTAACATAGAGGTGTCAGATACCTAGGTCTCTTTGTGGGTGCCCCTGCACTGAGTTTGGTGTCCCGCCTGAGTGACTGCGCTTCAGAATGAATTCCAAGAGGCCGTACGCTTTTCGCTTTGACATGTCACTCTGGAGGCTGGCTGCATACGCACTCTGCATGTCAGAATTTCTTATGGGCCCAAGTCAGTCATATTGTAGGCAGGCCTTTCGCAAGAGGAGTACCTGTTTCAAAGTTTACAAATATTTAATGTAGGGGAAGAGAAACCCCAGTCCCCGTTACTGGCACCGTTAGCTGTCTCATCATAAAGATGGAAGTCTGGTTTCTAGAATCTATAAATAAATATGTTGCATCACAAGTACGGGGTTGGGCTGCTAAAAAGCGCGAGGCCCGGGGAAGAGTGACCCACTTGTCCTAGTTCTCCTACCCCATTCTGACGGGCCCATGCGCACATGTGCATCTACCTACCTGACTGCGCATGAAAGGGCGCGGCTGCGGCCTCCCTGCAACAGGAAAACAATGCGACGCTCGTGATCCACGTGAGGCCGCAGACTGTCAGCTTTGCTCGTCTGTCTCCTGAGATAAACTCCCACCCCGCTTGTCCTTCGTCACAGGCGTCTCTTTAACCCAGCCATTTAAACACTAGAATGGGCAAGAGGAGAAAAACCAAAAATGGTGACATCGTGACCATGAAGCATTAAAGAGATAAAAAAGTTAACTTTCAGAAGTCCTTAAAATGGCTGCATACAAAGTCCAGCCAGTCTGCCTGTGAGCTCTACAAATGGAAATGCTTATGATATGGTGTAAATTATTCAGAGGACATTCTGGGGCCCCCCTGCAATGTACACGGAGGGGCCCCGCTCCAGATTTAATCTGGAGCGCTCCCGCCAGAGTACTGTGCTGAGGGAGCCCCCTGCAGCTCGGGGCCCTCCCGCACCGCGGTGGATACGGGGCCTGTGTTACGCCCCTATCTGATTGTCATATGATACATTGCATTGTTTATGAATAACGATCTACCTGATAGGCGATTTGCGCATTGCATTTCTCCTGCATAACAAATTATCTGATTAGTGTATATGCTTTGCCGTATTTTTGCACAACGACATATCTGATGGCGGTATCACGCATTCCATTATTTTATCTGGCAAAGTGCCTGATTGTTATGTTACGCATGACAGTATTATTACATTGCACAAGTATCTGATTCTAGCATTACGACTGTCTGATATGATTTTAGGAGTACAGGAGAATGTTTAGAAGTGCTCATTGATATCACTAGAACTTACAAGGGCTGGCTGGCCTAACAAACGGCCAGGAGAAATATTACACACCTCATATGTTGGTTTTATATTGTGTGGTCTTATCGTATGTCTTTTCACATAAAGTTTATACTCGTTTTTACAAAACTCATTTGGAGTCTATTTGTGGTGTCATCATTTGATTATTTTGAGCGTGGTTGTGAATACTTTACACATTTGCCTTGAAGATAAGCCTGGCTGCTCGTGCCAAGCTACCAAGGGAGTGAGCGGGGCTATCTAAAAAGGTGACCTTCCTTTCCTTGATATTGGAACGCGGGTCCCTACTTGGCCTAAGGTTCCTACCTCAGCCAACCAGGGGTCCCGGGTCTAACATTTGGTGGTCAGCGGTGTGGGATTTGAATGTGTATTCGCAATTTCATTCACAGTGATTGGTGTACATCATAAACAGCGCAGTCCACGACGCAACCACATATTGTGTCCTTGATTTGTTGGTTCTAGTTGGTTTTGTTTTGCGCAACCTTTAAGCCACACATCATGTCGCAGAGGAGTCAAGGAGCCGGTGAGGCTGCAGAATTAGATTTCAACATTGAGGCATTGATTACCTACAAGGTTGATCAGTTGAGACTATTCTGCAGGGTTTTGGGATGTCCTGTGAAGAGTAGCGCCAAGAAGGAGGAGCTGCAAGTGGCCTTGAGGGCCTGGAGGGAAGTCAAAGGGACTCAGGAGGTGGGTGATGTTGAGGTGGATGAGGATGACCCAAGGAATGGATTTGGTCCACAGGATTTGCCAGTGGAGGGACCAGCGTCAGGGGCGGGTAGTAGCCATTCAGGGAGAAGTTTTTCACCAGAGGAGTTGGAGGAAAACCAAAGGGTCAGAGAGCATGAGTTGGAGGTGTTGAAACTTTTTTTTTTTTAAATCTTTTTATTAAATTTCAAATGAAGTCAATGGAAGCAGCACACATTTGCACCACGCAGGGCGCATATTTCAAAAGAAAATGAAACAATTCCAGGTGACAGATGCATGCCCAGTGCAGATATTTTGACAGTACACCTTCAATTCTCCATCCACAGTTCAAGCATTGTCACGCAACCAGACATAACAGGACTCATGAACAGAGCAAACAACCGTAAACATTTTAAGATTCAGTATCATCAGTAACAGTAGTAGCTTGCAAATGCTGCCGAAGTGGCTCCCAAATATCATTAGGCCTAGATGCAGAAGGTAATTCCTCTGCATAAATTGCAAGAGTCTCCCTACAATATATAACATCTTTAATCCAATCTGGTATCCGAGGGCTGAGGCGACCATCCCAGGTCATAGCAACTCGCCTTTTGTCTAACGAAAGAGCAACACGTGTAAATCTACCTAGCACCCCCTTTAACTGTGGTACATGACAAAGCAAGCACGCCGTCGGCGTGCACTGTATCATAACTCCCGTCATTTTACGTATATGACTGAGAATCTCCTTCCAGTATGTGTACACCGCTATGCAGTCCCACGCAAGATGGCAGAAGTCCGCATTGTTGTGCCCACATCTCCGACACTGCGTGGAGTCTCGGAGACCCATTTTGTACAATTTAAGAGGAGTATAGTATACCTGGTGTATAAATTTCAGATGTATGATACGCAAATTACCACTGGGCAATAATGTCCCTGTAAGGGTGCATATTTGTTCCCAGTCTTTCGCTGTCAAGGGGATCTCGAGCACAGAGTTCCAACGCTCTACACTACTATCCACCCCCCTCTGCGCCTCTTCCTGTATTGATTTATATAATTTTGTAATTAGTTTTTTCTTGGAGGTAACCACTAGCAGCAGCTGCAGGGAGAGAAGCGTCGGCGGTTCGGACGGAAACTCCGAATAGTGACTTTTCAAAGCGCGCTTTAGTCGGTGTGTAGTGTATGCGAATAGCGGCGTGGGATTGCTAATGAATTCCATTTCCCTCTGAAAATACATTGCGCATGTGCGTTATTCCTACTTCTTTCAGCGCCCTAATAGGACCAGTCTCCTGCATAACAGATAATGCCGCGTGCCCTGCAAGCGGCAATGCCGGCGCGTATAGAGGGAGCTTTCGTGCCATCCTGCCAATTGCCTGCCATGCCCCCACCGTCGCATCTATTGAGTTAATTTCTTGTTGGGGTGTACCTCTTTTTACATGAGTAAGTATTCCCGACAGTGGTATGGGATACGCATCTCCGTCCTCTACCGCCACGTGAGGGGTAAAGTCATGTGGTCGGTACCAATAATAAGCATATTGAGCCTGAGCACATAAATAATAAATGTATAAATCGGGTGCACCGAACCCCCCTTGGCATACGGGAGTGTCAGCGTGACCCAGCTGATTCCCTCCCCACACTAATTTTAAAAGTTGAGTCCTGACCATTGCGAAAAAATGCCTGGTTAACGGAATGGGAATATTGCAGAACAAGTACAAAAATCGAGGCAGAACTACCATTTTGAGTATCGCAGCCCTATCTGCCAGAGACAGAGGGAGATGTACCCACCCCTCAACCTGCTCCTCTAGTCGATGCAGCGCCCTGTCGTAGTTCTCCTTGATAACCACCTCAGGGTCCCGATGTACCCAGACACCTAAATATGTGACTGGTTCAGTCGTCCAGATTAAAGGATATTCTAAAGGGGGGGACGCGCATTTGAGGTTAATGGAATAATCACTGACTTTCCCCATTGATCATGAGGCCAGAAAACAGACCAAACCTAATGTTCTCACGCAGCACCTGCAATAGGTGGGTCTGCGGTTCTCGTATGAAGAGGACCATATCATCCGCGTACATAGATATCCCGACCGGGCGTTGATTAAAATTAAGCGCAGCCTGTCTGTGGCGCTGACGTATTATACAGGCCAGTGGTTCAAGCACAAGAGCAAACAGGAGAGGCAACAATGGGCACCCCTGCCTGGTGCCTCGATCTATATGGAGAGGGTCCGAGGTAAGGCCACCAACCCTCACTCTCGCCGAGGTGTCCGTATAGAGGATTTGCAGCCAGCGTAAGAAAACATTTGGAAGGCCCATTCTCCTCAATATGTGAAACATATACCCCCATTCGATGGAATCGAAGGCCTTAGCGGCATCAAGCATGACCGCAGCAGCCGGGAGATCAGGGTTAAGGATGTGATACATGGCAAATATCGTGCATAGGTTATTGGAAGTAGAACGCCCCGGGACAAAGCCAGCCTGATCCGGAAGCACCATGACAGAGAGCAATAACTGCAGTCTAAGAGCTGATATTTTCGCAAGAATTTTGGCATCTAGATTTATTAATGACAAGGGTCGATACGATTCGCACACAGCCGGATCTTTATCTTTTTTTAAAAGAGTGATAATAAGCGCCTGTCGAAGTGAGGGCGGTAGCAATCCGGACTCATGCGCCTTCGCATATACCTCTAAGAGGTATGGGGTGACAATGTCTATATATTGTTTGTAGAATTCCAAGGTGAGCCCATCCGGGCCAGGGGCCTTGTTATTAGGTAGGGATTTAATGGCTTATTTAATATCCGACTCCTCTATGGGTTGTCCGTGGTATGCGCGGTGCCGGGCTGCAAGCCAAACCCACGCAACTCCTTCCAGATATTTGGACAGAGCCGCGTCATCACATACGCCCCTAGAAGCGTATAGTTCACCATAAAATGTTTTAAATTGTTCCACTATGTCCTGGGGTTGATAGTGTTTTCCCCCATTCTCGTCTACTATCTTGTGACTATACTGGTAATTAGCTCGAATCCGAATAGTCTCAGCAAGCCTCCTACCTGGGCGCCCAGCCTCACCATAAGCCCTGGCCACCTGTCGCTTCGATATATAACGTATCGCGGTGCTCGCTAAATCATCGTGTTCTTTCAGCAGAGCATGAATCCTGGCAAGTGGAGTGGTCGTCGGGTTCGCAATATATTGCTCTTCAAGTTCACCCAACTGGGCTTCGATCTTCAACAACTGTCGTCTGAGGTCCCTCAGTATCCCTGAAGAGGTACTCATACATACCCCCCGAATTGTAACCTTGAATGCTTCCCACAGTATTGCAAAACTATCCACTGACCCCACATTCTGTGTGAAATATTGTGTGATTGCCTGTCTTATGGTGTTGTCATATATCGGATCTAGTAATGCCTCAGCTCTAAATCTCCAGGTAAAAGGAAAGTGCATGTTAGTTGGTATGAGGATTGTAAGCAATATTGGGTTGTGGTCTGAGAGCGTGCGTGGTAAGTTGTGCACATTTATAGCCCAGCAGTTAGCGCCCTCATTCAGTAGCCAGTAGTCTAGCCTGGACCAACTGTGATGCGGCGGCGTTACATGCGTACCCACTCTCTCAGCAGTGTTTTGTAACCTCCATACCTCTATGAGGCCCATTTCCGCCATAGCATTCCGCACACACTGCGCCACTTTCAATGTTCGTGCCCCTTGTGGATTAGACCTATCAAGGGCCGGGTCGAGGTTAGTATTAAAATCACCCCCCCATAGCGTCGCCGCATCCGGCCACATACGGAGCACATCCAGCAGCTGTACATAAGGTTGTGGGTCGTCTACCACTGGTCCATACATATTGATAAGTGTAACCAGTGTATTTCCTAGTTTGCCATGCACTAAGGCCCATCTCCCGTCACAGTCAGTATGCGATAGTATGGGGGAGAATGGAATGCCCTTCTTTATCAGTATTAGTACCCCCCTGGCGTACGTGGAAAATGAGGCTGCCAAGCGGTACCCCACCCATCTACGCGCAACATTAGACTCGCTCCGCGTGGACAAATGCGTTTCCTGCAGCAGAGCAATTTGAATTTTATGCCTATCTAGATGCGCTAACACCTGCCGAACTTTTTTCGGATTGTTTAGTCCGCGAATATTCCATGTCACACAGTTGTAACTCTCACCCATTGTTTCCACCGCCTCGCACAACTCTGCCTGCGAGCATCGACATTGACATACACCTCGGCCACCCGAAAAGATCTGTGTCCGCTTCCATCACATGTAACATAACAACAACCACAACAAAAGGCTAAAGCCCTCCCCCACCCCCCACCCACTTCGGCAACCCCAATACGCCAAAGACAATCCCTGCTATAACTGTCCCACCAACCAAAGAACTACACACTGCAAGATTGAGTTGGGGTATTCCCATGGGGGGATTCATAGTGGCCCACATTTCTCTCCCCTATTGAAAGGGAGAGGGCCGCCAACAATCACTCCCCCGCGACCTTCATCGCCCATATGGACCATAACACTATCCGAGTACCCAGGGTTCCTCGTCGATCCACACCCAGCGACAACATATTGGGCCCAGCATCGCATAATGTACCACAGCGCGTGGCAGCGCAGCGCCTTCCTATGTATCCCCATCGAGGACCACAGCCCGCCCGCAACCACACAATGCAGAGAGATCACAAAAACCTCCAACAGCTGCATCATCAGTATCTACATCATGTGGTAAATTGTGGGCAATCGGCATGTGCCAACCTGCTCCTTAGAAGACCTGTCCTCAACTATACCTCCACAGTTTCATGAACCAAGAGAGCAGGGAAAAATAGAAACCAAACAGGACATCTAATACATAAGTACTATTCAACATCAGAAGTGTGTTCAGGTGTCTGTTTTTTGCGCCGCAGAGTCCGTGCATACTCCATAGCTAGGTTAGGATTATTAAAAATCTTTGCTACTCTATCCTCACCAATCCGTAGTCTCGCAGGATACAGCATAGCATATGGCACTTGCTCCTAAATCAGCACTTTTTTTACATCTTGGAACTCTTTTCTCGCCGCTTGGACCGAAGCTGTGAAGTCCGGGTAGAACGAGAGTTCATTTCCCTGATAAAGTAGCTTTCCCTTCACACGTGCCACACGCAACACCGCATCCCTGTCCCTAAAATTGAGAAGGCGCTATAATGGGTTGCGGTGGGGCACCTGGAGGCGGGCGCGCCACCAAAGATCTGTGCGCCCGCTCAACCACCAGCATATTGGAGAGGGTGTCCGGCCCACATACGCCCCGCAGGAGGGTTTCAATGTACACATCCAGCCGGCCCATATTTGTTGATTCCGGCAGGCCTAGAATGCGTATGTTATTACGCCTCGAGCGCGCTTCAATATCCTCATTCTTGTCCTTGATTAGCGCCAACATTTTTTCCATGTCTGTCGCTTTGGCAGCCACGTGTTGCAATCCGTCCTCAGCATCCGAGATCCTCTTCTAAACCGACCCCAATGTCGCTCCCTGCCTATCCAATTTTGCTGATATACTGTCCATGCAGCTGGTGAGCGCCTCGATCTTGCAGTCTATTGATTGCAAGCTGTTCTGAATTGCCTCCAGAGTCTTCTCCAACGCTGTGGGGACCTGCTCCATCGCATCCATCTCCGCATCCGATGGCGCGCCCTGCGTAGCCTTACTCGACTTGCGCGATTCAAAGTTGAGATGAGGCTGGTGTTTATCAGGTTTCCCCATTTTTCAGAGTTTTATTATTTCTTGCCAGGTATTCTCTGTCGCGTCTCGTGGCACAAGAGCACACAGAGGCAGCAAACCAACCAGGCGCCCACCGCTTCACTGATCAACGAGGTAGCACTATTAGTCCACACAACGGGTACAGCCTGCCATCTCACAGGGCCAGAAACCCCGCAGCACTCTCAGAAGACACAGGCACGGACGGGTAGTCGCCAATCAGAGTCCGTTTAGCTCCTCGATCTCTACAGCCAAGCATGCACATCCAGTGGTATGAAGGCCAGCACTCCCCCAGGCCCGCCGCAGACAGCCGCCCCACTATCAGGGATGTTAGCTCCGTACCGTCAATAATTGCAAGTAGCGCAGGCCAAATCAGCAGCGGTACCAACGCCCCCGGGGGAGCTCCCAGCCACACAAAAGGGATAGCGTCACCGCCAATGTCCCGAACCTGATGTTGGAGGGGGGCCTGGGGAGTTTCCGACGAGCAGAGGCCACAGGGAGACCGACAGCAGGTTACACACGGGACCCCCAGCGCGCAGGGCGGCCCCCAAACAGCAGCAGTCAAAAGATAGTCGAGGGGAGGTCGTATCCCAGATATTCCACTTACTGCAGCAATGTCACCTTCTGATCCCCCGGGGCACCCCGTCGCCGCCGATCAACACCCTGTGGCCTGGTGTGCCTCCGCGAGCCAGGCGCTTGCGTATCGCCCGCCCACGGCAATGGGGCAGGCCGCGATCGCACGTCTCCGGCTCTGGCACAGGTGCGGGCAACACAGTACCGGTTAATTCAGCAGGGGCCCCCCGGCACCCCGACGATACCCGAATGCGGTCAATGTCCCTCGATCTCCGTCGCATCCCCAGAGCTGCTCACCTCCTCAGATCGCCGCCATGTTGCCTGCGCGCGGTCTCTGAGGATCGGTCTGGGTTGTGGCGGCAGGGCAGTCGCGCTCCGCCGCTATCTCAGCTGTGGTGGTCCCCGGGCACTCAGAAGCAGTTCCACAGCATCAGGCTTGCGGGAGAGCCCAAGTAGGCAAGGATAATTTAGCATATCATTACGGCGGCCGGCGGAGCCGCACTACAATGCCGCCATTTTGCCGCGCGCCAAGCCACGCCCCCAGGTGTTGAAACTTAAAACTCAGGCAGAGGAGATGAAGCTGCTCATTGAGAGTGAAAAGCGAGCAGAGGAGAGTAGGAATGCTCTTGCCCTGGAAGAGAAAAAAATTCTCTTAGCTCATGAGTTAAGCATGAGGGAACTGGACATTAAGGTTAAACAGGCAGAGTCCAGTTTGAATGGTGGCAGCATACAACCAGAGCCAAGTGTGGATGAGTACAAGCGTGCACTGGATGACTGGGTGTTAAGTGAGCATTGCAAATGATTTGAAGGGGGTGTTCAACCGTATCCCTAGGGAGCCTAGGCTCAGTCATTATTTTCCAGGATTGCGCTAACCCGTGTTAGGGTGTGAGCTCTTTGATTACCGGGAGCTGGCACAAGAGCCGGACCCCTGGTCATGGTTCCAAGGGCTTGAAAAGGTCCTAGAGATGGAAGAGAGGTGAAGTAGAACCAGTAGATGCCAGAGTAGTGGGGGGGGGGCATGCGGGCTAGCGCCCCGTCTCAAATGAGAGGGAGGGAGTGTGAACTGTGTCCCCAGGGGTTTGCCACCCCAAACCAGAGATTGGAGGGTTCCTTACAGGAGCACTAGATGGAAGGCCTAGTGCCTACTTGCCAGCTGTGCGAGGAAGAACACCCAGAGTCAGGAGGGCGTAGGGCGTCGGTCACCAGAGCTCCCCGGTCCTGAAGTTTGTGGGTGCCATTCCTAGATGGCAGGCACAGAAATATAAATGGAAGGTTAAGAGAGGAAAGTGTCCCTCAGTGGGAAAACCCGAGGGACTGTGTACAGATGGTAGGGCTGGGTCCTCTAGGAGTGACCAGGGTACACCCACATCTAACCTGGAGGACAGGATAACTGGGAACAGTGACCTGACTGATGGGTCTTCCAGGGATACTTGTCTTGGTGGGGGTTGGCAAGGAACCAGCACCCCTAGAGAGGTCCCAACTGACTGGAAGTACCCATGGAGTGGCATAGTTGGACCAGGGAGTAGTGAACAAGAGAATTCCCTGGGGTCAGAAAGGCATAGAACCATAGCCTGTCCCTGTGGTAGCGGGCCTGCGTTCGTGTTCTATCACCCCAAGCAGGGAAAACCATCAAGGTAGTTGATTGGTCTACCCTGGCTTTTTGCTTGGAGGGGGTTGTGTAGGACTTGGCCCTCTTTGGCTAAAGTCCCTAAACCTTTTGTTTTCCCCCTAGACCTTTTTTTCTGACATGGTGTTGCCAACTTAAATGCTTTGGACACTTTGCCACTGCTAACCAGTGTCAAAGTGTAAGTGTTCCCTGTATAAAGTAGTGGTAATTGGTTGTCCAAGATTGGTATGTTTGCATTACTAGTAAAGTCCCTAGTAAAGTGCACTATGTGTGCCAGGGCTGGTAATGCAAATGCTACTAGTGGGCCTGCAGCACTATTTGTGCCACCCACACAAGTAGCCTTAAAAAGGGAACTCAGGCCTGCCATTGCAGGGCCTGCGCGCAGTTTGTGAAACTGCCATGTTGTTCTGTCAAGTGCACTTACTTGCCAGACCTCACCCTTCCCTTTCTGTGCACCTAAGACACCCCTATGGTAGGTCTGGGGTACCCCCCTGGACAGGGTGTAGTGCATGTGAAAGGTAGGACATGTACTAAGGTGTGTGTCATGTCCTGACAGTGAAATAATCTCCATTTCGTTTTTCACTGTTGAAAGGCCATCTTGCCCATTGGACAGAATAGGAAGGCTGTGTAATATGTTTTCCAGCCTATCTTCCCAAATGCTTAAGATGAAAAGGTGAAGTTTAGTATGCCTGAACTCACAATGTAATAACATATCTTTTTATGTAGGTGGTTTTTGCATTGTGTGTTCAGAAGCAACTCTTTTAAAAGTGGCTGCGTTTTTGTGCTCTGACATTTCTGTGTGTGTCTGCCTGGCTGTGGATTAACTGTCTGGATTTGAAAGCGATAGGATCTGGGGAATGTCTTGACCCAGGGAAGGAGGTGAGAGAAGCAACAGGCTGACCTGCTTCTGGAGTGTAGGGGGAGGAGACGCCCCTAGAGGTGAAGAGGCATGGGCTGCTGCTATAAAACAATTGGCCCATCTCCTGCTGAGTGATTGAGAATCCAGAACCTCACTAATCAAAGGAAGAAGGTGTCACTGGCAGGGAGGCACCCAGAACTGGTATGAGCAGGGGTCAGTGCCCCTTGAAGCACAAACACTTCAAAGCCATTGAGAGGTATAACTAAGAGAACTGAAGCCCCTGAACTTTGGAGAATGGGTTGATAAAGTGTGAACAAGACTGGAGCTACTTTGTGGTCAAGAGGACCTTTGCCAAGGAAGAAACAACTGAAGAGACTGATGGATAGGACTGCTCTTGCTGTGTAATCTGGGGCTGGCCTGCAGTTTGCTGTTTCAACCAAGGAAAGGCTAAAGGGACTTTACTGTGTGCTGTGTCCCCCTGCTTGAAGAACTTTGCGGTGTGCTGTGTCCTGAAGTAACTATCCCCAAGGGCCTGAGGTGACCTGGCTCCCTGTTCGGAAACACAGGAACATAAACGTTTCCAGTAGAGTCTCAGTGGCGCTGTGTGTGAGTGCGCCTGTTGCAATCTGAGACCCTCGTAAGGACTACCTGTGATCGTAGGCACCTGGCATCCAAATGAGTCTCAGTGGCACTGTGTGTGCGTGCTTTTGCAGCCTCCGATCTTCAGGAGGATCAGTCAGTGATCGGGGTACCTGGAGTCCAAGCAAGGATCAGTGATACGGTGTGTGTGTGCTTTGTGCAGCCTGATCCCCTTTTTGAGGATTGTCCAGTCATAGTGTGCACTGGAATCCAAGTGAGTCTCACCTAACCCTGGGCGAGTTTGCTTAGTGGCGCTAAGTGTAGCTGCGCGAAGTGCAGTACGCACTACGCACGCTGCGCATAGCTACGCAAACTGTGTAGTGCGGTAGGGAAATGCTGTTCGCACTGATTGCACAGTGCCGGATGCTTGCCCGCACTGTGCAATCATTCCAAACGGAATCTTGCACAGTGCAAGTTGTCGTTTTCTGCAGCTCGAGTAGATTTGTACTCGATCGGCAGCTTTCTCAACGCGGACTAGTAGTTTCTGCTCGCGAGCGGTCGCGAGCATACGTGACCACTTGCAGTGAGAAACCTGACCTCCCCACGTTGAGAATCTCACCGGGAGGTTTATTTTCCACGCTCGCGATCGGCAACTTGATGTTGCTGATCGCGAACAAGGAAAAAATGTCTCGCCGGGATGTTGATTTTGCTCGGTCGCGGTCATCAACTTGACGTTGAGGACCGTGAGCAAGCCATAAATGCCCGCTACGCGTTTTTGCACTGTGCTACGTGCAATTCGCGTAGTGCGTAGTAGCGCAAGCTCCGCATGCTCCGCGAGCGTAGCGTAGTACTATGCTCAGGGTTAGTCTCAACGCCGTTGTGTGCGGCTGCGTTGTGCACCATGAGACCTTCGTGAGGATTGGCTTTGTGATCTTGTACACCGGAATCCAAGTGAGTCTCAACGCTGTTGTGTGCATGGGGCACCATGAGACCTTCATGAGGATTTGCCATGTTATCGTGTGCACCGGAGTAAAGTGAGTCTCAGCGACGCGGTGCGTGTGATCTTTGTGCAGTCGGAGACATGTGTGTGGAGTGCCCAGTGATTGTGCATAGGGCCGGACTGGGTGTAGCGGGCACCGGGCAATCCCCCCGGTGGGCCGCATGGGTGGGGGCCAGTTTTGGGCCCTTGGGGGTCGTTATTGTTACATGGCTGTTTTTGAAGCATAGCTGCAAAATCGGCCCTGTAACAAAATTGGCCGAAAAACGGCTCTGGCAAAGAGCTCAGCGGCACCCCCAAGCTTCGGGGAGGCCGGCCGAGCACTTTGCCAGGGCCAGTTTTGGTTCTAAGTTCGGCCCTGATAATGCACCCGGAGTGAAGGAAGATTCAGTGACGCTGTGTGCGTGTGCTTTGTGCCGGCCTGAGATCTTTGTAAGTGAAGCGGCCCGGACCTATAGTCCCGGAGGAGCTGAGTTGCCGGCCTGAGCCGCAGTTGCCATTTCACAAAGCTGCATTGGAGGCCCAGCTGCTGACTGAGGAGAGGAGAGTGAGTTTGCGCCCCCCAGGTAACGTGTTTTGACTCCTGGGTCGGGGCGCGGGCTCGGAGGGAGACGCTCTTGGCCTCTCTCACGTGTTGGCAGCGCAGCCCTCTGCTTCGGCTCGTGTCACGGCCCGTCTCGCCAAAGGAGTGGTGGTACAGGGGCAGGAGTGCAAAGCTGCACTTTGGGATTACATCATACTGTGTGAGGGGCAACTGTGAGAGGCGGAGAGACTGTATTACGCATTATTCCATTTCTGAAGAACAGAGTACCTTACTGTCGTATTACACATTGCTTCATTTCGGTATAACGGAGTACCTGATTAGTATATTACACATTGCATTATTTCTGCATACCAAGCTACCTGATTAGTGTATAACGCATGGTATTTTTATCTGCATAACGAATTACCTGATTAGTGTATATGCATTGCCGTATTTTTGCAGAACGACATATCTGGTGGTGGTATCACGCATCGCATTATTTGATCTTGCAAAGTGCCTGATTGTTACGTTACTCAGGACAGTATTATTTCATTGTACAAGTATCTCATTCTAGCATTACAACTGTATGATATGATTTTAGAAGTACAGGAGAATGTTTAGAAGTGTTCATTGATATCGCCAGAACTTACAAGGGCTGGCTTGCCTAACAACTGGCCAGGAGAAATATTACACAACCTCATATGTTGGTTTTATATCGTATGGTCTTATCGTATATCTTTTCACATAAAGTTTATACTCGTTTTTACAAAACTCATTTGGAGTCTATTTGTGGCGTCATCATTGGATTATTGTGAGCGTGGTTGCAAATACTTTACACATTTGCCTTTGAATATAAGCCTGGCTGCTCGTGCCAAGATATCGAGGGGGTGAGCGGGGCTATCTAAAAAGGTGACCCTCCTTTCCCTGACGTTGGAACGCAGGTCCTTACTTGGCCTAAGGTACCTACCTCACCCAACCAGGGGTCTCGGGTCTAACAGTAATGATAAATCTTCTTTAATGGTAAAGTTGAATTTAGCATTACTATTTTAGAAATGCCACTTTTAGAAAGTGGACATGTCTCTGCTCATACTGCTCTATGTGCCTTGCAACCTGTCTCCAGTACATGTCTCAGCTAAGTGACAGCTACCCTTTGTGCATTCCCTCTAGGCAGCCACAAACACAGGAAGGATGGGTGTGACAGAGTATTCATCTGCATTTATCTGCATTCTGATAGCTCTTCCTGGGCAGGAAGGGGGAGTGGGAGCTGACACTTACATCTGAATAGGCAGTGGCCTGTATTCCACACAAAGGGCTGAATACCCCCTCACAGATATAATATTGGTGTGATTTGGGGTGCACCCTATATCTGTGTGTTATTGGATTATAATAATTACCTGGGGGAGCCTGGTTCTGATAATGTTTCACACCACATAAGGGTGCTGGGGGTAAAGCAGAATCTTTTCCAAATATGCATATTACTGATGCCATTTTAACACGGTTCAACCTAGTACTGCTAGTGATATTTGCAAATGTGATTCATGCCCAAAAATACATGGTGTTCATGTTGTGTTCATTTATGTGTGCATTGAATACAAACTGTCTGTTTTGTGATGCTCAGTCTGTCTAATGTGTGAGTGCTGTGCCAATGCTTTACACATTACGTCTGTGATAAGTCTGACTTCTCAGTGCCAAGCTACCCAAAGATAAGCGCAGGTTATACAGTGAGTGTAATCACCCACCCCTGATGGGAGTGGTGGGTTCTGCCTGGCTAGGACCTCGCTTCAGCCAACCAAAATGTGCCACTCTCAACAATAGCAAATTCATCTCAAAAGGTCTGTGATACTTCTTCCTTTTGAAAAATTACCCAGATTTGATAGATTTCTAACTACAGATAATAGTTCCTTAACAGGATTTCTCACATTCTTTATTTTGAGTGTGAAATTACATGACTTTCCATGTGCAATTGCCGATTTATATTCATGAATTTCCTCTCTGTTGGTATATTTGCTTGCTCATCATTTGACTTCCTCTGTGTTTGCCCCAACCTATGACATTTCTGCTTCAAAGTTCTTACCATATCCGAAAACCAAGATGCAAGCAGACTGTTATGTCTTGGCTTATTTTCACATAATGGAGACACCCTGTCAAGGGCTTCAGTCCCCTATTTTGAATATTTAGCACCTGCATTGTTGACATTTGATGACAGTGTACAAGGCTTATCGGTGAGTGATGGAGAAAGATTTTCTTTAGTGAGTTTATTCCAGCTCCAGAAGCAGCCCTTAATGATGTAGGCTAACTGTGTATCAATAAAATGATAAAGATTTAATTGAAGGCAGCTACCATATGGCCAGTCCATATAAGTGGAGGGACAGAATCTATGTGGAGATGTTTGTAGTTTGTAAAGCTAGCATCTAACATATGTCCTGCCAAATGAGTTGGAACATTGACCAACTGAGAGAAACCGAACTCCATCATCATTTCCAAAACCCTAAAGGAGTCTTTAATGTTGCTAACTTCAATATGCAAGTTAAGTCACCTAAGATAGTGAAA
The DNA here is from genome assembly GCF_964204655.1 of Triturus cristatus. Taxonomy (NCBI): domain Eukaryota; kingdom Metazoa; phylum Chordata; class Amphibia; order Caudata; family Salamandridae; genus Triturus; species Triturus cristatus. The sequence goes on from NC_140583.1 coordinate 1,037,325,574, forward strand.
TTTAATTTGTCTAGAGTGAGGTTCAGGCAGTGATTCTAAGGCTTCCCCAAAGTCAGTTTTTGAGCCAGGAGGCTAGTATATGAGGGATCCCCGAGAAAGTATAGGTAGCATTGATCTCCAAGGAGAAGACTGGGGCCTCACAATGGGAGGAGGTAAGATTCATAATATAGCCCTGGTATTTATCTCGGTATACCACCGCTAGATCACCCAGTGGTTTATTAAGATTATCCTGCCTGAAAACAGTGTAACCAGCTGGGATGGCTGCAACTAAATCAGAACCAGACAAATCTCATACTCAAGACACTGTTACAAAATGATGTTGGACCTGTGCAAATGTTTAAGTTCCTAGAATTTTAATTTATTTTACACCAAGGATCTTGCATAAATGAGAAAACGCAAAGTAGACAAATTTGTTGTATTAACTTTATCAAAAGTTACTCCTCCCAATCATTTTTCAACACTATTTAGGGTAAATGTTTTGTTAACCCTATAAACTAAACTCATTGCAAAACCACAGTTTTTGCATGTTGCCTTCTGAGCTTTATCCGAAGAGTCCATGGTGATGCAAGCACAGGCATGGTGTGACTTATCCCAGTTGTTCCGTTTTAAAGTGTATCTCATGAATAGGCAAGCCTGCTGTGAGCTTCTGATATTAAAAAAACAGGAGTTGTATTGCTATGTGCTATCCAGTTGCGGACAGCCACAGATGATATTGCCCTTGCCTCACCTTTGGTGTGCAAGCATCACATCCGCACAGTAGGATGCTTTATATGACCTGTGGGAGGGAATCATTGACAAATAGAGTACACAATCCAGCTAAAGTGGTGCTTCTAGATATCCCTGACATGGAAGCTTTGTAAAGCAGGTTCTCTTTGCAGAAATGAGTAGCGGAACAGAAAGCACATGTAGCAGTAATGTAAAGCAGGTTATTTCTGCTGAAACAAGTATCAGACTGGATAGGACAAGCAACAGTAAAATTATATTAGTGTACACAGTAAAGTGCGAAGTACTAACATGTGCTCAAAAGGTATAACTACAAGAATCCTCTCGGGAGCCGTCCATCATCAACAGCAAGCAGTAATTCTGACTATATTTTAAAAGCTTGAAAGTTAAGAATCACTCAAACAAAAAAATGATGGCAGCAGCATGAAAATAAATCTTACATGCTCCTAGGAACTTTCATGCGCAAAAAAATCAAAGTGAAATCCAAGATATGTCTTAGCTGTTCTGTTTTCAGTGTTTATTTTTTGTGGATTTCAGTGGTGTTTTCTCAGTGTTTTCAATACCTTTTGAGATCAGCGTGTATCAGTGTTCATTCAGCTGCATAATTGACAAAATAGACAATGTTCAAGTGTTCACAAAACAGTTCGTTTTTTACAGTAATTGTTATATAGCACATTTTTAATTTAAAGGAGATGTAATGAAGGTTACGTAGTGTCTTCTCATTGTTGGGCGTCCAATGAACTTATGTTAGTTTGTTTCAAGTATAGAATGTTTGTGTATTGCACTCTCACTCACATCTCATTACCTCTCACACTCACTCTGTCAGGACCTTGCTCTCACACTCACTCTGTCAGGACCTTGTCTGATTAAAGGAATATTAAAGGAATACAAAAGTAAGAGTGTTATTTTTAAATGATTTAATAATTGGACACAGTTATGAGTCATTCACCTACTCTTTATTGAATATTATGACATTGCCGGGATGGTCATTCCATAAGGTTTTATGCTGTTGACATGGTTTGTCAACAGCATAAATCCTTATGGAATGTTTAGAATTCTGAATTGCACCAGATTACTTTGTAGCCTTGTATTCTGCAGCACCTGAAACTTTAAGCATGCTCTCCACTGCTTTTCTGCACTCTTTGCTTGACTCCATTAAGTTAGTACTGCTATTGTGTAGACATTCATAGCTGCCTAGTGTCCCCATTGCAATTTTCTCACTTTAAATCAATACTGACCTTTAACTGATATCACATTGTATTCTGTGACTTGAAATGTTGCTGTTAGCATTGTAACCTGGGGCTAAATAAATCCCAGCTGTAAAGTACGCATGGTTAAACAAACAAGATTAGCTGATGGTATCACACATGACAATGGGACACCTTGCATCTATGAAATATATTGGTATGTGGAAAGTCTTAAGTCATGTTGATAGTGCATATTGGCCAATATTCTTATGAGCCATCCATTTCACCAATTAGAGAAAGAATTGAACATTGCCAAAAGCTTAAATCTGATTTTAATATTGCCAGATTCTCTACTGTGTATGAGATAATTAGACCAGGCCTAAAACATGCTTCTAAACCAGCACTTTTAATCTAAACACACAAAACTGGAGGAAACAAAAGGAAGCAGAAACAATATTTTAGTAACGTCCTGAAACAACAAACCTCAAGCAAAATATTCTTAATCCAGTCTTTCTTGCTGCTACCTTGTATAAGAATGTTACATTGTGTTGGCCCCTTCCGAAATAAATGAAAATGACTAATTCTTTCTCACTTTTCTTTCCCTGAATGGCATTTTAGTTTGTTGTAGTGCAGGTGTGTATATGCTTAAACTGATGTGGGTTGTTTCCCCTTTCGATGGAGTTTAATCAATTATAGTACTTTTAAAACTTAAACAGGACAGCCTACCTATATCTTATAAAACAATATATCTGTCTGCAATAATAGATCCACAATATAGGTTGTTAAAACAAGACATTCTAATGTTAACCACATGTTATAGCACCTTCAGAACCTGAGAAAAGACCTCATATAATACACTGCAATTTTACAAAATCACAAAGTTAGAGACCAAAATCACTACAGTGAGCTAGCAAAGCTTCCCAGTTCATTGTATCCAGATGACCGAGAGGGCTATTCATTCTTATGTAAATGGTACCCAGGTATGCATCAGTACATTAATGGACACTTTGGTTTGGGATGCTATGATATATTTGGCTCCTTGTCATAGTTTATCTGCAGCATGAAATTCATGGATGGTAACTCCTTTAGTAGAAGCACAGTGCTGCAGTGCCCTGACCAAAACTCAGTAACAAAAGAGAAATGAGGATCCAATACACTGAGAAAGTGATGGTTCTCTTGACTGGCAAGAAGCAAACTAGACCAAGTCTATAAACTAAAGGACACAGTACACATGCATAGTTGAGATTCCAAACTAATCCACAGCAACCAATAGCACCTCCAATTGCCTAACGTCTTGGTCTGAGAAACATTTTATTTGGATCATGATTTACAGATGGACATGGATATGAGACACCTAATAGACTGGGAGATCACACACTGAAAAAGGGTCTCTTGAGGTTAATTCAAGTGTATTGGCAGTCTTTAAACCATGATAATTTGGGAACGAAAAGCTCTGGCTGATGCCTCCATTGGTTGCAAGTTCTGATCTTACCACAGGGATCTTAGGAGAGCAGAAACCTCTACTGTTCCTCTGGCTTAAGTGTGGGTATTGCAAGATACAGAAAAGACAGAATGATGTAGAGGTTCTGACATTCATGTGACCAACACTCTTGTCCGTCAATGCGCCATGAGCCCAGGGATTTGGTCACAGGTTGTCGGGTGGATGTGTTGGGGAGAGTTTCACTGCAGTATTGGTTCACCAGCAGGTACCATCCTTCAGTGCATGTCAAACTTTCTCAAACCTCTTATGGTGCAGATGTCAGCCGTGGTCTCAAGTTGCAACTACTGAGTTGGGTTATAAGAAACATGGTATTTATTTATTTATTTATTTATTATGCAACTTATAACGCGCAGACTAAACCCGAAGGTATCAAGGCGCCTATCAAAATCAATAAACAATAAACAGAATATACAAAGCACCACTACGGGAATGCACGTGTAAAAAGGTGAGTCTTAAGCGCGGATCTAAAAGTTTGCAGAGAGGGACTGGATCTTACTTCCAAAGGGAGGGCATTCCACCACTTAGGTGCCAGGAAGGAAAAGGCCTTGCCTCCCCATCTTGCTTTTCTGACACGGGGTACAGAGAGGAGAAGTTTGTGACTGGAGCGAAGATTTCTACTGGGGTTATGCCGAGAAAGAATGGATCCCATGCTTGTAGGGCTGGGTTTAGCTAAGGCTTTATACACCAGGCACATGGATTTGAAAAGGATCCGGTATTCAACGGGGAGCCAGTGCAGTTGTTTTCGGGCTTCGGTGGCAGAGGCACGTTTTGGTAGGTCAAGAGCCAATCTCGCTGCCGCGTTCTGGACCACCTGCAAGCGCTGTAGAAGACTCTTGTTCAGCCCTGCATACAGCGCATTGCAGTAATCCAGTCGCGAACCCAAAAGAGCGACAGCAAGTTGCTTTCTTGCCTGGGGTGACAAAAAGTGCCTGATTTTCCTCAGAATGTGGATAATCCCCCAGCAGGTCGAAACAGTCCTGTTGACCTGTTGGCACATACTAAGTGGTATTAGTGTTTAAAGACCAATCACAGTCATTATAGCAGGCCAGGTTGAATATTTTAATTATGCCTGTGAAATTTGCATAAATCCCAAATTTCACAGTATGCAAAATGTGCAAAATTTCTCAAAGCTTCACAATTTATAATTTTGAGTAATTTCTGCACACAAGAGACTCACTTGTGCAAAAGAAATTCTTACTGAGTGACAATATCAGCATAGAAGAAGTGTCCTGCTTGTATTTAAATACATTTGTTTATGCAAAGTAGGTCTGCACATGAAAAAATTCACACAACATACTGCAGTGCAAACCACATTTTGCTCTATGAGCATAAATTTACGTACTTCTCCCAGCATAACTTAAAAACTACTGATTTTCCAATCAGACATGAGCACTAGTCAATCTGTGCTCAAGTGTAATAGCGTAGAGAACTAAATGGTCAAGACAATGTAAAGGTACGGGAAAGTAATGGTCAGGTAACTGATTGGAGCAAACTTAAGTGGAAGAAGAATTGACAATTTCAGACACAGAACTGACTGATTGACTGACTGATCAGACACAGAATGATCCACACATTGTCACACAAATATATTCAAACAATGACATTACCAAATGTAGCAAGTGCCACACAGACCCATTATGACATGACAGCCTTCATATCCAACTGTACTCCGTATCAGAAAACACACACATTGCAGCAATGGACTAAATGATGGTCTTTTACACTGGTCATGCCTATTTGGCCTAATTCTACAGTATATTAATATTAATTGCCTGAATGAATTTAAAACCCCTTGTGACTGAAAGCAAACTTAGAAAACCTATTTAAATAAGATGAAGGTCAGACATTTTTGTAGCCATTTATGCCACTGTTCTATCATTATCCATTATACTGGAATAAATTCTACCCGGCAGCACCCAGTTCATCTCGCCTCATTGCTTCAATATAGGCACATACTTCATCATACTATGTGTGGTGCAGGTAGTTCACTACATTTTAGTTTAATAGTGTGTAGACACATATTGAATAGGAATAAAGGTTGAGTTGATGAGATCTCTCCTCTGTCATTGCTCAGGAGAACTCTATGCATTGCACACACAGAAAGAGTGCTCATAAAGAGACCCATAGTCTCTTGAGACAGGCACTAGCACATCCTGGTATGCCTGGCATAATGGCGGTATTTCTTTCAATATTGCAGGCATCTTAATCACAATGATACCCACCACTGGCAGACTGCTACCTATTGAATTGTATTGCAGCATTTATATTGCACTTACTCCCCAAATGTGGAGAACTGAAACACTTGCCTACATGAGTAAAATGCTACACCATGTAGGGTGTATGGTTGTAAGAAAGGTGTTTTTTTCATCCTATGTGGGAAGTGGTTCCATGTCATGAATGATGACCACCGAGGTGCAGTTCTCATGTTATAGGATGCAATGCAAAGCAGTGTGTTGGATGAAAAAGTGTTAGAGACAGACACACAGTTTCATGGTTTTGACTATGCTGTTAGCTATGAACAGCTCTGTGGGTCCATTGATGGTATTTTATATGATATACTCTGTTTAGCTAGTTACTGCACTGGGTTGTCCAATCTGAGAGTTTGTTTATAGTTGTGGTTCTGAACTGGCATGGGTTTGAAGGAGAGATAAGTGGAGAGATCCAATGGGATGGACATGCTTCAATGCTGATAATTCTTGGCATATTGAAGAACTTCTGGAATATTGAGGAACTCCTGGGTATCATGGCTCCCACCCCATACCTAATTGCATTGGAAATATCTGCAAAGGAGAGGCATTCCTTTTTATACGATGATGATACATATGGATTTTACGCAAAACCTGTCCATAGGTGGCACACTCCTGCTTTAGAATCACTTGTATTTACAAAACAATGTAAAATTAATGTTAGAGGATCTAATTGTGGTGTGTTTTTTCATAAAAATTATGTGCTGTTGTTTGGGAAATATTTGTTTATGTATCCAAAATTAAAAAATAATTGAATTTGACAAAAAAACTATCCAATGCAGTCCACCAATGTGCTACCTAAGACTTAAAGGGCTGAAGAAGCCTTCAGTAGAAGGCATTGCGTGTTTGAATTGGAGAATCTAAGTAGCGTGGATTCTTAAGAAGGTTTTTCTGCTCTCCTTGATGAGAACAATATAAAACTAAATTTATATTTACATTTGACTTTCCTAGGTTTACTTGAAAGCAGCACAAAACTTAACCCTCTTGAAGCCCAGAGCTACAGAAAGAAGGCATTATGGGTATCTTGGATCTCTATTGCAATAACCCTGGTCCTGGCCGTGGCTGCTTTCAGTGAGTACAAAGAGCTTTTTTAATGCTTCTAATGCATGTGGCATTCAACCTGAAAGCCTCTAAAAAGACAACCTATGCCTCCCACCCTAACTCTGTGACAGCGGCACCCGGCACAGGTAAGCATGGTGGGGCGGGTGCAGGGTAGGGTAGGAGGGGGGGAAGTCGACAGATGACGGAATAGGTAGAATTAAAATAAATACAAAATATTCCATCGTCGGTCGACTCCCCCCCACCCCGCTTCACCCTCCCACCACGCTTACCGCACCGGCCGCGACTGCTCTGTGTTATGCTTATTACATTTTACTGTCCTGTGCTCAGTCGTAGGGAAAGAGATTATTGGTTTGTAAAAAGATCATGGTTTCTTCTGGAAACATTGCTTGTGTTTGGACATTGCATTGATAGAAGCAGACTAGGGAATTGATTTAGAGTTTGGCCGGTTGGAATACTCCGTCAGAAATGTGGAGGATATCTCGTCTGCCATCTTCCAAGTGCATTAGATGGTATGCCCTTGTAAAATGGCGGATGTGATAGCCATGACGTTTATGACGAGTAACCCATCCGCCAGCTCTAAATCAGGCCCGAGGTCTTCTTGCTAGATAGATAACCTCCCCTGTTAGATTTGAGAGGTGTGATTTTAGAATACAGGAGTATATAATTAGACATTATGAAATTAGTGTCTGTAAAAGTGAGTATGTAGCAGAAAAATAATGTATTTAATTCTTAAAGATTTGTCAAAAATAGGAGGTGAAAATACTAAACTAACGCTTACTTTGATTTTCTTCTTGGAAAGATTGAAAGGGAAGTGCGACATTGATGATTAGTTTCACTTCTTACTGCCTTTGTATGCTGTGAAATATTTATGCAAAATGTGCATATGCTTTTTTTAAACTGACTATGCTTTACATTTTAACAAATACCGCTTATATTTGACTTGCGTTGTAAATTGGATAAAAGGTGAGCAGATTACTGCATTTTGAAGCTATGTTGAGGAGCCTGAATTTCAGCAGACGCGGATTCTGATTTGCTAGGATACCTTGTACAAAGTGTGAATCTGTGAGATGGACAGTTTACATTTTAAGGGCAAGTTAATGGCGCTTGAGAACAGCGAGCAGAAGACAAGGCTTTAATCTGACTAATGCCAGCAGTCTTCAAATTAGTGTGACAGTGGAAAGCGACGAAAGATCCCATTATCGAATTTTCTTCAGCCAGCGGTGTCAAGTGAGAACAATTTGTCACTAGTGAGCATGAGTGACAGAGGGAAGCATCACCCGCTCTCGAGCGTCAGGCTCTGCATAGCAATATGCTGCGCGCTAACAGAGAAACAGAGAAAATGGCCACCCTCTTTTAAGTGTCGCATATATGCCATTGCCAAACACCTGGGACTGGAAGTATTTAAAAACATGCAGTTTATTAAGCACATAGATACTTGGATAGCTGTGTGTGGCACCAGGGTGGGCTGGTGTGTCCCGAGGCTGGAAGGGTGGGTGGGTCATTAAAAAAATAAATAAGAAGAATTAAAACCACTTACCTGTGAGTGTGACGCAACTTCCTCCTCAATGGTCTTCTCTCCTTGAAGCAGGCTCCAAACTCCCAAACTAATCCTAGCCACTGGCGTAACGAACCTTGAGGGGGCCCTCCTGCAGGGTGCTTGGAGGGGCTCTCTCCGTACTCAATTGGGAGCTCGCCGGCCAGAGTACTGTGCTGAGGGGGCCCCGTGGAGCTTAGGGACCCCCCCACACAGCGGTGGCTGTGGGGGCCTGTGTTATGCCACTGCTCCTAGTACTGCTCTCACCAGAATGAGAGCAGTGCTAGATTTGGAGGGAGCGGCCTCACTCGGAGCTCCACAGCGCTCTGCAGCAGTGGCCCGTGCAGGTAAAAGCGGTGGGGGAGATTCCAACGAACAACCATGAGGGAAAATTGAATAAATAATTATATACCCCCCTCCCACCCGACCCCACCACTCTTAACTGCACGGGCCGCTGCTGGCGCTCAGGAGGCTTTGGCTTTCTCTAACATAGCTGTTTAAAGAGATTTAAAGTACGGATGTGTGGCTGCCCGTCGCAAGACGGCCGGCCAATAAGACATGTGCACTTTAAACTGAAAGAGCCCTGCTCTCTCAGCTGCTGCCAGTCAGCAGCAGCCCCGCCCCCGTCCTGATGCTCTTGTCGAGACTGGGTGAGCATCTCTCTAGGGGCATTTCAGGGGGACGATGCTCTACTACTTCAAAGGAGGAGGTGCTCCTGTGTGGCACCTCCTGATACAATCCACAAGATGGACTGAGAAATCCATGCGGATCGGGGTAATCCGAAATATATTCAACTGGGCTTACACTTAACTCTCTTCTAAAATGCCAGTACTTTTTCCCCCAAGGAAAGATTTGAGAACTAGGCCCAGAGAGATGGCATCATTCAAAGACCATTGAAAAGTCATCCAATATTTCAGTTCAGAAGAATCAAATTTGAACCAAATGATTTCTGGCATTTGCAGTGGCTGAAGCACTGAAAATCGTGTGATTTATCAAGGATGTTATAAATCTACAGGGAAAACCACTTGTTTATTATAGGGATACCATCGTGGAGGACATTTCACCAGAAAACTTTCCTCCAGATGTAGCACTTACTCCACAAGTCGTAGGAAGACTATATATATATATATACTTTGGGCTACAGAAGCAGCCTAAAAATAGCACAACCCTCGGTGCAGTCACTGGACTGCACCACTTCCCCAAAACCCGGGGGGCAGACCACCTTGCGGTCAGCTTCGCCCCCCTTCTGTAAGCACACAACTATAATTCAGGTTCAGATTCACCTGAACAACAACGCAATCTGAAGTGCCGGGCAGATCAGTGGGAGATTAATAGTAGGGGTGTGTGAAATTTTCGTCTTTTGCATGATTGTGCAAAATTATACTAATTGCAAAACTGGCTTTTGGTGTAGTATTTCAACATGAAATGCATCCTGGAATTCATGTTGGGTGCGAGTTCTTATTTCACGCAACAACAACAAAAAAATCGCACAAAAAGGCCGCAAGCAACTCGTGCTCCCGTTCTGGTTGCTCATGGCATTCCTGTGTGAAAACTTTCCTGTAAAGGCGGCATAATTATGCCCGATGTCGTAACCAGTCGCGGTTGGTAGTAGGAGTAATTGCAGGGCGGTGACGTGGGGAGGGGGAGGGGCAGGGTGGGGGGTAGTAAACTATGGATTACGGAGGTTTGCAGGTAAATTAACATATAAATTAATAAAATGAATTTCGTTGCGTGCACTGCATCCAGCCGCGGTCGGTAGTAGGAGTAACTGCAGGGCAGTGACGTGGGGAGTGGGAGGGGCAGGGTGGGGGTAGTACACTATGGATTACGGAGGTTTACAGGTAAGTTAACATATAAATTAATAAAACGAATTTCGTTGCGTGCACTGCATCGCATTTGGGGATGGAGTGCACGCAACGAAAGTCGTTTTATTTATTTATATGTTAACTTACCTGCAAACCTTCGTAATCCATAGTTTACTACCCCCCACCCTGCCCCTCCCCCTCCCCACGTCACCGCCCTGCAGTTACTCCTACTACCGACCGCGGCTGGTCGTAACGGCATAATTTCGGAAATTGTGAACACAAATAGTAACATGAAATTCACAAAAATGATACTAGATTACATTAGCGTAACGGAAATTTAGCTCGGGCTATTAAATAGGGTTCGATAGCGTGACATCATTTCACAGGATTGATGTCAGGACGCACCACACGTGAGCAATTGAATACTATCAGGACAATTAGAAACCTGTGTAAACTGTAGGTACAAAACACCCTGCACCACATTTATACTTTAGGGCAAATAATAGGGAATACCAAATGTAAACAATATCAGTGTTTGTTCTGCATGCCTTATTAACAAAGTTTACAAACAAATCAAAATATGTTTATTTCGGATTAAACAAAACCATAAAAAAAGCATAATCAACAGAACACCGAAAGCAAGAGATCTAAAACAACCAGAAGCCGCAAAGTTCATAACAGTGATAACATCATGACTAGAAGCAAACAATCTCTGATTAAAATCAGATAAAACTATTATAATAATGTACAAATAAACAAGTTCACATTGAGGGGCCTGTATTAACTATCAATTAGGAACTCCAATCAACAGTGTAAGTCACAGTTCAAAGTAACCAGGCAAAGTGAATTCATAGTTTGGCACCCTGAAGTTCACAGGTGACATAGACTTAAATATGAGCACAGTTTAATAAGTGTCAGATAAAGTGCAACGAGCAATAATCACTCTCAACAATACAAAAGGTAGTGGACAAAGAGCAGGCTATCAAAGTGAAGATATAAGGTACAGGATGGATCTACTGAACAGCTGGGGCAGATTTACAAGCCCCATGCACCACATTTACGCCGCCATTGCGTCACTTCTGTGACGCAGCGGCGGCGTAAACCATGCGCCACGTTGCGCCATATTTACAACGTGACGCTAATAGGGAGATGCGTCATGTTGTAAAGCACTGCGCCACATGAAACCTGCGTTAGGTTTCATGTGGGCATTCCGGCGCAGGGTGGGCGTTCCCTCGCAGGAACGCCTCGTAAAAGTGACACAGTGAAATCTACAAGATTTCACTGAGTCACTGTTACGTCCATTCTACATCAATACCCTGCGCCTGCTTGAAGCAGGTGTAAGGAGTGAGGCAGCATGTTAGGCATAGGGCGCCCCTGAGCATTGCTGGAGCCGCATTGCGCTTGTGACACGGCTCCAGCAATGTGCCAACCTTACGCCACAGGATGCGACACGCCTCGCCCTATCCTTACGCTACGGTGCACCGCATTGTAAATGCGACGCATTCGTGGTGGCCCAGGGAGGGAATTGCGTGTCGCATCCCTGCTGATTTGCAGAGATGCGCCAGAACTCGTAAATCTGCCCCCTGATATTTACATTGTCAGAGCTTTACGTCTTATGATTTCACATCCAGTCCAGAAACTTCACAGCAGCACATGCGTAGAACGGTCTACAATCAGATCTTAGTATTCTTAGTGCTGCTGCGTAGCTCCTTACAGCTAGTAGTAGGCAGACTGGCGTGTGTATGCTGTGCAAACAAACAGTGTGAGCAACATTTTCATTCTAGTTTTTACAACTCAAACAAGTAAATGAGGACCTTGTTTGGTTTGCCATTTTGGCCCTGAACTGAGTGTATAATTTTCTCTCAACAGGATCACTAATGCAATCCAGGTAATGTTCATACAGTGGTGGACTTTGCTTAAAGAGGTCAAACCCCATAGGAAGGGTCTCTCTGTTAGTATTTTCAGCATCTTTCTGGCCCACCCAATGGCAGTATTGTTTCTTAATTTGTTCTTTAGATGGGAATGACTGTAAATCCGTGGACTCCCAAAGCCTCGACAGACCCAAAGAAGACAACGCCGTTTAATGATCTTGCACCAGTCGACCTTGCGGGATCTGTCTAACCAAATTACATCTTGGAAGGCCTCCTAATAATCAGCTAGTTCAGGGGTGGTTCTAAATCTCTGCAAAATAAAATGTATTTTAGCATTACTTTGTCAGCGATTAACTTTCTGCCCATGTCAAAGTCAAGCGCGTAAGCGGGTGAACTAGGGGAAAGGGAGAACAACGTTCAGATTTGGTCATATCAGAAAGGTTACAAACCCCCCACAGTTCTGCACTATCTAGCTCTGCGGCCACAGCTTGGGAGTTGTAAATCTGAAGTTGAGGCGTACGAGGTTAACTATTTGAGGCACGATGCTCCTTCAGATTGGTGCCTGATACTTGTTTGAGTTTGAGGGATGCTTAGTCTATATGGTTTTTCCATGACATGCTAGCTGATAGTTTAATGCCCAAATACCCACATGTGTCTACTCTTTCTACCTCCTCTCCACCCATTTACATTTTCCCTCTGAATGGTCTATGCTGATTGATTGACAGAAATGTTGTCTTGGTTGCATTAACCTCAAGACATGGTAACATGCTAAACTCCTCAAAATGAGGTAAGAGGGTTTGAAGCCCTTTTGGTGTTTGGGAAAAGACCGAGGTGTCATCTGCGAAGGGTAGGGTGGATACCTGTATACAAGCCAGGGATAAAGCATCGACTGATACAGTAGAAAGAAAGGACACTACCTCATTCATGAAAAGGGAAACCAAGGTAGGAGCAAAAACACATCACTGACGCACCCGTCACTTCCTAAGAGGAATTGGGTTGGTAAGCTGACCCTGTTCCCCCCAACAAACTCTGGCATAGTCACTCATTAATCCGAACGATGATTGAAAGTATATTAGGGGGCATTCCCATCGGTCGTGGCACTTGCGAATGCTCTTGCCAGGGGACCAAGATAAAAGCAGACTTCAAATCAACAAAGGCCACATATAAATGACACTTGCTACTGTTAACAAGATTTTTAAAAAAACAAGCAGATTGTGTTTAATTCCTAATGAACAGACAACCATTTTTTGTAGAAGGAGTTTAAGTTTAGTGGACCAGCACACAAATGCGAATTATTCGTTGGCCATCTTTTTACCCTGGATTCCAACCTATCCCATTGCAAGACAGTACTTCTCAGAGATCTAATAATCAAGGTACTAACATTTTGTAAACCACCGGATGAACATGAAACCACACTCCATGCATTGTGGAATAAGGTTTGGGAAGGTTGAACTAACAACAGTTTTGTCAGTGCACTAGGTGAGTAAGCAGACTCTACTCCCGGAAGTGAATGCACAAGCCTGTCCTTGCTTTGAAGCTTGATAACATTACTAAGAGAAACAATTACTTGTTAATTAAACCGGGAAATTCTGGCGTAATTCACAGTTAAGATAGGAGCAATACACAACTACTTAGAGAAACTGCTCTAAGAATATGGGGGCATATTTACAAGGGCATTGCTCCAAGGGACCATTAAGACGCTCCAGTGGCGCAATGTCCTGCTCCATATTTTCAATGCGGCGCTATGCCAATTTACATGGCTTAATGCCGCATTGTAAAGATCGTACCATTTCAAGCAGTTTTTTGCGTCAAAGGGGCATGCAATGGGAGTTGCTTTGGGCATTCCACCGCAACACCCATTGCTTTTTGACGCTGCCCCAAATTTACAGGGATCGGTAAATCTGAGGCAGTGCCAAAAACTAACACCATTGAAAAGCAGGTGTTAGTATGACGCAATGAGGAGAAATACTTTCATTTCTCCCATTTTTTGCTCTAACTATGTGTGCTGCATTCTGCAGCACACACAGAAGGAGCAAATCACCTTTAATGATTGTTAATGTGCAGGAAAGTGCCTTCCTGCACATAAACAATAATCCCTGCAATGCAGGCACCCTTTGCTGCATGGCACAAGGCTGTCTGTGTTGGTGCTAGGTAGCTTTTTTAGCACAGGTGCAAAGGAAGATACAGCGGTGTGCCGTATTCTTGTGAATACTGTGCATCCCTGCATTTTTTTAAACGACGCAGCGTGGCCCGCAAAATGTCTTTACAAATATGCCCCATGGTCTTTAATTCCTCAGCCCTTCAACAATGTCTCCGGTGCCATGAAACGCTCCCTGGCACTCCAAATGTCCATCATAAAATCAAAGGAGATTGACGTCCATGAGCCATTCTCACCTTTCAGTGCATAACTGTCTTTCTTAAACAGTGAATTATTGTGCTATTCTGCAATCATCCTGCCCAATATTATGAAGCACAGCATCAATGTGAAGGATCTCCATGATGTAGGCTGATGCGATAAAATAGAAAATAAATATTCAAGGCTATTCGATGAAAAACATTGCTACTCTGATTGTCAGCATGCACAGTGGAGAACACCCAGCTTAAAAGTGAATGATTTGTTCGATTGCTAGAACTAACCCTGCACACGTGCAGAACAAAACATATTAAAAACAACAACACTGCAATTCAAGTTCAAAGGAACTTTATTTGATTGACAAGTTATATCAGTACTTCAAAGCGAATACACGAGACATAGCAACAGCTAGACCTTTACATTGGTATTGCTATTTTTTAACACTAAAGTAGACAACACAAGAATGAAGCCGGCTAAAACTTCTTTAGATTGCATTGAATATCTTACAGTCTATGACCTGTCTGTCAGCTCTAGTTTTAGTTGATATTAAAGAGCAGTGGATTCACCCAAGCATGGCTCAAATAGTCTATCATTATAATTTTTGTGTGAGAGTCATCTCAAGGAAGACACGTGGCATATGAAAAATATCAATTATTAACCCATCAAGTACCTGTGGTATCAGGAAATCATGCCTGGTCTTTGAAATCAGAGACACCTCCAAACTATTTTCCAATAAATTCAGCATTAGTCGCGAAACCTGCAAAACGACGTTTCACGGCAATTGATCAGCGGTGGCTCCTCCATTTCAGCGGTGGAGCGCCCCCGCCACCACCCTCAAATAAAGCTGGTTTTAAACCTGTTTTATTATCGTTTTATTTTAATCCCCTGGACCCGCCCCCATGACTCTGATGGGTTTTGGGGCGGGACCAGGGGATGACCCTTCTGGTGGGGGCGTAGTAGTGCACTCCCTTGACTGCTCATGACGGTTTGGGCAGCCGGTTCAGGCCGGTCAAACCCTCATGCATTGTGAAGCTCTCTCCAGCCCCATCTGCGTTGCTGGGGCTAGAGAGAGCAGGCACAGGCTCCCAATCTGCCTGGGAGCACAAGGTGCCAGCGTTCAGGCCGATCCTGATGCTACTTTCATGCAGCAGCAGGATTGGCCACAGCGAAGTCTAAGAGCCTGTGCCCAGAGGAAGGAAGAGCGCAATGCAGCAGGCAATGGCGGCGTTGGTGGCATTCAGATACGTTTTTTTTGTTGTTTTTGTTGTTGTTTTTTTTGTTCCAGCACCCCCTCCTCTACCCACCTCCTTCCTGCCCCCCACTTTGGCAGGGTACGGGCTGCTACTGAAATTGATCCTACAAGTAAGGAATTACATCTCCTACCTTGCAGGACTGGGGCTCATAAGCCGTGCTTTTCGATTGTCTGTATTACTGGTCAATCTAGGAAGACACATCACAGGATTCTACTTAAGTATGGGAAATGTATTTTTTTTTTAATGTGTGCTATGCACCACAAAATTAATTGAAATGGACCAATCTTAATGCATTGCATCCTCTTGGAGAGATCTGACTTGAGCCATTCAAGAACTGGCTCCATGACACGGTCCACTGCTTGCAACCAGCTAAGGAGTGAGCGGTACTCGACCGAAGAAATGCGGCAGACAGATTAAAATGAATAGGCAACAGGCACGTCTTCTATTCTACTCCTTACACAATGTCATCCAACAACGATATCTGTACTGTTTCAGTTCCGTGTTGGAGGTGAAATCCATTATCCATCAATTCATGATGTTCCAAGAATTTCTGGAGCTGGTAGGCATCTACTGGTTCCATGATCTTAGAAAGGCAAGAAGGAACGGCAATTAGGCGATAGCTTTGGAAGTTATAAGTGTCAATATAGACTTTTTTTATAATGGGGTTAAGAACAGATTTCATAATCTAGCCAGGAAAGCAACATTTTGTTAAGGTTAGATCAATGAATTCAGTAGCATTAGTAACATTCCTAATATATTGTGGGATTTTTTTGTATCATAGATTTGGTATATTCGGGCTCAAGTAGCATGAAACAGACAGTATCACCTGGCGCATTTATATCTGCACCTGCGGTTTCAGAGCACAGTTGATCTCTTTTCATGTCAGTCTGAGAAATGGAACTTTGAATGTCTTGAATGTTTTAAATAAAAAAAACTATATTTAAATGTATTAGTAGTATTGATAGATGGGAAATGTTGAGGTAGTAGAGTTCGCAAATGCCTGCACAATTTGAGATAATTCTTTACATTTAGTTATTAGCTTGTTCTATCTCCTGGTTAAGTTATGTTCAGTTTATACAAATATTTTTTGCTGCTGTTGCAGGCAGTTCACTGCATCTGTCAGTGAATATAGTCTCCCCAGCTGTGTGGCCTCAACACTAGAGAAACAATGCAACAACACAGTCCAGTTCGGCACTGCATCCTCATTTGGGCGACCAGATGGTAATTGAGACTTAGTAGGATTGTCACACAATTTCACACATTGCCACTTAAAGAGGGCAGTCTCCTTATATACACACTTATGCGTTCCAGCTTCCCAGGAGTCATACACATAATCACCATTTTAATGATAGTCCCCAGAGGTGTGTGAGACTGCAGCTTCTCCAGAGCAACAATGAATCCAAATATGTCAAGCCACTTTCAGACATCATTTAGTATATAGATCATCCTTCCTCCCTGGAGGAAATAGGGTTACTGGTTGAGAGAGGTTGCTGCTTCTCAATAGCAACCACAAGTCTTCTCAGGGTGCAGTAAAAAGCAAACCCTAAATTAAACTATGCTCAATAGTGCAATCAGGCTTAACTCTGAGGCAATGTGAAAAGTATTGGTGTAACACTTTAAACAGTAACACAGTGAAAACACACCATAAAAGGAGCCCACAACAGAGTTATATAAATAGAGTAACTTTAATGAATAAAACAAGACAAAAATATAATTAGTAGAACCAGAGATATTCAATTTTAAAGATGTTATTGAAAATAGCCCCAAGAGGCGTAAGGCTCCAATTTTAGATATCTGGTTGCGCTGGACTAGGACAAAGTCACAAGTTCAGACTGACTGGGATTGAAAACGGGATGACTGCAGGGACCCAGAACAGAGTACCATCAATCCTGGTTTGGGGAGTGTTGTGAAAATCGGCATCAAAAATGAGTTGCGAGATGAGGTGAAACTGTGGTGCGAGGTCTTGCATCGTCGTCAAGGATTTAGTCTACTAGGGTTTGCAATGTGAAGTCCGGAGTCGAGGATACTCGTGAAGTCAAAGTGATATGTTGGTCGAGGCTGCAGTTGGCGAGGGATGTGAGGTACTGCACCGAGGATGTGCCGTGTGGCATGGGTTCCGATGCGGCGATGGACTGTGATGCGATACAGGTCTGTGCAGTGGTTCTGATCCATGCAGTAGCGGCAATGCATCAGTTCTGCTCGGGGTTGTGCCGCACAGCAAAGGAGATGCGTTGGTTTTGCTAGATCCACAGAGACTGTCAGAGCACCTTAGGCCCACTCTCAACGGTCCAGGAGTAGGGTGGCATCACATGACAGGGTGACTCACAGATGGAAGAGTCCATATGCAGGTGCAATGTTGTTGAAAGCCAGTTATGTCGCTGAAGCTGCAGATCAGGAACCAACCAACTAGGCCTTGGAGTTACTCTGGGTTTAAGATATGCAGGTCCAGCCCCTCTCACCCAGTCAAGAGGGTAGCATCCAGCAGGTCAGCACAGCAAGGTAGTACTCCCACCGGACAGCAGTCTGGCAGAGTGACAGTCCTTAAGCGGCTCAGCAGCTTTTCTTCCTAGCAGAATATCCAGGTCCAGAAGTGTATTGAAGTGGTGGTTGTCTGAGTTTCAATGTTTATACCCAGTTGTGCTTAGGAGAAGCTTCTGAGGTTTTCAATTGAAGTCCCCAGGCATCCTGCCCTCCCTGTCCTGGCACCAGATTAACCATAGAGGGCATGCAGTTCTTTGTGTAAATAAAATGTAAATTTGATACTTGTATAGCGCACTACTCACCTGCAAGGGCCTCAAGGCGCTTGTACGAATACCGCTATGGAACCCATACTGGCTTTCCCTGTGAGGCGTCCACTCCTGGGCACCCCCAAGGTGGAGGCCAGGCATCCTTAGTGTTGTGGGGGCTGTTGTGGAGATTAAGCAAGCTATTGCCCAGAGTTGCAGAGTGGGACTCCATGATTGGAATAGGCACAAGGTGAGAATTATCAGGTCCGTGGAATTTTTGAGCCCAAGACCTGCCGAGGTGGGGAATTGAACCCTGGTCCCAGGCTAGACCTCCGCATCAGGGTCTGCCGCTGTAATCATTGAGCCACACTTCTCCACTGTGTCTAGGCAGGACACAGCCTATTCAAGGGCAAGTGGGGCTATGCCCAGCTCCTCCTTCCCATTCTGCCAGTGAAGACCCATCCAATTTTTTTATAGTGTGTGGCTTTCTAGGAGGAATAAATAAAGCTCAACTGTCAGCTACACCCAGTCATGTGACCCAGGTACAGGCAACAGACACTAAGGGCCAGATGTAAGACCAGTTTTTACATGCACAAACAGGTTTGCGACCCTTTTGCGCATGCAAAAACCTACATGGCCAATGTACTGACATTATTTTGCAACTCGCACAAAATTATGCCTCTCAAAATAGTGTTTTGCGACTCGCTATTAGGAAGGGGTGTTCCATTCCTAATAGTGACTGACAGGCCATGTGTGAATGTTTTGCAACCGCAATAGCGGTTGCAAAACAGTCGCAATTTGCCGCCCTATTCAAGAGGGTAGTAATGGAGTTGCAAATGGGAAGGGGTCCCCAAGGGATCCCTTCCCCTTTGTGACTGGCTTCCAAAATATTTTTTAAGGGAAGACAGTGGTCCAAGGGACCACTACTTGCTCTTAAAAAATAAAACAAAAACATTTCATTTAAAAAAAAAAAAAATGCATCTTGTTTTCCCTTAAGAAAAACGGGATGCATTTTAAAAAAAAATGCTTTATTGAAAAGCAGTCCCAGACATGGAGGCTCTGCGGCATATTATCAAGCCCATTATCGCCGTTTTGGCGGCAGTTTTCTGCCACTAAAGCGGCGCTAATTGTAATGCCATTTCTTGATAATATGCCTCCAAGATCTTTACGCAGGCGCCATATGGTGCTGGGCCAAGATAACTGAACTGTAGGGTGCAATAGGGCTCTCCATTTTCAAATCTTCTGTTTAATAGTTTCAATCTCCCTCTTTTAAAAGGAATTGGACTGGGGGTTTGTTGTTTTAAGTTTCGTAGATGAAACCCAGCCAGGGCCGGACTGGCCATAGCGAGCACTGGACATTTTCCCAGTGGGCCAGAAGGGTGGGGGCCGGTTCTGGAGCGGTGGGGGCCGTTTTTGCAGCAGTGCAAATGTCTGCAATGGACTTTCACACATCACCCATAATAAAAACACATTAAAGGAAGATGGTATTAAAAAAAACCTGTTTAAGAACTATTCAAGGTGATTGGGGCAAGACTCTCTGCAGAACAGAGCTGTTTCTGAAAGACTGGGGTCCTGGGCCAGAGCCCACTTTTCCCATGCCTTAAAACGTCTCTGCTATTGTCTTTGTGTTGTATTTGAGAAGCTCATCGTTGAAACAGCAGTGTGATTCCCAAAATATGTCACTGGTATAAGAGAACTCAGACTATGAAAAACATAATTTCTACATGCTTAACTTTTTGGAGATTCACAAAGGTAGTAACTTTGAATTCAACACCATGCAGAGGTGTCTTCTAACTGTATGCGTGTGTTACACAAAGTGTGCTTAAAATACACTCTTCATGCGTGTTCATGCATGTTCTTCACGCATGTGTATAAGTGTGTGTTCACATAAATTTGCGGTGGAGTGGTCAGGACAAATGCATGTTAAATAAGCAGGAGCAGCCAAACAATTATCACTTAGCTGTGTTCTCTAACATTTTGCAATCCATTTCATATTGGCATATCTAACTTTTTAATGAGCCAGGCACAGTGTGGCAGACGTTTGTGAACGTGCACCAGTACTTCCTATTTTCACATGGTATGAGCAGAAGCAAACAGACATCAAAGAAAACAATTTCATAAAGAACCAAGGAAATCAAAAGAAAAAACAAGCATTGGCAAAGTGAATATGTTTCGCCTCCTCAAGATCTATTGTCTTTTTACAATGTATGTTTTCTTACATGTTTCACAGCAGTGAGAGCCAGCATTGACCATATCATAGCACTTTTTTTCTTTTTACTGTAAGCCATGTTATACAGCAGTGCATGTGCAACATGTAAAAAACATTGAGAAAGCCAATAGATGTCACTCGGGCAAAACCAATTAGTTTTGATAATGCTTGTTTTTACTCACCGTGGCATGGAGATGTTTTACTACTTGCTTCCTTCCTCTTGAGCTACTCTCAACAAATAACAATCTCATACCCGAGACAAAACCTGAATAGGGTGAAACGTGTCAGTCATTAATAAACATCTTTGAGAGATGTATCATTTTGTTCACAAATTCTAATTTAAAGTGGCACTTTCTATACCATTATATACATAACATGAAGATTTTGTTAGAGGATACTGACTTGTTTTAATGACAAGCATTGCCAAAGCCAAAAGGTCTTGGCAATGCCTGAGCTATTGGCTGTATCAATGTGAATGTCTTTTAGCCATGTTGTCTAACAGCACATCTGCTGTCACTAAACAAATGTGGAAGTGAAAGTGAGGAACAGTTCATGAGCTTTGAAGTACAGCAAGAATGTGGCATAACAGCCAGAGCTGCCAATACTGGGGAACCAGGTTCCAATCTTGAGGTTGGCTGAACAGTTTGTGATTCTGGGCAAATCACTTATGCTTCCACCTGCATAGGACAATGAATGTGTCATTGTGTAATGTAACTGGTGAGCACTTAAAGTGCTCCAATACCATTGGCTGGTGTTAGCACTATGGCAAGATGGAGGATGGAAGAAGCGCTGCAATAGTATAGATTGTGCAAAAAAATAAAAAAATAAAAGCAGCAGTGAGAAGGGAGGTAGTGGACAATGGGTCAAGCAGGGAAGCAGGACAGAATGGGGAAATGGGCAAGCAACGACAGGAGAGAGTGGGAGGAAGCAACAATGAAAGGGTAAAAATTGAATCAGGATCAGCTACAAAAATGAATGTAACTGGAGATCACTTAAATTGCTCCAATACCATTGGCTCATCTTTGCGCAATGGCAAGCTGGAGGATGGAGTGAATACTCCAATACCATAGGATCGTGCAAAAAAAAAATAAACAAGTGCTGTTCAGGTTTTAACAACTTTTCAAGAAATGCATTAGTTTATATAAACATGCATGCATTTCGGTAGAATGTGTACAGTGAACAAGGAAGATGGCTTGAAAATACAAGCACTCCTATGGAGTGTTAAAAAAAAAGAAGAAATAGGTGCGCAAACTGGGAGCAGTGTAAGGAGATATGTACTTGATCCATACACTATGGGAGGGCCAAACTCACAAAGGAGGCATGACGCGTACATGGCATGATGAATGGCATCAAAGAAAATTAGAGCAATGCTGAAGCTTACAAATGGTAGGAGTTGGGTGCCCTCTAAGCCTATAGATAGAACACAACACGTCTCTTCAAGATAGTGCATGCGCTGTCTAGCAAAGACCTAAAAAGGATAGATTTCCCACAAGCGAAATCTACTGGCTTTGCCCAGGGAGATTAAGTGATTTATCCATAAACAGAAAATGTAGAAGTGAGGCCAAGCAAAGGGAGAGGATGTGGTGGTAGGGCCAGAGCTGCCGACTATAGAGCTGGTATACCGGGTTTTAGTTTCGACATCAGCTTAACATCCTTGATTTTGGGCAAATCATTTAATCTCGCCGTGCTTACAGAAATAAACGTGTCCTTGTGTAAAGTAACTGGTATTTATGTAAAGCACTCCAATACCTTCTGATGGTGATTACGCTTTATGAAACTGCAGAAGAAAAGTAACTGGTGCTAAGGTAAAGCGCTCCAATACGTTCGGTTGGTGTTGGCGCTCTATGAAACTGCAACAAAAAAAGTAACTGGTGCTTATGTAAAGTGCTCCAATACCTTTTGGTGGTTTTGGCACCACATAAAACTGCACACAAATATGAGAAGCTTAGTTGGTGGAGGAGGGGATTGGTGCAACAGAGTTCAGCGGGGGCTAGCAAAGACGGGTGCGAGGTGGAAGGGCAACCAACAGCAAATGTGGGAATCCACGGGGAGATTAAGTGATTTGCCCATAATCACTTCACTTCAAAAAGCTTTCACTTCAAAAAGCTTTATTTTGACAGTAATGTCATAAAAGCAAGTATAACAAAGCATTCAAAATGTAACTACTAAATAAATCTTACAAGCCAAACTGTGCAAGTGTGTACCAATAAAACAGCCATTAATCATTTCCTCCTAAAAGCGGTCTCGTCATTAGTACCCCCATGGAATCACATAACATACACTATGTACAGTGGTAATATGATATAAAATATAATAAATAGCACCACTCAAAGTGTCACAAACCGCACACCAAACCATACAACACAGAATTGATCAAATGGTGGGTAGCCAATATAAGTATCAGGGCAATAAAATCATGCATGTAATACAACTCATTCGTAAATCAATGAGATTAAGGGATTTGCCCATAATCTCAAAATGTGGAACTGGGGCCGAGGCTCAGGAGATGATGTGGCATTCTCTTGGGAGAGGATGTGGAGTAAGGGCCGGAGCTGCCTACCATGGAGCTGGAAAATGGGTTTGGCTTTTGGTGTCAGCTAACATACTTGGTTCTGGGCATACCACTTCCTCTCCTAGTACTTACAAAAATGAATGTATCCTTGTTAAAAGTAACTGTTGCCAATGTAAAGCGACCCAATACCTTCGAGTGGTGCTTGGCGCTATATAAAACTACATGAAAACAATGTAACTGGTGCTTATGTAAAGTGCTCCAAGTACCTTTGGGTGGTGTTGGTGCTACATAAAACTGCACAAAAAACAAATGTGAAAAGTAGAGTTGGAGGAGGAGGGGATCTGGAGGACGAGGGGACCTGAGCAAGGGAAGTTCTGCATGTGCAAGCAGCAATGGGTTGGAGGTTAATAGGCAACCAACAGCAAATGCAGGCTGCCACTGAGAGATTAAGTGAGTTGCCTAAGTTTACTGGGTCGTTGTGGGTCCCTTTTCTGCCAGACTATACCCGAAAAACCTTGATTCAGACCATGGTTATGAGCCGTCTCGACTACTGTAATGCTCTCCTGGTCTCTGCAAATGAGTTATCCCTCAGCACGTTGCAGGTGGTCCAGAATACCCCTGCGCGACTCGTCACGAATTCTCAGTTCAAAACCCCTTCCCTTCCCATGCTCCACAAGCTCCGCTGGCTCCCAATCGAAAAGCGTGTCAAATTAAATTTCTGCTGTATTGTCCAGAAAGCCCTGCATA
This sequence comes from Triturus cristatus, assembly GCF_964204655.1. Taxonomy (NCBI): domain Eukaryota; kingdom Metazoa; phylum Chordata; class Amphibia; order Caudata; family Salamandridae; genus Triturus; species Triturus cristatus. The sequence goes on from NC_140583.1 coordinate 1,037,349,303, forward strand.
ATAAAGGCCCTCTCTACATCTCTAGGAAACTAAAGCCTTACGCTCCCTCTAGGACTCTCAGGTCAGGCAGAAAATCACTTCTCTTAGTCCCCAGGGTTAGGAAATCGAGACTAGGTGGGAAATCTTTTTCCTACCTCGCTCCCCTGTACTGGAACCAGCTTTCCATACACCTGAGACAATGCCCTGACTATTCGCGCTTCAAGAAACTTCTTAAGACCACCCTGTTCTAACATTTCTCATCTGCCTGCTAGCAGCTCCATCCATAGCGCAGAGATACCCCTCCGTGGGTTATTCAGGCACTATACAAAACCCATAAATAAAATAAATACATTGTGAAGAGTAACTGGTGCTAATGTTAAGTGCTCCAATATCTTCGGATGCTGTTGCCACTATATAAAACTGCACCCACAAAAGTAACTGGTGCTATTGTAAAGCACTTCAATATGTTCCGGTGGTGCAGTCGCCAAACACACTTAATTACAAAGTAGTGACACAAAAGGAGGAAGAAAAGTTCAAAGATAGTACTTGGTCTAAGCTCCACTGATAAGAAAACATATAAAGAGAACGACTAACACAACAGGAAATAGCATGCTGCAACCAAAAGCAAACAAGGAAAACAGAGTGACAAGCATGCAAACAAATGGAAATGAAGGGCAGGTGGTGAGCTCCTTTTAAGATTTCGTTTTTCAGAAATACAACAAACTTTGCAAGCTCAGCGCTAGCGCTGTGCAGGTGAAACCTAATCAGTACCTACCTATAATAGAGTTTTAATTATAAATTAATTATTCTATATGTGACAAATACCAATTTATAGCATTAGTGCACTAATTATGTATTTATGTGCTCACTCATGGATATATTGAATCTTGGAAACCTAGCTTGGGTGCAGCATAGGTATAGGAGATGGTGCATAATTATGTACAATAAATGAGAAGAGGGAAGATGGACCTTTTCTGTGAGCTGCCTAAGTGGGCATTCCTGGGGTTAGTAGCTCCTTATCGATTACTGATGAGTGGCTCCATGAAAAGTTGGGTCACGAATTCTCAACTTCAGCAGTGATGGAATACGTCTAATAGGAAGAGAAATATGGTTCCAGATCCTGGACATACTTTCTTTTTAATGTAATTGCTCCTGATAACAATGCGGACATTGAGTGCAGTGGTGGCCGCCACAAACAAAGGGTGGTGGGGTGGGTGGAGGGAACGCAGGAGGGGTCACGTCGGGTGGCGGGGTGGTTAGCAATAAAATATTAATTTAAAAAAAGAACTTACCTAAAGCCGACGGCCACCTCGCCTCCTAATTTGCGCTTCCTCTTCTCCTCTTTGTGACAAACTCCCATCCAATCCCCATGCTGGTCTCCTACTAGAGCAGCGTGGGGATTGGCCGGAGCAGGCTGAAAAGATGCTCCGCTCAGGGCGTCTGTGGGGTTTCTCCAGACCAGCTGCTCAATGCAGCCAGGCTGGAGAAGCCTAAGTGCTCATGTGTGTTTTTGTCGGCCTGAGACAGCCGGCCAAAGCACATATACACACATAGCACTCCTCTTCCCCCTCCCATGCCTCAGTCCCTACAGCGCTGGCTCACAGCTGGCACTGAAAAATAAAACGATGCTACAAAATTGTTTTATTTTTCATTTGCTTCCTCTGAGCCAAGCAGTGGGGCGACGCTCCTCCACCATTGCGAAGGACCCGCCGCTGATGGAGGATTATTTATTGAGGGTCCATCAGGGTGGGAGAGATATCATTCCATTTCTTCAGTTTTTTCATGTGATGTGATACAGTGTAGACCCTGCTCATCAGGGGGGTGAAGATCGAATCAGGAAAACATTCAAGGGGGCAGATTTATGTTGCACTTGCGCCACTTTTGCACCGCCGTTGCGTCACTTTTGTGACGCAGCAGCGGCGCAAATCCTGCGCCATGGTGCGGGGTATTTACAACGTGACGCATCTGGGAGATGCGTCACGTTGTAAAGCCCTGCGCCACATGTAGGAGTTCCAGGGCAGGTGGGGGCGTTCCGGCGCAGGAACGCCTCCTAAAAGTGGCTGAGTGAAATCTACAAGATTTCACTCAGTCACTTTTGAGCCCATGCTGCGTCAAAACCCTGCGCCTGCTTGAAGCAGGCGTAAGGATTGACGCAGCATTGTGCAGATAGGGCCCCCCAGAGCCTTGCTGGAGCTGCGTCGCGCTTGCGACGCAACTCCAGCAATGCGCCACTTTTACAACACAGATGCGTGACGCATCTGTGCCGTTTTTGCCCCATGGTGCGCTGCATTATAAATGCGGCGCATTCATGATGGCGGAGCTGGGGCGCAAAATAACTGGCGCATCCCTGCTGATATGCAGGGATGCGCCAGTTATTATAAATCTGCCCCATGGAGAGTGTTGCCACAAATATCTCTGTAGATCCTTGGCGCTTTACCATACGGGTGAAAATTGGTGTCAAGGCTGTCTGTCTGTGTTTTGCTGGTGGTGTCACATTGAAGGAGTTGGGTTAGTGATTAACATCAAACGTGGCAGGCAATTAAGCAATAGCATCCAATGGGAAGGTCGCACCCAGGTTATTGAAAGAATGGAGAGTGAGGACCTGAGGTGAATTAGTGGGCCCAATAACTGATCAATAACTTGGATAATATTGCTATTGTAATCGGACCTTTGGCATTTACACGTTATTTACAATATGTTTTATAGGACATGTATTTCCTATCGTCCTCTTTAAATGTAAAGCTTTAAAAAGGATATAAATTGCATTATGGTTGGTGGTTAGACATCACTTTTTCACACTGAAACATCATGTCTTGTATAGTATTCTGATTTACAAATGTAAGCACTTGATAAACTTAGACCTCAAATATCATAGGGCAAGCATTCAAAATATTCTGCAAATATGTAATATGATCACAAGCATCAGTAAGTGTCGTTGATGGGTTTGTAAAATGTACCCACCAAGCAAGCACCATAGCAAGCTTTGGAGAATTTTACTTTACCAGTCTCGCTATATATTCATCACTCAATACAATTCCAGTAATGTACATAGCAATTATTAATAGTTTAATAATGTATTATATCACATGTTTGGCAGCCAGCATTGACAAATGTATTTTAACCTGCCGCAAGAGGCTATTAATAGTGAAAAAATGATATTGTCTTATAAATGCAGGTTCTTATACACGTTTTATGGTTTGCAACAGTTACTGTATAATGACTTGAGACATTCGTGTGCCACTTTTCTTATATGTGTGTTATATTTTTGCTACATATATTTTGTTACACATCTGTTTCCATTAACCTGTACCTGTTACCACGCCCTACCAGTCATCCCTTTTGGCTTAATTAGTGATATATGGCGCCTCATACCTGTTGGACTTGGTTGCCCAATATAATTGTTTAAAAAATAAAAATGGATGAATCACTTGCTATTGAACCAATTTTGCAGAGTACTGATGAGTATTCCTATGAAATGATATATTTCATAAATGTGCTAACGTCTCGCGGGTGTAACCCATGCTGTCCGCAGACCGCACTCCCACTCGTTTAGAGAAATAGGCGTAAATCTCCATCACCTACCTTACACTCGCATGCGTAATTTACCATGCAAACATGATCTGCATGGTTTGTGGCTGGGTATTGCAGTACGTTTTGCAATTAAATGAAGCTGTTGTGAATCACACCCATGGCTAAACGTAAACCATTTTCAGAATGTAAGATTCGTTTTTAGATTGCATATGGAGGATGCCCCCAGATTATTTTTATTTTGTATAATTCGGGATAACATTGCATAAAAAGCAAAAAACATATCCGTGCAAGTGCTCCACAAATCACAGCTATAAAAGCATCCTCGTGTTTTCATTTTTCGAAAAACACTCGTTATTTTTCCTGGCATCTGATAATTTGATAATGCCATGTTTCCTCTTCACTTAGGTTGTATGTTTATGCGCTATTTTTAAAAACAGTCATTAATCTGTAAACGCAAAAGCACCCCAGGATTTCCGCTCTCTAACTAAATCATGGCAGGTGGCAGCACGCCTGCACCAGGACGTCACGTCTGAGTTGGAAATGAAGGCGTGCGTGCAGCTCGCGGACGCAGCAGGGTACGTGGTACATTGTTCTAATCCGCCGGGCCGGGCTCGCGGGAAGCCTGTGTCAGCTCCCAGGAGAGGTTTTAAGGAACTGACAAAACCTCTCTCTCCCGAACTAAGCACTCACCACACGAAGACATTTGTTTGGAAGAACCCGCCCCTTTATCCCGACAATTAAAATGTGAACATATGGAGATAGATAAACAAACGCAAAATGGATGCATAATTTATAAAGTAGAACAACATCTGGGGTAAAGGATGTAAACAATTTGTTAGATTTAAAACGTGCTGCTTTTTTGACAGACCCTCGCTTACTAGGGCACCAGCACTGTTGGTATTGTTGTGAGGCCTTTTCTTCTTTGAAATAGCGAATTTGAAGGGGTGCATTTTCAAACACAAAAGTATTTTTACGTACGAGATTTGACAGAAAGTTGGACCAGATTACATAAATTGTATCCCCGAAGAACAATTTTGCACAGATATTTAAACCAAGATTTTTGTATTGGCCAGTTGGCATCATTGTTAGTGCAAATTTGCCCAGTATTGAAGCAGTTAATGTAATTCAGCCTATGCAACATTGCTAGGCCTTTCTTATTGCATGAAAGGATGATTACAGATATATTTATTTCAAAATGAGGTCTATCTGGGAACAGACAGAACAGAAAGAAGCAGTAACACCAAAAACTGGAGATAATATAGGGTCATCCCACACAAATCTTGCACAGATGTTGACACAAGGCAAATCCATTCCCAACAATTAATACTAGCACTAAAGCATATATGGGTCAAACGGCGTTCACGTTTTTATTTGAATGAATTCACATTACAAAAATTTTTCACATCTGAACAATCGATTGCTTTTAATACAAAGCAGCTGCCTTTTTGTTTCACAAGTAGCAAAAACAGTGTAAAATCTGATTGATAAGCAAAAAGTGAGCCATATATTTTAAACAATGTTTCCATGGTCTATTTTCTCATTTTACTTTGAGACAAAACACCTTTCTGTAATGTGGACTAGAAAAAAAATTGGTAATGACATTTGGAGATTTGGAGGACATAAGAGAGGTTGAGACCCTTACTAGGAATTTCAGGCGAGGGTCTCTTTCCTTCTGACAAGCTGACTCACAGCCTTCCTGCAAACACACGGCCAAATCACAAAAAAAAACAAATACAAACAACGTTCAAATGTATGTCTTAGCAATGACCTATTATCAAAAATAAAGATTGTTTAGTGAACATATACTACCAGAAAAAGTAAATATTTCTCTGGATATAAAACACCTAGAGGATGAAATGGAAAGTGTACATCGAGCCTTCCTCACGTAGAATGAGGACGAGGAAAATGAAGGCTCAATCCAACCGAAAAGTACATAGTTTCAAGCAAGATAGAATCAGCTAGTCGGGTGAAATCTGCTTATGAAAAGGGAGCTTGGATGCTCAGATGCTAGTATAGGCTCTAATTAATGGAATTACTTGGCACTTCCTAATGAAAACAGATGTATTATTTTTGAGTGGTATTGTAAATATAAAATAAATTTGATACTTGTATAGCGCACTACTCACCCGCAAGGGTCTCAAGGTACTTGTACGAATACTGCTGTGGAACCCATCCTGGATTTCCCTGTGAGGCATCCACTCCTGGGCACCCCCAAGGTGGAGGCCAGGCATCCTTAGCATTGTGAGGGCTGTTGTGGAGATCAAGCAAGCTATTGCCCAGAGTTGCAGAGTGGGACTCTATGATTGGAATTGGCACCAAGGTGTGAATTTTCAGGTCCGTGGAATTTTTGAGCCCAAGACCCGCCGAGGCGGGGAATTGAACCCTGGTCCCGGGCTAGACCTCTGCATCAGGGTCTGCCGCTCTAATCATTGAGCCACACTTCTCCACAAAAAAGAAGTTGCCAGCTGAACTGTGATGTGTGTGTCACAGGGGCCTCTCTTTCCCCCCTAACTATTGTCCACTTCTCCAACCAGGATTCAATTATGTGGTTTTCGACCCACCCCCACTGTACACAGCATCACAGTTCCCTTACTTTTTTATTGCACTTCGACAGCTGCATAGATTGTAACAGTAAGCAGTGGCAAATTTGCTTAAAGCAGGTCATGTTTTTTGGAAACATGTTTTAACATAAAGGTTCATGCACAATCATACGTCATGCAACTATAACTGATATAGATCAAGAAAGGATCAAAGTCAATGATCATCCTCACACCTGCTTCTAATGCTGCATAAAAAACGCCTGGCAAGTTGCTGATAGTCAGTGCAAAATACACATGTATTGGATCTCCTAGTTCTGCAACTAAATTACAGTAAAGGTGGAATATACCTTTATTTGGTTGGGGAGGGTATGGACATCCATGACAAGGACCAGGGATAAACCATTATCAAAATGTGAAAGCTAAGGGGGAAAGTTGCAACTGGGCAGAGGTTATTCTTTTTTATGCATTCATGTGATCCTATGAATTAGTTAATATTTTAACAGTAAATGTGTGATTTGTAAAACCATATGGATGCTTAACAGAATACACTCATTGCACATCACCTAATTCTTCTATAATGAATTTGACTTATATATTTTATTTGGTTTTGAATGTACTTATGAGTGGCATCACTTCCTGTCAGTGCTTAATTTGTAAAATAATAAGTGCCAGGGCTCTCATCATGAGGCCACTGCAGCTTGCACCATCCATTGCTCCTACCAGTGCTGCAAATAACAGTACCATCACAACTACTAGCCACCAGTCACCTCGCAGTGTGAGAATTCAGACTATTCTAGGCCCCAAAGTTAAACGGTAGCGGCAGTTTCAGTCGATAACCTTTCAAGTATTGCCCGGCGGTAATCGCCTCTTATACCATTCGATGTTAAACCAATAAAGAGGCAGGCGCCGGAGACTGGAAGGCAGGAAACAAAGTTTTATTCCGTCGGAGCAGAACACATCAGATCAGACAGCAAGGTATCGTCACGAGGTGCTCTAACTGCATCTCTGAGGCCTAGCCTCTTATACACAGGTTTATGACTTTATTGCAGGGTTATGCGTAAAAAATTACGTCAGCTGCGTCACATGTCAGACCCGGAGATAGGAGGAGGGAAGCTCGCTTGAACACAAACATGATACCGTATAGTAATAAAAAATGTTTCTGGCAAAACAAGGAATATTACGTGCATTACTTAAGGCCTAGACTTTGTGTGGATCAAAAATAGACAGTATAGTCATGTGCACGGCTGGTGTTATACAAGTGTCATTATACAAAGTCAGAGTTTCTTAACTATCAGTGTACAGTTGGAAGTGACCGATGCAATATCATGAAAACTCGATTGGAAGATAGTCAATACGAAAGCGGTTGGGAGAGGAATTCAACTTAACAAGGGTTACAGTCAGGGGAGGGAGTTCTTCTTTCCAGTGTCCTATTATAACGAGCCATCACTGGTAAGCTCTCATTGTTCTTCTTCTTTTGTTGGCACTGTTGAGCACCGGCGGTGGAGCTAAGGTCCAGCTCAAATCCAAGTTTTTACGTAGCAGGGTGTGACCATTCATTGTTCTCGGATCACAGTCCTGTTCCCTAACTCATCTTATCATAGGTACCTTGAGACGGGGTACCCGCATTTTGTTCTTCTGTTGTCAAGTCAAATTCAAGATCCCATATAAAAGAGAGGGGGGGGATAGGGGCGTGCTTTGGGATGCCGAGGGAAGAGGGGGTGGAGTGGGATCGGATCAAAAAGCGGACCAAGGAGAGCAGAATCTTTCAGCACTGGGCCCATCAATCGGGCCCGACGGGTTGGGACTTCAGGCACGTTGATCAGCGAGCAGGGGGCCTTGGGATAGCCCTTCGTTCTATCGCTTTTCATGCTGATAATGGTGCCTCGTCCCGTGCCCTTTTTGCTTCGTGGCTCCCCCTTGGTCGATGCCATAGGTGTTCCATGATCCGCAGCCAGGTTGTGCGTCACGTCCGACCCCTTCTCTTCCGATGACTGCATGTTATCTTTGAATGAGTACAAAAAACCAAAATCTTAGAGAGTTGGCAGGGAAGACATTTACGCACTTCATCCTCTCTCCCAACCACCGAGTAGTCGGGGAAATGTTTTGTCGGTCGCTCTATGATGGATGTCTATTAATTCTGATGTCGGTGTATGTTACTCACTTATTAATCATTGCTGTGGTGCATGTTTTGTGGGTGTTCTTGCAAATTTCCATCGTCTGGCCTGCTAGGTGTCCATTCCTGTACCTTATAATCGTTGCGGGAGGCCTGACATCGGTCAACTTTCTGGTCTATCAAAAATTCGAACCGGCTTCTCCGGTAGAGACTCGTTCTTCTAACACAAGCTCTTGTTAATTCACATTTTTCCCCTAGGACTGCTAAGTTTATGAAAAAGTGCGAGATGCTACAGTCATGGGTTCGCAATGTCTATTTTGGGGAGGGACACAAGCTAAAGATAATAGGTAACCCTCATTAGTTTAGACGACGTGTCTTCAGAAAATAAAGTCATCAGCTGTACTGTTCTAAATACCCTGGGATGGCTAGTACCAAACTGGGGCTATTCTGGGAGGACGGGGTGTTTAGACGTTCCAGTTCTGGGCAATTGGGCGGGGCGACTCTGAGCGGTGGAGGTGGTGCCGTTAGAGCTCTAAAACGAAAACCACTGACATATAGTCCCCGTGGTGAGGGCCAGATTGGGAGACATCAGTCGTCTTACCTGTCCTTTCTTTCTTCAGCCAGTTGAGGTCAACATTTTACAGAAAGGAGAGGTAGTAATGTGGGAAAATATGGTCGTTTTGCTTCTGTCAATTTGTTCGAACACTGTCGTGTTTGAGGCCAATTATACACATGCTGAGGAGGTATAGCGTCGTTAATTTATTCAAAAAGAAAGAGGGCAAGAGAGCCTTCAGCAAGGGAGGGAGAGAGAGAGTGAGAGAGAGAGAGAGAGAGAGAGAGAGAGAGAGTGAAAGAGAGAGAGAGAGAGAGAGAGAGAGACGTGCGCATCAAGTAGGCTATTTGGTATACGTACGACACAAAACGAGCGAGAGAGAGACATGTGTACGATAATAGGCCACTTGGTGCACACACAACATGGAGTAGCACGGGTCAATTCTATGTAAGAAAACACAAGCGGGGAAAAGACATAAATTCGGCGATCACGTACACATAAATACCGGATAGGGCGTGACAGTACATACATCAAGCGCAGAAACTTAAGAAGAAGACACAGGGCTACGTTGAGTATGGGGACCTCTCCTTTCCTGTCCTCTTTCCTATGCATGTTGATCGATAGACAAGCACTTCAGTCATGCGATGACGTTCTCTTCCAGCGACCCAAGCATACGAAATGCATACACATTCATACCGTATAATCATGGCACGTACGCACAGTCATACCATACAGTTTTTCACGTTCCCAGTGGTGGTCTGCACTTCGCGCACCATCCCACAACGTTTGTCTATGTTTTTCCCTATATTGAGCACGGTGCGGTCCATGTTCACTCCATTCTTCAGTCGGAACTCCGATGTGACCTACAGAGGAGAAAAGAGAGGGGGGGGGGTATGCAGCATTCAAAGTACATTAGCGCGCGTAGACACGAAAAAGTTCTACTTACCACGTACCAGGCTAGTTGCAGGGGCGGGTAATACCACAGACCTACTATATCCTTCCCTTCGACTATAAAAGACGCTCCATTTTATTCGTCTCCTAAATTCGGGTTCCCTTGTCGTGCATTTGTTTCTCAATCGGTCGCATATTATAGGGTAAGGTACCGTACCTTGCATTCAGCAGATACCTTAAGCTATAGTAAACCGTTTTCTAACAATTCTGAAAAAAAAAAAGGCGTGATGGGTACAACTTTCATCGATCCAAAGATTCAGGTAAAAAGAAAAAGGGTCTGCATTATCTGCCTTCTATTGCTTGTGAGTAACAGTCATTAAAAAACCTCCACCAACCTAGATGATTTGTCATGACGCTGATTCCGTAATTCCTTTAAGAAGTCCTTTATTTAAAACAATGTCAGTATACAAATACGGGCCTACAACCGTTACAGGTCGGCCACGGTGTGAGAGGCGTCGAGTATCACGAGCAACACTACCTTAACACGAAAAAAATAAAAAATGATAATAAAAATGGGGAGGACAGCATCAATAAGGTCGTCCGTATGCCCGATCAGTACCCTCCCCGTCCCTCCGCCCATCATGTGTGAAAACATCGCATTCATATCCTTTTAACATAAATGTCAAATAACTGAAACGCCATAAGGAGTTGTAGGCCCTTCCTACATCAGCGCCATTTTGGGGCGAGGTCGGGCGGGTCCAGCGTACAGTCTAAGTCCTTCCACTAACTAGCTGCCAGACCAGAATCCCTTTCGGCAGTTCGAGAACTTTCGTTAGAGCCAACGGAAAGAACAGACAGCATGAATCGTGATTCGGGGTGGGGAAGCACAGTTTTTGTTCCTACCGGGTCATGTTGAGGTTCCACCGGAACTGATCCGAGCGGCTAGGCTACAGTGTCTCCTGATAATTCAAACAGAAGCTTGCGTCATCATGGCGTCACCACGGTCTCGCAGCAATGCCATGATCCATTCTCAGGGCGGGACAGCAGGCGGGTCTCGCTGCCGACGCCTTGAATCAGTCTCTCTCAGGGCACCAAAAGGAGGCAAGATGGCTGCCGCCCGGGGCAAAGACAAGTTAATGTGGAATGATCAAGCAATAGCAGCGGTTGCCCCCACCGGAAGTCCACGGGAGTCGAAGGCCAAATGACTCAAGCAGAATCTGCAAAGCTGAGAGGGCGTTTTCAAGGGTGTGGCCCATGCCCGAGCAGGCAAGCTTCCGAGTTCCAAGGTAGCCCAGAGCCATCTTTTAGTGGACCAGGCCTGAATCTGAAGAGCCGACCGCCATTTCGAGAGTCCAGTGGCAGCAGCAGCAGCAGCTCTTCGTTACAGCCACCGGGGTGGGTCCCTCCGATCACTTGGCTGCGGGGGCCCACTTCTTGCGTCGAACGCTGACGGCAATCTTGGTGCAGAAAGGAACCCGCGCCTGGGTAGTTGTCCGATAGGCGAGACGTAAATGGTTCCCCTGCTGCAGCTGGCTGGTGAGTGCAGGGGCGGCTACTCAGCTGGACGGCGAGTGAAACGGCAGGGGTGCCTTCTCAGCTGGTGAGCCTCCACCTGGGGAGGTGGGGGAGGCCCGTTTGCGTCACTTCCCCCCCGCCAGGGCACCCTTCGTTGTCGATCTGTGCAGCAGAAGAGAATGGCAAGACCAGTACAAAAACCCGCTAGACTCCTCCTCGGCGCCGCCAGGGTCCCAGCGCTGCGTGTAGCCTCCGGCCTATTCGCACAACCGTCCGCCACTGATGCCGCCCTACAGGCCGATGGATTTTGCATGTCTTTTATAGCCCTAAGCCGACAAAAGGACCGCCCAAAACAAGCCAATGTTGCTACTTCGAGGTCGGAGGGTGAGGACTGTGTCACGCGGACGTGAATGCTTTGGGATGGAGGTTGCGGCAGGCTGTCATGTAAATAGTTGTTAAAAAACGTGTTTTAACGTGTTCACCCTGTCGGAATGTTGTTATACCTATAAGTTATTAAAATGTTTTAATCATACTACTTTGTTGGAGTGTTGTACATATTTGCAATCTGGCAACGAGCACAAGGATGTTACTGCGTAATCGGAAAATGACATAGCCCAATTGTGCGTGATCTAGCCCAGTTTGGTGACGTCGATGGTGGGTATCAGCAGGCTTCCGGTTGTGCAGGATTTTGTCGTGTTTACTGGGCGGGGTGGGTGGTAGGGCAGACATGTTTAGACAGCGAGAGCGATGGAGCTGAGCTACCTCGTGGCCATCTTAACCGTGAGCTTGGCTCCTTCCCCTAGTTTCATATTTTTCGCAAAGGGCTATTTCCTAGTGTTTCTTAAAAGAAAAAGGATCCCATCAGTGGTCTACTGGTTTTTGGAGTCCTTCTTTGTATATTTATGCCATAGTTTGCTATAAGCTACAGCGACTAGTCCATATTTAGTAAACATGTCCTTATTAGGGGTGCCTTCCAGAGGAGCCGGATGGTTCATCTCTAATAAGCGGTCCGGGCAGAACCAACTACCAATCAGTGGGGAGAAGACAGGCATGATGGGTTACAACGGGGACAAAAGTCTGCACTACCTATCTTTTCACTGCTTGCAAAGACTAGACAGAATATCTCTGTTCCACGTTATTTGTAAGCAGAGAATACCTCCAAAGAACCAATATCGAACAACCAGTGTGCAGACAATCAATCAATCAATGGTGAGAAAGAGATAGGCACGACGGGTTACAATGGGGACAAAAGTCTGGGTTACCTACCCTTCACTATTTGCAAAGACTAGACAGAATATTTCTATTCTACGTTATTTGCAAACAGAGAATATCTCAAAGAGCACTATTCTTCAAAACAATCAATGTTCGGACAATCAATCAGTGGGGAGATAAACATAGGCACGACGGGTTACAATGGGGACAAAAGTCTGCGTTACCTACCCTTCACTATCTGCAAAGGAAGAGAGAGTATTTCTACTCCTCCCCGTTTGTAGACAGCGAATATCTCAAAGAGAACAATCAATAAGCAATACTAGTATTTTCAATCAATCAATCAATCGTTTCGCAATTTGTCGTGTTTCACGACCTTACCCGGACCGCATGGACAGTTTCTCGTCTTCCGCCTCCAGCGCCCGATCGTCCTCTACTCTCCGTATTTGCCGCGGCACTCCTGATGGTTCCCAGTCAGGACCGTAGATCACTCGAGAGAGGTCGGTTCGGAACCAGTGAAGTTCGGATGATCGGCTGCCAGACGAGGGTCTATCGGGCAGGAGCTCTTTCTGATCGTTGCAGTCGTTCACTCTGTCGTCGGGACCTCTCCCACTGGATCCACGTGTCGCTGATGGGCCCCACGCTTGGGACGCCAATTGTTAAAAGGTAGCGGCAGTTGCAGTCGATAACCTTTCGAGTATTGCCCGGCGGTAATCGCCTCTTATACCATTCGATAATTAACCAACAAAGAGGCAGGCGCCGGAGACTGGAAGGTAGGAAACCAAGGTTTATTCTCTCCGGAGGAGAACACATCAGATCAGACAGCAAGGTATCGTCACGAGGTGCTCTAACCACATCTCTGAGGCCTGGCCTCTTATACACAGGTTTATGACTTTATTGCAGGTTTATCATACATGGTACATTCTTGAGATCGCTTTGATACATGAAAGAACATCCTCAGAATCCCCACTTCAAGCTCGTTCCCACACATATCTACAGTGGAAGTCCCCACCCCACACACAGTAGGAGATGGCTATCACACAGCTGGACATTCCGCCAATTCCCGGGGGTGTGTGCGACTGGTCGGGTCTCAGGGGGTGGGGGGCCTTGATCTACTGTAATCCCTTTGATGTGGGGTGTTTCCCTTACAGTAGGGGCAATAAACTGCATCCGCAGGGCTAGGTGATGGCCTGGGATCGGTTCGGACAATTGGGCGCAGAGGAAGGGGGTTATCAAAGAGATGCATGACCATGTATGGGATGTCGGACAGGCGTGGGATGTGGTTCCATGGCAGGGTCGCGCAGAAGGAGAGGGTTTATGGCCCGTGTATGAGAGAGCGGGGGTGGCCGGCGCGCGGGGGAATGTTCGCAGCGCCAGGGGGACACGCTGGCGATCGGCAATGAGCAGGGAGAGAGACCAGGGTGCCTAAAATGGTTGCCGTGCGTTTTCCTGTGTGTTGCGCTGGGGAGAGACAAGATGGCGCAGATAATGTTCAGTTACGAGCTACTTTTCCACACTCTGTGTAATGTGAAATAAAGTGAATAGCCCACTTTTACAAATTCCAAACAGAAGTATACTAAGTCTATAGAAATTCATGAGTCACTCTCGACAGGAGAATTTTATTACAAAAGATTCATGTGTTTCCTAATATGGATGGCACTCCATTAAAAGAAGTAACTCTGAAACATGTATTCGAGTCCTTCAAGGAACATAAAAACAAATAAGCTCCCCGATGCTTCCTGATGTTATTTGCCATAAATAGTGGTTTATGATAAAGTAGCCTAATATCAGTATGAAAACTACAAAATAAAATAAAGTGCAGGGTGGATTGTGATGATCGCCCGTCACATCGGCATTTTGCTGCCTCCTCCGTCCATTCCTCTGTTTTTGGGAATGTGTGCTGTGCCTAGATATAGTAGTGTTAGGACATAGCGATATTCAATGTTGTGTATAATTGACAGGTACAGCTGAGGCCCCTCGTTAGGTGTTCCAGAGAAATATGCAGCCACAGAGGGCCTGAGAGAGCCAAAACCATATCTGATGTCAGTCTTTTTATTGAACAGCATGAGCTTCAATTGTCTCTTACTAAGGTGCATAATACAGTCTGGTCTATCTATGGACAGAGAGACACTGAGCTGGACCAGCTCTTCGGAAATTCATGAGAGCCACGGAATGTTTAATGCCTTATCCAGTTTTAAACAACCTAATGTGATTGATTTAGTGAATCCAGTCTTCTCTTTGCACCAAATTGAGTGCCACAACTGTACAGGTTTCATCGATAATAGGTCATCCTGATGTAGCAAACCCAATTCCTTATGTACTGTGTCTGTTGTTGTAGACTGAGGGACAGCGAGGAGTCACCATAGAAAAATGTCCTCTTGAGTTTACAAAATAGTGTGTTTGGCATGGTCCCAAAGCCCACTACTATAGGAGGCTACAGAAGAACAATTGGCTTTATAAATTGAAACAATTTCCCTGTTTGGTTTACAGCCCAATTTAGGAGCAACTAAGGAAGACTTTGCAGACCCACACCATCTTTAACCTGTTGTTTTCAATGTGTTGAATACAGGAACAACTGGTAGTAAAAAGAATGCCCAGATATAATGATGTGACCCTTGTGATCTTTCTACCGTTAAAGTTGTAGCTTCATGATTTACAAGTGCCCTCTCCACAGATCATCATACATGCTTTCTTCAGGATTATTGTAAGTAGCCTCACCTCCATAAATTCGTAAAGGCAGCCAAATAAACTCTGCAGACCGTTAGCGATCCTTGACAATAGGGCAGCATGATTCGCATAAAGGAGGACCAAGACTGCCCTTCCTTCAACCCATGGAGAATCAGCGACCACACCTTGGCGCAATCTGTCCACACCATTTATAAACAGGGAGAACAGGAAGGGTGCCAGCTCACACCCCTCCCTAACACCTCTCCGAATATTAAATCGTAGATAACATTCCCCATTAGGTCTATAATACAACCTTACTGACAGGTTCCTCTACAACTAGAATAGTAACATCACAATTTTCAGTGGTACGCCAATGGAGGACAAGGTCTGCCACAAGACTGAGCGATTAACCAATTCAAAGAAACTTGATTAATCAACTAAACATAGGTGAAGATTGCTGGGCTTGGCCCTCGTGTATTTCCCTAAGAGGAGGTCCAGGTTGACATATTGTTGTATAGAGACAAATGGTGGGTAGCTGTTCCTGTATGTACACTGTTGTTGTCCACAGAGAGAGAAAAGAAGAAACAGAAGAGGCTAGGTCTAATCCTCACTGAGTGGAGACAAGCACAAATCTTGTCTCTTGTTGCCCTCACACAGCCCGAGGGATGTCATGCTTCATCATTGGGCGTTGCTCCTCGTCGTACCAGCGCTGCAATGCCCTACGGGTTTCCCGAAGGTTCACTTTAGCGGAGATCTTTTGGTAACGCCTTATGATGAGTGAGGGTGTGGGATTGAGGGTTCATAAGAAAGGGTGAGTGAGTGAGTGAATGATTAAAACTGGCTAGGGGATACCGAAAAAAGCTAGTTTTAATGTGTGGGTTTCCCTGACAGGTTAAAAAAAACATAGGTTGTGTGTTACTGACTAGGCGATAATGTGCCTCAGTAACTCTTTGGTCGACATGTTTCACGCCCTCTAATGGTCTTAACGATCCCTGGCACTTTCTCAGGACCAATAAAGTGGATATAAAAAGTATAAAAAAGTGACTGGGTGAAGAACCCTACTGTAGAGAGATTAGCGATCCCCCTTGTAAAAACTGCAAGGTGGCCTAAGCTCTAATAGTAATCGCTCTTGTTGCGACCTAGTTGTAAGTTATAGATCGCTTCATAGGCTACTGTGTGTTCGCCCACACCGTAACGGGGGTTATGGAGGCACACATGTAAGGGGTAGGTGTCGCAGCGCAGTGCATCAAATGACTACCCCGTTACGGTGCGGTCGAACACGCGGTAGCCTATGTAACAATCAATGGATTATAGTTGCTAACCAAGTTAGGTTTTATCGCGAGATTAATCAGATTAGATATGCAGTTTGATGATAATAAGATATGGTTATTATTAGTTATGACTCTCCTTCCAATGACCGTGTATAGCTGGCCAGAGATAGTTCTTCTCTCATCTTCTAGGAGTGTTTGACTGTACCTGAATAATATGCTACTCAGAGCATTGCCATATGTATTGTGTAGGAATTGTAACTGCTCTACCCCATGTGCATCGGAGACACCACACATATCCTTGGGGGATTACCAACATTTCGGGATGTTAACACTGCTGACCCAGAGGAGCATGTAGTGGGTCACCTTTGTAGGAACACATTTGGATAGATCTTCCCCTAGTTTTGTCACCACCTCACAATGTGTAGAATCAAAAATGTTATTATAAAAATTTATATTAAGCAAATAATGACCTTTCCTGAATGATATCAGAACAAATTGGTAGTGGTGGGTTCACTGACAGAACATCTATGTACATTTTTTTTGTTTCGTCCTGATTCCGGTGGCGTACAGACGTTAGGAGCCCGAGAAACGACTGACACTGGCCAGTTCGGGGTGAATGTGCCAATTACTGTGATGCCCCCTTACTCGATTTGGACCATTGAATATCTTACCATGGAATGACCTTATTAAATACTAAATAAGGTTTTGACTGAATGCTAAACTAAATAATTCGAAGCCTTCGACCATTTTGGTGTTACTAGTGGCTGCCAACTCTTGGTTTACTCCAATTGCTTACTCCACCTAATAAATGTGAAAAGCAATTGTGCCTATCATATAATAACAAAAAAATTGACGAAAGCATACCGTTTCTTCAGCTAATTTCAACTCTTGAATTACCAATCGCCCGAAACATGTAAAGATTTATCTTGCCCTGAAGAAGTCCTTTGAAACGCGTCGGCTATTTGTGATCGTCTTAACCGTGTTTTAAACTTGCATTACAAAAATAAAGGACGAATTTGGAAGAATACATTGGTGGACAAGGATTTAAATATTCTTTTTCCTTGTCTGGGTTAATTAATGGTGCACCCTTGCTTTTGTTTAACTCGTATTATTCCAGGACTGGAATCACACTGTGACAGTGGGTGTTTTACGGTGTGCACATAACTCTCTGGGTAGTTCCAGGATATATTTATATAAGATAGGGATAGCTGGTCAGGTGCTGTGATCTATAGGGTTCCACTGTCTGGCTTAATGGAATCTATGTAAAAAATATTGCATAAAAAATATACACAAGAAACATGTCAACTCCGATACTTAAACAGAGAAGCACAAAATCATCAACTAAAAAATATCGATGTAAAAAATATAGATGTATAAAATATCGACTTTTATATAAATATACAATGAAATAATATATATTAAATATTCTAAATATTAAATATAATTTTAATAAAATAAAATAAATGCATTATGCATTTTAATAAAATATAACAAATAAACTTAATACAAAAATAAACACGCAAACATAATAATTTATACATATATATTTACTTTAAAAAAAATAAACTATTATTTTCTATTTATGTTTAACGTTTAAAATGATATAAAAAATAAAAATATATATTAATGATTTAAAATGTAAAAAAACTAAAATCTATAATTCTTTAAAACATTAAACTAGTAAAAGAATTTAAACTTACATTTCACAATACAGGAGTCGATATCGATCTCGCTCAGGAGGCCTACGAATCGGATTTGATTTTTACAGATCAGATTCGTAGCCCTTTTTTTGGACCCATTTGTACACAGGTCCGAACGACCAAGTACGATGCAAAGATCGTGTACGTGCCGACCGAATCGTCTCCTAACCGGATCCCATCCGAACGACTCACACACAGATGCTTGGTACAGCTTAATGGACTCTGTTTCTGAGTGAGCAAGTACAATGCATTATTCGGACAGCCTTCACAATTCGATATGTCCAGGTCAAAAAAGCTGCTGGAATCATTCTTTTGGGGCCCATAGCAGGCCTCCCATCATCTGGAGCCCTCCGATTCAGGCCTGTGGGGGTACTCATAAGTCCCCCCTTCCCATGCATGCACAGTGTGGTGGGCACCATGGGGTGCCCGCCACAGGGAGTACGCTTTTCCCCACCCACCCCTTTTTGCTATGGGAGCCTGTCCAAGTGTCCAGTATACAGGCTCCCATAGAGTTCAATGGGAGTCCGAGCGAACCGAGTCTGTAAGCATGTGAATGCATCGTACTCGCTCACTCGGGCTCCAGGTGCATGATTCGCTCGTAAAGTCCTACGGATCCGAGTCGTACGGAGGGCTACAGAAGCGAGATCAGAATCTTGCCCACAATCAGTGCAACATTAGGGAAAGTGTTGGATAGCAAAGGGGTAAAAATAACTATTCTCACTCCAGGGAGTGAAACAGTAGGGTAAGTGTTGCATAGCGGAGAAATTACATTTACTATTCCAACTCCAGTGAGTGCAACAGTAAGGAAAGTGTTGGATAGCGGAGGGGTAAAAATTACTATTCCCACTTCACTGAGTGCAACAGTAGGATAAGTGTTGGAAAGTGGAGGAGTTAAATGTACTATTCCCACTCCACTGAGTGCAACAGTAGGGAAAGTGCAGGATAGCTAAGGGGTAAACATTACTATTCCCATTCCAGTGAGTGCAACAGTAGGGAAAGTGTTGGATAGCGAATGGGTAAACACTACTATTCCAACTCCAGTGAACGCAACATTAGGAAAATGTTGGATAGCGGAGGTGCAGAAATTACTATTCCCACTCCAAAGAGTGCAACAATAGAGAAAGTGTTAGCAAGGGGAGGGGTAAAAATTACTATTCCCACTCCACTGAATGCAACAGTAGGATAAGTGTTGGATAGCAGAGTGGTAAAATTTTTTATTCCCTCTCAGGTGAGTGCAACAGTAGGGAAAGTGTTGGATAGCAAAGGGATTAAAATGACTATTAACACTATAATGAGTGCAACATTAGGGAAAGTGTTGGATAGCACAGGGGTAAGAACGACTCTTCCAACTCCAGTGAGTGCAACTGTAGGGAAAGTGTTGAGTAGCGGAGGTGTAAAAATTACTATTCCCACTCCATTGAGTGCAACATTAGGGAATATGTTGGATAGCAGGGATACAAAAATGACCATTCACACTCAAACAGTTATAAAAAAAATATACATTATTATTTTTTTTTTTTTAAATCGTAAAAATAAACAATATTTTTAAAATGCAAAAAATCACATATATTGAATATATATAAAAAGAAAACATTAGAATCTTAATTACATATAACAAAAACCTACAATCATTATTACAATAAAATAATAAATATATTAAAAAAACAATTAACTAGAAAATATTTACAAACAAAAAAATTAAATAATACATACATTTATTTATTTTACTTCCTAACCTATAACACCACACCAAAAACATTATAAATTAAATTTACTTCCATGATTAACATAATTAATAATCAATTAAAACATATTATTAATAAAAAAACCTAATAAACATTAATTGACCACACATACTTTAACACTATAATATCCATAACACACACCTATATTACACTATAAAATAATAAAACACAATTAAAGCCTATTTTTAAATTAAAAAGTATTACTATTAACAACTAATAATAAAGTAATTAAAATGTATTTAATACCCACCCTTTACCGCTCTAAAAGTAAAAACAACACACAAAAAATAAACAATTACCCAAAATAAATATTAAATAATTAACATTTATTAACAACTATATATTAATTAATTAAACACATATTACTTCCCAGCCTTTACTCCTATAAACACCACAATACACACCTAAAATTAATTACAGAATTACCATAATAAAATGTTAGTTAATTTAATTAATATCAATTAACAAAAATTAATAATACTAAATAAATAAACTACTTAATACCCTTTAAATCTATAAACCCCAAAAACACTCACCTAAAATTAATTATACAAATACCATCATTAATTACCAATTTATTATTTAAAAATAATTAACAACCAATTATTAATTCAGCAATTAAAAATAAATTTCTACCCACCCTTTACACCTATAAACACGACAACACACACCTAAAATTAATTACACAATTACCATAGTTAATCACCAATTAATTAATTAAAATTAATTAACAACCAATTATTAATTCATAAATTAAAAATAAATGACTTCCCACCCTTTACACCTATAAACACCACAACACACACCTGAACATAATTAAACAATTACCATATTTAATTATAAATAATGAATTAAAATTAATTAAGACCCAATCATTAATTAATTAATAATAAATTACTTTACACATTTAAAACTATAAAATCTCAAAAACAAATATTAATCAATAAAAAATAATCAATTAATTTAATATAATTAAGTTACTTCCCACTCTGTTCCCCTATAAACTCACAACCCGAGATGAAAATAACAACGCAAAATTCTAATAAAAAAATAATAACTACTAAAAATGTAACACATATAATAAAAACACAAACAATTCTTATACAAAAAACATACATCAGATACATATAAAATATATCATAAAATACATAGCATTATTTTAAAAAACGATATTTTTAACAACTATATTTTTGAAAACGATGTTAAACACTTCTATATTTATAAAATCAATATTACTTACCTTAAGTCGATATTCTTAGCCCTGATATTCTTGCTGTCGATATTTCTGAACCACGATATTTATTACTCAATATTTGTGCAACTCAATATATTTTACTTGATATTCTGTGCACACCGTAGTGGTGGGAACTTGTAAAAGTGTTGGCGATGTCCACTAGG
The DNA here is from genome assembly GCF_964204655.1 of Triturus cristatus. Lineage (NCBI taxonomy): Eukaryota > Metazoa > Chordata > Amphibia > Caudata > Salamandridae > Triturus > Triturus cristatus. The sequence goes on from NC_140583.1 coordinate 1,037,370,415, forward strand.
AGCAGAATTGACACTAATAAAACTAAGTCCCCTTTAGGTCTCTACCTGAGCTAGAAGGTGTTGCTGTAGTGACCACTGAATAAAATCCCTCAATGTGGATATCATTCATGGCCCACGTTTCTGTAAACATGTTATTTGAACCGATGTAACTACACTATGCCAATCAGGAGATGATAACTTGCTCATAAGACCGTCCACGTTCCATGAACAAATCTAGATAAGATCGTCCGATCAGAACTTTGGTTAAAATCAAACTGGTTATTGGGATCTAAAGAGGGATATCGGGGCAACCTGAAGAGTCCTCTGTTTGGCCTACACTTTTTAAAATATCAACATAGAACTTGGGCGGGTTTTGCGTTGCTTTAAATGAAATCGGAGAGATAGAAACAGTTGGTGAAAGAGTTTAGTTCCCAAGTTTCCCTCACCACGAACAGTACTGGCCTTTACTATGTAAGGGTAGTTAATTAAACCATCCTCTGTTCTTTTGCTCTAAAATGAAGGATCTGAGGCTGAGTAATTGGGTGGTAACTGAACCATATTGGATAGTTCTTATGTCAAACAAACTACCACAGTGCTATTTTGATATAACAAATGAAATTACAGTTATCTTAGTCACAGTTATAATTGCATGAGGATTGTGATAACATGTTACTCTTTCCAGAAGAGTTGAAACCAATACATTTCATATATTTTGTAATACTTATTATTTTTGTAATCACAACAATTTTAATACATGCTACTTTGGTATTAATATACATAAGATTTATAACATCTTAAATAGGATGTTGAATTTGGGTGTTTTTTAAAGCATTGGGAATCAACATGAGGGAGGGTCAGAGCCCTTTTAATAGGAAAATAGTTGTGGGGTTGATCATTGTCTTGAAGCGCAGGGACAGTAAGACAGCTAGAGAAGATATGCTATCGAATTTCATGGCATATACATTTTTTTCTCAGGTTGCAATTTTCTAAAAACAGGTTATATGTTATAGTACACAACTATATCTTCTACAACTTGTTAAATTTCTGTTTCTTCTATTTGACTAGTTTACAATAGCAAATAGCAAATACTTTATATGTGGTGACGCTTTTCTCATAGAATAATTGTTAGTAATATGTTACGGAATCGCAGAATGGATTAAGAAATGCAAATGTGAATTCAAATTTGCAAAGTGTATGTTTAGCGTGCCCTGTCCAAATTACGATTTTCCATGGTATGTATTGATGGTTTGTGACCGCAATTTCAGTCACAAACCAAACCATTGATAGTTTACCAACTCCTCAAAGAAGGTGGTAATCCATTTGCAAAGGTGAAGATGGTTCCTTCGGTATATTAAAGAGGTAGCTCGAAAAGAGAGCCACTAAGAGCAGTGATTTTGTGAACTGACCTAAATGTTCATAGGTCAGTTTGCAAAATCAGAATTGACTTGCAAAGTGTCAGTGTGTTATTTGTGACCGCTTTTTGCCAATCGATTCTTTGTACATCTGGCCAATAGTTTTGTAAAGCTTGATGGGAAAAACGTGTTCTTCTAAATTCTTATTGTAAGCTTAAAAGTTTCACTACAAAGCAACTTCCAAAATTTAATTTTTCCTCATTTTCTCCTGAGCTGCCCGGGACATACAACAGGAGCTGCCCGGAACATGCAGCAATCCAGGCACCATATGAGTCAGTAGGGTTAGAGAGTGGGCAGAAGCGATCATCGTAGCTGCCCATGCAACTTGCTCTTTGAGTGTCTCTCTATCCCGCGTTCTCTTGTGCCATCATGCTCGCCTTTGCTGCTGCATTTGTCATTCCTAATGGCTGAGGGTTCAACAACACCGTTTTGCATCCTGCATTTTGTACTGTGTATCTCAAAATTTGGCCTCTTGACATACACCGCCTATTGACCCCAATTGCTGAATGGTTGCGAGGCAAGGTGGAACTGGCTTGTCCAGTGCATGAAAGCTACGGCTACCCCAACGCAGACTGCAGTGTGAGGCACCTTCTCATGCCTTTGTGTCTCTGAGTCGTTCTCAATGGCCCTGACAAACCACAGTCGCCACAGCAGCCTGCCGTCTAGGTGCTCAGCACCCCTTTCCAGAAGCAAAAGTGTAATAGATAGGGAAGTGAGGGTCATGGGTGCGGTCTGGAACTGGACCGGGTGTCTGCTGAGTGCATCCACACAAGCTCACCTGCATTCTCTGAGTACTGTGTGCTGTGCAATATTGCACTAGTGACCTCCTGTGACCTGAAACATGTGACTATATTTGTAACAGTTATAGAGGCTCAACCACATTTGCCTCTACCACGCAGCCCGAACCACGAATGCGACTTAACCACGCATTCCTTTACTATGCATATCGTTAGCTTGCAATTTCGTGGTAAAGTTATGAATGGTAAGGATGTATGCGTGGCTAAGTTCACCAGTACTCCGACCACCCTTAGCCCTAAATTACAAACATTTACCTGCCCTGTCCTAAACTACTTACCCCTACCTGCCCTCACGCCCTGAGCCCTAAAAAACAAACGCCCTATCTGCCTCTCACCCTAAGCCCTAAATTACAAACCCCCTGGCCCCCCACCCTGAGCCCTAAATTACAAACCCCCACCTGCCCACCCCACCCCATTCCTTAAATACTCACTCAAACCCAGCCTTAAAGCTACCGCAAAGCCTACTCCTGCCCTGAGCCCTAAAAACGTGCCCCCTCCTTAAAAGTACCCTCACCACCTCCGCCTCCCTAAGCTCTAAAAACTTGCCACTGATCCCTCCCCCCTGGCCCCCAAAAGTGACCCCTAGACCCAGAACCACTTACCTGTCTGTGTCCGCTTCCTATTCCGACGATATTGATGCTGTTTCGAGTCCCTGCCCATCCCAAACACTAGAGCGCATTTGCCTTAACCACGCATAAGTGTAGTTTAAGCAAATGTGTTGTTCGGGCAAGTGTGGCTATGCTTGCCGGCTTCTGGAACGCACGGCTCTGGCTGCCTTGTTCTGGATGTTTTCCTAATTGTAGCAAGTCACAAGAGTTACGACCAGTGCCTAATCGATGAATGATTTAGAAGGAGAAGACTCTTTCCATTTTGTCTGTAGGCAGAAGTGGGGAGTGTCAAAAATATTCCAGTAGGATTTACCAGAACCAAGAGGAGAGCCCTTAAACAATGCAAGTTTGAATGAAGACAAGGATGAAGAAGCTGCTTACTGTGCATAGAGCAAGCAAGTTGCTTGCCTCCTGAAGGCCTATTGGGTGCCTACTAGTAGGAAGTTCATAATTCCCCGTTTTCATAGGACGGTACAAAGAAAGATGACCCCTCCCTCGATTATTAGATCCATTTCTCCAGCACTCCTGGAGAAATCAAAGATTTTGAGCAACTCTAAAAACACAACAAATTGCCATTTACTACACTCTAAGCTACCAAACTACCTAATAAGGAAATATGAGCATCCACCACTGAAAACAAATCAGAAAACCAACCTGAAAATAAACCTGGAAGTCCCAAGGATAGGGAAATGGATTACACACTAGCAAATTAATCCATCAATAAGAGGAGAAATGGTCAGAGGCTTGGCAAGAAAAAGTAAAAGCAAACAACAACACCGAATCTAAAGATAAGATTAAAACCAGGGTTAAGAAGATTGTCCTGATATTCATAAAGCTCAACGTACCCAGCCTTGTCTGGGTGAAGCACATTCTCTTCCACAACCTAAAGAAGAAGACATGCAGACTTGCTTTGGATCCGCCATGCTCACTCTTGGTAAAAGAGAGGTGCATGGAATTCCATTGGGGCAAAAATACTCAGAGTTGGAGGAGGTTCAGCTGCAAGATCTCTCTCTATAGATTGGATACATTAAACAAGGAAACAGACCCACTGAGCATTTCCAACGTCATGGAATAAATCACAACAGAAGCAGATCTCACAGCATCAATAGAGCCAACAACTGCAATTTTCCCCACGAAAAAATAAAGATGTGCCACCCTCTATAAATACTGGAACTTCTAAATAGTAAAACATTAGGTAAGTTTAGTTTCACAATCACAAACCTTGAACAAAGAAGAGAAATAACATTGAACTATACAAAGAACGCAAAGAAAATGGAATATAAAGATGACTGAAATGAACAAAAATTTGCGTTCCTGAAGGCCATAGGAGGGTGCGACAGCTCAAAATTTTAGATACCCCTCTCCTCAATGTACAGCTGATCAGTCCCAGTCAAATAAAGACCAGACTCTTGGCCAAAGCACCAATATCACTCCAGAAGGAGAAAAAATGAGTTGTCTGCCATGGAATAAAGACAATTATACATCATCCCCGAAAGGTTTTCCGAACATTTGCAGAATCAAGGCCAAAAGAAGGAAGCAAACACGGAATCATATGGTAATAAAAATTCCTCACCCTTATTTCATTTCATAACTTCGCCAAAGATGAGCCTCAATCTTTAACCCTATGGTGCCGATTCCGATCCAGGTCGGAAAGCACTCCAACCGAGACGGATCCGCAGTGTTTTCCGACCGAGCCGGAGTCCTGCAGTCCGACCGAGCGAGTACGATGCGGCCGTATGCTGCCAGACTCGGTTCGGTCGGACTCCCATAGAAGTCAATGGGACCCGGTCGTACGACGCGTACATGGGCTCCCATTGACTGAATTGGTACGTCTTGTGCAAGGGCGCCCCCTACAGTGGGTACGCGTCGGTGCCATCCGCACCGTACAAGCCTGTGTAGGGGGGACCCATGGGTCTCCCCCTGTGTCCGAGTTGTAGGGCTGCGGGTGACGGGGGTCCGACGCGGACCCCCAAAGGCAACTACCCGGACGTTTTGCGAGCCTGACACTCCGGCTCGCACAGGCTGTCTGACACGTGGATTGTACTGGCTCGGTCGTATATCGCATCCATTGCACGCCACAGTTAGCTCCCGACCGAGACGTACGGAGCGGTTCGGACCCGTAAACGACTCGGTCGGTGAATTTCACGTAGCTGGCATCGTACTTGCTCGCTCGAACAGCTGTACGAGTCGGGCGGAAAACACACGTACGGCTCGTAGTTTTTTCCGACCGGATCGCGTTCGGTGCCCTTCCGACCCGGATCGGAATCGGCCCCTATATGTAAAAAGAGAATGGAGAGAAAAACAAGGCTACTGATTCAAGATCTCAAATCAATTAGAAAACCAGTCATGAGCAAAATAGTTTTTGAGAAGCAGTTATTAATGGTAAACAAAGAAAATGGATCCAACAAAAAATGCAAATGAAGAAGCAGAAACCAGCGCGGCAGCCATCAACCTCAGAAAAATAAATGTACAAACAAATGTCTGAAGGTCAAGACACTCTGAGAAGCTCCAACTGGGAACCACTCCCATCTTTCCCCCATTTCAGACTATGATTTTATGAACATATACAGCGAGCAACAGGAGGAGGAACTGAATACCTGCCTAAGCAGCGAGTTATAGGAAATGCTATTTAAACTAAGTCAACCTGGAAATGAAAAACCTTCACTTTGAAGTTTCTGCACTTTGCCAATCTAACCAACTACATATACAAGTTTAATCTCTACCAAAAGGCCTCTACCTACAATGACGTGGTGACAAAAGAAAGCAAAATAAAATAACAAGAATGTCAGGTAGGGATAGCTAGCAAGGGCTGATGAGGTCTCTTAATCACACAACAACCAACGAAACAGAGTTAGGAATCCAGACAAAAAGACTACCTCCAAACAGAGTAAACATACTGAAAAGTCAGCTCAAGACACCACAAGACATGAACATTTTTTAAAGTGCTCAATTAGTTATGCCCAATGACAAAACGAGAAGATCATAAAATAAATAAATAATTGGAGTCTTTTACATGATCCAATGAGATCTCCAACCTTTTCTGGGATGAAAGCTACTTCTGATCAGGGAGAATCATTGTGAGCTAATGAAGAACAAGCCACTCGCGTAATGTTACCAGACTCCCCCCACATCTAGTTTCATTTAATTTAAACCTAATGTCCATAGAGCCAAAGACTATGGTTTGAACAAAATACTTATGTTTATGTGCACTTCATAAAACTCATCCTTTACATTTTTACAAACAGCGGGCATTTTGCAAACAGTGGCCTGTAGACATAGTTCCATATTTATGACAGACAAATACAGCCATTTATTTTAAAGAATTTAAAGTGAAGAAATATACTTCACAAAACATTAAGACATAATTGGCTTAATTTAAAGTGGAGAAAAACATTGACTCAATGATTCAGAGAAATATTTGTATCCACTTTAAATTCATCCCATTTGAAAAAAATAACAATATCTTTCAGTTATAAATATGTCACAGTGTCTACTGACCACTGAAAGCAAGAGGCCTGCTGTATGTATATGCAACACTTTGAAATGGGATAAAATTAAAATGAAGAGCTAACTTAATCATTATGTTAAGCCTTTATTTTAATTTTGTGTAATTTAAAAGCATTCAGAAACATTATTTTGTTCTCATACTCCAATATTGAGTCCACAACGACTTTTATTTAAGATCTAAATACCTCAGTGCTTCAGTTCTTCACCTCTTTGCCCTGGGTCATAAATCTAACTCCCGCACTGCTTATTAACAGGCTCTGCTATCTGCAGCCTGAGAATAATAATGTAAAATAAACACAGCCTTCCCTTAAGTTTAAAAGGAAAACGGGAAGCTGTGCTTATTTAAAAATGACCACAAGGCTGTAAGCTACTCTGAGGGGGTCTGTGAGCTACTGGTAATCAGTGATCAACTGGTTGGAAACACCTTTGCAACACCCCATCTAAACCTGCATAAACAAATTGACTGAGTGACACTAGAATTGTTGTCATCTAAAATCGACTGGCAATGAAGGAAGGTCCTCATTAAAAATAAAGTGTACAAAAGCTAACTGAAAAACTAGGCAATGGGACAGTCAAAATGAATGATTTGCACACTGTTAAGCACTTTGGTGCCCAAATATTGCTTGTGGCCCCACAGAGAAAAGCAATAGTATGAACTTAGCCACAAAAACAAAAGTTCCTTTTTCAAACAGAACTCTTCGAGAAAATGATATGGCATCTACAGTATTAATAGACCAAAAAGAGCAGATCACACCCAAAATCTTTGCAGTTCAAGCAAAATAGAACAACAAAAATAAAAAGATCAGCAAAACCCACTGTATTACACCTAGTGATCAAATGAAGGAAGTGTCTTTTTTCCGAGAACCACAAAAAATCCGCAACCTAACATCCATCGACATAAGAAAGGGAAATTATGTGGCCAAGAAAAAACACCCGCACCCATTCTGGATGGCGATAAAATCCACTCTCTTGTCCTGGAGCGTAGCTGGAATGCCACAAAAATGGGGAATAATTCTTTAATGAACAATCTGAACAAATCCTGATTCAACAAAAGACAAGGACAGCAACTTCATGGGAGACCTCTGGTTATTGAAATCACACCAAATGTACAACTCTGAAGACCGGCGCAAGAAGTAGGGGTGGACCTCTAGTAGCCTGTAGAACAGAAAACTGCCACAAGGTGGGATAAGGTTCATGAGAACGTCTTGATGTGTGACATAACTTTACTTAACAACTCTTTGTTGAGGATAATGAATGTCTACATCTATCAAAAGAAGCTAGAAGGCTTCATCAACCTTCCAAGTTCTAATAAGTAGGCATGAACAAAATCGCAGAGATAAAACCTGTCATCATCATATGCAGAGACTTCAGTTGTAAAATGGGCGAATAAGAAAGTGACTCAGAAGAAACTATTGACTTGAAAACTATACTCATCATTCCTTCACTTTAACACCACTTCACAAATATATACTCATGAGGCTTAAGGTTGCAGCACTTCTGCTCCAGTGAAGGTCTAGTTTCGCTCCCAAACTCATATGGAAACAAAGATGCCTTAATACCAACATATAATACACAAGGACCGTAAACAGTAATTGATTATTTCCTCCTCAAAATAGACAACTTGTGCAGATTTTGAAACCTAAGAATACAAAGCAGACTGGAAAGCGATCACAATCCCCTCCTTTTGGGTGTAATAGGAAATATATCTTGAAATCAAAGAGATATACAAGACTTTGACTTGGGAATTGGGCGGCAAAGCGAGGGTCAGATGTCACTAACATTTGGAAAGCAAACAAACGACTGACTAATAGACCCAGAGACCACAAAACCAGCTGCAAATCTGAAAAACAACCTTTGCAAATAATCATAATGGCTGCCAAGCTACCAAAACCTTATAACCTTACTACTCCCCCTGTGTAAAGCTCCATACACAAAAACAAAAAAATCAATCCCAAGAGTCTCCAAAAACACATAATGGTTTGACTAAAAGTGTAAATCTCTCAAAGACTGATTGAAATTCATAGCACAATCAGAGGCAGGGCAAGAAAAGATTAGGAAAGCCAGAACCTGCTATAAATCATTACTCGGAAAAGAAGGAAGTGGTCCTGCTAACCAAACGGATCTCTATGGAAAAAGCAGCAGTCAAGAAAAAACAGTGATCCTTCACGAAGAAAATCAGCAAAGGACTGGGGGCAAAAAGAAACACCCTAGAGCCAAACATCTCTGAGGCAGTCTAGAGAAACTACTTCTCCACCATATCTGGTGCTCCAAACCAACCATCTAAACATGATTCCAAGCAACTCCTGAGTCATCACAGCATACAACCGAAACTGAGTCAGACATATTAGCCAGACAAGCAAGTATTTTATGGAGGAGAAAAGATGTGGACAACTATAAAACAACTGGCTAAGTGTGACGGACGTGTTTAAACCCTGTGCAGAATGGTGGCAAGCAATCTTATCACCAGCTTTTGTAGAGATCTCCTAATCAGATGCTTGTCTTATTATACCCTGGAGAACCAACATAGTTATATCCAGGGCTTTAAGTGGGCTGGGTCTCACTGGTGCTGAATACCGGCAGTTTTTTTAAGGGGTCCTCGAAACGGGTCTCTATCGGGCTCTGTTTTGTGCCCTGGCACAGACGGTCCATTTTTTTTTCCGGACTGCACTGATAGCAGTCACATCATGTGCGTGTAGGGGAAGGGAAATCCTTTAAAGAGAGTCATTTTCTCTCTGGATTTCGCTTCTCTTTTTGAAAGTCAGGAGCAGCAACATTGTCGTGGTGTCATCAGGGCTTTGAGTGGACGTTTTTTCAATATTATATACAAGCCATAGTTGCTGCTTATTTATCTTATGCAACTAGCACCCATTGACAAAGCCAATAGTTCTGACTTGTAGGTATGATGTGACTTGTTGTATCATATATCTGGACACAATGACAGGAACAGCAAAATACAAGTCGGGCGGCACACTGTGCTAAACACAGATTTTGGCTCACGTGTTTTTAAGCCACGCCCTTAATTACATTGACCACGCCCCTTTGAGAGACCCCCCAGTTTTTTCATCCCACTTAAAGCCCTGGTTATATCCCTGTACAAAAAAAGGAGTTAAAGCGACCAAAGATCTTACAGACCCATCAGTCTGATAGACATCAACTGCAAAAACTTTTCTAAAAGCTACTCAGAGCTCTGGAATGACTGGATTTAAATAAGAACCATTATAAATCAAATTAAATGAAAATCAGAGAAAACCTCTTGAAATACAGATCCTAAAAAGGTCCCCCCAGGATCGTCTCCCTCACCCAGGAACACATGTTTAATACAAAGCCGGATTATTTTTGCATGGCGCATGTTTAACTTTTATGTCTTGGGTACTTTGGATGCTACCTTTCAGCTTCTTGTTTTAAATATTCTTTTACATTTTCTTTTTGTGATATAACTACTTCCTGTGCGAAAGGTAGTTTTTGTATTCTGAAATCATCGATTGAATATACTCAAACTCACTCTCTGAATCCATAAGGATTTTGTGTGTTCTGTCTTTTCGTTGAACTTTAGTCTGAGTGGACTCAGGTGCATTTTTTATCAGTATGAATAGTGTTAGGCTTTAATATTAACTTTATTGTGCTGAAACACGAGACCACTAGGAGCACATGAGAATGGCGTTACACCAGTGGCGGCTCCTCGAGGGAGTGCTGCGGGGCGGTGAGGCAGGGGAGGGGTAGGGTGGGGGGTAGTAAACTCCAGAATTGGGCCGAACGGAGTTGAGTAAAGAAATAAGTAAATAAAACAAAGAAAGGGCCTATTGCATGCAAATTATTTTTAGCTAAAAACTTTGACCAATGAATAACCTTTGTTAAAAGGTGTACCAGTCTAATGGTTCACTATTATGCTGCTTTTATTTTAAAGGGTATTGCAAACGGATTTTGCTTCGTGCCCCTTACACATCTGAAAAGTTGACATAACATCTATCTGCAATATCCCTTTCTATGGCAACACAACACAAACTGTCAAAGACAAGGGTCTGGCCTCATTACGAGTGGCCCCTTAAATTCCAATCCCTGTGCAAGCACCTGCTTATACTTTTATGATTAATACAGACTTTGTTGACACTCAATAATTACTGCTAGTCAGATTTTATTGGTGCACTAATTATCACCTCAGATATCGGGTCACTTGTAATGAGTGCCTTTAATTCAGTTTTTGCTCTAGTGCAAACAATATTTTGAAAAGATCTGGCTATGATAGGGACAAACTCGTTTACTTCTTTTGTTTAGCAAACGACAGGGCTCAAGTCCTAAAAATGAAGTGGGGGGACTCACCAAGTTAGATAGAATGGTTGTGACATCACTGCGCATGATATCACAGGAAGTGACATCACTGTGTGTAACATCACAGGAAGTGACATCACAAGAAGTGGTATAACAGTGCATTACATAGCATGTGGCATCATAGGAAGTGGCATCACAACCCATACCCTCACAGGAAGTGACATCAGATCTTAAGAGCTAACATATATTTATCATGTCTATAATGAGTACATTTGAGCACATTACAATATTTAACAAATTAGATTTGTATTGCGGCTGGGCCAAAATATTGACGCAACCCGGATGCAAAGTCTGAGCTTCAACTTATATATATATATATTTTTTTTTTAACTCTGCCACAAAGAAATTGGCAACAAGGAAAATGCGGCAGTAAATCTGTTCTGCTTAATTGGTTGCAATGTCTGTATTTTAAAATATCATTTGGGGTTAAGGCACCTGCTGCAGAGATCTATGTGTGCCAGCTAAATCTCAAGGAATGATAACAATGGTAAGATAACTCTGGAGGAGAACGTATTTGCTGGAGACATCTGTGTTTTGCCTAGTCGTAGTTTTGATTCAAAGCAGCATAGAGGGTTAATATGTCTCCTGCAAAGCACATTATGAAACACACAGATGACAGATTATTATTTTATGTACATGGGTAAGTGTGTTACTGCTTTTAAAAAAGAGATCCTTTTGTTACTTGCAGTTCATAAATTGTAATCCTTCTAATATAGTACAGTGAGAAATGAAGGGCATGGGGTGCCTACACCTTGCAACCCTCACTGGCTTATGTAACACATTCCTTGTATTGATGTACACACATATGATTTATTGTCAATGTATAATCTCTATGTGTAATGTAAAGCGCTCTGACACCTTGCATTGGGATGAGTAGTCCTAAAGCACAATAAAAGAAATTAAACAAAATAGTGGTATTTAAATTGTTATTTGTGCATATCTGTAATATACAGGGAATGAAAAAAGTCAAAAGCATTTCTCTCTTAAGTAGCTGTGAAGTAATAAGATGTGAGCCTTTGTTTCCCCTCCATTGCATCTAGGTGTGAGGCCCTGGATAGCACCCTGCCAGGATACTCAAACAAAAAGAGGCCTAATGGCCCCTTAACTCCAGCTTTTGTTTGGGAGAAGCTGGAATCTGATAAGCCCCTTCCCTGTCTGTGCATTGCTACTCGGAACAAAAGCAGACAACGTGCAGGAGCTGCTGAAAGTGTCCCAATGTGCAGGAGCTGCTGGAAGTATCCCAGTGTCGGAAAATAACAATGGGACGAGTTCAGCATATTTCTGTGAATTCCGGGAGAAGTAGGAAAGGAATGTGGCACTCCACTGAAAGTGGGCAGCTTAGCGGCAGGGTAGACGGTATCTACCCTCTGAAAATAGTAGGTAAACGGCATCTACCTGTATACACCCTCGACTCGAGCCATGTCAAGCAAGGAGTCAAAATGGATTTGCTCCCTTTTATGCACTGGTGCAAAACTTTACATAACATGACCTCAAATGAATCGTCTAGAAAGTGACAGAATTGGCGTCAATGCAATTTTGCTGCATCAATAAAGCAAGGAGAGAGGGGATTTATTTGATCATATCTTTCTCTGATTATTGTGCCTCAAGTGTTCTTTCCTTTCTTAACAGGTTATTTGACTGAAGTTACAAAAAATTCTTTTTAAATACTTGGTTTCTGCCTGGGGAGACTTGTCTCAAAATATCCCAGGCTCATTGGTTTAGCTAAAGAAATGCTTTGGAAACGTTGACCGTCTTTTTCAAGCTTATAAGCAAACCGATAATGTTCGATCCTTAAAAAACACCCAAAGTATAGCTAGAAGTTTATTTTATAATTGTTGTCGGTTAGAGAAAGTGTTTTCTCCTCTTGCACTTTATAAAGTTGCACAGTTTTCTCCAGGTATACCCCTGGTAAAGCTTTCTGGTTAAAACACAATTTTCCATTACATTTGTACCAAAACAAGCCAAAGTGAGTCTTAGTTTCAGAGCACATAAATGGCTAGTTCCCCAGTTTACCTGGCAGCATTCTTTAACTGTGTGTGCGTGTTAAAAAAAACCCTGCTATTTATTGGCTTTACACGGAGTTTGAGAAGTAGTTCCTAAAACTTCATCAAGTATGTGACAGGAAGGAACCACACATTCTCATAATTGTAGTTTTTTTTTACTAGAGTTACATATCAATAATCATTTTATGAGGCACGTGGAACTACTACACTGGAGGTTTGAACTGGAAGTGATGGTACATGTTTCGACCGAGGTTCTCTATAGCAAATCGTAGTTGTGTTGATTAACTGACAAGCAATCAATACATCTCACGAAGACTCATGTTTATTGCCTCTTAGTTGCCTCTTTTCATCAGTTAAGCTGTGTTTTTGCTGTCAAGAAGTGCCTATCAATATGTCTGCCATTCGCTTTTGTTTGAGAATGATTGCTGCCTGTTCTTGATCTTATTATGTTGTACCAACTCTTTGGCGGCTGTCAAAATGCAATGATTGCTTTCTCAGACTTTGTGCTGCATCTTTTCACATCGCCTCCCTGGAACTCGTCACAGCTGCATACTCACTTAACTGTCTTCCAGTTTCATAGCAAAACATGTGTATTTGTAAAGCGCACGTTCTCCCAGAAGGGCATCTTGGCACTGAGTAACAGATTTTATTGTTACCCAAGGGTACTCGTTTTATCGGCCACAGTGGGATGAAGGGCTGAGTGGACTTGCCAGGATTTGAACTTGTGAGGTCAAACACAGGCCCCTACAGTGGACGCATTAATCCAAAAAGCCACCAATCCTGGCCAGTGTCAACATACCACATACTGTGACATGCTACTTAGGCAAGGGAAAAGCTACAAGTAACGCTAATACTGTGCATTAACCTTCCATCTTATATACACGGATCTAGGTATTTTTTTTCTCAATATAATGAAACCATCTCAAAGATGGATTTTGTTGATCAGACGTTTGTCACATAGACATTCATTGAAAGTAGAGGCACTTTAACACTAATGTAACTTCGTGGCAACACTCCAATTGACAACTTAATTCAGTGGGGTATTTAAAGAGTTTGTTTCTTTAAAGATATTTATGTGTATCATTTCTTTGCAGGAGTAATCTTTCCATGTGAATCAAAATATCTTTTTTGTGAAATGCTATTGAATCAGAACGTAAATCTTGAAGTGATCCAAAAATCTTCTTCCAGAGCGGAACCTGTAAAATCAAGATAGGTCCACAATAAAATGAGTAGATTTAGGTTTATTCCAGAAGAAGGATTAGTCCCATCCATCAGCGAACTTCAGTCAGGTGCAACTGACTTGCTCACAATTCCCAAGCATTCTATTGCCATGGGGTTGCTCAAAAAATAACAAGAGCACTTAAAGGAGACAAGGAAATGAGTAAGTAAAAGAGCACAATTACACATCTTCCTTCCACACAATGAATAAAAAAAAACTAATTACAAAGATAGAAATATTCATACAAAGTCCATATAAAGGTAAAAAAATGTTTTAAACAATCTCTAAAAATTCATATCAAAATCCTTGAATCTAGAAGGAACACTTTTTATCCTACTTTCCCTTTGTACAGGGATGGAGATTTCAGTAAAGATCTCATCCTTTTGTACAGGAATGGGAATCTCAGTAGCAGTATCAAAATGAGGTTTACCTGTGTCAGCCTTGTTCTTGTCACTAAACATCTCTTTTCTTTTTAAAACAACCACTCTATTCAGATTCCATATACGAGAATATTCTGCTTTTATAGCATTTCTTAAAACTTTAACAACTTTGTGAGGTTTTGAAAATAAACTCAAAGCTTTTCTTCCCAAAGGTGCTCTTATCATGACAAAATCTTCCACATTAACAACTGTAGATTTCACTGCTTTCCTAGAATCAAAATTTTTCTTCCTAGCAATCGCTTTTTCTTCTTCCTTAGATTTCCACACGAGTTGAGAAGGAGAATCTTTTTTTTTAGATTCAGCAATGTTCACCCAAAAAGGAGCAACCAATGTTTTGGGCTGTCTATTTTTCAGTAAGATGAATGGTGTATACCCAGTCGTGGCATGCGGAGTAAATCTATCTGCTTCAACCCTTTTATTCAATTCACTTTTCCAATCAAGACCATTTTGCTTAGACATAGAGATTGTCTCTTTAAGAACACGTATAAAACGTTCCACCATACCATTACATTCTGGGTGGTAAAGAGCACACAGTTTGTGATAATGGAGCAGCGTTGTAAAAAATCTTTCATTTCCCGAGACACAAACTGCACACCATTATCAGTCAGTAGAGACCCAGGAAGACCTTCCCGTGTAAAAATCTCTTTAAGGAAAATTATAACCTGTTTTGTGTCAATATTTTTGGTAAACTTGATTTCAGGCCACCTTGAGAACATATCAATTAGAACAAACACAAAAGTTTCACAACCATTAAAAGATACAGGACCTAAAATGTCAAGAGCAAGTTCCTACCATGGGCCTTTGGGCTGCTCTCTTATCACCATAGGTTGTACTCTTGGTTTGAGAGATTTCTCACTTAAAACACTAGGCAAGCAGTCTCTAACCATTCTCTCAATTTGGAGATCCATCCCTAGCCACCAATAATTGAGCCTTAATCTTTCTTTAGTTTTAGATATTCATTGATGACCCTCATGTGCTAGCCCAAATCGAAACCTCCCAACTCTAAAACACCATGAAGAAAGAGTTTGTCAGAGTGATGCATGTGGTGAAGCTCACGATATTGTAGGAAAACAGATTTCACTTGAAAGCTGTCAGAGTCCTTGTGAGACAGGGCGAGGTGTTCAGTAGTCTGCCTTCTTCTTTCCTTCACAAATAATAATTTTTTGATGTTGAGACCAATCCAAAAGGGTATCTGGAAATGCAGGGTAGGTTTCAGACCATCGTCGCCAGTGTAAAATCAAGATAGGTCCACAATAAAATGAGTAGATTTAAGTTTATTCCAGAAGAAGGATTAGTCCCATCCATCAGCGAACTTCAGTCAGGTGCAACTGACTTGCTCACAATTCCCAAGCATTCTATTGCCATGGGGTTGCTCAAAAAATAACAAGAGCACTTAAAGGAGACAAGGAAATGAGTAAGTAAAAGAGCACAATTACACATCTTCCTTCCACACAATGAATAAAAAAAAACTAATTACAAAGATAGGAATATTCATACAAAGTCCATATAAAGGTAAAAAAATGTTTTAAACAATCTCTAAAAATTCATATCAAAATCCTTGAATCTAGAAGGAACACTTTTTATCCTACTTTCCCTTTGTACAGGGATGGAGATTTCAGTAAAGATCTCATCCTTTTGTACAGGAATGGGAATCTCAGTAGCAGTATCAAAATGAGGCTTACCTGTGTCAGCCTTGTTCTTGTCACTAAACATCTCTTTTCTTTTTAAAACAACCACTCTATTCAGATTCCATATACGAGAATATTCTGCTTTTATAGCATTTCTTAAAACTTTAACAACTTTGTGAGGTTTTGAAAATAAACTCAAAGCTTTTCTTCCCAAAGGTGCTCTTATCATGACAAAATCTTCCACATTAACAACTGTAGATTTCACTGCTTTCCTAGAATCAAAATTTTTCTTCCTAGCAATCGCTTTTTCTTCTTCCTTAGATTTCCACACGAGTTGAGAAGGAGAATCTTTTTTTTTAGATTCAGCAATGTTCACCCAAAAAGGAGCAACCAATGTATTGGGCTGTCTATTTTTCAGTAAGATGAATGGTGTATACCCAGTCGTGGCATGCGGAGTAAATCTATCTGCTTCAACCCTTTTATTCAATTCACTTTTCCAATCAAGACCATTTTGCTTAGACATAGAGATTGTCTCTTTAAGAACACGTATAAAACGTTCCACCATACCATTACATTCTGGGTGGTAAAGAGCACACAGTTTGTGATAATGGAGCAGCGTTGTAAAAAATCTTTCATTTCCCGAGACACAAACTGCACACCATTATCAGTCAGTAGAGACCCAGGAAGACCTTCCCGTGTAAAAATCTCTTTAAGGAAAATTATAACCTGTTTTGTGTCAATATTTTTGGTAAACTTGATTTCAGGCCACCTTGAGAACATATCAATTAGAACAAACACAAAAGTTTCACAACCATTAAAAGATACAGGACCTAAAATGTCAAGAGCAAGTTCCTACCATGGGCCTTTGGGCCGCTCTCTTATCACCATAGGTTGTACTCTTGGTTTGAGAGATTTCTCACTTAAAACACTAGGCAAGCAGTCTCTAACCATTCTCTCAATTTGGAGATCCATCCCTAGCCACCAATAATTGAGCCTTAATCTTTCTTTAGTTTTAGATATTCATTGATGACCCTCATGTGCTAGCCCAAATCGAAAGCTCCCAACTCTAAAACACCATGAAGAAAGAGTTTGTCAGAGTGATGCATGTGGTGAAGCTCACGATATTGTAGGAAAACAGATTTCACTTGAAAGCTGTCAGAGTCCTTGTGAGACAGGGCGAGGTGTTCAGTAGTCTGCCTTCTTCTTTCCTTCACAAATAATAATTTTTTGATGTTGAGACCAATCCAAAAGGGTATCTGGAAATGCAGGGTAGGTTTCAGACCATCGTCGCCAGTGTAAAATCAAGATAGGTCCACAATAAAATGAGTAGATTTAAGTTTATTCCAGAAGAAGGATTAGTCCCATCCATCAGCTAACTTCAGTCAGGTACAACTGACTTGCTCACAACTCCCAAGCATTCCATTGCCATGGGGTTGCTCAAACAATAACAAGAGCACTTAAAGGAGACAAGTAAATGAGTAAGTAAAAGAGCACAATATTACAGAACCTCTGTGATAGATTTATTTTTGATAATACAGCCCTCAAGGCTGGTTCTACATATTTCTTTATTTTTTTTAATCCATTTTTCCCATTTGTTATTTTGTAATTTTGTACTTTCGTAGACAATGAACAGCTATATAAAGTTGGGATGGTCATGCATGAAAAAAGGTTTACCATAGTTGCACAATTGGCCTGAGTGTTCTATCAGTGCCTTCCAACCAAAGTCTGCTGCAGCGGTGTGCAACGGAGGGCACCAAGGGCGAGATGCATGTCATCGTGAACATATGCGTTGGCTCAGCACAGAGCTGCGAGTCTGATGTTTTGCTTTTGTAATGTCTAAAGTTCATACATCTAACTAGGAATTTCTCCATGTTAATGTATCAGTTTCAGACATCACAAGTCAAAGAGAGAGATAGGCAATCCATGCTCGATGTTTACAAATTGTGCTGTCTGTATTTCAAGCATTAACTCAGATTAATACCAAGTTATATATTTTTACTCTCCTAATAAGCAGCAGCACAACGTGGACTTGCTTTTAGACTGCCTATATCCATTTCCATCCACTGGGATGTTAGATCCTGAATTTGCGTTATTTTGTCAAGTTTTTTAAAACTGATTTTAGCCTACTAATTGTATGCATATGATCTGCATGTTTTTGGCAGTGGCGACTGGCACAAATGTGGGGTGGCAGGGTGGAGGGTGGTGTTGGAGGAGGTAAAGAAAAAAAAACATACCTCTACACCGTGTCTTGTCTCACCTCATTGTGTCTCCGCGCTGTCCCTCTGTTGGGCCGGAACAGGAAGCTCCTAGGCTCCCCTGACCAATCACAATTCTGCAATGCAGTTTTGTGATTGGTCTGAGCGCCGTGGTTCGGCACTCAGCCAGGGAATGGAAGTCTGGGCATATTCTACCACCAGGCTGTAATGAAGCCTGGTTGGAAAAGATGCAAAGTGCACATAACTTTTTGGCTGGCCCAAGAGGGCTGACCAAACAGCCACTGCGCACTTACAGAGTGCCCACCATTCCTCCCCCTGAATTAAGAGCAGAGCAGCCAGCTCCGCAAAGACGACGCAGCAGAAACAAATAAAATGATAATTAAAACAAGTTATTATCCTTTTATTTTCCTATATGTACACTGCTGAAAGCAGTGGGGCGATGCTCTTCGGTCTTAGTGGAGGATACGCCACTGGTTTTTGGTCTGCTTTTAACTGTGTTTTAGTGGGGAAGTGTTTTCTACTTTGAGCTGCAATTTCGGTGCCATTAAGTACTGCCATCTAGGAAGGTGGCGGTCTACTTGCAGGGGAGGGAATGATTTCTCCTTTTATAAGCAGCACCTCAGCGTTGACGCCCGGCTGCACCGGGCCCACGTCCAGCACCAGCCATGCTGCTCAACCTTCATCCTGTAATCATTTTCACTCATCTTACTCTGCTCATAACTTATTTAGGCTGAGACCCTCCCTGCTCTGCAAGGGCAGGATACAGGCTGATTGGGATAGGTGGCTCTGAGTTTGTGGAGAGGGTGGGACAGACCTTACATGGATGGAGAACTGGAAGAGGCTGTCTGCCGCATTTCATTAGCATGGAGGTTGGAGGTGGGCACATCCTGACCTTCAGGCAATTTTGTTAAATATCCGGTCCTTACATAGAAAAGCCTTCTATATTTTCGATTCACTCAGCAATGAACAGCTAGATTTACTATTCTTAAGAGAGACTTGGACAAACGCTACCTCTGACCCGGATATTACGTTGGCTGTACTGGTTTATTACTCTATGGGTCACATGGACCGAGTAAATGGCAGAGGGAGTTGTGTAGCAATTGTATTTAAGAATAGTCTTAAGTGATCAAACTTTTTCTTTTCCCACCTCGTATGCGCTGAGTTCTTAGGGTTCTGTGTCTCTATATCAGCACAACTATCCCTTGCAGAGGCCTTGGTCTATCAGCCCACGGGGTACTTGGGAGACTTTCTTAAGTCTCTTTATTGTGAATCATCTACGGCAGTTCTCGGATTTCACTCTCCTTGGGGACTTTAATATACACATTGATGATGGTTCAGATGTGCAAGCAACTACTTTTCTGGAAAAGCTGTCATCCCTAAACTTTAATCAAATTATTAATTGTCCGACCCATCAGGCAGGGCACATACTTGACCACATTTTCTCTAATGCGGAAGTTATGGTTAGAAAAGAAGAAGTTGTTCCTTGGTCAGACCACTCTCTAATCTATATTACTTGGGACATGGATATGGCCCTTAAAGAAAGAAATGCTTAATTGACCCCTACATATTATAAGGGATGGGCAAAGGCTAAGTATCTGAAATGAAGTCACTGTTAAGGAGTTTGAAGCCCATTTTAACTGGAGACGTGGAGGCTGGTACCTTAGCCCTTAATACATGGCTTCAGAAAATGGTAAACAAGGTGACCCCCCCAAAAAATGTAGTGACAACTGAGACGCCTTACTGCCCCTTTATATTTTCAGAACTGGCACCAACAAGGAAACGCTGTAAACATCTGGAAAGGCAATGGAGACTGCATTATTGGCCGGGGAAGAAGGAGATCTGTAGGCTAGCATTGAATCATTATCACAGATTGACAGACAGACACAGCCCACATTTTTCTTGAAACTAATACTTTCCGCAGGTAATAGCCCACGTGAAGTTTTCAATACGGTAAATACTTTTCTCCAACCTACATCCCTCACACGGCCTGTTATAGCATCAGCCACACTGTGTAAGGATCTTTCAAATTTTTTCAAAGAGAAGATTGTTAAAATTGTGACCAGTCAAACAAAACAGACATTGAGATTACATCTACAAGCAACATGCATGTGATCACAGAGAAGCTGTGTAAATGTTCTCAGATCTCTCTGTCTAGGAGTCTGAACAAGCCATGCTGACATGCTTACCAGAGGACTCTTGTGCTTCCCAGTTTCTGCCTGCTGTAGTTAAAGCAATTAGCCCAATCTTTAACTATTTATTCAATCTTTCAGTTCAGTCAAGTAGGGTACTGTCTTGCTGGTAAATCGTTATACTCGTTCCCCTCTTTAAAAAGTCATTGGCTGGCAGAACACAATTAGGCAATTTTAGGCCTTTTTTTTTCCTTCCTGGTGTCTCCCAGATGCTTGAAAAGCTAATTAGCCGACAGATATCCTCAGCTTAAAACTGCTTCACCCTTCACAATCTGGGTTAAGAACACGACACAGCACGGATACTGCACTGGTTGAAGTGACAGACTCTGTTAAATTGGCACTGGATCAGGGTAAACAGATCATCCTGATCCTATTGGATTTATCAGTAGCATTCAATACTGTTCCCACACCCTACTGTTACAATGTCTAGAGGACCTTGGCATTGTTGGTGCTGCTCTGGCGTGGTTCTGCTAATTTTTAGGAAAGCAGTTTGACTAGCCCCACATTCCTCTGAGCCAAAAACACTTAAGTACGGCATCCCACAGGGCTCAACTTTCAGCCCCACTCTTTTGAACATCTATATGGTTCTCCTGGCCTCGTTAGTGGAGTCCTTTGGGGTCCATATTATAACTTACACAGACAATTCTCAGCTCATTTTTCAATGGACACAGATACCCGGAGTCCTGCAAAGCTTTTAAGAACTGCGTGGCAGCAATTTTTAAGTGGATGGGGCCTGAAATCTTTAGTTTAACACAGGGAAAAAAAGATATCATACTATTTGGGTCCCTCTTGCCACTTTGGGACCAGTAATGCTGGCCAGAGTGGGCTGATCCCTTTCCCCTACCACTCTGGCACACAATCTAGGGGTTACTTTTGATTCTAACCTCTCCATGCCATTGCCTTATGAAGATTGTTACAAATGTTTTTGAAATTGCTTCATTTCCAGGCACAGAAGACAGTAATCCATGTTGTAATTATCCCTTGCATAGATTATGCTATTATGCATAATTTCTTGCACCTGGGTCTGTCTGACTATCTTCTAAAGAGATTGCAGATTGTTCAGAAGACAGCAGCCAGTTTACTCCTAAAAGTGCCCAGGTGTCTATCAATTGCTCCCCATCTGAAGGAGATCCATTGGCTACCTGTTAAGGAGAGAATTCAATTTAAGGCACTAGTCTTGGATCACAGAGCTTTCTATTGCACAGGGCCCCAATATCGTTCAATGAGGCTACAGCATTATTATCCATCTAGAGCCCTCAGTTCGTCTTAAGCCAACTTACTATTCGTGCCAAGGATTTAAAAAGTGGAGAAGGGTGTCATTCTCCTATTTTGCAGAGCAAGCATGGAACCAACTCCTTCTCCATTGATGCAAGACCAGGAGGGAACATCTCTTTAGGAACAGCTGTGAAAACTTGGCTTTTCGATTGGGCATTTTGAGGGGCTTACTCAGTGGATGGGTGTATTGTTGCAGTTTATGTAGTGCTGAAACACTCATAGGTAGTTTTTGTGCTTTATAAATTCGTGATTGATTGATTGAAATATATGTGAGATGTAGACACCTAAAATGCCTAAAAACAGGTGCCCAGCTCTGTGTTGAAACAGCACAAGCATAATTATATGGCCCTATATATTCAGGCTCACCACTTTCTACGTGAATGAGTTTCAGTTGGGTGCACTGTATGCAAATGTATTGTTTATGTATCTCCTCAAAACTCTTACACTGTGCCAGTTCCCGAAGACTAGGCACCCCTAATAGCTAGGCTTTTTGAAAATTGGTGTTTAAGTTCCATACTTAACACTCAACGAGAGCACCACTGTTACAGCCGACAAATTTACCAAGTATGCTGAAGCTGTATCTGTTTTGGTGAATTAGACACCTCTTACTTCAGAACTCAATATCAAGCATCAACTTTTTTTCACATAAGACAGGAGTCGCCTTATCGTTATACCTCAAAAGTTTTGACTTGATGTTAACTCTCTACCTAGTGGCGAAAACTCTGCACAATCCACTGTTACGATTGTAGTACTGATTATCAACACCAACAGTGCTGTGGTACAAAAGTATCAAGGACAATATCTTGTGACAAAATATCAAAAGGTAAGTGCATATGGAGAAGTATAGATTTATAGGTCCTAACTCCACATCTACATACCTTGAAGCTATATGTACAGCGTAGGTACATATATGTCAAGTTAGGCTGCACAGTGCTTAATTTGATTAGTGTAGACAACAATGGTCCTCAAAACATAGGTGATGCAAAAATAAATATAGTTCCGAATCGATACTATATTCCGGAAGTCCAGCCGGACAACCGATTTAATTATAAGCAATTGAAGAATGCATACATATAGGAACAAATGTACGTGGGACACAGTCCTGTGCCCAAGGTAGAACAAAACATTAACAAAACAAACAAGGCATTTCAGGCAAGACAAAGAGTTAAGCTTATTTTGAGATACAGTGTTATAAGCTTTTTTTGAAAAATAGCTGTTGCACTTTTTAACACATTGGAGTAACGTGCATGCTATTTTTAGAGGGGGTCGACGGCGTTTCGATCCTTTTTGTAGGGTGTCAGGATCATCATCAGGACTTAGATATGTACATGCCTGATTGTAAACGAAATTGCCTGTATGAGCGGGGAGACGGCGACCGTACACAGACGGCGACCACTACGGTGAGGGCTCCAAGGGGAATACTCGTGGAAAAACCGCGATCGGTTCAACGATGGTGGAAGGTTCTGCTATTTTCACAATGGAAAACTCCCGTAATGTGGGAATGGATAATAACGATACTTCAATTGATTCACTACTAACTCCAGGACCTGGCGGAGCACTGTGCATTGCCACGCCGCCATCAATTGAAGTATCGTTAATATCCATTCCCACATTACGGGAGTTTTCCAATTTCGTTTACAATCAGGCATGTACATATCTAAGTCCTGATGATGATCCTGACACCCTACAAAAAGGATCGAAACGCCGTCGACCCCCTCTAAAAATAGCATGCACGTTACTCCAATGTGTTAAAAAGTGCAACAGCTATTTTTCAAAAAAAGCTTATAACACTGTATCTCAAAATAAGCTTAACTCTTTGTCTTGCCTGAAATGCCTTGTTTGTTTTGTTAATGTTTTGTTCTACCTTGGGCACAGGACTGTGTCCCACGTACATTTGTTCCTATATGTATGCATTCTTCAATTGTTTATAATTAAATCGGTTGTCCGGCTGGACTTCCGGAATATAGTATCGATTCGGAACTATATTTATTTTTGCATCACCTATGTTTTGAGGACCATTGTTGTCTACACTAAACGATTACCCATGGTCCTCATTTACCTTTTTGGGTCCCCTTGTTCTAATGAATAGGCACAGTGCTTAATTTGAGACAGGTGTTTCTGGTGCTCAGCACCAGCACTTAATAGTCAACACCAGGGCTTGCAAAGTTTGCCAGATGGTGGCGCTGTTCGTGTAATTTAAAGATGAGCACCACAATAGTTGTTTGTTAATTCAATATACATTAAAAATGACTATTGACTGCCACCCAAGCCATTCTTATAGCTTTGGGGGCCTGGAATAGACTGAATTGTCAGATTTGTAGGAGTGTGAAGGTTAGTGGTTGTGTTGGTGCTGCTATTGGCAGCGCTGGGAGGGGCCATGGGTGGTCCAAGCTGCAGCGGCCTCCTGACGAGGGCCCTGACCCTTATTGTTTTGCAAATTATTCACAGGTTAGGCATAGAAATTCTAGTCTTACTTACCTGTAAATATTTTATCCGGATATTCTGTCTTTGATATTGTGTCACAACGAGATTGCAGTTTCAATATTCAGGCTGCACTGCACACCTTCTGTCACATCAGGGAGCAATACACCGTATTGCCTCAATTTTATCGTTGACATTCCGGTCACGTTGCACACAACCTGACTGTGCCACGATGCATAATTGCATAAATCTCCTTGGTAGCCTGGATTGTCATTAATTTAGCATGTCTGGAGGTACAACTCAATGACCTCATTAAAAGAAGCCCCTCGTTGATTGAATTTCATCCAAACCGTGCACCACTATGATTCCAATCCACTGTAGCCGAGCAGTATCTTGCAGGAATTCTGCTCCCCTCGCCAGCGAGCAAGACAGTGTGCCATCTGCCATCACTTGTGCTAATCCACTTGAGTATGTCTCTCCCACTCAAACATAAATGGAAGAACTCATTCCGCTGTTCCATTAGCTGTGCGGAGGTACACTGTGCAGCAGCCTCCTCAAGGGAGTTGCGGTGGTGCTTACAGCTTTCATAACTGAATGGACTTGTTGCTAACCTTCGTTAGTTCTTCATAAAATGGCATTCTGTGGCGCATCCCTTCAAAAATATCTGCCTCTCTTTAGCTTTCTTTTGTCATCATAGACATTCAGGTAAAATGGGTACAATTGCAACATGCATTAATTACTTGCATGCTTAGTTGTATTTTACAGGCTCTCATCTAATTCATAAAACGTTTCAATTTAGGCATGTTGCAAATGATCATCAAGTGTATAGAATGTACATGAAAAACCTATATATGCACCTGTTGTCCTAAACCTGAAATGCACATTCTACACTTTTTATAGATTACAGATCACTAGAGTTAGGAACTTGGAGAATTACCACTTGTCTTTTCCTAACTTAAAACTATTTTCTCATTACATGTTATTCATAGGCACACCTTGTGTAAAACTTCAGGCTCAGAAAATTCATGTGCTGAAAACGTTTCTTTCTCCAAAAGTGGATTATGTGCTGGGTCCAGCTTGATAACTCAGCTGTCTGCAAGACTTTTACCAATGTGCAGAGAGTGGGCTTTGGTTATCCTGCCAGTCTTAGGCTTTTTGGGTCAGGCTCATTCAGCCTTTGCTTTGAGATTTTGTCAACCCCATCTTGGGTCACACCAGAGAAGTATACATTTCTCATCTCATGTAATGGCCCTTTGCTATATTATTATGCTTCCTACAGAATGGCACCTTTGCAATGCGTAAGGGACTATTTTAAATCTGACAAGTTTACTCATTCCACACTTTTTAAATATAATTCAATTTCCTTTTTTTAATCTCGCACATGGATTATATATTGAAAGAAATCCTTTTTTGTTCTTTTTTTTATTGCAGCAGACATTTTTTCAATGCTTTTGGCATGACTGGATTGCGATCCTGGAACCATAATGGCCGCTCTATTGTCATTCCAATTTTGTACTAAAATTGTGCAAAATAAGTACATTGTGGGTCAAAATTCCTACTGCCCAGCTCCAACTGGCCCCATAAGCAGGAGAAACAAGGGAGATAATTGTTTCTGGATAGTTGACCGGCTTCTGTCTCTATGAAAAAAACAGAAAATGCATGACTTCTCTGAAGGATTAGGACTCTCATATTGGGGTCCTTAAAGCGTGAAAAGGAGAATTCTTTTAAAATGTACCTCTTTGCTCGACGAGTTTTAAGCAATCTAAAAAACAGTTTGAAATAACAAATTCAAGCAACACCTATTTGCTTAACCAATGCTTGATTTAATTTGATTTGAGGGTACCATTGAATTTGGATGCGCTATGCTAATGTTTTCTTTTTGTACTATCTACCAACTGCCTTTTCTGCCCTTATTTTACCTGATCTCCTCTGGAATGTTGTAGTGTCTTCATATACATGCCCGATTTACAAAAAATGCCTCTTGGTTCTCAATTTACAAATGTAAGTATGCTTTTTACCAAAAACGGGACCAAATTCCCCAATTATGAATGAAAGTCACAGAAATAATGGTACTACTTTTGATTTTTGTACGGTCACTGACTTCACCTGGGCTACCTTTTCAGGTGCTCCTACTCTTATCCTTATTTTTACTCTTACTCTTACTAATACTCTTACTCTCATTTGTACTCTTACTCCTACTCTTATTCTTACTCTTTCTCTTATTTTCCTCTTAATCATGCTTTTACACCGAATTGGCATGGCCAGTAACAAATACTTGAGCCCTAATTTGTTGCAGATGCACATTCTTTTTGAGACAATATTTTAATGAGAGTGCCTAACGCGTTGTTCTCTTATTTTGAATCTTACTCATACTCTTGCTCTTATTTTTACCCTTACTCTTATTTTTACTCTTACTCCTAGTCTTACTCTTACTCTTATTCTTACTTTTACTCTTGATCATGCCTATACATCTATTTGGCCTTGCTAGTAACACATATTTGAGCCCTCATTTGTTGTAGGTGCACATTCTTTTTGAGATAATATTTTAATGAGAGTGCCAAACGCGTTGTTCTCTTACTCTTATTTTTACTCTTACTCATACTCTTGCTCTTATTTTTATGCTTACTCTTATTTTTACTCTTACTCCTAGTCTTACTCTTATTCTTACTTTTATTCTTGATCATGCCTATACACCTAATTGGCCTTGCTAGTAACAGATATTTGAGCCCTAAATTGTTGTAGGTGCACATTCTTTTTGCCACGATATTTTAGTGAGAGCGCTAAACGCGTTGTAAAGAAGCTGTTCTTCAGCGTCAGCAGATCAAAGACGCCTCTCTGTAGTCTTCCAATGTAAGAGAAAATGTAAATTTTTAGAGCACGGAAATTAGGAAGTGCTCCTTGATGGGATGACTCTTCGGTGTTACTATTTGGGGCATGGTAACTCTGCTCTTCAAGTCTGATGAACAACTCAGTATGAAACAAAATGACACTAAAGCTGGATGCATTGTTTTCAACTATGTAGGGTCATTGAAGAGAAGAGAAGATGGCATGGCCAAGCGGGGTAAGCGAGAAAATTAAATACAATAAAGCAAAGGAACACCTGGGACTGAGGGTCACAGTTAGAGACTGACCTATCCAACATAGAACTGAAGGTTCTTAAAACAACAGATTCAACAACTCTGGAAGAAACTGGTCCACTATGTACCAGTCAGTCATGCTGCAGGAGTAAGAAGGACAGACAGGAGTATTCCAGGAGTTTGAAGCATGTCCCAAACAAGAATAGGGGTTCAGGGGTCAACACCATGGCACATGTCCCTCCGGACCGGTCCCCACTGGTATTTTGATAATAATATTCTCTCGGAAGAAGGCACACCTTCCTATTAATAACATTTTACATCAAGGCTTAATTTCTACTCATTTTGTATTTCTCATAGAAACACAACACTCCATGGATTCTAATTTATTTTATAGATTCCTTTATTAGATTTAGATACACACAGCCAGCATGTGTTTCGAGAGAAAATTCCTTTCCTCAAGGCATTTCAAGATGATAATTACAACATTCGGATATTCTACAACTGTTTATTTCATTTAACATTTTCATTTAATTTCACTTGCTCCATTAATGGTATCAGAAACCCCATTACTGCAGCATGACTTCATACAGTGGCAGCTGGTGCCAATTAAATGTGGTGGGCATAGTCCTTTGCTTGAATTCCAGTGAGCTGGACTGACTCACTTTCTTTGAAGGGTTCACTCACACTCGCTTGCAGTCTGTCTTAATCTCTCACTTAATCTCACTCGGTCTTAGTCGTTTGCTCTCATTCATACTTGTAGCCACTTTTACTTACTGAGTCATGTAGTCTCACTTATTCTTGCTTTGCCCCACTTAGTCTCACTCATTCTCAGTTACTCTCATTCAAGCCCACTCATTCTAAGTCATTCTGATTGGCTCAATCTCACTCTGACTCACTTAGTCTCACTTAGTTTCACTCAGTCTTAATCTGACTCACTTATTCCCACTTAGTCTCACTCATTCTCACTAAGGTTCCCGAGTATCCCCATAACTCACTCATCCTCCCTGATTCACTTAGTCTTACTCATTCTGATTCAATCTCACTGTGACTCACTCATGCTCAATCGGTTCACTCATTCCCACTCAGTCTCAATTAGTCTCACTCATTCTGACTTACTCAGTCTCACTGTGACTCAGTGTTACCCATTCACAGTCAGCTCAGTCATTCTGACTCAATCTTAGTCATTCTCACTGATTCGCTCAGTCTTACTCACTCTGATTCACTCTGACTCATTCATACTCATTCTGACTCAAACTCACACAGAAACACTCATTCTCACTCAGTCTGACTCAATCAGTCTCACTCACTCTCACACTGACTCACTCTGACTCACTCCTTCTCTGATTCACTAAGACGCATTCAGACTCTCAGTCTCAAACACAGTAGCGTTCAGTTACACTCCCTGTCATTCTCCCTCACTCATTCATTCTCACTTGTACTCACTCTTCTTAATCACTCATTGTCCTCACTTTGATTCTCTCCTTCACCGACACTCTCCCTTTTACTCACACATACACATATAGACACACAGACATAATCACATATACACACACTCTCTCACGGACACACACTCTCCCTCATACATGTAGAGAATTTAAAAGCATTTTTTACTTACTTTGCTGTCAGTGTAGGCCTCTTTGGACTCCTACTGCTTCTTTCAGCTTTCGACAATTGAAACTGAAACCTCAAACCTGCACAGCTGGTCAAAGGTTATTATAAAATCTGCCACACATTCGGCAATTCTGGACCTACATTGTGCAGACCTGATTTGTACAATTGCATAGAACAACATTTACATGTTTCTTTCTTTATGAATTAGGTATAAAATTCTCATGAGTTCATTTTTTTCAGGTGTACCTCAGAGTTACATTGGGAAAAAGCCTGTAGTGTGTTCCATATTTATCAGTAGCAAATTTGAAGATGCTAGAAATAAAAAAAGAAAGTATTTTGTATTGTATTGTAGTTACATTTATGTTGTGCTTCAAATCACTGATGAGACTTTGTAGTGCATTTGTGGGCTTTACTTCATGGGAGTGCTATGACTGGAATAGTTCCTTCGGCTGTCATTGGAGATATATGGATAACATTTGATTTCATTAGCGGCGGTTCGTCGGCTAAGGCGGAGGAGCGTCGCCGCAATGCTTTGAAGTAATCGAAAAAATTAATTGATAATAAAGGATGTTATTATCATTTTATTTTTTGCATTCCCTTTGTCACCAGGTTAGGACAAGGTGGGTCTGGGCACCTTGACCCAGAGGGAGGAGGAGTGGCTATTACTGCACCTAAGTTCACATGACTGTTTGGCCGGCCGGCCATCTCCGGCCGGTCAACAAGTCATGTACACATTGCATGTTCTCTACCCAGGCTGCATTTACAGCCTGGGTGGGGAACATGCCCAGGCACCCAGCCCCTGTCTGAGCGCCGAACCACAGCGCTCAGACCAATCATGACGCTGCTATAAGCAGCGTTGTGATTGGCTGGGGGCGTCTGGAAGCCTGAGTGCTTCCTGTTCCTAGTTCCAGCAGGGTAGAGGTGGTGGCTGGCTGTGGCGATGTAAGGTTTTAAAAAAAAAAATCCTAGCCCTCCCACCTTCTGCCCCCGCCAATTTCCCCTACCGGCCACCACTGGATGTCATGAATGAGAATCAGGTTTGTGCTATTATCAAGTTTTAGCACTTCTCTTAGGCATGAAGTCAAAAGCAGTGAATGAAAGGATGTCTAAACCTTACATGTGTGAGGCCAGTATGGCCTATGTCAAAATTGTTCTGGTGTCGTGTGTATATATGAAACTCATCAACTGTGTTACAGCAAGAATGTGTTTGTGCTTTTCATAGTCATAGGAGAAAAGTGTAAGAAAGGCTGCATGCATATGGATATATGCCAGTTTTGGGTTGTTTGTGTCATATTTTTAAACCACATTGAATAAGGGCAAAGATTGTGACCGAGTTGAATGATGCTGGCCTTAATGAATGAAATTGTGTTTCAATCATAAAATTTACTATAAAGTTCACACAAGGGAGACATAGAAGCGACTCATGTGAATGAACATTCTATAACCAGCCATATTATAAGCTCTGATGAATGATAGAGAGTAATCCATATGGTTGGCATTACATAACCAGCCTAAGTATGTGCTCTGAGGAGCCCATCCAGTAGTAGTATTCATTGTGCTATCAGTCATACTAGAGGATGAGGGCTCAGCCAGTTTAAGCATATGAGCAAACACTGTAATAGGAATTTTACAGCCAGCCAAGGTGCATGCTCTAATTGGTCACAATGGACCACCTTAAGTTTAACTATCATATGGCCAGCTATAGAATATGTTCTGCATGGTTCACCCAGGTGTGGCTGGTAGCAACACATAGGAATGGGCATTATACAGTCAGTCTAAGTATATGCTCTGCTTAGTTACCTCGGAGTGACAGAGGTAACCAGTGTGTGATCCGCCAAAATAGTTGCCTGAGGAGTCCCGCCAGGTGTACCTTGGATCAACCCATAAAAATGGGCATTATACAACTAGCGATGGTACTTGCTCTGAAGAGTACACCGAGGACCCACAGGGAGCAGCCACATAGGACTGGAAATAATGCAATCTTCTTTGGAAGTTGATTTGATAAGTTCAACCAGGAGCAAGAGGGAGTAACTCATAGTTGTAGCCATTAATCAATGATGCATAGGTGAGTGGTCCAACCAGGAGTGGCATAAGAGAACCCATAACATGAATTATATAACTAACCCTAGTATTTGCTCTAAGTTGGTCAACCAGGAGTGACTGAATAAACACTCATGGAAATAGGCATTATATTCCCAGCCATAACAAATGCTATACAATGACTACAGGGGAGTGGTATTAGAGCAACCCTTGTAATCAAGAGACAACACACCTGCATGCCTCTTTAGGGACAATCAGAAAACAGTGATAACACAACCTGTCTGTGTGGGTATAGTTATGGAACAAACAAAGAGTGCATTAGTCAACAACTCTGTGAAATGAATGTATTTATGTAAAAGACCAAGATAGGGAGAGGGTAGGGCATGTTTCAAGTAAAGGCTAAATAGTGGCTGAATAGAACAGTGATTCTCAGTTTAAACAAACGCAAAAGGATGATTCCTTTGACCTCGCTGCCTGTTACTTGGATGCCATGTTGGACATCCTAGGTGGAACTGGCTTATTAGTGATTGTTCTTAAATAGAATGGGCTTTCATCAGGACTGTTGAATGCCAATCAAAGAAAAAGTCAGAACAATTGGTCTGTATACATTGCATGCATGTTTTCTACTAAATTAATGTATTAAGGCTTGTTAGACTGGCTGCAACAAGCAACCTTAACATATAGAGATGATCACATTCAATGGTTCTGATGAAAGCTGACTGACCCAAAGGTCATTTAAATTGCCGAAACATGTTGTCCTCAGATGTTTGGGGCCACTACACCCCTATGACATCACATTGTTTTTAACCTTGCTAAATGACCAAACAATTAAAGGATATCAGGATCCAGCAAGCAATTTTGACATCCACCAAATCCCTAAGCAGTAGAATAAGCGCTCTGCTTACAAACGTGTTGAGCCCACCCACCGACACTAGGTGAGTAGGGTCTGGATCTGATGATGAAGCAGGATACGGTGGTATCCATAAGGTTGTATTGATCACACCAATTTACCTGGGTGTGGATTTTACGCATTGATGTGATATAAGTTGGGCCACACAACTATCTCGCAGACGAAAATGGGATTTATGAAGAAATGGCAACTCTGTCCAGTGATATTAATTGTAACCACCACCACCAAGACCACCATGTGCATCACTTATGTCTTGAGTGCAATAATGGGCAAGATCAAAGTAACTGTATGGTTCTTGAAATCCTTGGCCCTCTTCGATAGCTGACCTGTAGGTGCTGAGCGGACACGTGTGTGGCTCCCAGCACCATCTGCAACCTTTTTTCCACTTTCAACCCCACAAGTGTAGACCACACTGAAATAGCAACCACCTCAGCTCGTTGCTCCTCAACTTCCTCAGTTTCTACAGATGTGGATTGCCCTCGTGACCCCTGCCTCCATGCCCCTGGTGGACTCCTGATTGAAAAAAGTTTAGCTTAGTGGTTTTCCTCTCTTTCCCTCCATTAAGACTAAAGCAAGTTAGTGCCTGCTTGAAAGAACATTCTTTTCCAAACTGGGCTGTTTCTTGCAACTGAAGGATCTGCCTTAGGAAACCCTTCTGTCAAAGTGAACTTAAGATAAGGCATATTAGTGGTGCCCTCTTCATTACTAAGGACTGAGGAAGTTTTTCCCAGTTACTTAATATAGAAGTTGCCTGGCATGCTTTAGAAGTTCAGTCAGATATTGATGCTCAAAGTGATGACTGAATAGAAAATTACCATTGGAAAGAACAGCACTTTTGATTGTTTAGAAAAAAAACCTTTATAGGAGTTTAATATGTCACACAATTTAATATGTTGTAAATTTTTCAACTTCGTTGCATGACATCGGATGCAGACGAAAGCAACGTTGGATATTAAACTTGTCTGTTGGAACAAGCTGCAGTCAACCATTCCTCATGCTGAGTAGATGTGGCCACAGCTGTGAAGATGAAGACCCATGAGCAGTACAGGGAACACAGAAAACATCTTATGTTTTCAAAGGAAAGAGCTTCCACTCATGTCTGCACCTTGAACCTAGAACCCGCGCCGTTACCAGCCGGCCATAAGCGTACAGTACAGCGCCTCATTCCAAACATCATGAACATGCAAAGATGTGCATAATGCAGAAGAACCATATTGCATTGAAAATGGTACATTACAACTGTCATCTTTCCCTTTAAAGCTCCAGTAAAGGTGCTAAATCACACCCCTTTAGCTATACTGTGTAAAAGCTGAGGTCTATGTCAGCACTACAGAAAATGAAAAATGTAAGGATACAATTATATGAAGTGCTATTCCATAGCAGAACGGAGAAGGAAATGATGCTCTCGCACAATGGATGAGCAAATGTCTTTAATCTTAAGGATATCTATAGATAAACAGTGTTTGCACAGGCCTGTTCATTGATGTAAACTGTTGCACTCTGCTCATGTGAGCTCTCAGGGAAGGCCTTCACCACCTGCTTTTCTGCAGCATAGTATTTCTCATCTTTGGCTCACCTACATGCCTCACTCTCCTTTTCACACTACTTCTGAAAGTGACCAGCCTAGAATGAAATATTTCAAACAACGTCCACCGTATTCCTTAACCCCTTGCATGCCCTTGACGGAACCACTCCGTCATGAGCCACGGGCGCCGTGTGCTCATGACGGAGTGGTTCCGTCATGCTGCGGCCGTTGGCGGCCGCTCCTCCCACGCGGCGCTAATTCCCCGCCTGTGCGGGCGATTAGCGCAGTGGGAGGAGTCATGACGGAACCACGCCGTCATGAGCACAGCTCGCCCGTGACTCATGACGGCGTGGTCCCGTCATGAGCATAGCAAACCCCCCAAACCCCCCCAGCGCTGCGGCGGAATTCGCGCCGCTGCGAAGGGGTTAAAAGGCTAGAAAATGCAGTGAAAAAAAGGCAATGGCAATGGCAAAACAAATAGATCCTGCCTTCCATAATGCGATGTTTAATTTAATCCAAGTGAAAAAAAAAACGCAGTTACATAAACTTGGCTGCCATATGCTTGCAATATAAAATGAACAATTAAAAAACATTCACTGAGGTGACTGCTTTATAAGTGATTTTTTTAAAAATAACAAGCCTTTCAGTTGTGCTATGCATTTTAATATTATTTTTTTTATTTATGAAGGAGACCAGAATAAATCACTACCAAACCTAGGACTCAAATGGCAGGCAGCAACAATGTTACAGAGTCACTTCAACACTTTATTACATCACCTTTAAAAAGGAAGTAGACATTAAACCCGGTGCTCAAGTGCAGGCAAAATAAACAGCTGCTTTTTAAAGTTAATATAGCAATTGAATTAAATAAGGCACACTTTGAATCAGCTTTGTCGTTAAAGACAAAGGACATATGTTATCAATTCACAGAGGCTTTGTGCAGCTACGCAAAGTCAGGGAGGCAATGGTTAAAAAGAGCTGACCCATAGCCACATTTAGTATGCTGCAAGTGGGCAGAAGTAAAATGTCAATGGCAGTTTAACAGACCAATGAATGAAGTGCACTGACCAAAATCCCTCCCCTATGTGTGTATTAAATATGAATTGTTTTGAGACACACAAGCAGCTATTTCAGAATGTCCGTTTGTTTACAGATGGCTGTTGTTTTTTTTTCAGTGTAGTGTGACACGCACTGGGGTGGGGGTTAATTAACAAAAAATACACTTACCTCGGAATGGCCGCTGCCTCCTCTTCCTTTCTGCAGTCCGGCAGCAGTAGGACGCACCCGGCAAACAGGCTCCCCAGCAAATCACACAGTTGCAATGCAGCGTTGTGATTGGTCTGAGCTCCGTGGATCGGGGCCCAGTTATTTCACAACTTTTCCACACAGAAATGTGAGGAAAATGTGCCTTTATTGTTACAAAATTTGAGGTTTGCAAGGGATTCTGGGTGACAGAACCTAGTGAGAGCCACACTAGTCACCCCATCCTGGATTTCTGTGGGTGCCTAGCTTTAAAAAATGAACAGGTTTGCTAAGTTTCCTCAGGTGCCGTCTGAGCAAGGGCCCAAAATTCAAAGTTAGGCAATTGTCAAAAAAGGGACAGTTTTCTGTGGAAAACTGTGATGTGTCCACATTGCTTTTTGCGTTACAAATAATGGGGTAACCCAAAAATCGTCACCGGACCTGGGTATAATGCATGAATGAAAGAAAATTGGTCCGTGGCTTATTTAAGGAGAACTGAATTCAATTCTGTCTAGTGTGTGTTGCATACACATTCAACACTAGTATTTAATACCATGTAGTGAACCACTACGTACCAAGGATAGAGTACAAAAACATACAATAAATGTAAATTAGAGCGCCACAAAAATTATATAATAATTTAAAGTCTGTTTATTCTACATATAAGACTTCAATCACAATTTTGTATTGGTAAAAGTTTGCAAAAAGGAAAGAAAGGGGGAATTGTGTGTGCTCGTGATGGGTAGGTGTGGGTGAAAGTCACTGGTTAGGAAGAACACAATTCAGATAATTTCAACAACAGCCTGGTAAAGAAGACCAGTATAGAGAGACCTGTCCAATGTTATGCATCAATGCAATGTCGGAAATGGGCAGGGGGAGGCGGTACAAGTCTCGTGTTGGTGGAGAGCGTCGACGTTTCGACTCGACTAATGCAAGGAGGGTAATTTGGACCTCTGCTGTGAGACTTCTTCAGGACGGGTTAGGGCAACCTATTCCTGGTACCTCGATGGCATCACAGGTGAGTCAAGAATCCAAGCTGGGCTGCAGCATCCCCTGGGTAGGGTGTATTCCACTTGGGTAGCCCAGTCTTGTGAAGTCCTCAATGTAAGGCAACACCCTGTAGTTGGGCATCTAGGATTTATCAAAAATCCTCTAGAGTCCGAATCGGGAATATCTTAGAGTGAAGAACGGGTGCAGCATGCCCCGCGGTTGTTATCCTGCAGAGTTCAGAACAAGGCCACTGTGTTATGTTCTGAATCCTGAGTTTGTGCTTCTCCAAACCAAGCACCCTTAAAAAGTGCCCATTAGTATGGATGGCTGGGAATCCTACACGCTGTAGTCTCCTTTGCCCTATGTAATATTTTCTGTGCACTGATTAACACATGCATAATTCATTGTCTCTGTATGTGTGTGTGATGTAAAGTGCTCTGACCCCCTGCATTGGTAAGAGAGGTGCTATAAAACAAATAAAATACGTGTGAGTGAGGGTCTAGTGGGAGACGAGAGGCACTGTTGGAAGGTGACAAAGAGGCAATCATTGAAGATACCCCCATCGAAGATTGGCTTACCCTGCTGCACAGTAAGGTCATCATTTACTATGCTTTAAAAGCTAATACAATTGAATATATAATGACTAATGTGTTGTAGAATGCATTATTTTCCCCAAATTTTCTTGGAGGAAGACACCCCCCCAAAGCTCCCATTTGTAGTGTTCAGGCTCACTTGCTGCACTCGCTATGCACCTACAAACGCAGGTCTGACATAATTTGCCATGGCTGCTTTGGGTCCCAGTCCAGCCCTGTACACAAAGGCCAGCTGCTAACTGCCACTCACACTGAATTATGTAACCCAGGAACAGGCTGCAGACACCAACTGGTTAGGACAAGAAAATGCCAACTTTTTAAAAGTGCAAAAGAAAAAATTGATGGACGGAATGCTGGACAATGCAAACATTCACCCCTAGTCACACGGATCTGGGTTAAATCATCATTCATTTGCTTACCACATCACCCCAATTTGGACCCAGCCATATGCAAATTAGTCTTGACCCTCTTCCTTGTGGGAACAGTCCAGCCCGAACTGCCAAGCCAGGTCCTCCCTGGACCGGAAACAAGCATCCTGGGACCGGTTTTTGGCCATCACCCTTCATCAGTCAGGCTAGCTTGAATCCAGTGGTGTAGTGAGCACGGGACCCACGTCTGGGCATGCCCTTCCCACTTAGGGCGACATATGCAAAAGAAGCAATTGATGGACGGAATGCTGGACAATGCAAACATTCACCCCCAGTCACAAGGATCTGGGTTAAATCCATCATTCTTTTGCTCACCACACCACCCCAGTTTGGACCCAGACATATTCAAATCAGTCTTGACCCTGTTTCTTGTGGGAACAGTCCAGCCCGAACTGCCAAGCCAGGTCTTCCCTGGACCGGAAACAAGCCTCCTGGGACCAGTTTCAGAACATCACCCTTCATCAGCCAGGCTAGCTTAAATCCAGTGGTGTAGTGAGCACGGGACCCACTTCTGGGCATACTGTGGTAAATAAAATAAATATTACCGGACTGAATTTCATGCGGAATCTTAAATTAAAGTAAATAGCTCAAAATAACAAGAGGCAGAATCCGTGGTATAAGAGGTTTTCTAATGGGCTTTATTCCATTCAAAATGGCCGACTCGAGTCGCGGCCCTCAGGTTCCGTCACCACGAAGGTTCAGGAAGTGAAGTACAATAATTCATTAACAGACATGTATTTTTATAATAAGTGCATTACAATGAAACGAATGTAGAAGGCGTAACATTTGATAAGAAAAGTGACAAAACAGTGACATAATCGAAACTAGGCGTAATAAGGAATAAAAGAAACATGATTGGTTAGAATTATCAGACATAGGTGGATCTATAAGATAATACTTGGCATAGATGCGCGCGCGGCAGCATGACGTGTAATTGACGTGCAACTAGGGGGTGAAGGGGACTTGACATTTAGCTCTACATGTGGAGACGAGAAGTCTGGGGTCAAGTCAACCTAATCCCAAATCATATCTAACATCCTATGTTTAAAGAACTATGTTATCCACAAGGAAGAGACTCTCGGACAGAATCTATTCTATACTGACTGTGTACGTGTACAAGCGTCTAAGTGTCTATATGAGATGCGAGGGGCAGAAAACTTTCCATGGCAACAGGGCTATGAATCACTTGCAGGAGGACGGAAAGGCTGAGTCCCTTGCTTGTGAGCTAAAGGAAATGTTTACCTAAATCACTGGACAGGAATGCATCGGCTGGAGAGCAAAATAGATAATTCGAAGGTGAAATACAGCTTCTTGGCAGACAGGCGAAAACTGGCCGAGGCAGGCACCGTTAGCTGCACAGGGAGTAGGACAAAGTTCATGGATACAGATGCGAGCTCAAGCTGAAGCTGTCAGAGACAGAAAGCAGGGAAAGGCTTTGAGGACAGAATCGGGCCTACTCGCCTGAACTGTAAAAATGGAATAACTTAGCCATATAAAGTCGGTGGCCTTTCATACTTAGGAATCGAATATCCAGCCCATAGATGGCGGATCTGACAGAGAACATGTTGACGGTAGACACACATATGTTTGCGTCTTAGAAACTGGAACTGGAGGGAACATACATGTACTTGTAACATGCATATAGAACCGTTGGGGTCCAAGATAGGGGACATAACTGATCAGGAAAATCCACATTTCCACATTCCCTCCTTGTCCCCTTCTTGCCCTTCACGAGACATCAATCTTCATCATTCCATTGATTTGCTCATGGAGCATCATTTCTTCTTCCTTCCGGTATTCTGAACGGGACCTGTGATGTGGAATGCATGATGTGGCACACAGACCACAAATCGCTGGTCCACCTTGCAGGCATAAACAACAACTGAAGAGCATAAGAAGGCCAATACCTAGGAAGGATAGAACTCTCCATCCCCAGGCTGATATCACACTCCAAAACCACCCGGACCACGTCCAAGTGCCTGGATTCTCGTGTATCTGGCTTACAATCTTATGAAGGCGTGTTATAGCTTTATATACAGATGGCGAATTTTCTGGTATGAATATGCAGCAGCTGGATCCGATGACCCTGCAAGCTCCGCCCCTATCGGCCAGGATGACGTCAAGGACAAGACGATTCTGGAGAACAACAATTCTCATCACTGATTGTTCCTCTGTCAGATTGCCTAGGGCGGCTATAGTCTCGTTTACTACAGCTTCAAGAGTCTTGGTGAGTCTGCGTATCAGCTTACTATTTGATATTGTACCTATATAGGGAAAGATACCTTTATTGAAATCTAAATACTTGTCCCATGCTGTTTCAGTATAATCGACAACTGGGAGATCTCTTTGCTCTCTATTGTGTACTAAATGAACATTTCGATAATAATCAGGGGGAGCTAGGAAAACAGGTGGCAAAAGGAATGCTATGTAACAGGTACCATCCCAATCTAGAGGCAGACGCATATATGCCGTCTGACCACATATGAAGTAAGAATGGCGAGAAGCTCTAAATGAAGATTTACCTTGATCACTATATTCTACTGTAGTAACGCATTGGCTATGGCCCATGTGTATGGAACCAACTTTTCTTACACATAATTCACCCTTAACTGGAAATACTGACATAGTGGGCAGAATTAGTTCAACTTCGGATTTGACATTCAGAATCATAAGATTAGGCGTAAAATTACCTAATTTATACACTTCATTTTCTAAATCAGTTCCTGTTCTACTGGGGTGACCCTCCTCATTAGGGTGACAGACTTTGAATAAAACTAGATTCAGATTTCCCCATATCCAATGTTGTTGATAAACTGCTGTGTCTGGGTCTATGGAATTTAGTAAACTAAACCATGCTCCACAGGAGCCATTGTGTGTGAATGGATGTGGAAAGAAAGGCAGAACTCCTTTGTTATTCTGATAGGGAGGAAGTCGGCCACACACCCAACAATTGGTCGCATTACTAGTCTGATGGGAATGATGTAACATACTAATGAATGTGTTATTACGCAGCGCAAGTCTATAAGATAATTCATGTGGCGGTAGGTCACTAAAAGAATGTTCTGCAGCAATATTATAAACATGTCTAGAGATAGGATGATATATGTGCAAAATCACACTCGTAATAATTACTAAAATACTCGATAAAAACAAAATTAATAATGTCCTCATACAGTAGCTACGCAGTGATTTACAATACGCCTGTCGTTTCAACATTTCTCGGGTATTTTCTCTACTCAGGTCCAAGGGATACATGTCGGAGACAATTCAACCGCTTCACCTTGGAGAGGACTTAAACAATCAAATTGCTCGACTGTTTGGGCCTAAGCTTTAATTTATAGCACTGAGAGTCATTCTTTTCAACAAAAGGAAGTTTTGAATCAGTCTGTGAGGGAGTGCAGGGCACAGTGTCTATATCTGAAGGTAGTCCATGGAATTTTTTGACGTGACTTGAATGAATCCACCCTTTACGTCCCTCGATCTTCACGGCTGTTCTTGTGGTCAACAGGACCAACTTGGGTGCTTTCCACCTGGGCTCCAATTGACTTTTCCTGTCGAAATTTCTCACAAAGACAAGATTACCCGGAACAACGTCATGGGGTTTCGCCTCAGTGTTGTCGGGAAAGGCTGCAGCTACCTGTGAACGAGAAGATTGTAGTGCAGACATCAAGGAAGCCAAGTAATCTGTCAGCATATTACAGTCAACATCAGTTATTTTACGTGGTATAGGCGTCCCCCACATATTCGGCGGTCTACCGAAGATCACCTCATACGGGGATAGCCCTGTTCTAGAGTGTGCTACCATTCTCATGTAAAAGAGTGCAACTGGTAATGCTACTATCCAGTCGACACCTTTCTCTCTACATATTTTGGACAGTCTGATTTTCAGTGTCTGGTTATGTCTTTCTACGAGACCTGCTGCCTCGGGGTGTCGGACACAGTGGAATTTCCACTGATATCCCAACAAGAGTGAGACATGTTTCATTAATTCGGATGAGAAAGGCTGACCGTTATCTGAATATACAACACGTGGTAAACCGTACCGTGGGAAGAATTCTCGAACTAGCTGCTTGGCAGTAGTCGGGGCAGTGTAATCTGATACGGGATACGCCTCTGTCCAACGGGAGAGAGCGCAGACAACTACGAGGACATATTTGAATCCTCGACAACGTTCCATCTGAATATAATCCATCTGGAGGACTTCAAAAGGATGGTCAGGAGGCTGAAATCCACCCTGCTCTACGGGAACACTCTTTCCTGGATTAAACTGACAACATATCATACAGGTACGAACTTTTTGTTTAGCTGCTGCTCGTAAATGTTTATTGAACCAAATGTGCTGAATGCTGTCTAGCATAGCCTTCTCTCCTAAATGTGCTGGACTGTGAACTGTAGCTATAATGGCTTGAACCATGGAATCAGGGAGAAACCATACAGATTTCTCCTTCGTCATCCATCCTTGATCTGTCTGGATCCCTCCTAGTTCAGTCCACTTCTTTATTTCTTCTGCTGTGGCATGTGTCTGTATGTCAATTACGTCAAGTGCGGGATCCTTAATTGTCATACACTGTGTTGGGGTCTGAACTATTGGCTTTGTCATGTCTAATGTGCGATTCTGAGCAGTCTGTTTAGCTGTTCTGTCAGCTAAATCATTGCCTTGAGAAATGGTATCAGTAACCTTCGTGTGTGCTTTACATTTCATAATCGATATAGCAGTGGGTAGATGTATTGCATCTAACAAAGCATGAATGAGGGGCCCGTGCTGAATGTGGGCACCATGGGACGTTAGATAACCTCTCTCTCGCCACAGCACGCCGAAGTCGTGTACAACTCCGAATGCATAACGTGAGTCAGTGTATACATTAACTTTCTTATTTGTGGCTTGAATACAGGCTTGCGTTAGAGCAATAAGTTCTGCTGCTTGGGCTGACAGAGTATCTATACAATGTGTCTCAATAACTTCAGTGTCTGTTGTGACTGCATACGCGGCCACTAAATCTCCTGTACTTGCTCTCATGCATGATCCGTCTACATACAACGTCAGGTCTGGATCTAACAATGGAACGTCTGTCAAGTCTTGTCTAGGTTTCGTCTTTATTTCAATGATTTCAACACAATCATGAGCTAGTGGGTCTGTTCCAATTACAGGTAATAGTGTAGCAGGATTCAATGTATTACACCGTCGGATCTCTATGTGTGGTTGAAACAATGTCAGTTCATAACCGGTAAGTCTTGCTATGGTCAAGTGTTGTGTTTGTGTTCGGTTCACAAGAACCTCTACTGCATGTGGTACTTGAACTGTCAATGGGTGTCCTAATACTATGGCATCGCTTTGTCTGATTGCTAAAGCTGTCGCTGCCACTGATTTCAGGCATGCAGGCAAAGCCTGAGCTACGGGATCTAATGTACTGGAAAAATAAGCACATGGCTTGCATGATCCTGCTTGATCCTGAGTGAGTACTGACAAGGCAGTACCTTCGCGTTCTGTAACAAAGAGTGTAAAAGGTTTGCTATAACATGGTGTTGCTAAAACAGGTGCTTGACATAAAGCTTCCTTTAGGCTTTCAAAAGCTTGTGTATGTTCCTGAGTCCAAGGGAGAACAGTCGATGTGGCTGCCTCCTGTGTGGTTAACTGAATAAGTGGTTTTGCTAGAAATGCGTACTGAGGGATCCACTGCCTACAATATGAAGTGAGGCCTATGAAAGCCCGCACCTCCTTTTGTGTCTGGGGTATTGACATGTTAGCAATTAACTGAATGCGATCTGGTGTAAGCTGCCTTCCCTCCTTGGACAGCGAGTGACCAAGATAAATAACTCGCTGAACACAGAATTGCAGCTTAGAAGGGGACACCTTGTGCCCCTTGTCGGCTAGGAAATGTAAAACTGTCAGAGAAGCTTTTTCACATTCTGGCTCGCTTCTCGCGGTGATCAGCAGATCATCGACATATTGAAGCAGTGCAGTATTGACTGGCATGTGGATACTGTCAAGTTCTCGTTTCAGTGCTTGGCTGTAGATGCTGGGGCTTTCTGTAAATCCTTGGGGAGCGCGTGAGAATTTAAAGCTGCGCCCATTTAAACTGAATCCGAACAAGTATTGGCTTTCCGGATCTATTGGGACGCTGAAAAAGGCATTCTTGAGATCAATTACAGTAAAAAATGTTGCTTCGGAATCAATTGCTGTCAACAATGATGATATATCAGGGACCACAGGGAATTGTGGTACAATACACTTGTTTAGTTCACGCAAATCAATAACCAATCGGTACACTGGTGGAGCAGTAGGATCAGTTCGTTTAAGAATCGGAATTATCGGTGAATTACATACATTGGAGTCTGTTTCTACAACTACTCCCTGGGCAATTAGCTCATCAATGATTTCCAACAAAGCCACTACAGCATCATGCGGTAACTTGTATTGTCGCATTCGTGGTAGTACCACTCCTGCTTTCAATGTAACTCGATAGGGTGTAATGTTCATGCAGCCAACATCCGTAGGGCCTTGTGCCCATAGATGTACTGGTAAAGTCTGTAGTCGGGGATCCATGTCTCTAGACACATAGTGACCTTTAAAATCACGCAAAAACAACCTTACTCCTTCCGGAGAACAACATATTATGGCTCCTAGTGCTTTCAGAGTCTTAATTCCTAACAGATTTTCTGGGCATGATTTAGTAAGCAATAAGTCTGTAGTTCGTGTCAAAGGTCCTATCGTAAGTGGTAGAGGCTGTGATACTTCATTAACAATAGGTTTTCCTGAAAAACCAAGGGAAACATTTTGAGAGCCTGAGAGGGGTGCCCCTGGAACTTCACTACGTTTTATGGTTGTTCGACTTGCCCCTGTATCGAGTAAGAATTTTCTATCTTGACCTAATAATTCACTATGTACATAAGGTCCTTCTTGATCTACAGGAATCTCGATAAGCGGTAAGTCAACTTCCCTCTCTAGGCTGGTTCATGCGTAACGCTGATACTCAGGGTATTCATACTGTGCAGTCTGATACATTTGTCGTGTTGTGGTTTGTGTGGCAGTAGCAGGCAACGGTGGTGCAGCTGGCACAAACTGTATGGGTTGCTGTGAGGCTGGCATGGACTGTTGCTGAACTGGCATGGACTGTCCATGCTGCATAGCTCCTTGTTCATTCTGATCTTGTCTAACTAATCGTGGTCTCTCTTTTGCAATACCTGTAGCTATATTACGTTTCAGGACTTGACAATCATGTACATAATGGCCTAGTTGTTTACAGTAATTGCAGGTTCCTTTTACAGGAACTGCAGAATCACCAGAATGTGTCACACCCTTTTTGTGACCATCTGCTGGTACTGTCTGAGAAACTAGCATTTTCATTTTTGTATCCTTCATGCGTCTATGCTCGTGTTCTTGTTCATCCCTAATTCTATTGTGATGATACTGTAACATTTGTAGCATTTGCGACGGAGTGTTACTTTGCCAGGTACTCTCGAATTTCAATATTCTATTCTTCACTGGAGGCAATGCATTTTCCACTAATTTTGTCACAAATAGATGTGGATATGAATCACTACTTGCTTTTATACCACTATTTATACCAAAACATTTTTCAAATCGAGCATAATAATCGCTTGTGTCTTCATCTTGCTTTTGTTTACAGGCTGTGATTGCACCCCAATCTTCCTTTTTTGTAGTTAATAAACGTGGCAGTACCTGTACTAGTAAACCTGGTAACAGTTTAACTTTATCCCCGAGCCCTGAACCTGCAGCTCGGCCCCTTTCTTCCTCTGCTAATGCTGTCCAGTCTATCTTTTGGTCTCCCACTTCCCACTCTTTTTCTTTCAGTTTTTCATATATGCCAGCAGGCAAAAGCACCTTTAAT
Source organism: Triturus cristatus (assembly GCF_964204655.1). Lineage (NCBI taxonomy): Eukaryota > Metazoa > Chordata > Amphibia > Caudata > Salamandridae > Triturus > Triturus cristatus. Next base: position 1,037,414,701 of record NC_140583.1, read on the forward strand.
ATCGTCATAATATCAGGAAAGGTGTACTCTCCCATCAATAACATGTCTTTAATTTCTCGGTGGAAACCCGCTGGGTCTTTGTCATGACTAGGTACTACTTTTTTCATTTCTAATAATTCCATTTTTGATATGGGTGTGTAAACAAATACACGGTGAAACTCATTGTCTTCGCCTTTTATTGGGTGCACTTCTCGTAAAGGATTTTGTCTATCCATGTAGTACGGTGCTCTTTCTCTGGGGGGCAAGGAGAGAGAATCCGGACTTACAAAAAGGACATACTGCTTACGTGACACTAATATCTCTTTAATTAGCTTGTTACTAGAACCTCTCCATCTGTTCGTGAGTAGTTCCGTTAATATATCAGGTAAAGGACCAGGGTCAGCATGTTGGCTCTTATATAATATGAGGAGTTGCTGAATCATATATATTCCAGCTAAACGTTGTTCATCTGTACTGAGGTTAAAAAACGTGTGTGCTACGGTCTCATCACCGTATTTTTCAGGACTGTCAATCCAGTGAACGGCTGATCTGGCTAATTCTTGCTCATCCATGGAATCGAGGAGGTGGTAACCTCTTCGTTCTCGTAGTATTTTATCTGCGGCTTGAAACAAATGTTCAGGAGACTTTAGATTTATTACAGGCGTCGGATACGTTCTGCTATTATTTGGACATACAGAGTGTATGGGATCAGAAAAACATCTAGTATTTTCACAAGATCTTCCTCTGCCTACATAGGCTATGGTCTCTGACTGTCTTGCAGAGTTCCCTGATTCGGACACTTCATCTTGCTCAAACTCATCTGTTCCCAATCTTTCTTCATGAATACGCTCTATTTCTTTACGGATTTTTCGGCACATGGCTATTATACAATTTTGCTTATCGTGTCTCCCTTCTGATATATTCTGACTCCATCTTGTAAGAATAAGCATTGCATTCGGGTCTACCCCCGGACGATCTTGATTTCTGATTACACAGTTTATGAGGAAACGTAACAGTTCCCCCTGTATCTCTACTTTCTGGAATTCCATTGCTCTGTTAATACATCCTGGATCTCGTCCTGTTTGAACAAAATGATATATGTTATCTAGATGCGTAGTCATCCCTGGTAACCTTGCTAAATACTCTGCGGCTCGTCTGATACGTAATGATGCCAGGACCATTTCGTCCTCTTTACCAACCACTGGGTCATATCTACAATTTACAAGGAGTTCCTTAAGCGTACGTTCACTTACGAATTTAGGTGTACGTGAATGCGCTGACTCTTGAAAGACAAGTTTATTTATTCTAGGTGGTGTAAAAGTACTGCTAGCACCTCCCGTGGCCCCATCTGGGGCGTCGGGTGTGAAAGGATTCGTTGAACGTGACACAGCAACTATGGGTGTCGATACCCCTATAGGATCGACTGCGGAGACAGATGCGGAAACAGATGTGCTTGCCGAAGCTTGTATCGGGACTTGCTGTTGCACGGGGACAGATACCTGATCCTGACGTTGAACCCCTCCGCCAGACGGTCTATGTGGTGCGGCGTTAGCATACTCGGGAGCTGCATCGTCTAAATATGAGGAAAGGAAAACATCTTCTGCGGTTCTGGGATGCCCCTTTGGATGTACCTTAATTGGAAATAATGGGGGTGGCAAGTCTTTTGGCATCTCTGTAACAGCCTTAGGTAGTCCTTCGGCTAGAAGGGGATACATACCATTCATAAGAGCATTTCTTTGTCTATTCACTTGTTCTGATTTCACTCGGATACCTTCCTCAATTAATAGATTTTCTTGAACTTTATTTGAACTTTCTTTACTCCTCTCTTCTTGTCTACGTGCTTTTTCTGTTCGTCTGTGAGATTCTTTACGCCATAACTCAACAGCGTCTTTCTGTGACTGTCTGACCTTTCTTTTCCATAACTCTTCCTCCACTTTCATGATGCACTCTGCATCCCAGGTTCCCGCTATGGGCCACCTTTGACTTTCCGGTAATCCTTTGGTATAATCTACCCATAGATCAAGAAACAATATGGCATCTAAGCCATGTTTATGGTACATGAAATGCCCTGGAGTGTCTCTAGGAGGAATAGGAACTGCTTCTTCAAGCACCCCTTTTCTGGTAGTAATCTGTCTTAACTTCGAGAAGAGCGGCATATTGACAACTGATCTGATACTTACTCTTGAATTTTCTTAATACGAAAAACACCATAAATGAACAGTGAACAATGAACAGTCATTCATACCACAATATGCAAGACATTTCTGAATACTTTAAACATTAAACATTAAACATTATAACAATGATCGACAATGATGACAGTCTGCCTAACTAATCACCACGCTGAATTCTTGACAATAACTGAATACTTCGGAATACTTGATATACTGCTAAACAGTACAGATACACTGCTAAACAGTGCAGACCGGATTTGTGTACCCAAATCCGTCTTGACCGGCACAACCTATGTGCGCGTCAACACGCCTCCCCGGCGATGGTACTCACCGAGTAGCTCCTTGAAACGGAAGGCCTCAGAGAATGGACAGGACTCGATAACTGCGGACATCGGACCCTCTGGACGTCGGGATTTCGGAAAACCTGGTGGGCCTCTGTATACCTCGGATCTTGCTCTCTCAGCTAGGCTCTGGTCGGGATACTTCGCACTTCTCACCGCCTCGTCTGGGTTGATCGCAGCCTCAGTCGCCCCCGCTTGGCCGGAGGGAGCTTACAGGAAATCCTGCTGGTACGCGTTTATGGTCCGTCCAGCTGTGGCAGGAGACCGGGCCTGCAACACACCGCCGGCGCGTGAGATGAGAAAGTGTCCCTGTTCGGGCGCCATTATGTGGTAAATAAAATAAATATTACCGGACTGAATTTCATGCGGAATCTTAAATTAAAGTAAATAGCTCAAAATAACAAGAGGCAGAATCCGTGGTATAAGAGGTTTTCTAATGGGCTTTATTCCATTCAAAATGGCCGACTCGAGTCGCGGCCCTCAGGTTCCGTCACCACGAAGGTTCAGGAAGTGAAGTACAATAATTCATTAACAGACATGTATTTTTATAATAAGTGCATTACAATGAAACTAATGTAGAAGGCGTAACATTTGATAAGAAAAGTGACAAAACAGTGACATAATCGAAACTAGGCGTAATAAGGAATAAAAGAAACATGATTGGTTAGAATTATCAGACATAGGTGGATCTATAAGATAATACTTGGCATAGATGCGCGCGCGGCAGCATGACGTGTAATTGACGTGCAACTAGGGGGTGAAGGGGACTTGACATTTAGCTCTACATGTGGAGACGAGAAGTCTGGGGTCAAGTCAACCTAATCCCAAATCATATCTAACATCCTATGTTTAAAGAACTATGTTATCCACAAGGAAGAGACTCTCGGACAGAATCTATTCTATACTGACTGTGTACGTGTACAAGCGTCTAAGTGTCTATATGAGATGCGAGGGGCAGAAAACTTTCCATGGCAACAGGGCTATGAATCACTTGCAGGAGGACGGAAAGGCTGAGTCCCTTGCTTGTGAGCTAAAGGAAATGTTTACCTAAATCACTGGACAGGAATGCATCGGCTGGAGAGCAAAATAGATAATTCGAAGGTGAAATACAGCTTCTTGGCAGACAGGCGAAAACTGGCCGAGGCAGGCACCGTTAGCTGCACAGGGAGTAGGACAAAGTTCATGGATACAGATGCGAGCTCAAGCTGAAGCTGTCAGAGACAGAAAGCAGGGAAAGGCTTTGAGGACAGAATCGGGCCTACTCGCCTGAACTGTAAAAATGGAATAACTTAGCCATATAAAGTCGGTGGCCTTTCATACTTAGGAATCGAATATCCAGCCCATAGATGGCGGATCTGACAGAGAACATGTTGACGGTAGACACACATATGTTTGCGTCTTAGAAACTGGAACTGGAGGGAACATACATGTACTTGTAACATGCATATAGAACCGTTGGGGTCCAAGATAGGGGACATAACTGATCAGGAAAATCCACATTTCCACAATACCCTTCCCACTTAGGGCGACATATGCAAAAGAAACAATTGATGGATGGAATGTTGGACAATGCAAACATCAATCCTTCAATTGTTCTTTTTGCAACTTTCTAAAAGTGGCCTTTTCTGAATTTTGACTTAAAATCCAACTTTACCATTGAAGAGGGTTTGAAATTATAACTCCTCATACAACGAACACGACTTTTCTACCCTAAGGAAAAGTTATCACTTATTAAATGTAACAAGGTAACCCGATATTATCCTAATGGAGAGGAAGGCCTCACAGAAAGGAAAAACGATTTTAGGAATGTTTTACTACCAGGACGTGTAAAACTTAAAAATACATGGCCAGCTTGTAAGACAACAGGGTTTTTGCAGGTTCCCCCTACTTTCTGACCCATTTGGACTACTAGCTGCTGGTTTTCGACTCTAAGAGTGCACTTAGGTCTGCTAACCAGAACTCAGTGCCATTGTTCTTACTCTTACAATGTGTATGTCAAACTGGCTATCCCCAATTGGCAAGTATTGCCTTAATTATAATTTCCTAGGGTATGGCGCCCAGGGCATGTACGGCAGAGTGTCCACCCAGCGCTGCAGCACTGTTTGTTGCTCCCTGTATGTGACAAAGTACAACATGGCTACCAGCCTGCCACAGCAGGCTGGAAGGGCAGATGTCTCACTGATAGTTTGGATTTTGCCAATACCACCAATGGCAAAGCCAACATTCCCCTTAACAATATATGTAAGTCTTCCCTAAGGAAGGCCTTTACAGCCCTAAGGCGGTATATTATTAAGTAGGATGTGTATTTTATATGTGTCTTAGCAGCAAAACCCTTAACAGCTGTTGTTTTGTTGGGTAAATGTTAGTAGCCCCAATGGCTAACACAGGGTTAATGGCTGGCACCGCAGCCTGGCAAACCTCTAAATGAGACTATCTAACTGGATACTGTAAGGTATCAAATTAATTGTGGCATTAAACCCAACCTCTGGGATGGGTTACCAAGCTCCTCACAGATGAGGAAAGCTTCCGCCGTCTTGAGAGTTGCCAGAATAGTGCACACATAGCCAGAAAGTCATCACCTAGATGGTGCGCCTGGTAGCCTATTGACAAGTGATGGCATTGTCCCCACAGAGCCCTTTCCCAGGATAAATATGGCACCCCTGAACCTCAGATCACATCAGAACAAAAAGGACAGCACTGCGGCCCCTTGGATAGCACTAAGAGAAGCTGCACTGTCTGCTGGGCTGCACCTGCTGCACCTTGGGCTAATAAAGTTAGGACTGTGCCTGTGGCTCCTGGCTTTGGGAAAAGTCATTTCCCAGCCCCAGACCAAAGTAGTGACTCCACTCCAAGGGTCAGTTTGATACACCTCTGAAATAACACCAGGCACATTAAAGCTGAAGTAGCCCAAAACGGTAAGTTGGTAGCCACTTCAGAGGAATCGTCACTGACTGCTGCTGCCCCCCCCCAAGTGGCCAATCCTCAATGACCAAAAGTTGCACCTGAGTCTGCCAGACCCGGGAGTGCCATCCAAGTCTGGATTGGTTGCCCAAGCAGGACACTAGCCCCCATTAAAGGATTTTGCAGTGACCGCTGTGTACAGAGACTGGGCACTCAGCCACCTCTGGAGTTTTGAGGACTTAAAGAGGACTTTGTGGGACCCGCACCTCTGTAGCCAAAGTTGCCCCACATGACCCGTGGACTGAGGAATCACCACAAATCCACCCCATTGACCACACTATTAACGTTTCTGACGGTCATGTTCTAAGTGCTGGAACTGGTCTAGAAAATGCTCTAGTGGCCAGGTGATGATGATAAATAGGATTTGTAAAGGGCACAGATGTTCCAAGGAGTGTCCTAGATGGACAAATTTACACCCATTGGCCCACACATTCTCCCTGTCGAATTTCATTGCCCTAGCTGGGCCAGAGTAGCCGAACTAATTGTTACAAACTTTTCAAAAGTTTGCAAACTTTAAATTGACCAATGCTTATTTACGGTTGAATTAAAAAGTGTTAAACCTTCAAAAATCTGTACCTCCAGGACCCTCTAGTAGATTTTGCTCTTCGGGGACTCAAAACATTCCTAAAAATATAATACATTTTTACAAATTGGTGTTGTGTTTCTTTCATGTTATGTGGCTTTCTTATTTCATTGTTTAGAACTGTTAACTAATTTACACAAAGTTCCTTAGCCATACCTACCTAATGTTGAGCTTAAGGTTGTTCAAATGAGCCTGACTGGACCCAAAACAGTTTTTTGAGTGTATTTCATGGTACGGTTGCATAGCAGTTCCATATAGTACACCCAAATCTTTATACAACTTTTTAATTACAATGCACCCTGCCTACTGGGCAGTTTAGGGCCTACCCTAGGGGTGATTTACCTGCCTTACAAATTGAGTTTTAGGCCAGGCAAAAGGTTTATTTTTTGAAGTCAAATTGGCAGTTTATAACTGTGGACAATTTGCAATGGCAGACCTGAGACATGTTTAAAAGGCTACTTAAGTGGGTGGCACAATAAATGCTGCTGGCCAAACAATAGCATTTACCTTACAGAACCTGGGTATATGTAGTCCCACTTTACTAGGGACTATAAGTAAATTAAGTTCACCAAACGGGTGTAAGCCAATTCGACCATGTTTAAAGGAGAGAGCACAAGCACTTTAGTACTGGGTAGCAGCGTCAAACTGCACAGAGTCCAGAAAACAATAAAACGGATTTAGAAAGAAGTGGGGTGAAGACAAAAAGCTTGGGGTGACCCTGCAGAAAGGGCCAAGTCCAATACAATTGCATTGACTGTACATGAAGTCATGTTCCAACCTTTTTTTATCATCCCTACTTTGTCTTCCATGCATACATATAACTTGCTCTTTCCACTGACCTTTGACCCACTGTGGCTCGTGTAATCTCCAGAATTTTTCCTCCTTGTTATTACTGGATACCCACATTTGCCTTTTTGTCTGTGAACACCGTGATCAATACCCTGCAAAAGTCATAATTTCAAATGTCCAAACTATAAATAAAAAATCTGACATCTATTTATTTAATTTTGGGAGCATAACATAATAGTTATAATAACTTGTTTAATACAGCATTTTAACCTAACAGAGAGTTCTTAATGTCAGAGGCAAAGGTTGCTTTTATCACACTTTTCATTAAGGAAGGCTATAGAACATGGGAGCCTGCAATGCCGGTATAAAAACTGTCTCTTGTCCTTATTACAGTTGACTTGTGATGCATCTTGCCTGTAACGAAACGAAAGAGCAGTTTAAATGTAATAAGTTATTACAGTTGAGTTCAGTTCTGACGTCAGATTGCCTGCTGGCAGACCTTGGAACCATGGTGAAAGGCAGGTCAAGTAGCAACTGATTCTAATATCTGTGTGGCGCATCCCTTCTCTTTCATATTAAAGAGCCACACACTATGGATTTAAGTATTTTGTGGGCAGAGTGACGGTGTTACCACGTATTAAATAAAGTACCCCGTGCTGTACTTTATAAGGTTAGGGCAAATCACCTCAGAGTTCCATGATCTTAAGAAGGAACTCAGCCTTAGGCCTCTTTCCTCTACGTGGTCATGACTTTCTTTGCTGAACTGCAATATCTTACAAAGTACAACGGGGGATACTTTATACATTATATATGATCACTTTGTAGTGATCCAAGTATGTGATGGCAGAGGGGAGCTGGGAGGCGCGCTAAGGGTGGCTACATAGGACGTCACACAGTGTACCTCAAAGGATGCCTTTCGGGAGAGAGAGCCTGGGGGTGCAATGCCCCTATATGCAGGGGTGCAAACTGTGGCACTTCAAGTGAGACCAGTGTGCCTGCACATAAATAGAGTGCAGTGGTCTGACTCAAAGGATGCCATTCGGGAGAGAGAGCACGGGGGCGCAATGCCCCTATATGCAGTGGTGCAAACTGTGGCACTTCAAGTGAGATCAGTGTGCCTGCAACTAAATAGAGTGCAGTGGTCTGACTCAAAGGATGCCATTCGGGAGAGAGAGCACGGGGGCGCAATGCCCCTATATGCAGGGGTGCAAACTGTGGCACTCCAAGTGAGACCAGTGTGCCTGCACCTAAATAGAGTGCTGTGGTCTGACTCAAAGGATGCCTTTCGGGAGAGAGAGCACGGGGGCGCAATGCCCCTATATGCAGGGGTGCAAACTGTGGCACTCCAAGTGAGACCAGTGTGCCTGCACCTAAATAGAGTGCAGTGGTCTGACTCAAAGGATGCCTTTCGGGAGAGAGAGCACGGGGGCGCAATGCCCCTATATGCAGGGGCGCCAACTGTGGCACTTCAAGTGAGACCAGTGTGCCTGCAACTAAATAGAGTGCAGTGGTCTGACTCAAAGGATGCCTTTCGGGAGAGAGAGCATGGGGGCGCAATGCCCCTATATGCAGGGGTGCAAACTGTGGCACTTCAAGTAAGACCAGTGTGCCTACACCTAAATAGAGTGCAGTGGTCTGACTCAAAGGATGCCATTCGGGAGAGAGAGCACGGGGGCGCAATGCCCCTATATGCAGGGGTGCAAACTGTGGCACTCCAAGTGAGACCAGTGTGCCTGCACCTAAATAGAGTGCAGTGGTCTGACAGCTCCTTCTTGCATGGACTCAATTACCCATTATACCAGCTTCAATTAAATGATATTATGACACATGATACTATTTTACATAAAGATCCCAATTTATCTACTTTTTGTATTCATAGTTAATGTTCGTAATTCATCAAAGAATGTCAGATGTTTAATAAAAACATGATTTAGCGTATTTTCTGAATTGATTATTTTATGTACAGATGAAGAGATTATAGACTACTTCCTTTTACAGATGTATTGCACTTTTAACACACTGTGTTACTTAGTAGTAATTTGATTTATCATAAAAAATATGCTGTATTTAATATTTTGGGGGTTATTGAGAGCAATAGTATTTTTAGCCTATCAAACCTAAACATGGGAATGGCCATCAGGGCCCTTGTGATGCACAGAGGGTAGATGTTTATGCACATCTTGGCACAGATGACATCACTGTGCACAAATGAACATGCCTTTGCATAACCCACCAATTGCATAGTCGCCTCTGCATCTGCACTAGTGCAAGAGATCTCACAGGTGGTGGAGCTGTGGTTTGCTCACAGATCAGTGAGGGGGTGCTGGTGGTTGTATTGTCTTTCAGGGATGCCTGAGACTCCCCACAAGGAGTAGTGCAGTTTTAGTCTGTAAATACCCATGTGGCGGCCCTTACACCTTCGTACAGTTTGTCCACAGAGGTCCTGTCCGTGTGACCCACACCCTTTTGTAAGAGAGCCACGCCTATGTCTCACCTCCATGTCCCTCTCCAAGACTCTGTACACGGGAGTGGTGGGTGATCAATGTCAACCCGCACAATCTTAAAGGCTATCCAGCATAACCTTAGGCATAGAGAGCTTCATACCCCTTGTGGTTTTCCATAATTAGAACATGCAGAGCAAGCAAGTCTCTAAGCAAATAAGGAAACAGCCTCTTCTGAAAGTGTGGGCATTGTTCCAACATCTGGACAATTGGTATTACAGAAGGAGGTTGTGTCCTCCTTCTTTTAACAAAAAAAGGGTCCCTGCAGGACAAACGGCATAAAAAGCCATTCACGTCGGGAAGCAGATTATATATTATGCTCCCAAGACAGAGATTTACTATTGAAGCAGACATGAAAACAGGAAACTATGGGATTACATAGAGACGGATCACAAAGGGCAGGGAGGCCATTGTTTGAAAGAATTCTAGGAGTACACCTAAAGGACAGATGGCAGCAGTGCCCATAGGCAGCAGGCATTTGTAATGGCTTTTTGTCTTTCTCATGGGTCATTTCAGTATTACAGAGAATGGTTGGTTCTGCAATACAGACTGTATGCATGCAATGCACAAATTTTATACCTTCACATTGTTAAGGGGGTGTTCCTAGATGCATGGGAGCCTGGCCCTTGCAAATTAATATACACCTTCCTCCTTGAGTCCACGTCACAGCCTCTAAGCTGGTACAGGGGCAAAGAGGCTCTCAGAAGGCCCACTAACTTTGGCCACCTAGTAAGTGTTGCACATCTAGTATAACCCCTGGGCGCCTTCTGAGAGGGAGTATGGGGGCTTGCATGGAACACTTGCTGCTCCTTACATTGGGGTACAGTTACACACTGCCCTACCCCCTCCAATCCATGTCGGGGTTTCATTGACTGCACTTCAAGGTGGCCACTCTGCCTGCGTTTAAAGAGAGACTAGCATTTTTCACCTCTGCACTCTAGTGCAGGTGCAAACTATGAGTTTGCATCTGCCCTGGGGAGATCCCATTTTTGGTGGGAACCGGACACATCGTTCCACTTTGCACTGGGATCACTCAATGAGAGAGCGACCTGGTACGGACCAGATCCGGATCGCCATTACTGTGAAATGTGCTATGATTCCACCTCTTTCTGCATGCAGGAATTCCACAAGATGGAAGTTTCTGCTTTGCAAAAAGGTAATGAAATGAAGGCTTTTGTGCGTTTAAGTTGTTTTAACTTGGGGAAAGTACTTTTCACCTTCAGGAAGTGCTGCTCCTACACCACCATTAATAATGAACGTGTCTTTAACATTCATACCCTTGAAAATACACTTTCTCAAGTGGCACTGCCTTGCGTGGCTTTGTAAAAAGAAATGTAATGGATCACAGCGGCCTGTGCAGCATTGCATTACATTTCATTCATAGAAGTGTTCTAAAGATGGAACATGGGCGTCCCCATGCATCCACCCATGGATTTCACGCAATCCCAGATTTACAAAGGTTTGTAAACCTGGGATTGTGTGAAATCGCTACGCCGCCCAGAGGATGGTGTAACAAGGAGAAACATATTTTTTCTCCTCATTATTTCCTCTTTCTATGTGTGCTGCAATTTGCAACACACATAGAAAGAGGAAAAAGGCCTTGAGAGATTGTTTTTGTGCAGGAAGATATCCCTTTCTGCACAAAAACAATTCTGGTAATGCAGGCACTCCTGCATCATGATGCAAGGTTGCCTGCATTGGCGATAAGCTGTCTGAAGTGCTCTACATCCACGTGCTTCAACACCCTCCGCCACCTCCGCAAGACCGTCAGATGGATCCCCCCCGAAACCAGAAAGGCTGTCACCCACACACTCATAACCAGCAGATTAGACTAAGGAAAAGCCCTCTATGCTCGAATCAACAAATCCCTACTCCGCAAACTCCAGACAATCGAGAACACCGCTGCCAGACTCATTGTCGACATCCCTTGACAAGACCACATCATCCAAAACCATTGGCTCCCTGTCGAGAAGAGAGTGACCTTCAAGCTGCTCACTCATGGCTACAAATCCCTCCACAACACTGGACCCTAATACCTCATCGAAAGAGTCTCCTTCTACGCACCCAAGAAAAGCCTACGCTCTGCCAACCTCCCCCTGGCCGAAATCCCTCACATCTGCAGAGCCAGAACAGGAGGAAGAGCCTACTCCTACATCGCAGCAAAGACCTCACTCACGCTCAGCATCAGAGGAGCCCCAACTCTGCAATCATTCATGAAGAGCCTCAAGACCTGGCTCTCTGGATGAGAAGGAGCTGCACGATAACTCCCCCTCCCCAGGCACCTTGAGACCCTCACGGGTGAGTAGCGCACTTCTCAAATCCCTGATTAATTGACTGATTGACGAGAGAGGAGAAGTGTGCCATATTTTGGTAGATATGGTGCATTTCTGCTCTTTCCCTTTTCTGCAACGCAACACAGCAAGTTGCCTTGCAACACTGCATTGCATGAATGGTTAGTAAATCTGGCCCTGCTTGTAGAAATAACCACTAGCTTGTAGGTCTGTCAATGTTCACCTAATTTAGCAGGTTGAACCTCTCTTGCATTTGTATACGTTGGCAGAATGTCCCTATCTTCATATCCCATTTCTCAATGTACAGTTTTGTCAGGAATGATTCTACCAATCAGGATAAGGAATTTGCCTCACAATTTTTTTTTGAGCACGGAAGTTGCACTCATGAGTCAAAAAAAGTCCTGAGAATATAGGTCATCTATTTGAAAGTTGAAGAGGTTTGTTCGTAAAAAGAGACAACTGTGACCTTGACAAGTATGTGTGGGGGTGTAAAAGGTCTACAACACTGAATCACCTTGTGACAAAACCAACAAAACCTCTTTGATTTTGGGCAAGGTCACACTGGTTCCAAGACAAGTTGAATAGGAACCTTCCCTCCAAGGTCATGGGGCAAAGGACAATGTGGAATCCATTGAAATGATTCCTATCTTACTTTGTTCATCTTCCATTTTTCACATGCAATATACTTTTTCTGTTACTCTTTCAAATACTTTCATGACTTAACATCCACCTTTATCTATCCTGACTCATTGTTTCTCTTCCGTGATTCACTCTATCTGATTGGTAATAATGTTCTTTATGTACGCCTAAACATTAGACTGATTTTGTTGTTAGAGAAGCTCTGGTGTTGATCTAGTCCTTTTTAGGTCCTCTAAAGAAAGTTGTGCATTGTTTTGCCAACTGGAATTGTATACATATTTGTAATGTTATAACCTTATGTCTAATGGTTGCCTTGTGGGAAAATGTGCAATACAGTGGGCCTAAATTGGTTATAGTGACAAGCCAATGAAGCCAATGATAAAAGCTAAAGGCCACGCTAATTCATGGGGAAGAGTTATGTCGGATGCCATATGTCTGTTCTATTTGGTATTAAAGGGTACAACAAAGGCAGTAGGCTTGTGACAAAGCCTGAGGGTAGAAGATCTGCACAATCAGAATCCTTGTTAGTCTCTCTTAGGAGGGGTGTACATTGTTTGCAAACTATAATGTTACACATAGTTATCATTTTAAGACTGAATACTTGATGGGTGCCTTATGTGCTCAGTACAGTGCAACTGAATTAGTTATTGTGATAAGTCAAAGATGAAAAATGTGTGCCTGCTTGGTACATTAGGATATATTATGTCTGATGCAAGAGTTCTGATTAGTTTACTACAAGCATTACGAGAAAGGCAGTAGACCGGACTTAATTCTGGAGAACACATACTAAAGGCAATAGGAGTTTTCAGGTGATTTTCTGATACCACTGTGTTAAAGACTAGAGATAGGTACTTTGTGGCATGGCAAACCCTGGGGGTAGAAGATTTGCACCGTGATGATCATTGCGAGACCCTCTTAGGTGGGCCTAAAATGTTTAGCGAGATACTTGTCTTGAAAGAAATTAGAAATAACCTACATATACATACGTAGAGGGGCTTTGAAGCAATCCTCTACTGCCATTGGTCTTTTTGAGTTCCATTCACGTACTGCTTCCTCCAGTGGCAGCATGCACCAGGGGAAAAGGGTGAGTCCACTTCAGCCATTGGCTCCATTGCCCTTGGAGTAACAATATTTTGGCAGAGCAGATCCACCGTAAAATTAGTGCACTTTAGTGTCAGATCTAGTGGGCTAGTTGTAGTTTTCTCTATTCTATCTTAAAGGGTCCTCTTTCAATTCTTTTCCTTTTTAAATTTGATCGTTTCTATTAGCATGGCCTACAGATCATCAAACAGTGCTTTAGTGCCTTTTGCTTATTTCTACCACAAAGCACTGCATCCCGTGCAGCTGTTACTTCTAAATAGGCTGATCTCCCAGAAATGGAATTGTGCAATGCGTGTCTGTGCTGCACCACTCCAACATGGCCAACACATTGATTCTAAATGCGACAGCCAAGTGGGAACTTTAACACAAGGATACACTAGGTACAATATGATTGGAATACAGCAGGCTGCTGCTGTTTTTAATTCAATGTTTATTTTAAGCATATTCTTGCCAAGTTTAGTCAGTGGCATGTTTTTTCTACTTTTATTCTGTTAATTTACTTTGTATAACATTTCAATGTGTGTGTACTTTGATGTGGGTGTCTACATGAGTGAATGCAAGAATGAGTCATGGGGTGGATCAATGGATGTGTGAGGGAAATGATGGATGACACAGTTCTTATATGATGACTTACTGAGTGTGTAAACTTAATAGTGGATATAGAGGCACTTTCAGTTCTAAACCAGACCTACCAGTGTTGCCAATACTTGTTTCATAAGGACAGAGTGGGTCTTATACCATATCCCTATTACTCCTATCCTTACCAGGCTCCATTATAATATATTTCCTATTTAGGATCATCAACATTGAATATTTGTGAATGCCACTTTATTATATTCAGTTCCAGTACAATAGTTCCTTCTTGTTGCTCAGTCTCATTTAACGGAGTCCCTAAAGGTGCCCCCGCATTTTACCATATACCTCAATTTTGAACTGCTATCCATTCTCTCCCCTTCCTTTCTCCCTTCAAATGCTCCTCACCTTCTTGGCTACTCCAGCTATTTTGATATGCCAAAGTGTTTGCAGTTTTCTCTTTGTTTTCAGCAATGTGATGTTGTATTGCCTTTTGGTAAATGTAGTACTCTGTACATACAACTAACAAACTACACAAAATGAACACAAAATGTATGGAGTGGAACATTCCTAGTCTTTATGTACTTTTGGGACACAGTTTATTGAAATATTCTTGAACAAAAGGAGACAGGAGTTGTATGAGAATATTTTGGGAGAAGAAGGCAGCAGGTGTTCATCGTCCATTAATAAATTGCTTATGGATATGCCAGGGCGGACATCCCAACAAGGGGATATGTTTTAGAATGCATTGAACACATTAGAAAAAATTGGAAAAATAAAGTCATTTTGACTTGGATGTGTGTTTTAAGCCTCAGACTAAGGTGGAAAGTTACAAGTGAATGCTGATGCCATGTAGAGTGCAGCATTTTTCAAAGAATGTGTCACATTGCCTTCACCTTAAAAAACACTTGGAGTTGATGTTGTCCCCTAAGGATATTCTCTTCAAAGCAATTCGAAATGTGATCCAAGTGACTCGCAAAAATGTATGAGTGTGAAATGCAATAACAACAGCCAAAAGAATTATTGCGTGAAAATAAAAAATAAAATAAAAATGGATGCGTTGTAGTTGAGGATTGGATTAATGATCTTACAAATTTGGCAACAATTTAAAGAATTAGTGTTACTGATTAAAAATAGGATACTTTTTTGTAAAACATTTCAGTTTTGTAAAATTTCATCCATTTCTAGGTTTGATTGGCCAAAATACTTGACTTAGTATTCAGTCCCTTTGTGTTTCAGAGGAAGATAAGATTTTGATGATATGGAGCCTTGCGTATGACTGTTAAGAAATGCATGTGTGTATTAACGTATTACCCAAGTAAGGATACATAATTCTGCTATTGGAAACTTAGTGATGGTTGAATTCCAAATAAAAAACACTATAAAAGGAAAGCCTTTATTCCGCTAGTTGCACTGTGTTCAGCTGGTCATTTCATTGGAGAATTCTTTTTTTTGGCAAAGGGGCAATTTACAAACAACAAAAACATAACATAGCAGCATTAGACGAAGTGCATTATTACAAATATTGAATATTAAAGTATAAAGGCAATATAGGTATATTTAATTTGTCGAAATCAAATCCAATGCTTTCCCTGGGTTGGAACAATGGAAAATGACGACTAGATACAGGGGTAGGAATCATTTTCTCTTGTTTTGTGAATATGCAAATATCTTAAAAGGATTATTCCTTTACTGACACATGGCTTCCTGGACCTTCCAAGTTGTAAACGGCAAATTTGGTTATTTTGCACTTCCAACGCTTTAAAAACGTTGGGGCCGAATTCTCAAAATGGCATGCAACACAGCACAGCAGGGCACTTTGCTGTGCTGCATTGTGTGACAGACACCAGGGTAGGAATGCACCATATTTAACATTATATGGCGAATTCCTACCCTCTCCTTGCGCTGGCTAACTAATTACATGCTGCCTAGCGCCAATGCAGGCACCCTAGTGCAAGGGTGCCTGCATTACAGGCAGGATTGTTTTTTATGCAGGAACACTTTCCTGCACAAAAACAAACCTTTGAGGCTTTTTCCTCAATCTATGTGTGCAGAACAATGCAGCACGTGTAGAAAGAGGACAAAAAAGCAGGGAAATTAACATATTTCTCCTCTTTACGCCTCCCCTGGGAAGGCGCACCATTTTGGCGCATTCCCAGGTATACTACTCGTAGTAAATTTTGGAATGAGCCAAAAATCATGGGTGGATGCATGTGAATACCCACTCTCCACCAATGGAATGCTTCCCTGGGGAAGAGTAGCACAAGATAGTGACTTGTGCTGCCTTGAGTTACTCCAGATTTACCAACCAACACAGAGCCACACAAGGTGGCCTTATATTACTTGGTAAATATAATTCTAGGTTTGCGTCGCCCTGAATCCCCTTGCGTGGCTCAAGGGCAATGGAAAATCTTTGAAAAATATGCCCCTTATTCCTGACCACTCACAGTCTATGAATTATTTTACTTTTTGAATCTCATGGCATTTGATTATAAACAAAGTTAACCTTTCTAATGTTATAAGTCTATTTGCGTGCATCAAAAATCTCCTACATGTCCATCGAATGCATTTATTAGCCCTTTCTCGTGATTCATGTGTTCCAAATTGCAATAATGTGAATTATTTTATACAGCACCTTGGTGAGAATTCTTTATGAATACAATGACAAAGGAAATGGGGGCTGGCTATAGACAAAGCAAGGACCATGACAATTCTAAGGAAATATACAATGAAAAACGATTGCAAGCAAACTTTACTGGGTACATGTGTGAGGTTAAGGCCACACAAGGAAGCCTATGAGGGACGCTAACATTTAGGAGAAGGAGATATAGCTTATAAAAGACAGATTGAGTTAACCAGTTTCTGAAACAAAGTCAACACAATGGCCTGAAGCCAGAAAAAGTGAGCTAATGAAAGGAGAAACTTAACAGTGCCTCTAAACCAGGTGTAAATGATTATATATGTAAGTTAGTCCAATAGAATATAGTAATTTACACCCATTGGTTTATTCACAAACCTCTCAGACATAAAATTCAGACTTCTCTTAAATCATCCATTCAAGTGTAAGGAAAGCTGGCATACGCCTGTTTACCTGACCTTAGGTGGGCACCTGACTAGAGTTAAGAACTTTCAGGAAATTCACAATTGGCAGGTGTTGAAAATGGCTCTTTCTGCAGGGTCACCCTCAATTGTTTTGCCTTTTTTGCTGAGTTCAATTTTGTTGACTTTACGACTCGGTGCACTTTACCACTGCTAACCAGGGCCAAAGTGCTTGTGTTCTCTCCCTAAACCATGGTAACAATGGATCATACCCAATTGGCATATCCAATTTACCAATAAGTTCCTAGTAAACTGCACTACATGTGCCCAGGGCCTGTAAACTAAATGCTACAAGAGGGTCTGTGCCATCCGCTTGAGTAGCCCTCTAACCATGTCTCAGGCCTGCCATTTCATAGCCATTGTGTGCAGTTTAAACTGCCATTTTGACCTGGCAAAATAAACCTTTTGCCCGGCCCAAACCTTCCTTTTTAATACATATGTCATCTCAAGGGTAGGCCCTGGACAGCCCAGCGGGCAGGATGCAATATTTTTAAAAAGCAGGACATGGACTTTCAAGTTTTATATGTCCTGCTAGTGAAAAACTCTTAAATTCATTTTTCACCAATGCAAATCCTAAAGCTCCCATAGCCTAACATTGGGATTACCTTATTACATTATATACATGTAATTTCCAAATTCAAGTTTGGTGTCTCTGAATCCTCATTTAAAATCCTAACTTATGGGGAAGTTGGATTTTAAATTGCAATTCCGAAAATGACACTTTTAGAATGTTAAGTTCACATACGGAAAGTGATCCAGTTGTGGAATCAGGGGGAGGGATCGATACAAAATGCACAATACACAAAAAAAACAACCTAAACCACAAATCCTTTAAAAAGCCACGTAATTACTTCAAGCCTGAACCTTGAGCAACAAATGATACATTCATTCAAAAATTATTTTACTGTTATATAACATCTGTACATAGAACAAATATGTATTAAATACATTTATTCATAGACACAACAAAGTTGACAAGTTTTAGACTGAAACATCATGAAAAAATATAGGTAGAAGACATCACTGGAAATTATGTAAGGACATATAGCACATGCATTAACTAAGTAATACTAGCATGTTATCACAAAATACTTTAACATTACAAAATGATCACAATGCATTCACAAACGTATTTAACATGACCTAGAGAGATAATGACATTTAACATTAATCCACAAAACTGACATTGACGTCATGGACAAATGTCCATATAACAAAAAATAAGTGTCCCGGATAGATTGCATCATTGTAGGGGTTTTAGATGTGTCCTCCTTATCCTTGTTAAAATCCAAACATGGCCCTATGGGGTTGGGACACAAGGCTACACCCCTATCCGTGACTGTAAATAGTTCCAATTTTTGTAAATTCAGTCAACCATTTTCTGGCCCCTATTGCCCTTTTTCTGGGTGTGCCCTCAACCTCTCTGAATTATGCAGATGCGTTTTGGCCTTATGTAGACCTAACAACTATTTATGAAGGTCTTCCTCTGGGCTCACAAAGTTTCAAAACGGACACAATCTTGCGGTAGTTCAGAGGATGTATGGCAAGGGGTGATTACTGATGTGTGGCAACAGTTTGTTCTGCCCCCAGTTTAGTATGGCAGACCTGCGTTCCTTCTGTGTTGTGGTGCAGGAAAATATATCCGCCGTTGACCGCAGGCAGCTTCTCATATAAGCGGCAAGCAGCTCAATCATATGCTTGTCTGTATGCAGGAAATGTAGGCACCATCAAGTTCAGGCAGCCTCTCTGATTGTTGGCCGGGTCACTAGGTATTAAGGCAGTGCTGGTAGCAATCTCCTCAGTCTACGAACCCTCATGCACATGGGGTATGTGATACGGCAGAAATATTTTCCTGCACAATAACATATAAGGAGCACAAGTCTACCATGCTAAACTGGAGGCAGAACAAACTATTACCACACATCAGTAATAACCCCATTTAGGGTGGATCTTTGTATCAGCTGGAGCACCAGCAGTTGAGCAACTGGAGCAGGACCCACAGTGACAGTTAAGAGTATATTCTTAATATTTATGTGGGTTTGTGCAGGGGAGAGTGTGTAGGATCATTTGGGAGAGCGTACATGTGGGAGCAAGACTGTGTGCATGTGTGTGAAAATGAGTAAGAGTATGTGAGAGTGAGCAAGTGTGACTGAGTCAATGAGTGTGAGAGTGAGTGGGATTGAGTGTGAGAGAGTGAGAATGAAACGGAGTGAATGGGAGAGATTGTGAATAAGTGACTGAGTGTGACTCTGGGAGTGAGCCTGATACAGTCAGAGAGTGTGTGAGCATGCAAGTGAGACAGTGTGTGAGCATGTGAATGACACAGTGAGTGAAACAGTATACAAGTGATTTAATGAGTGAGTGCATAAGAATGAGAGTGCTACAGTGAGTGAGACAGTATGCAAGTGAGTAAATGAGTGCTTGAGCAGTGTGTGAGACAGTGTGTAACCATGTGAGTGGCACAGTGAGTGACAGTGTGTTACCATATGGGTGAGACAATGAGACAGTGAGTGAGAGAGTGTGTGGGACTGTGAGCATGTGAGTGAGACGGTATGTAAGGATGTGAGACAGTGTCTGAGTAAGTGAGTTCAACAGTGTGTGAGCATGTGGGATAATGAGTGGGCATGTGAGTAAGATAGTATGTGAGGAAAGGAGTGAGGTTGTGTATGTCTATGTGAGTGAGGCAGTGAGTGAGACAGTGAGCCAATGAGTGAGACAGTGTGTGAGCGCATGATAGTAATTAGTGAGTGTGTGTATTTTATGTTGGTGCATGTGCTACTGGACCTGGCATACTGGGAGCAATTCTTGATTTACAGAGGAACACATGGCAACCTGCCGGTGCTGGCATACTGGAAGTAATTCTTGGCATAAGGCAGGACACCCATGGGAAAAGTCAGCCAAGGAATGATGCAGTTAATAGTTAATTCTTGGTATAAGGGGCACTAATGGCAAAATGAAGGTTCTGGCATATTGGAGGTAATCCTTGGCATAATTTGTGATATCCGGGTTACCCATGGAATGTAGGTCACTCATCCTATATGGATGACATCAATAGCAACATTCTTGCCTTGGCAAATTGCAAATAATTCTTGGCAAATGAGGGCAAGGAATACATATGGTGGGGGGGCATCTATGACAAAGATTCTGGCCCTGGCACACTGGGGACAATTTTTTACTTTTTATGGTACTCATAGCTTTTTTTTAAAGAATGGGGTCAACTCCTTCAGAACGCTAAGCTTCATTTATGCACCACGAGCTTACTTGGAGGTTTCATACCTTCCAAACAAACTAGCACTGACAATGGCACTCGTTTGACATTTTATGTTCAAGGAATGTTGCAGACTTGTGCAAAAAGACAGAAGAGGTGGCTGGTGAGCAGTAGTAGTAGAGGTTTTTTTTCCACATTCACCCTCATTATGAGTAGCCTTTTAATCCCAAAGGGACTGGTAACAAACATCATTAGACCTATCAGGATTACTAGTCCTGCAGGAAAACAACAGAGCTGGAGGGCTTCACTGGGACACTTAGTCTGCTGAAAGAAAGTGAAATATCCAAGTGACTTATTGGAGGAAACTGAGGCATGACTGTAGGAATGATTGTGCTGTAACAGATTCCACCAGTAATTCCCCATTTCTCAGGGACCAAACTATGATCCCACAGTATTCTGCACGCAAATACCAATGCCCAGGACAGCAGTAACTTCGGTGGGGGAAATCAGGGGCTTAACATAGGCCCCTGAAACTTAGGGGGGATGGGCAACCCTTCAGGACCTCCCATTCAGCCCAAAGCCTATAAATACTTGTGATATAATGGAGATTTGGGGACACCTTATTACATTCTGTAGGGGGAGAATCATTTTGCATTACACCACTAGGCGAAATGGTAGGATGCTTCCCAACCCACTCATAAAGGGCCCCATACTATGATTTGTGCACTGTCTTTGCAAATGATATGCATGTGCTGTGTGCATTGGCGGAGTTTGGTAAATAACTTTTCAGTGTAGGAAATTAAAAACAGTATCAGGAGGCGAGGGCGTGTGAGCAGCTCATCGTGTAGTGGGAGGGGGCAGCACACAGTTCAAGGTGGGCCGGCACTACAGGGTCATGGGACAGAACATATCCTACCCTCCTTCAGGACAGAGATTTGAAAGTGCAGTACAACACACCTACAGCAACACTCTAAGGGGCATATTTACAAGAAACTGGCAGAGATTGGTGTTATGCCAAAATTGGTCACGCCGCGCTCTGACAGTTTCAAAATGCAGGAATGTGCTGCATTCACAAGAATATGGTGCACCCCTGCGTTACCCCTAGCGCTGCTGCTAAAAAAGCTCCCTACCATCAGCACAGGCAACCTTTCTGGGGGTGTTAACTCTTTGTAAATATGTCCCTCTGTTTTCTCTGCTCAAATGACTACCTTCCTGAAACCCTTTAAGCGTTGGACTAGCCATGTACTATCCAAACCATTTAGAAAGCAACCTAACATACCGCCTTCCACATACGTTTCATCTAGAAAGTTTCACAGGGCTCCCCTTCATTCTGTTAATAAAGTGGTTAGAGACAGTGCTTAAATTAGTTCTAAATGACTTGGGAACATTCAGTTCACCCCTTTTGCTCCCGCATAAATATTTTATCAGGAATCTTTACAGAGCTCGCATAAAATAAAGTTGCTCAGAGGGATATTAGGGAAAGATTTATTATGGTTGACATTTAAGTTGGAAATATGGTACCAACACAAATATATCTTTCCAAGTCAACAAAAATGCCAGGAGTTATTTGCACTTTGAGTGATATTCTAATCTTGCCCACATGTGTGATTTATATTTATTTCAGAGCATAAATACTTGATCAAGGAGGTTGAAAGCTGTGCCAGATTCTCCGGCCTCAATTACAAATGTCTTGATGTAACAGGTGCAATTTATCACACCCATTCAATATCAATACTCTGAGGTTTGGAATTTAATGGTTGAGATAAATAGTACATATTACTAGTTGTTCCCATTGCAATGGGGGATGATGTGTAGATGTTTGTGCTTATCGTATCAAAAGTAAAATGTCACAGTTTTTAACAGGGCCTTTTCTCTCAGTAAATATTGGCAATTTGCCAACAACACGCGACTATACTAGAACGGCTCAGAAACCAGTGGGAGGGCTGGGTGGGCCCAGTGGAGGAGGAGGATTGGAGGGACACGCTGATGGTGCCTAAGACGGTGACTGCATCAGCCAGGTTCCACCTGATCCAACTATACTATTTGCATGCAACTTATTTAATGCCTGCTCACCTCAACAAGGCCGGCCTATACCCAACTGCTTCTTGTACACGCAGTGGCCAGGACCAGGCAGACTTCTTCCACATGGTTTGGACATGTCCCCTCTTGGTGCAATTCTGGGGGTGTATAGAACAGGAACTTACTGAGGTCTTGGGTTGGGAGGTCCCACATGAACCATTACACATGCTCCTGGGGATCAAGGACGGGCTGGATGGGTCCAGGAATGATAAGCTGTTTTTTAATATGGCGATGGTCATAGCTAAGCGAGACATAGCCGCCAACTGGAAACATCCTGCTCCGCCTAGCATCAAGAAGTGGCGCGGGTGGGTTGACTGGTGTGCCACACAAGATAAGCCACTATATGAAGCACGGGGCTGCCCAAAGAAGTACCGTAAGGTCTGGGGCAAATGGTTGGGTCAGATAGCTTGAAAATGTTTTGCTTGATCGATTGTGTGTACCATTTGGGACTTCTCGGGGTCATGATATATCAAATGTGGGATTTCATGAACACTGAGCTGTACTGTACTGCTGATCTTTTTACTTTGTTTAAAATCAATAAAATTGTTTATCGAAACAAAAATATTGGCAATTTGAGCTTCCAATATATTCCTGGGGTAAACTACGAGGGGGTTGGGAAACGGAAACACACTGCATAATTGCAATTTAGCAAGGCAGTCCTTTTGGAGAGCAATATATATTCAAGACGCTGTTTGGTATGGAGAATTCCATCAAAGTGAATACCATGTTTTGAGTGTACAGGTAAATGGTGGGCTATTTAACTGGTGCTGTGACATTTTGCTATTCTGAGTTTTAGCTATGTAAATGAGGTATGGCATGCAGATTTTGTACTTATTGCATTGAAAGCAACTTGTTTGCTTTTTCCCTCATACATTTCACCCGGATTTACCTTGCAAAATCTGTCCGGGAGAAACAGCGGGTGTCATAGTTATTGCACAGCTCAGAACTCCAGTCCCTTTGCATGCCCCGTCATCATAGTCAGGGCCATAAATACACTAGGTGAAAGGTTGAGCAACATTATATGGCAGTGAACCTCTGAGGCTAATTTTACAATCTGTTGTGCTGCATGTGAGGCAGCATTAAATTCCTATTTCAGATGCAAGATAATAATTGGGGGGGAAGATTTACTTTTTTAGGGGCTTCAAGGAATTATTATTTTTATATTTCAATCAGAAGGTACTACATTCCTTAACCTTTCGGGGGGATCCAACTAGTCGGGCTTGCAAATTTTATGGACATCAACACACCAAAATGTCAGGGGTAGTGTCAGAACCATCACACCTCTTGTGACACCCAATGTATTTAAAGAGTTAACTCGTTCAACCACCTTTAGACTCTCAATAGCCAAATAGCTGCAGAGGGGCTAGGAGAAGGACATTGGGTGGACACTTTGGAGAGAAAGAGGGCACGTGCTCCTGGTTACGTTCTCTTCATGTCGCTGTGTTCAAGCTCCCTGAGACCACTTGCAGCAAGGCAGTGCCAGGAGTAACAAGGGTGAGCTATTGGTAAAACCTGCTACCTCTGGCTTCCCCCAAATGATACCAATTGAAACCTCTAGGATCAATACCACTACCTCCCATTGTGACTAAACAGCTTATTTGATCAGTAAGATGTGAAACTGGAGTGACAGATCAATGTACAGATGTATGGAGTTCATTTCCTGGAGTCTGGTACTCCAATACACTGCCCTCTCTGGGTAAACAGTGATTTTGGGTGGTTGGTGATCACTTTCCAGCTCTTGACTTACTCTCGGACTACAGCTTTTCACAGATCTGCACTTTCGTTTTCCCTAACCTCTGGTATCATTTTGTGTTGGTGCCACCCTAGCATCTTCTGGATCCTGCCTGCTCTTCCATATTCTCCTACCCCTGCTGATAACTTACAAGAGCTACTGCTTTCCACGTCACACCAGTTCCACTCCATTCTGTTGTCAATGGTCATGCACATAGCCCTCTTCCCCCATAAATGTGGTATTGCATGTACATGTGGGAGGGAATGGGGAGGTTACTAGAAAGAAGAGTAAAAAACTTCTTATAGAAGAAATAATGTAACTGTATTTAAGTGTCAATGTGCTAGTCTTTTTCCCTTCCTATTAAAGAGACACATTCTGTAATGAACATCATGGCCAGCATGCAGTGTTACCTTCTCTATCCTCCTTTTCATTTATTTGCTCCCCTGTGACATGGATCCAAAAAAGAAAAACACTTTTGCTGGAAATGTTGTCTTTTAATGACATTTTTCGATTTCTAAGTGAAGTTTCGGGGTGGAGAGAAATAAAACATTAAAAATATGAAAAATAACTAACTAAAGCAAGACAGAGTGGTTGCAAGGTGGCCAGATTGATTTATTCACACCTAAACACATTAGCGCCACTTTACAGTGTTTACCAGTGGAGCACTACTTTTATTTTCTCGTCTCCCTTTGAACAACATTGCTTTCCCTGGGTGTGAAAGTGCACTATTCCTGGACGTACTGAGATACCTGCTTGATTGGTGAATTGTAAAACAAAATGTGTACCACTGCTCTGTGTTCAGTGATGTGGTCTTTTTAAACCATACTGCTTATGTTTTGCAAGGATATAAGCAATGGACATTGAAACAGGTCCCTTTTGGGCCCTGTAGTCATGGCCTTAACTTTTCAGACAAAAGCACTTACTAATTTCTAAATAATGAGTTTAAAAAGAAAAGGATGTCGTTATTCTTTTTTTAGGCAGCATATTGCTCTTGTCTAGTGCATATTTGAATTGAGTTACATCAAGGTGTTTATAGTGGGTCAGTGAAGTGCAAGTTTCTCTCAGTGTGGCAGTATGGTGTTCAGTGGGGGAGAGGATGTGGCACTATGGTCAGGGCTGCTGAATTTGGAACTGGGGAACCAGGTACAGCCTTCATGACTAGTCCACCATACCACTCCCCCTGAGGGAGCACATTCCCATGCTAGACCTTAGAAGGCCCGCAAGATCTTAAAAGCCCTGGTGTCTTAGCACCAGCAGGTGGACTATAAAAGTGGCAAGTGTGGGTTAACCTTGAAGGCCTGTCCACCACAATTCATTCTGAAGTTCACCTCCAGTCTTTCAGGCAGGACTATGAAGCAGCACACCATAGAGTGACAGTGACTCTGTCACTGAGGTCACAGGACCCTTGAGCAGGGTGGCTCTAGGGCAGTGTGACTGCACCAGGCGCTGACCAGCTGCGGTTTGTGCAGGTAACAGCGGTGGGGCAGAGGGGCCAGGTAAGGGGGGATTTCGAGGGACGAGACAGAGGGAAAATTAAATAATTCATTAATTTTCCCTCTGCATCGTCCCTCGAAATACCCCTTTACCCGGCCCCTCTGCCCCACCGCTGTTACCTGCACAAACCGCAGCTGGTCAGCGCCTGGTGCAGTCACACTGCCCTAGAGCCACCCTGCTCAAGGGTCCTGTGACCTCAGTGACAGAGTCACTGTCACTCTATGGTGTGCTGCTTCATAGTCCTGCCTGAAAGACTGGAGGTGAACTTTACCCGGCCTCACTGCCCCACCGCTGTTACCTGCATGGACTGCGGCTGGCGCTAACTTCAGGTGGGGGCGTTGAGTTTTCAAGTATAAAATGGTTTAAAAAGCACTTGCTGCCTCCTTCCTGGCCTCCAACAATTTTCGGCAACAATAAAAATGTCATGATAACTCCAGTGATTAATGTTATTAGTAGAGAGACATGGTGTTTTGTCTAGTGTATGTTTTGACTCATGGAAAGGAAGTGAAGAGGGTTAATGTGCCTGCTGCTAAGAACATGCAACATGCAGATCACAAAGTGCACATAATGTACATAGGTCAGTGGCAGGGGCGTAGCTAGAGCTTCTGGCGCCCGGGGCTAGCCCTCAGATTGGCGCCCATGATAGGTACGGGGGGGGGAGAAAGGACGGTGAGCAGCGGGGGTGGATTGGCAGGGTTTCAGACACTCCAGGGTGCTATCTAGTCTTTTCTCTCTGTTCAGTCCAGGAATTCCAGCTAACTGGGTGATTCCTTACAGTTTTCCTGCAAACAATCTGATCTTGGAAGGGTCCTCCTATTTGATGGAGTTGCCCAATCCATGGGTTCGAGGGTGGTGTTCGGTTCAGACAAGAAAGTGCCACAGGCCCTTTTTAAAGAGGTAGGTTTTTAAAGTGTTTACTGAACTGAAAGAAGATGAACTCATAAACAAAGTCCAGCTAATTTCACAGGAGGACAATATCTATCAGAGCTTTAATCAATGCTTAAAATACCTGGAGTTATTTTAGTAGGAGCAGGCAGCATTTCTGGATAACAGATTTCTCATGGGTAGTGTGTGCCCATTTCTTATAAGTAGCAAGTGCCTCTACAATGAAAGGCTGCATGTATGGGACACAAAACCTGGAACTGGTTGTTTTACTGCTTCAGAATATAAAGGCAGGGCATCAGTGCCCGGGTGACGTGGTTGTGTTTTTTTTATTTAGGAATAGTCTACATGCCAAGTTCTGGATCATTAGCAGTTCCACATTTGTGCTTCTTCTAGGTCCTTAACTGCATTTAACCTATTTGATATTGCGAGTAAAAAGGCCAGAATTGTTGGAATAAGAACCCATAAGCATTCTGCAAGCCTTCTTTTTTCATTTGCTGCACAATACACAAGGTGAACAGGAGGATTAGTGCAGACTCAAAACTGGGGGAACCGAAAAGCAAGGTAACAGTTACTGCTCCTTGGCAACACAACTAACTCTGAACAGCATAGCAATTATTTAAAGTGCCTAAACTATTCACCTGAAGATAGCACTGTGCGATTATTTCGTGAACATAAAGTTCATAAGTAGAAAAAACTTCTCTGAAGCAGCAGTACCTACTGCATGACATGTTTTATACATTCAGAAAATTGCAATTTCTGGCAGCTGTCCTTCAAAGCACTGGAAACACATTTATTAACCCGCGTGAGACAAGTCATCTCCACTTGGAGCATCTGTCACTGGGCCGGTGACAATGGCGAGGTGACAGAGACTAGAGAGGCGAGCCATCTTGTACAAGTAACGTCAGGCCTGACTAGCAGGCATTAAATTACCAAACAAGCACACCAGAGGGCTTGTTGCTTTTCAGTAGCAGGCTTGTGGCCTCTTGAAAAGCAACAAATCAATAAGATTTCGGCCTGTCAGGAGATTAATAAATAGGTCTTTCACACTCCTATCCTTGCACCACCTAAATCTGCGAGCCCAGAAAAGCTCTGCCTAGTATTGGGCGTATTCTTACTCGCACACGAAACACATCATACTATAATAAAACACCAATACACACAAGCAGAGCAGGCCCTACCATAAATCAAGCTGCCTCCGTCAGCACCCCTAAGCAACAAGTGGCACCTGCAAACATGACCCGTTCTTTGTTGGGTTGGGAGAGGGAGGGGTTCCAGTAGGAGAAAACTGATGTAAATTAGGCAAAATAGCACTTAATTTTGATTGTGGCACCAATAGTATTCACGTGAATGCTTTACATACCGACGGTCCACGAGTAAGTTAGAAGACTCGCTGCCCTGAAGCCGAAACAGGGGTGGAATTCTTGTACATGACCAAGACCACAGTGGTAGCGGGCCGGTGGCTGCCAATGGGCCCATGATAGTGTAGCAGCTTTTGCTAGACCTGAGGTTGTAACTAACAATATTTCACAAGCCTGGACTTGCAGAACCAAACACAGGAGACATATAGCTAGCTCGAGCACATTACCTTGTCTCACCTTTGCAATGTCATTTACCTCGACAATTTCCACGTCTTCGTCTTTGTTTGCCATCACAGGCCGCAACATTACCTCATGTAAAGGTTAATTGAATATAGTTTTATTTAATTGATATTATATTTTTTAGATTTGGTTATGGTTAATATTAAGGTCTTCCCAAGGAATTGGGTTAGGGTAATGGCTGCTTATTTTTAAAAAAAAATGTCATTGGATTAAATTAATATAATTAAATATTTAAATTGACTAGGATTAGACCCACCATTAGCCTTATGGTAAGTGTTCATTTCTTTAATTTAATTAGGACAATTAGGTATGCAACATTGGTTAAGTTCAACATACTTAGCTCTAGATGTAACATTTTAGGATACTTACATGTACTTAATATGAATATGATAGAATGCTTAATATTGATCATGGTTAGAGTGAAGGTTAATGACCCGTGGATGTAAATATTATAATGAGGATATATATATATATATATATATATATTTTTTTTTTTTAATAGAGTTTTATATAGCTCAAACTTGACCCGAATCAGGTATCAGAGCGCTTTACATAGCTATCAGTTGCATTACATAAGGACACATTCATTTTTGTCAGCCACAAGGAGATTAAGTGATTTGCCCAGAATCACAGGATGTTCAGCATCATTGCCGAGACCCGAATCCAGTTCCTCAGAATCAAGGTCGACCGGCCTAGCAGTTAGGCCAACTCCTCTACCGACTTACGCACACCTTTGAGTAGAGTAAGCATATACACTCGTGTGGAGGAAGGCTTCAGAACTTTCAACTTCTACCATGACAGAAATCACAAGTAATATTTACAAAAGCATTAAAAGTCGATTTAGTTAGTTGTGTGCCTTGTGTAAGAAAGCTTAACTGTGCACTCACCCAGTATGCTTTCAAACGCTCATCAACATCAAGGTTGTCACAGTATGTGACCTTTTTCCACCAAAATACCAAGCCTTGAAAAGGTTAAAAAACACATTTATCCCACATCAACTACGTGCAAAGAAAAAGTAACGTATGCTGTACGACTCCAACACTTAACAGCAGCTAAGTGGCCCCATTTCAAGTGAGACGCCTTAAGCAAGTACAGGCTGTTAAATCAATAATAAGTAGGATTCTGGGGTTTGTCTTAACTTCGGACTTTTGAACGCAAAACTCCAGAAAAGAGCTGGTGGTTAAACGACTAGGAGTGGAAGGAGTGAAACACTGCCTGTGATAAATAAGTAGGCAGGATTTTGTCTTTGTCTTGACATTGATGTGGGAAAATCTGAAGTTGTATGGAAATTTGCACTGAAAGAGCTTTGGGTAGGTTTTACAGCGGATAAAGCAGTAACAAATCAAGGACCATGTGCTTAGCGTGTATGTAAAACTCTGAGAAAATGACCGGAGGAAAAAAAAGAACAAACGGAAAATCGTTTACAATCCATTATTTTAACTCATAAGTAAAGGACGGGGTCATAGTGTTTCAGTAATAATATTGTTCCATATTGATTGAGAAGTGAGCGGCTCGTGAGGCATGAATGATGAGGCAGTGGCTGACGAGATATTTTACTACAATCTTATCTAATAACATATTTCAGCGCCTCGTCAGGTATAGTAAGCGCTATATATCGTAAATACTCACGGCCCGGTCGGGGATTTCAAAGCGGACTCAGACTGCTGCTGTTCTTAATTAGCTGGACTGTCTGCTGGAAATCGGCCTTCACTGCAGAGACTCCAATAAAGACATCGCGTGGTGGTGGTGCTCGTTACTAGTTTATTTTACCGTACAGCGCGGGGGCTGGCCGAAAAAAATGCCCAGGGCCGTCATTGGTAGCGCTTTCGCGCGCTACAAGATTGACGGCCCTGGGATCCACATCGAGCGCTGCACCACCACTAAGCTAGGTGGTGCAGCATTTGCAAGCATGTGCGCTTGCACTTACCTACACGTGTGCAGTGCTGCTCAGTTACAGCCGCACGTGTGGGTGTGGGGGGGGGGGGGTGGTGGGTGACCGGCGTGTACATCACTGTCAGTGTCCCGACTCCCTAAACAAAATCCTGGACTGACCACGGGCCACCAGTGCCGCCCGCAAATTAGCGCCGCCTGGGGCGGACCGCCCCCACCGCCCCCCCCTAGCTACGCCAGTGGTCAGTGGGTTACTGCTTTTGCCAGAGAGACCCTATTATTACTTGCAGTTAATAAGTTAAAATCCTAACATAGAACAATGAGCTATTAACTGTCATGTAAGAGCTGCATGCAAACTACAAGGTATAAATTAGAGCCCTATGGTTTTATCCCCAGTCTTTGATTATCCTAATGTTGCAAAAAAAAGGGTTAATTTGGGTAGAAATCAATTCTGATTATTAAAGAGAACCATGGCATTACGTTTTAAATTCTGAGTTCGTGTTTCTCCAGACCAATCACTATTAAATGATGCTGCCTACTAGTATGGTTGTCATGTGACTCCTACACCTTGTAGTCCTTTGTCTTATTTAGCATTTTCTATACAGTGATTTCCACACGTATGATTGTCTCTGTGTAATATGTGTGATGTAAAGTGCTCTGACACCCTACACTGGTATTAGTGGTGCTGTCCATTTTCTGATACTTTATTATTTAAAATTTTTTACACATGCTAACAGTCGCTGCAAAGATTTTTCCTTATTAGTACCTGTGGAACATACAAGTGCAGCAGTGAGAAAGGTGACCAGTCAACCTTTGCAAAGGGCCCTCCACTTCCCTGCAGCTCAAGTCACATTTTTTTGTAACTTTTGATCCGTTTGAGCTATAAACAGTTTATTAGTTAAATCGTCAGTTTATGCAGCAGATGATGTATTATGTGTCAAATATGGCAGAGCTATAATTATTTGGAAAACATTTGCAAACTAGGATATTTTGCCATTCATGTTTGAACTGCTCTTGTGGGAAAAGGGAGGAGACGTGCTGATGACAAAAACTCCATGGCTCGGAAACAAATGGCTTGCAATTCCATTTTTAAGGATATTTGGGACATTCTGTGATTAGAAATGTATCATACTTTGTGAATGTATTTTAACGTCAATATCAATTGGTTAAATTAAATAACGTAATAAGCTGTAACCGGTGAGCCAAATGGGAAACAAATGCTAAAAATTGGGATATTTTGCTCTTTGTGTCACACCTCTGACTCGGCCCACTGACCCAATCCACAGGTTATGTCCGCCCTCTGATTCTCCGCACACAGTTCCCCTACTTATTTTCCCCCAGTTCGACCACTGACTCCGGGGCATATTTATCAAAGGGTTGCGCCGTGCAACAGGGCCCAATAGCAACACAACATTTGAGTGCAAATTATCAAGCCGTGCAAGGCCACCTTGTGTTGCCCTTAGTGGCTCAAAAAATCTGGAGTAAAGCAACGTACCGCAAGGAGTGGTATCGCTCCAGTGATGCGCCCACCACGTGTGACTCTTAAGGGTTCACAACGCGCAAATTGTAGTTCGTAAATGTAATTCTATATCACAACACATTCCAAACTGATACGTCGCATTTACAAAGTCAGCAGCGCTCGAGTCACAACCTCTGCTAGTTGCGGTCCTCCAAACTAATATCTGTCATAGGAATTTTATTAAAGTTGTTTAACTTTTTAGGTTTCTAAATGCTGTATTTTGGCACTAAAACGATCAAATACTCCTCTTTGTTTTCATTCAGGAGAGGGAATTTACAGGGCACTTACGACATACAGCCTCTATATTCGAGACACTAGGAATGTGATTAATTTTCTAGCAATTCTTTGCAAACTTACCTCTCATTCAATTCTTTTGCTCCGGGATCCGGTCGGTTAATGGCTTTGTTAATTTTAATAGAGTGTTAATTCTGGCTTCTCCAACCAGTAACTCTCCAGCTACCTGTAAGTAGCGCTCCTGTGTGCAGCCGAGCAGGGGCGGCCCATGCAGGTAAGAGCGGTGTGGTCGGGGGGGGCAATTCGACAGACGACCACAAGGATTTTTTTATAAATAATCAATTTTCCCTTGTCGTCGAAATCCTCCCTGCCCACCCCCCCACCCGGCCCCACTGTTCTTACCTTCACAGGCCGCTGTTGCAGCCCAGCTTACTAAATTAGAAGCTTTTGCATGGTTAAATTCACATTTGTATCCCAAAACTCAAAAGTGTGTATTGGAGATGAAAAGCTGTGTGTTTGCTGGACTCATAAGCTGATGTTTGAAGAAAAATGGCTAGATTTCAAAAAATGTATGTATTTACAGGTATTATTTGAGTGATACATCATGAGGCGCTGAGGAAACTTATTACTAATATTATTACCTTTGTGCCAGGGGCATTGCGCCTAGGTCTGTCTTGTATTAATCATATAGAGATGGCATTTCAAATTGATAAAGCTTTCTTCACATTATGGTCTGCAACCCTGCTGATGCACTGAGGTGATCACTTCTGGTGATTTTACCTGGAGTGGCCACTAATGTACTTTTGTCTGGTGTGGTCACTATTAGCACGCTAATAATATTAGTAGCTTGGTAAGATTTTCATTAAACATAAGTAGCTCTTATTACAGAAAGGTTCGGAGACCCCTGTACTAAACATACAAAAATAAAATACATACACCAGCAAACAAATATATAAATAAATAAATACATTAATAATATTTTTTGGGTGCTTTGGATAACATTCATGTATTGTCAACACAACTACAAAACTTTTATGTTATTCAGTCTTCACCTATGGGACCTGCAGCACAACTGAAACCAACCCAACCACTGCAGCACAGCAGCAAAACAATGATGCAAATTGGCCCTCATTCCTAGTTGGCATGTAAATTGGGTGGTAATACCGGTGTAGGAAGGTGGAATCTGACTATATGGTTGCCCCCAACTTTTTGCCTGGTATTTGAATGGTTTTTGACTAGTCTGGCTGGGATCCTGCTATCCAGGACCCCAGCCTATCTGCTTCCTCCCTAAAACTAATGTGAGTACCCTAGGTACCTTCCAATTGGATACTGAGGACACCCTATCAGCCCCTTGTAGATGGTACCCTAGGTACCCAGGGCATGGGTCCCTCAGAGGCCTACCAGGGGCTGCAGCACTTATTGTGCCACCCCTGGGACAGCAATACCAAATGACACCACCAGACCACTACTGTAGTCTGGGTAAGGTGGTGCTTGCACTCCTTACAGGGATATAGGTATCCTGTATCCCACTTAATACAACACATATATCCTCATAGGTCACCCCTAAAGCAGGCCTTGCTAATCCTACAAGGCAGGGTGCTGAGATATGTGTGAGGGAGGACCCCTACCCGAGTAGGGCCCCTCTGCAACCTTCGTAAAATCATTGCTGGGTTATTTGTAGTGTAGCCATACCATATACTCTTAACCGCATTATAAGTATATCGCGATAGTGTGATAACTTGAGAATGGCTACACAGAACCATATCGTGTTTGGTGTCAAACATGTAGGAATCATACCCCCAATCCAGCCATGGGACTGAGGGCATGATTCCCCCCTGCTAGAGGGGCGATATGGGAAAGCAGCAGAATTTAGACACCAATTTAAAAGTGCACACCTAGTACAAATTGGATGCTACCCGCCACCCACACGATTCTGGCTGCCTGTTGCTGGGTAGAACTCCAGCCACAGCAGCTGGACAATAGGGATCCTGTTGCAGGGAGGTGTTCCCACCTCCCCAGACAGACTATGTGGATTGGAACTGGGTGAGTGCACCATAGGATGCCTTTCAGAGTTGCACGTAGGCTTCCCCAGTGCCTACATTCTGCATACACCACCTGGAACCGGTTCAGGGGCATCCTGTCCCCTGCCCTGGTGGGAAACACACAAAGGGGAGAGGGTGTAGCCACCCTTTTCCCGCCTGACCTCTCATTGGTGGGCTCTGATCTGGACACTCCCCTAATCATTGGATAAAGGTGACTACTGGGTCCCCAGAGCCGCAGATTATTCTTGAACTTCACAGACTTGAACTTCGACTTGCTGTCGCACAGCTACCTGAAGAAATCTCCCTTGGGGTAAAGGAGTTACCCCCCTGCTTGGCAGGCACCTGAAACACTGCAAGTGACCCAGTTGGAACCTCGCTGCTCCTACGGACATCGACGACTCTTTCCTACCTTGAGGTGGGTTTCCAAGCATCCCAGAGGCCAGTGAGTGTGCACAGCAAAGCTCAGCACCATGGACCCAGTGGGTGCCGAGATCCCCAATACCCCAGGACACCGGCCACCTCTTGCACAGCACCTGACCCCGACGAGTGGGGAAGTTGTGCTTTGGCCCATTATTGAGCCACTATCAGCATCATCTGTGCAAAAGATCGACGCCCTAGCCCGCTCCGGCGACCCGTGGGTGCATCTTCACGCACGCCAAATTGCTGCCTCCCGCGGTCCCTTGTCTTTCGACTTGTGAGCCCTAGCGGAGGTCAATCTTCAATTCCAAGAGTTCCCCTGGTTGCTCCAGGCCTGCTCTACAGTCTCTTTGCTGGAAATCTCTCTCAGACCTCGTGGGTCTGCATAAGTAGCTGTTTTGTGTTTCTTGCATGGGTTGCGGTTGCCAAGGCTTAGTGAATCCAATCCGGACACTAACACTGCAGCAACCCTCATCCTTTGTGGGACAGTTGCCCTCCAAAAGCTGGCCTTCCTTGACGCCTCCTGGACCCCGTGGCTGACGATCCAAGCTACACCTTTTCTACCTGGAAGCACCCGACATTGAAGGGCTCCTTCTCTTGAGCCCCCTGGTCACTGTGCCGTGACCCAGACTCTGTCCCCTCTGCTTTCAGGTCCTTCTCTACGAGATCTACATTTTCATTCTTCACGACAACGAAGACGCTTCTTGTTAGCAGCAGTTCTTCACGTTTTGCCATTGAAAATCAGCCCGCGACCTGACATCGAAAATGACCTATGCACCCGGCTTTCCTGGGGCAGGTAACAGTGGTACCTTGGTACTCTCGTGGGTGTGGGCCCTTCAAAAGCTTAACTCTAAAGTACTGAACTTGAACTCCTGCTAGAAGTGTTTTTAAGCTTGTAAAATTCAACCGCGACATTCTCCATAGGCTTTAAAAGAGATCCCGACAGTAGCTTTAGCCACTGCACGCGATTCCCGTGGGTCCCCTT
Organism: Triturus cristatus; assembly: GCF_964204655.1. Classification (NCBI taxonomy): domain Eukaryota; kingdom Metazoa; phylum Chordata; class Amphibia; order Caudata; family Salamandridae; genus Triturus; species Triturus cristatus. The sequence goes on from NC_140583.1 coordinate 1,037,449,815, forward strand.
CCTCACTACCTTGGGTGGTGGCGACCCTAAATGCCCTAGGCATTGTCTGTAGAATTGTTGTGGTTCTTATACCATTTTTTTGATATATGGTTTGGTCCCCCCCTGGGGCCCTGTGATTCCAGTGCTATTTATTGTAACTATCAATGCTTGTTTGAATTGTATCTTCACCTCTAGCCTCATAAAGAGACTAGTGGGGTTATTCCTAGAATAAATACATATATTTTATATATATACCTGTGTGGACTACTCTTTCATTTGGTTATTCAAGAGGTTATCTATGGTAAAACAATAAGCTTAACACTCTTTCAAGACTTAGCCTGAAGGCTGCTCTCCACAGCTACCACTAGGATAGCTTTCTTTAAAGGTTGTCTTTAACCTATCACCATAAAAGTCGAATTGGACTGGTACAAGTTGTCCCCTATAACTAGAGGACAGCTTATGCCAGGCCAACTTCTCACAACCGGGCCATATGTTACGAATTCCAGCTTGTGTCACAACCTCTTTTAATACCTATTATCAGTTTAAAGCCTGCAATTGGGAGCAAAATTCAGATTCTAGAACTACTCAACACACTACTGCATATTTTTCTTGATTTCTTGACCTTTTTCATCTCACATTTTCCACGTGGGGGGAGAGTAGAAAAGCAGGTGGCTTTACCAGATCCAATACTGCACACAGTTAATATTGTATTTGTGTGAGGCAGTAATTCCCCCCAAAATGTGAAACTACCACTTTGTACAACCACAGTGGCCCTCACTCTGAGATGGGCTGTAGAAATGGGGTGGTAATATCCGGCCTGTCATTAAAATTCTGACTGAAATCACCACACTCTTTTACTGCCCATTATGCGTTACTGGCACAGAATAGGGAATAACATGCAGTCCTAGAGTTACTGAGCCCTTCACCACAATTTCCCCCGAATTATGGGTCCCTTTCAACTCATGTACTTCTTTTATAAAACATGGTATTGTGTGGGTTGGTAATTCCAGAAAAAGATTGCAACTCTACCTAACTTGAAATGAAGGGCTGTGCAGTGTGCAGCAAAACATGACAATACTGATAAATGTTCACTTGTCAAACAAATTGCATATGATCTCTGTTCAAAGTTGTGAATTGGAAGGATAACTACCAACCTGTCACAGTTAGATGCTAGAGACACAAGGAAAAATGTTTTTGTGTTGCATGCTAATGAGGGGAACACATGCAGACCAAAAGATACACAAGAGAATCTGCAGCTCCTACAGCAACAATAAATACATGAAGGAACAGCCTCACTAATCACCGTTGCCTACCATCTTTGTACCTGCCCTGACAACCATGTGAAAAAGAACAAGGTGATAGATGGAATGCTTGAATTAATCTCAACCACTGGCAATCGTTCGGACCACATCCCAATCTACTGTTTTTTTGTCCACCATGCCACATCAATTTGGACTCAGCCACATGCAAATCAGTCTTGGCCCTGCGCCTCATAGAAAGAGTGCAACCCAAACTGACAGGCCAGGTCCTCCCTGAACCAGAACACAAGCAACCTAGTTTATTAATTATTTCCTCTCTACCTGACACACTTCAGCATTTTGTTGTTGTTGCTTTGTCCAGTGCTCCTATACCCAGGGGGCTGGGACAGAGGGCGAGGGCTTGCTGGTAAACAGATGGGGCGAGCAGTGTTTTTAATCGAAAACTCTAGAGAAAGATGCCTGGTGAATAGATGTCTGGGAGAGGAGGGATGTGACGTGTCCGCCATTTTAAAGCGCTTCACAGCTTTTTTTTTTATAGGCTGTTCTAAACTCTAGTGATGCAGTCTCACACAGAATGTTAGTGCTGTCGATGCATTTGTCTTCCTGCCTGTGCATGAAAAATCCTTGGAATATGTCTATGAATGTTTCCTGAGGCAAGCATGTATTCCTGAATCACACTGCAAGACAAGGTGTGTAGTAATTGTACAGCTCTTCAATCCCTGGTGGCAAGGCACCCAGGGTGATGTGCTGAATGGCTATACACGTATAAGGTTCCAAAGGCAAGACCAATTGACTATGCAAATGCTTGTTTATCCTTGTGTCTCAACAGGTAATCTCTTTATTCATTCAACCCACATCCACCTATGTTTTCATGTGTGCTGTCTGACTGAATGCAAGTCTGTATTTTTGTTGTCTGTGTAAGGATGTTTGTGTGTATGTGTGTGCATACTGAGGAAGGCTGCTGCGTCAGCTAAAATGCGTCTCTATGCTGAGTCTGAGGAGGCTTATCTAAATAAAGTGCCTTAAACCAAATAGCCCTCATGTGTGTGCTCTTTTCCTGAATTGGAGCAGAGGTTTTTCGTGATATATATATATATATCTCAATATATATATATATATATATATTCACTGAAAAAACCATAGGTTTCACACACGTTATAGTTAGCTGGACATTTCACTCGTAAAAAACCATTGAAATTCCCCCGTTATAGTTAGTTCAGCTAACTATAACTTGCGCGCCCGCAATCCACTGCTGATGACGTCACATATTACATCACTCATGACATGGTCAGTGACATCACTCATGACATCACTCATGACATCTCAAATGACATCACTGATGACATCACTGATGACATCATCCTTGTGTAAGAGTGGCAGACCTCCTCTTATCCGAATATAAACTTTGATACACACATTGAAAAAATACAAACTAAAGTTTTGAAAACTTTAGAGATACCAATACCAGTTAGAACAATCTATTCAGTAATTCCAAAATCTACATACGCATCCACTCATTCATCAACACTTCTATATAGTCACTCATACATGTACTCAGTCATCATATGTACTCATACACCTATACATCCTGTTACACACCTACACTCATACATAGAGTTACTCACTCACATACTCACACATGCAAATAAACATCCATTTACTTGCATGTACAGCTATACACACACCACTACACTTACTTCTACAGAAACGTACACATACCTACTCTCTAAAACCATCACTTATAGAAACACATACTTATTTATACAGGAACTCTTCCAATCTCTCACTCTCATATATCCTCACTTATATACATCAATACTCACATATACTAGTTCAAAACATATGGACTTACTCATAAAGACACTATTGAGACAGTCATTCACTCTCTTACTCACCCATACACACACTCATCCACCCATACTGTCCTGCTCACATACTGTCTTCAAAATACATACAAACAGTGAGTCACTCATTCATGCATCCATACGCTAAGTAACATCCCCCACTGAACCATACAGACACTCATACTGATACTCTAAAAACGAACTAATAACCCATATATACACTTATGTAGCTATTCACTAAGATACTGTTAATAAGTCAGTTTTACAATTAATTTTACAAAAAAAACCATCCATTTAGACACTTATTTAGCCATTTTTTCTTCCATTACCCTTTAGATATACATATATAAAAAATATTTATTTTTCATAAAGACACATACTCACTGGATGATGTCATCAGTGATGTCATCAGTGATGTCATTTGAGATGTCATCAGTGATGTCATGAGTGATGTAATATGTGACGTCATCAGCAGTGGATTGCGGTCGCGCGAGTTATAGTTAGCTGAACTAACTATAACGGGGGAATTTCAATGTTTTTTTACGAGTGAAAAGTCCAGCTAACTATAACGCCCCTGAAACCTATGGTTTTTTCAGTGAATTTCTAAGGTTTTTTAAATGCTAATTCCAAACTATAACGTACCTGAAACCTATGGTTTTTTCAGTGAATATATATATATATATACGTCCAAACAACTCCCAACTCCCTTAAAAGAAGAGAGCACGCACAAGAAGCTACAAAGCCTGCACAATCAAAAACTATTTATTTATGTGTTGGGCCACCCTCAACCAAGCAGCTAAGAGAGAGACGGGTTTTGGCAGATCACCTGCCTTTTATTTAAAAAAAACATATATATATATATTATCTACTGGCGGTCACCAGTAGATAGTTATAGTTAGGACCGAGTTTCCATAGGAAATCTGAAAATTCTATTTTGAATAACTTTGGCGCCGGTTGTTACTGGAAGCACCTGGTGGGCTAGTCGGCCCCCAGGGTCCCTCAGGATTGAAAGGGAATTATTTCCCCAACTTAAAACGAGCCACAGGGCGTGTTTGCACACGTCACCTCAGGCCCAGTCCCCTCCCTTCACCACTGTGTAAACGCGCCCTGTGGCCGTTCTAAGTTGAGAGATTAAGTCCCCTTGAATCCTAAGGGTCCCTAGGGTCAAACTAGCCCACTAGGTACCTCCAGTAAGCGCCACAGAGCTGCGTTGTAAAAAGGGGTGTGGCCTCAGAACACCTGTCTGCAACGCAGCTCCCTGGCGCATACTGGAGATACCTGTTGGGCTAGTTGGCCCTCAGGGACCCTCAGTATTGAAGGGGAATTAATTCCCCAACTTACAACTGGCCATGGGGCGCATTTGCAGAGTGCTGCAAGGAGGGGGCATGGCCTCCGGCGCAATGCCGGTCTTTTATTTATTTATTTATTTATTTTAAGAAGGAGGGCTGTGTGGCCCCCCTTCTTTTTCTAATTTACTGGCCCTGGGGACCCCATCCCCAAGGGCCTGCACCCTAATTTTTTTTGTCGAAATAAATAAATTTGGCCCTCCCAAGGCCTTAATTGGCCCCGGGGATCCCAACCCTCGGGTCATGGCCTTTTTTTGTTTTTTAATTCTTTAGGAGGGGGCTGCGTTGGCCCCCTCCTCAGGCCACTTATGGCCCCGGGGACCCCATCCCCCGGGCCGGACTTTGTTTTTTATTATTTTAAAAAAATATATATTTAGAGAAACACCTAGGACATGCTGGACAAACCATATGTACCTATCACCATGACGATTTGCGTGATATTCATTAAAAGGCGACTATGCATAGAATGAATCCACATGGAATTTATTTACACCGCTAGTGAAGCTCTGATGTGTCTGATGCCCTACCATGCCTAATCCCGGCGCCCCCGCCGGTGGGTACTCTCCAAGTAGACACCCTTGTCGTTTATTTATACAAACATGGGTAGCTATTGAGGGGCACATTTAATATACACGCACACCAAGCCATTCAAAGGGGACTCGACAAAAATTCGACCAAACTATGCAAGAAAACCCCCTCACGGTTAATAAAACACACATCCACCGCCGGATGTGTAATACTTTTTATTTTACTCTCTGGAAAGGAGACAAACCTCACTTGAGAGTCACAGCGTGCTCCTGGCTGAGCCCAATGCTGTGTTACACCCACCAGTGCCCGCCGAGTGCCTCACACCTCTGTGTTGTATTCCACCAGCTAATGCGTATGCTATGACACTCTCTAGCCCATGTGCACTGTAACACCACCCCGTGAATATGTCATGCCACACTTGCCTTCGCACGGGTTATATTGCCCCATCTAACGTGCCTTCCTCGATGCCTATGTTATAATGCACAGCGCTATGCCATACATATTACAATCTGGGATCCATATCTTTGTCACAGTGCAAATGCAACGTTACACTCCCCAGCACATATTTTATATTACAACTTTAGAGACTAGTTAGGTTACACAACACTGCCCTGTGCATATTACACTCCAAGGCGCATATCGCATAGCATGCGCTAGTGCCTGTGCTATCTCGCGCTCTCCAATGAATCTGTCATTGCGCACAATGTATTGCATATTATATTTCACGCCCCGGTTCATCTTATGTCACACTTTTTGGTGCATAGTTTATACCATATACCATATCTAATTTTTATTTTCAATCGTGCTCTCAGGACTATGTTCTATATAACAGTGCATCCACCTACCCTTTTCACGGGCATTACATTTTGCGATGGGGGGTTGAGGGTCAGGGGGTGTTTCTGCCAAGTGAGCCCGGAGTCACAGTCACAAACGTCCTCTTCTTCCTGAATAAAAGTGAGATTATGCTGCATACTTGTTCATATTTTAAGTAGTTCACACAGACACACATTTTAAAAACAATAAAGTTCCTAATACCCACCTTTTCTGAACAGTTAGCTTGCTGCCCCATCCACCTCCTCCTTATCCTCTGTTGTCTGAATCCATGGACTAGCCTCCTCCCTCCTGCCATGCATGGTTTGATGTGCTGCCACTGCCCTCCATTTAGCATGATGTACCAGTCCACTCCTCCTGCCCTCCATTGCCCAATTTTTTGGCCCATCATTGACCTCCTGCTTAGCCTCTGTGCTTAGATTGCTGCCCCTATTCTCCTTCCCCCTGCCCTCCGATGTCTTTGTGCATGCCCCTGCTCCATCCTTTTTGCCCACTATGTTCCATGGACCTGCCAATCCTATCTACTCTGAGTGTTCTGTTGAGCTGGCACTCCCCTCCCACCTGCCTAGCATTGTCAGATGACTGTAACCTGTCCCTGCCACCTCCACCCTGCCTGTCCACATGCCATGCCCCTATCCCCTTCCTCCTGTCCTTCATGGCCCATTTTACTGCCACACCCTTCTGCCCTCCCTGGTCTGTTGTGCTGCAACTGCTCCTCCTGCCTGCCCCACGCGGTCTGTTGTGAGGCCCCTTCCCCTGAACTCTCTTGTCTGTGCCCAAGTCATGACCCTCCCTTCTATCCTCCATTGTCCTTTGTGCAATCCCCAGCACCCTCCTTCTTGCCCATCATAGCCATTGTGCTGCCACTAACCCTCCTGCTTGCCATGCATGGTCTTCTGTGCTACCATGGCCCCTCCCACCTTCCCTGTGTGGTCAGCTAGCTGCCCCTGACCCCCTCCCACCTTCCCTCCATGGTCTGTGTGTATGCCATCATAGTCTCACTGTTGTTCTCCATGGTGTGTCTTGTTTCTAGTGCCCATCCTGCCTGACCTCCATGGTCATCTTGCTGCTCCTGCCCTGCCCCCTTGCCCCCAGCCCTCTGTTTCCATGTGCAGACCCCTATTCCCTCCCTCCTGGCTTTTCTGTTCCATTGTAATGCCCCTGATCCGTCCCTCCTGCCCTTTATGGTCTGTTATGCTGCAGCTTTCTCTCCTGTCTGTCCATTATGGTCAGCTAGCTACCATTGCCTCTTTCCCCTCTGTTCTCTGTTGTTCAAGTGCATGGTCCTGTCCCCTCCCTATTGCTTTCTATGGATTGTTGTGCTGCACTCCCGTCCCACATGCCCTGTGTGGTGTATTGTGCTGCTGCACACTCTGATGCCTGCCCTGTAGGGTCAGTTTGGTGCACCTCTCCATGTCCCTCCTGTCCTCTGTTATCCCAGTCTATGTCCCTTTCCCAATTCCTCCTGCCTACCATGATCCAATGTACCATACTTGCGAACATTTTGAACACGGTAAGAGGGAGATTTTGAAAAAAAACTGGGGTATTGATTTTCCCCTTTGAGTTACATTGAAAAAGAGGCGATTGTAGACAGGAGACAGATCAAATAAAGCCCATTTGAGCTTAAAAACATTGGACGTTTCCTGGCTGAAATGGGTCTGTTGGCATGTATGGTTGTACTACCACTGCCTCTTCCTTCTGCCCACAATGGACTATTATATGGCCACAGCCTCTCTTGCCAGTCCCATATTGTTGGTTTGTTGCCCCTGCCCCCATTTCCACTGCCCTCCATATTCTGTTGTGCTGCCATTGCCCTTCCTGCCTGCCCAGTGTGGTCAAATTGTTGCATCTGCACTCTCCTACCTGCCTTCAATTTTCAGAGTCCGTGCCCCTGGCCTCTGCCTCTCAACAGTATCCCAATGAACAACTAGATTGCTAACATTCTATATTTATTACAAAAGTGTGGAACGCCTGACGTCATCTTGATGTAATCAAAACTGTAATACCTAGAGTATTTCCTTTAGAAATTACATATATGAGAGGGTCTTATTTGCATCAAAATTATGGTCAGTGCTCTAAAAAACTAAAATGAGGACATATTTTCTGAGTTTTCAAATAGCGACAAAGAACTTTTAAATTATTTATAATCTTTATGTTTTTTTATCCAGTTGAGCACTTGATTAAATGTTGCACCTAGGGGAGAGGATGTGGTGTTACTTCCAGAGCTGCAGACTTTTCAACTGGGGAACCAGGTTGGAGTTTCTGCTTCAGCTCAACATTCTGTGATTCTGGTCAAATCACTTAATCTCCACATGGCTACAACCAAAATGAATTTGATCTTGTGTGATGTAACCAATGCTCATTTAAAGCACTCCAATACCTGACTAGTCTGCACTATATAAAACTGCAAATACACAAAAAATAAGTGTTTTGCACACTTCTGTCATTGGGCTATACTTGGGCTACATTTGGGTGATATTTGGGCTACATTTGGGCTCTTTTGTCTCTGGTGGCCATCTTGGGAGATTTATTTGTTATGAAGTTTCCTAATTTCCTCATTTACTGCAGTCTCCTCAGTGGGAATACTTTCAGTTTTTTATTTTGGTTCCATCAAGAAGGCATTCAGATGTGTCACACATTTGCCATAAATTCTGAATGTTAGCACTCTAGTTGCTCATTACATCACTGAAGTAAAGCTACTGCTCACCAGGGAAGTCTGCTGCTGGTATTCAAAGTGCATGTTTCAGTCTGCATGTCAGAATTTTTTTATGAAATAGAAGAGGATTTGAGAAGTCAAAATGTGCCCTAATTTTTCTTTCTGCAGCACTAATCATAATTTCTATTGCAAAATGAACCCCCTCATTTTGTTCCTTTGTAAATTAAATGTTTTAAGTGTTACTACTTTATTCCAATCAAGATGGCTTCAGGTGTGCCATACTTTTGTCATAAGTAAGACTGTTAGCGCTCTAGTTGTTCGTTAGAACACTCTGGGACATTCTGGCATTGGGCTATACTTGGGCTACATCTGGGTGATATTTGGGCTACATTTGGGCTCTTTTGTCTCTGGTGGCCATTTTGGGAGACTTATTTGTTATGATGTTACCTAATTTCCCAATTTTCTACAGTCTCCTCAGTAGGAAATACTTTCAGTTTTTTACTTTGATTCCATCAAGAAGGCATTCAGATGTGTCACACATTTGCCATAAATTCAGAATGTTAGCACTCTAGTTGCTTATTAGATCACTTTAGTAAAGCTACTGCTCACCGGGGAAGTCTGCTGCTGGTATTGAAAGTGCATGTTTCAGTCTGCATGTCAGAAGTTTTTAATGAAATAGAAGAGGACTTGACAAGTCACTCAAAATGTGCCCTAATTTTTCTTCCTGCAGTACTGATCATACTTTCTATGGCAAAATGAACCCCCTCATTTTGTTCCTTTTTAAATGAAATGTTTTAAGAGTTACCACTTTATTCCAACCAAGATGGCTTCAGGTGTGCCATACGTTTGTCATAAGTAGGACTGTTAGCGCTGTAGTTGTTCTTTAGAACACTCTGGGAAGCTGCAGTAGAACACAAAGGAATCAACTGACAGTCTGTGCCCTTGTTGGATGTACATGTTTTACTGAGAATGTCAGACTTCATTCTCACATGACTGAGAAAGATAATGTCAATTTACAGAAAATATGCTCTCAGTTTAGCTTATAGATCACCTTCCAAACCTCTGTGGGAAAAGCATGAGAAAATAGTTTTCTCTCAAACATGATTCATGATATCACAGCAGAAGGCTTTTTCACATGGTAAAATCACCTTAGAACACACCACAATTCCTAAAATGAGTATGGTACCATCAACAAATGATTTATAATGTATATAAAGTCTTAAAACCTTCTATTGACTGCAATGCTTTTTAATGAGGTGCTATCATGAATATTGGTCCCAAGATGGCTGCCAACACTTCTTGGATGAAGTGCTGACAGCCAATCAGATCTCACGATGAGATGTGTGGTTAGGCTCCGCCCAGATATATATGTGAATTTACTTTTGATTTTCTCAGGAACTACTGAACGGATTTACACCATTTAAGCAAAAGGCACAAGTCTGAACTGAGGACTACCTCTTTGCCAAATTTGGTGTAATTCCGTTCAGCACTTCGGGCTGTACCTTTGACTAAAGGTCCTATGGGAAAATGCATTTTGGGACCCCCCTTTTTTCTCAGCCCCCGCTTGACGAATCACCCCGATACTTTCAGGGTAGGAGCTGAGCGGAGCGCCCCGTTAGTTTTGAAAATTTCACGAAGATAAGTCAACCGGCGCCAAAGTTATTCAAAATAAAATTTTCAGATTTCCTATGGGAACTCGGTCCTAACTATAACTATCTACTGGCGGCCGCCAGTAGATAATATATATTTATTTATTTACATATATATAAAAAATATGCAATAAATATATATATATACATATACATATGAAAATATATATTCAAAAGGAACAGCACTCCAAGTAGCGTTTAGTATTCCGATGATTCATTCAGCATTGCAGATAAAACATGTGCATCGGAGGCCTTCGCAAAAAAGGCTTCTGGAGCCGAAACGCGCCTGACACTGCACATGTTTTATCTGCCGTGCACATGGGCACCTGCATGTTTAATTTTTGTTCGTCCATCCAAACATGTCACACAGTAACATATGGCTATTTCAAAAATAACTTATTTGCCTTAAAAACGCATGACCTTATTGCTCTGTAAATACGTGTTTAATTTGCAAAACTCTTCCCATTCTTGCAAACTTTAGTGGAGCTCTGTCTTCACCTCAAAATATTCTATTTTTGTTGTAAAAAGTAATATGACTAGGGTTACATTTTGTAGCTATACACTGCTGTGTACGCTAAACTATACCACCTCATCAGAAAGATTTTTTGAAATATCTGTGCAGCGCTAGAAACAAGTTCACTGAAAATGTATTAGAGTGACTGAGACAACTGCAAATGTGGCTCCCCTCCCCCACTGCAACAGCTCTGCAGCTTTACTTGTCTGGTCAACGCGTAAGAAGAGAGCACCCCAAGGGAGCTGGGCCTGATTGCAGAGCCTGCATGGAGGAAGAGCGGACAGGGTTGTGTTCGAGACCGCTGCTGATGAAAGCTCTTTAAAAAAAAATTCTAGTCCCTGCTATATTCAGCCCAATTGTTCTGTGATGTGTCAAACGGAGCAATATATTTCAGATTTTAATGATGTCCAGCTGCTGTCTGTGGAACTAACTAGGTCCCTGAGGGAAACAATCTCTTCTTTTCATTATGGTTTATTTTAACGAAAGGCTCACAAAAAATAATAAGCAGGACTTTGTGCTGGTAAATCATTTGCACAAACAATTATGAAAATACATTGGTGTATGCACAAATGAATGCCCTCCATAAACATATGGATTTTCACAAGCATAACGGCAAAGGAGAATTTGAAGTCAAATATAAATTATATTTCATCCATAATGTTCCATTGTGATATTGCGATTGCTATCATTTTCAAGTGATCCCAATTAATTGTTATTTTTACTGATGGTTAATATTTTGTTGGTACCATCTGCTGAGGGATAAGAAAAAAGCAGCACAGGTTCACACATTTTGATAAAAGTGCAAAAATTGGCCCTTCAGCTCAGGTCTCCTGGTTCCCTTCCCTATTCTGTACTAGGGAAATGCATTTGGAAAATAACTTGTTTTAGATATGGCATCTTTCTTTTAGCTTCTGACCTTCTGTTTTTTGACTGTGTGTTGCATTTAGTTTCTGTCGGATTTAGAACTATGGGCACTTTACTATTAATGACCAGTTCTAAAGTGCAAGAGCTCCCTGTGCAAATTGTATTTGTGATTGGTTTATCCATTATTGGCATATGTGATTTACTAATAGGTCTCTGGTAAAGTGCATCAGGTGTGCTCAGGGCCTGTAAACCAAATGCTACTAGTGGGACTGCAGCACTGATTGTGCCACCCACATGAGTAGCCCTGAAAACATGTTTCAGACTTGTCACAGCAGTTTCTGTGAGTGCAGTTTTTAGCTGCCATTTCGACGTGGCAAGTACATCTACTTGTCAGGCCCAAATCTTCCCTTTTACTACTTATAATTCACCCCTAAGGTAGGACCAAGGGCGCCCCATGGGCAGGGTGCAGAGCCTATTTAAAAGGTAGGACATATACTGGTATGTTTTACATATCCTAATAGTGAAATACTGCTAATTTGCTATTTTGCAAGGACTATCTATCCCATAGGGTAACATGGGGATTGCCTTAAATATTTTTCAAGTGTAATTTCCTATTGGGAGTAGATGGAGATTTGAGTTTGGGGTCTCTGTGCTCACAATTTAAAAATGCATCCATTGCTGAAGTTGGTTTCAAAATTACATGTTTCAAAATGACATTTTAGAAAGTGGGCATTTTCTTGCTTAACCATTCTGTGCCTCTGCCTGTCTGTAGAATACAAGTCTGGGTTGGCTGACAGTTTGGCTTTTGTGCATTCACTCTAGGCAGTCACACAAAGGGAGCTGAGGTCTGCCATGCATATCCTGATGACCCATCACCATTCTGATGGGAATTCCTGAGCTAGAGCGGTAGGAGGAGTTGTCACTGACAACTGAATAGAGCAGTGCCTGTCCTCACAGAAAGTTGTCTCCACCCCCGTAGTGTGTCTGGAGCCATGTCAGGGATAGGCAAGGGCTTGTGCACCACAAAGTCTTTCATTTGAAGTTTGCCTACTTCAAAGGCAGAAAGGGGTATAAGTATTTGCCCTCTGACACCCTAAAATCAGAACAGTTGTGGACTGAGGACATTCTGCTGGATGCTCTAGGAGGGACTGCCACTCTGGCTGTTGCTTTGTTGTGCTGGCCTGCGGCTTGCTGGTTTTGTCCTGGGAGTGAAAAGACTGGACTTTGATTTCAGCATCCTGCTTCCAAGGTTCTCCAAGGGCTTGTGTGGTCTTGCCTCCTGTTAAAAAGTCTCAGGGTCATCAAAGACTTCACCTACCAGTACCTGGGCTCTTTTACTGAGAGACCTGACTTGCCAAGTGGTGCCAAATTCAGTTCCTGGGCCATTGGATATGTAACCTGTTGAGAAAATTCACGCATCGACTCTCAGTGTCAGTTTTCTTGACGCAGCATCTGGTTTGCAGTTGAAAAATCATAGCACTGTGAGTACCGAGCACTGTGTCACCGATGTCCGTGACACTCGCTCTAGTTCTGATGCAGCACCTACTCCGCAGCTAAAGAATCAATGCAGTGCCTGCTTCACAGCTGTGAAATAGATGCAGCACCTGCATCGCCGCTGCTGCCTCAATGCAGTGTGTTAGAAATGGGGGTCTCTAGTTGGCAGAGGTAGGTACCTTTGTCCAAATAGGGACCCTTGCTTCTAGTCAGGTTAAGGGGGATACACACTTTAAATAATCCCTGCTCACCCCCTTGGTAGCTTGGCATGAGTAGACAGGCTTATCTCAGAGGCATAGTTTAAAATATGTGTACCAACACTCACAGTATCGCAGTGAAAACACCACAAAAGGACACCACCCAAGTTTAGAAAAATAAAGTATCTTTATAAACAAGACCAAAACGACAAAAATCTAACATGCATTGTTAAAATTATGACTTTCAAAAGGTTTCATGAACTTGTACTATAGAAAACTATGGATGCGTGACTTTTCACCAAAGTACCTGTTGATGCGTCAAAGTTCCCCAAGCCAAACAGTCGCAGTCGCAGAGTCAGAAAACAAAGAGGTGCGACACGAGTTGCATCGAATCCGGTCTGTATGGTGAGTGATGAGTCGATTCTTCGTGACGGTTCCAGTTCGCAGGTGATATGTCAGGAAAGCGTGCCGCACAGGTACGATGCGAGGAAATCTGGAATGCATCAGTGATCGATGTGGTGGCGTCAAGCGGCGCTGCGTCGTTCTTCTTCAGCCGCGATCCCTCTATGCGTCGATTCTTGCAGTGGCGACAGGCGCTGCGATGGTTTTTGCAGCAGCGCGGTGATGCGTGGAAATTCTTCTTGCGCCATGTAGATGTGTCGAGAAAACAGCCGCAAGAAGAGTGATGCGTCGATTTTAGCAGTTATTTGCGTTTCTTCTTTCTTCCAACTCCCAAACAGCAGCAACAACTTCCAAAGGCCAAAACCTGGTACAGGCACCTCTTGGCAGGCTAGAACTCACAGCAGCAGAGTTCAGGTGAGCTGGGTGAAGCCTTTGTGTCCCTGAGACTTCAGAACAGGAGGCCATCTCACTTCAGGCCCTTGGAGATCTCCTTCAATCAGGGGACACAGCACACATCAAAGTCCTTCTCCTTTCCTTGGCAGAAACAGCAGCTGCAGGCCAACCCCAGACACAAAGAAAGGGCAGTACTTCTCCTCAGTCTCTCCAGCTCTTCTCCTTGGCAAAGGTTTCTCTTGGATTCCAGGAATGATCTAAAGTTCAGGGGTTTTAGGTCTAATCCTTATACCCCAAAATGTATTTGTTCTCTTTGTGCAGGGGACTCTGAACCAAGTTCAAACTAGTTCTGCCTTCACTGGTGCAGCATGAACACAGGAGGTGGAGACAGCATTGTGCAAGGCAGACAGGCTCCTTTCAGGTGCAAGGTAAATCTCCTCCCACCACTATATATGCATCCAGGGTCTATTCAGCTTAGGGCTGAGTCATCCAGGGAGGGCCGGGCACACCGCAACACCCCAGAGGCTGTCTACAGGGAATGCACATCCTCTGTCTCTCTCACACTGAAACCAGACAGCCAATCCAAAAACAGGCAGAGGAACAGAGGATGGTTGAACAAGAAAATAGCCACTTTCTAAAAGTGGGATTTTCAAACACACAATTTAAAAAACATCTTTACTAACAGATGTGTTAATAAATCCTCAGTTCAAGGATACTAAACTCTATTTTTCTATCCTATCCCTATGGGAAGATATGCTTGTAAAATGTTACAAAGCATTCCCCATTCTGCCTATGGGGCCAGATAGCCTTTCAATAGTGAAAAATAAAATTGGCAGTATTTCACTATCAGGACATGATACACACACCAGTACATGTCCTGCCTTTCGAATACACAGCACCCTGCCCAGGTGGGTACCTTGGGCCTACCATAGGGGTGTCCTATGCACTTGCCAAGTCGACATGGCAGTTAACAAACTGCGCACACGCACCGCAGTGGCCGGCCTGAAACCTCTTTTCACGGCTACTCATGTGGGTGGCACAATCAGTGCTGCAAGCCCACTAGTAGCATTTGATTTACTAGCCCTTGCACACTCAGTGCACTTTACTATGGACCTATTGGTAAAACAAATATGCCAATCAGGGAGAGCCAATCACAGTATCAATTTACACAGAGAGCACTTGCACTTTGACACTAATCAGCAGTGGCAATGTGCCCAAAACGTATATAAGCCAGCAAAAATGAAATCCACCACAGCATCAAAAACACAGGAGGTAGAGGCAAAAATTCAGGGAAAACCACACCAAGGATGCCAGATCTAACACGGTGCAGCTGGATTTTCAATGCATCGTCCCTCGACACCGACTCTTCATCAGCACCGTGCCACAGTAAGGAACCAGGCCGGGTGTCTGGAACTCAAGGCATCACCTCCCCATTCCAGTAAGGAACAGACGCATCACCTCCCTGTCAGTAAGAAACCATTGTATCACCTCCTCTGCCTAGCTGTAAGGAACAGACACATCACCTCCCTGCCGGTAAGGAATGGTGGTGTGTCTTGCTTCTAGTGCCCATTCTGCCTGACCTCCATGGTCATCTTGCTGCTCCTGCCACGCCCCCTTGCCCCCAGCCCTCTGTTTCCAAATGCAGACCCCTATTCCCTCCCTCCTGGCTTGTCTGTTCCATTGTAATGCCCCTGATCCGTCCCCCCTGCCCTTTATGCTCTGTTATGCTGCAGTTTTCTCTTCTGTCTGTCCATTATGGTCAGCTAGCTACCATTGCCTCTTTCCCCTCTGTTCTCTGTTGTCCATGTGCATGGTCCTGTCCCCTCCCTATTGCTTTGTATGGATTGTTGTGTTGCACTCCCGTCCCGCATGCCCTGTGTGGTGTATTGTGCTGCTGCAAACCCTGATGCCTGCCTTGTAGGGTCAGTTTGGTGCAACTCTCCATATCCCTCCTGTCCTCTGTTATCCAAGTCCATGTCCCTACCCGAATTCTTCCTGCCTTCCATGATCCAATGTCCATACTTGCTAACATTTTGAACTTGGTAAGAGGGAGATTGTAGACAGGAGACAGATGAAAACACATTGGACGTTTCCTGGCTGAAATGGGTCTGTTGGCATGTATGGTTGTGCCTCTTCCTTCTGCCCACAATGGTCTATTATATTGCTACTGCCTCTCTTGCCAGTCCTGTATTGTTGGTTTGTTGCCCCTGCCCCCCTTTCCACTGCCCTCCATAGTCTGTTGTGCTGCCACTGCCCTTCCTGCCTGCCCAGTGTGGTCATATTGTAGCCTCTGCACCCTCCTACCTGCCTTTAATTTTCAGAGTCCGTGCCCCTGGCCTCTGCCTCTCAACAGTATCCTAATGAACAACAAGATTGCTAACATTCTATATTTATTACAAAAGTGTGGAACGCCTGACGTCATCTTATTGTAATCAAAACTGTAAAACCTAGAACATTTCCTTTAGAAATTAAGTATATGAGAGGGTCTTATTTGCATCAAAATTATGGTTAGTGCTCTAAAAAACTAAAATGAGGACATATTTTTTGAGTTTTCAAATAGTGACGAAGCACTTTTAAATTATTTGTTATCTTTATGTTTTTTTATCCAGTTGACCACTTAATTAAATGTTGCACTTAGGGGAGAGGATGTGGTGTTCCTTCCAGAGCTGCAGACTTTGCAACTGGGGAACCAGGTTGGATTTTCTGCTTCAGCTCGACATTCTGTGATTCTGGTCAAATCACTTAATCTCCCCATGTCTACAACCAAAATGAATTTGTTCCTGTATGATGTAACCAATGCTCATGCAAGGCACTCCAATACCTGACAAGTCTGCACTATATAAAACTGCAAAAACACAAAAAATAAAAAGTGTTTTGCACACTTCTGTCATTGGGCTACATGTGGGATACATCTGGGTGATATTTGTGCTACATTTGGGCTCTTTTGTCTCTGGTGGCCATCTTGGGTGATTTATTTGTTATGAAGTTTCCTAATTTCCTCATTTACTGCAGTCTCCTCAGTAGGAAATGCTTTCAGTTTTTTACTTTGATTCCATCAAGAAGGTATTCAGATATGTCACACATTTGCCATAAATTCTGAATGTTAGCACTCTAGTTGCTCATTAGATCACTGTAGTAAAGCTACTGCTCACCACGGAACTCTGCTGCTGGTATTAAAAGTGCATGTTTCAGTCTGCATATCAGAATTAATTTTTTAATGAAATAGAAGAGGATTTGAGATGTCACTCAAAATGTGCCCTATTTTTTATTTCTTCAGCAATAATCATAATTTCTATGGCAAAATGAACCCCCTCATTGTGTTCCTTTTTAAATTAAATGTTTTAAGTGTTACCAGTTTATTCCTATCAAGATGGCTTCAGGTGTGCCATACTTTTGTCATAAGTAAGACAGTAAGCGCTCTAGTTGTTCTTAAGAACACTCTGGGACATTCTGTCATTGGGATATACTTGGGCTACATCTGGGTGATATTTGTGCTACATTTGGGCTCTTTTGTTTTTGGTGGCCATCCTGGGAGACTTATTTGTTAAGAAGTTTCCTAATTTCCTCATTTACTGCAGTCTCCTCAGTAGGAAATACTTTCAGTTTTTTACTTTGGTTCCATCAAGAAGGTATTCAGATGTGTCACACATTTTCCATAAATTCTGAATGTTAGCACTCTAGTTGATCATTAGGTCACTATAGTAAAGCTACTGCTCACCAGGGAAGTCTGCTGCTGGTATTCAAAGTGCATGTTTCAGTCTGCATGTCAGAATTTTTTAATGAAATAGAAGAGGATTTGAGAAGTCAAAATGTGCCCTAATTTTTCATTCTGCAGCACTAATCATAATTTCTATTGCCAAATTAACCCACTCATTGTGTTCCTTTGCAAATTAAATGTTGTAAGTGTTACCACTTTATTCAAATCAAGATGGCTTCAGGTGTGCCATTCGTTTGTCATAAGTAGGACTGTTAGCACTCTAGTTGTTCTTTAGAACACACTGGGAAGCTGCAGTAGAACACAAAGGAATCAACTGACAGTCTCTGCCCTTGTTGGATGTACATGGTTTAATGAGAATGTCAGACTTCATTCTCGCATGACTGAGAAAGATAATGTGAATTTACAGAAAATATGCTCTCAGTTTAGTTTATAGATCACCTTCCAAACCTCTGAGGGAAAAGCATGAGAAAATAGTTTTCTCTCAAACATGATTCATGATATCCCAGCAGAAGGCTTTTTCACATGGTAAAATCACCTTAGAACACACCACAATTCCTAAAATGAGTATGGTACCATCAACAAATGATTTATAATGTAACTAAAGTCTTAAAACCTTCTATTAACTGCAATGCTTTTTAATGAGGTGCTATCATGTATATTGGTCCCAAGATGGCTGCCAACACTTCTTGGATGAAGTGCTGACAGCCAATCAGATCTCACGATGAGATGTGTGGTTAGGCTCCGCCCAGATATATATATTTCTTTTTCCATTAATATTTTAAAAACTACTGAATGGATTTACACCATTTAACTAAAAGACATGACTCTGAAACAAGGGCTACCTTTTTGCCAAATTTGGTGTAATTCCGTTCAGCAGTTCGGGCTGTAGCTGCGACTAAAGGTTCCTATGGAAAATTGCATGGGGAAAATACATTTTGGGACCCCCTTTTTTCTCAGCCCCTGCTTGCTGAATCACAACGAAACTTTTAAGATAGGAGCGGACCGGAGTGCCCCACGAGTTATTGGGTATAGAATGTTGTGATTTTCCTATGGTAACTAGGTCCTAACTATAACTACCTACTGGCGACCGCCAGTAGGTAATATATATTACCTACTGGCGGTCGCCAGTAGGTAGTTATAGTTAGGACCTATTTTCCATAGGAAATCCGCAACATTCTATTTGGAATAACGTTGGCGCCGATAGACGAATCTTCGCGAAATTTTCCAAACTTTAGGCCAGCTCCGGTCCACTCCTATCCTGAAAACTTCACGGTGATTCGTCAAGCGGGGGCCGAGAAAAAAGGGGGGTCCCAAAACGCGTTTTCCCCATGCATTTTCCCATAGGACCTGTTGACGCAGCTACAGCCCGAACTGCTGAACAGAATTACACCGAATTTGGCAAAGAGGTAGTCCTCAGTTCAGACGTGTGCCTTTTGCTTAAATGGTGTAAATCCGTTCATTAGTTCCTGAGAAAATTAGAGTTAAAAAGATAGATATATCTGGGCGGAGCCTAACCTCACATCTCATCGTGAGATCTGATTGGCTGTCAGTACTTCATCCAAGAAGTGTGGCAGCCATCTTGGGACCAATATACATGATAGCACCTCATTAAAAAGCATTGCAGTTAATAGAAGGTTTTAAGACTTTAGCTACATTATAAATCATTTGTTGATGGCGCCATACTCATTTTAGGAATTGTGGTGTGTTCTAAGGTGATTTTACCATGTGAAAAAGCCTTATGCTGTGATATCATGAATCATGTTTGAGAGAAAACTATTTTCTCATGCTTTTCCCACAGAGGTTTGGAAGGTGATCTATAAGCTAAACTGGGAGCATATTTTCTGTAAATTCACATTATCTTTCTCAGTCATGTGAGAATGAAGTCTGACATTCTCAGTAAAACATGTACATCCAACAAGGGCAGAGACTGTCAGTTGATTCCTTTGTGTTCTACTGCAGCTTCCCAGAGTGTTCTAAAGAACAACTAGAGCGCTAACAGTCCTACTTATGACAAATGTATTGCACACCTGAAGCCATCTTGATTGGAATAAAGTGGTAACTCTTAAAACATTTAATTTAAAAAGGAACAAAATGAGGGGGTTCATTTTGCCATTGAAAGTATGATTAGTGCTGTAGAAAGAAAAATTAGGGCACATTTTGAGTGACTTCTCAAATCCTCTTCTATTTCATTAAAAAAATTCTGACATGCAGACTGACACATGCACTTTCAATACCAGCAGCAGACTTCCCTGGTGAGCAGTGATTTACTACAGTGATCTAATAAGCAACTAGAGTGCTAACATTCTGAATTTATGGCAAATGTGTGACACATCTGAATGCCTTCTTGATGGAATCAAAGTAAAGAACTGAAAGTATTTCCTACTGAGGAGACTGTAGTAAATGAGGAAATTAGGAAACTTCATAACAAATAAGTCTCCCAAAATGGCCACCAGAGACAAAAGAGCCCAAATGTAGCACAAATATCACCCAGCTGTAGCCCAAGTATATCCCAATGACAGAATGTCCCAGAGTGTTCTTAAGAACAACTAGAGAGCTTACTGTCTCACTTATGACAAAAGTATGGCACACCTGAAGCCATCTTGATTGGAATAAAGTGGTAACACTTAAAACATTTAATTTACAATGGAACACAATGAGGGGGTTCATTTTGCCATAGAAATGATTATTAGTGCTGCAGAAGGAAAAATTAGGGCACATTTTGATTTCTCAAATCCTCTTCTATTTCATAAAAAAATTCTGACATGCAAACTGAAACATGCACTTTGAACACCAGCAGCAGACTTCCCTGGTGAGCAGTAGCTTTACTACAGTGATCTAATGAGCAACTAGAGTGCTAACATTCAGAATTTATGGCAAATGTGTGACACATCTGAATGACTTCTTGATGGAACCCAAGTAAAAAACTGAAAGTATTTCCTACTGAGGAGACTGCAGTAAATGAGGAAATTAGGAAACTTCATAACAAATAAATCTCCCAAGATGGCCACCAGAGACAAAAGAGCCCAAATGTAGCCCACATATCACCCAGATGTAGCCCAAGTATAGCCCAATGACAGAATGTCCCAGAGTGTTCTTAAGAACAACTAGAGCGCTTATTGTCTTACTTATGACAAAAGTATGGCACACCTGAAGCCATCTTGATTGGAATAAACTGGTAACACTTAAAACATTTAATTTAAAAGGGAACACAATGAGGGGGTTCATTTTGCCATCGAAATTATGATTAGTGCTGAAGAAAGAAAAATTAAGGCACATTTTGAGTGACTTCTCAAATCCTCTTCTATTTCATTAAAAAATTCTGATATGCAGACTGAAACATGCACTTTTAATACGAGCAGCAGACTTCCGTGGTGAGCACTTGTGTAGGAGAGTAGGGTCTGCTATCCTATGGTCACCCCAGATTTTTGCTTTTTGCTTCACTGGTTTTTGACATCTTGAGGCTGTGGGCCTGCCAATCAGACCCCCAGCCTGCTGTTCTCTCTACTAAATTAAAACTATGCACCCTAGGTGCATAACCAATTGGAAGTGGATCACCCTGTCAGCCCCTGTACCAGTGTACACTAGGTACCCAGGGCATTGGTGTACCTAAGGCCTGCCAGGGGCTGAAGCATGTATTATGCCACCCCAGGCTTGGCCTAACAAATTTGACACAACTGGCTGATCACTCAGCTGGGGTAAGTTGGTGTAACCACCTCTTACTTAGGTGTAGTATACCTATACCTAACCTTAAATGGGACACCTGGTAACCTATAAGTCACTCCTATGGCAGGCCTTAACAATCCTGAAGGCAGAGTGCTTGGCTCCATGTGAGATGGTGCTCTGGCATGAGCTGAGCCTGTCTGCAGTGGTCGGAACAACTTCCTTCTACTGTTTCCAGATATCGTCATACCATATACTCTTAAGTGCATTATGAACCTCGCGGTTAAATGCTAACTTTGGTTTGGCTTTATCAAAACATGTCGAGTAAGGTGTCATACGAATTGGAATACTAACCCCTCACCAACGGGGTTAGCATTCCACCCTTCTAGAGGGACACGACATGTACAGTACCTGAAACCCGGGTAAAATCAGACATAGCCTCAGCTCCACAAAATGGATGCTGCCACCACAGACACAAGTCTGCCCTCCTGCTGCTGGGAGTCCTTCCAGCTTGGGAGGTGTGGACAAAGGGTTTCCTGCCAGGGGAGGTGCATGCACCACCCCAGACAGGATTTTGTGTATTGGTCAGGTAGGGCTTGAAAGAAACCAGACATGCCTGAGGCTCACAAGGAGCCTCGGTGCATATGCCAGTTCAATCCGGTCCTGGGGCACACCAGTCCCGGGCCTGGGGCGAGCTGGACAAAGGATTGGGGGTGTAACCACCCCCCTTCCTGGTCCCACCCTTAGGGAGGGACCTAGCAGGTAGTCCGGCCCCTAGAATCCGCTTAAAGGTAGGAGCTGTGTCCTAAGACTTCAGACATCCTGGAATCAACTTGAAACTAAGAAGAAGACGGGAACTTCGACGCTCTGCCGCACAGAGGACTGAAGCCAATCTCCCCTGTGGTCAGGGAGTGACCACCTTGCTAACGCAAGCACCATCCAGCGAATCAACGTCTGCTTTGCCGCCGCCTCCCGCCGGAGCCCGAGCCCAGAGACTGACAAGACCTGGACCTCCAGACCTCTCACCGCCCGATCCACAGTCCCTGAGAAGAGGAGACCCGTGGAGGCACCGAGACACGTGGAGCCAGCCATCTTGAAAAGACCACGACAAGCTGCAAGCGCAACAACCGAGGCTCCCTCCAAGTTGTGCTTTGGGATCTGAGAAGCCCAACACCCGAGCAGCATCTGCATCAAAGGTGAGCCCTCCAGCATCTCCACGATCTGCGTGGGGCCCTTCTGCATTTTTGCCACTCGACGCGCCTAACTGGTTGCTGGCCCGCTGGCTAGTGGCCATCTTGGCGACGAACTTCAAAAACTACACTGCTGGTCTGGTTGCCCCAGACTGGCCCTTGCTCCCCTCCAAAGGAGCAATCCCTCTGACCTTGCTGGTCAGAGCCATCAGCTTATATCGTTTTCCACAACAACTGCTTTTGCCAAGGCTTGTTTGCTTCGATCAAGTCGCCGACACCGCCGACAGCGAGAGCCTGCGTGGGACAGCTCGTGAACCGACTCCTGGACGTCGTCGACCTTCAGGGACCACGTGGCTGCAGAGACAAGCTACACCTTCCTTCCTGTTTGCACCCGACATCGCCTGGTACCCACCTGGTGCCACGCTGGTCACTGGCTAGTGACTGTGAACACTGTCCCCTCTGCTTACAGGTCTTCTACAACTCCGATCCACCCTTGGATCCACCGCATCCCTTCCGGACCGACCGCCTGCAGCATCTTTGTCCACAGGCTCCATTGAACAGATAGAAGAAACCCGACGCACTTCGACACCTACGCACCCGCTTCCTGTGGGTGAGGTAAAGCTGGCACTCCGGTGCCCAAGTGTAGAGTATCATCTCTAGTGTCTGTGTTTCCAATCTTGAGTTCATAGTCCATCCGGAAGATTCCTTTTGCAGTAACTTTGTACTTTTTACGCACCCATTGAAAACCTATGGGAGCTCGCGTGGGACTATTTGCTCTGCACACGCCACCCGTGGACCTCCTGGTCACTAACTGAAGTTAGCTCCTTGTAGGCCCAGCGATTCTAGAGGCCCTAGGCCTTTTCCCTTTTCTGTTCGTGGTACTTATACCACTATTTTAGTATATGGTTTGAGCGGCCACCAGGGCCTATCCATATAAAGTGCAACTTCTGTGTATTCTACTGTAATCTTGTTTGACGATTTGTGCTCCTGTGCTCATAAAGAGACTAGGGGTTACTTTGAGAAATAAATACATATATATTTTGAATATATATCTGTGTGGTGTCCTTTCATTGGTATAAAAGGGGGTTGCATTTGGTAAAACAGCTTGCTTAACACGTTTCACGAGTTTAGCCTCAAAGACTGCTTAGCCTACGCTACCACTAGGGCAGCTAGTCCGAAAAGGTTGACTTACAACCACACCATAAGGGTTGCTTGGCATGGTACAAGGTGGTCACTTTAACTAGTGAACATCATATACCAGGCCAACTTCTCACAACTAGCTTTACTATAGTGATCTAATGAGCAACTAGAGTGCTAACATTCAGAATTTATGGCAAATGTGTGACATATCTGAATACCTTCTTGATGGAATCAAAGTAAAAAACTGAAAGTATTTCTTACTGAGGAGACTGCAGTAAATGAGGAAATTAGGAAACTTCATAACAAATAAATCTCCCAAGATTGCCACCATAGACAAAAGAGCCCAAATGCAGCCCAAATATCACCCAGATGTAGCCCACATGTAGCCCAATGACAGAAGTGTGCAAAACGCTTATTTTTTGGGTATTTGCAGTTTTATATATTGCAGACTTGTCAGGTATTGGAGTGCTTTACATGAGCACTGGTTATATCACACAAGATCAAATTCATTTTGGTTGTAGACATGAGGAGATTAAGTGATTTGACCAGAATCACAGAATGTTGAGCTGAAGCAGAAACTCCAACCTGGTTCCCCAGTTGCAAAGTCTGCAGTTCTGGAAGTAACACCACATCCTCTCCCCTAAGTGCAACATTTAATCAAGTGGTCAACTGGATAAAAAAACATAAAGATTACAAATAATTTAAAAGTTCTTTGTCGCTATTTGAAAACTCAGAAAATATGTCCTCATTTTAGTTTTTTAGAGCACTAACCATAATTTTGATGCAAATAAGACCCTCTCATATATGTAATTGCTAAAGGAAATGCTCTAGGTATTTCAGTTTTGATTACATCAAGATGACGTCAGGTGTCCACACTTTTGTAATAAATATAGAATGTTAGCAATCTAGTTGTTCATTGGGATACTGTTGAGAAGCAGAGGCCAGGGGCACGGACTCTGAAAATTGAAGGCAGGTAGGAGAGTGCAGATGCAACAATTTGACCACACTGGACAGGCAGGAAGGGCAGTGGCAGCCTAACAGACTATGGAGGGCAGAGGAAAGTGGGGCAGGGGCAACAAAGCAACAATACAGGACTGGCAAGAGAGGCTGTGGCAATATAATAGACCATTGTGGGCAGAAGGAAGAGGCAGTGGTAGTACAACCATACATGCCAACAGACCCTTTTCAGCCAGGAAACGTCCAATGTTTTTAAGCTCAAATGGGCTTTATTTGATCTGTCTCCTGTCTACAATCTCCTCTTTTTCAATGTAACTCAAAAGGGAAAATCAATACCCCAGTTTTTTTCAAAATCTCCCTCTTACCAAGTTCAAAATGTTCACAAGTATGGTACATTGGATCATGGTAGGCAGGAGGAATTGGGGTAGGGACATGGAGTCGGATAACAGAGGACAGGAGGGACATGGAGAGGTGCACCAAACTGACCCTACAGGGCAGGCATCAGGGTTTGCAGCAGCACAATACACCACACAGGGCATGCGGAACAGGAGTGCAGCACAACAATCCATTGAAAATAATAGGGAGGGGACAGGACCATGCACATGGACAACAGAGAACAGAGGGGAAAGAGGCAATGGTAGCTAGCTGACCATAATGGACAGACAGGAGAGAAAGCTGCAGCATAACAGAACATAAAGGGCAGGAGGGACGGATCAGGGGCATTACAATGGAACAGACAAGCCAGGAGGGAGGGAATAGGGGTCTGCACATGGAAACAGATGGCTGGGGGCAAGGGGGCAGGGCAGGAGCAGCAAGATGACCATGGAGGTCAGGCAGGATGGGCACTAGAGACAAAACACACAATGGAGAGCAACAGTGAGACTATGATGGCACACACACAGACCATGGAGGGAAGGTGGGAGGGGGTCAGGGGCAGCTAGCTGACCACACAGGGAAGGTGGGAGGGGACATGGCAGCACAGAAGACCATGCATGGCAAGCGGAAGGGTTAGTGGCAGCACAATGACTATGATGGGCAAGAAGGAGGGTGCAGGGGCATGCACAAAGGACCATGGAGGATTGAAGGGAGGGTCAGGACCTGGGCACAGACAAGAGAGTTCAGGGGAAGAGGGCCTCATAACAGACTGCGCGGGGCAGGCAGGAGGAGCAGTTGCAGCACAAAAGACCAGGGAGGGCAGAAGGGTGTGGCAGTAAAATAGACCATGGAGGACATGAGGAAGGGGATAGGGGCATGGCATGTGGACAGGCAGGGTAGAGGTGGCAGGGACAGGTTACACCCATCTGACAATGCTAGGCAGGTGGGAGGGGAGTGGCAGCTCAACAGAACACTCAGAGTAGATAGGAGTGGCAGGTCCATGGAACATGGTGGGCAAAAAGGATGGAGCAGGGGCATGCACAAAGACATCTGAGAGCAGGGGGAAGGAGAATAGGGGCAGCAAGCTAAGCAAAGAGGCTAAGCAGGAGGTCAATGATGGGCCATAGAATTGGGCAATGGAGGGCAGGAGGAGTGGACTGGCACATCATGCTAAATGGAGGGCAGTGACAGCACATCAGACCATGCATGGCAGGAGGGAGGAGGCTAGTCCATGGATTCAGACAACAGAGGATAGGGAGGAGGTGGATGGGGCAGCAAGCTAACTGTTCTGAGAAGGTGGGTATTAGGAACTTTATTGTTTTTAAAGTGTGTGTCTGTGCGAATTACTTAAAATATGAACAAGTTTGCAGCATAATCTCACTTTTATTCAGGAAGAAGAGGACGTTTGTGACTGTGACTCTGGGCTCACTTGGCAGAAACACCCCCTGACCCTCCACCCCCATCGCAAAATGTAACGACTGTGAAAAGGGTAGGTGGACGCAGTGTTATATAGAACATAGTCCTGAGAGCACGATTGAAAATGAAAACTAGATATAGTATATGGTATAAACTATGCACCAAAAAGTGTGATATAAGATGAACCTGGGCATGAAATATAATATGCAATACATTGTGCACAATGACAGATTCATTGGAGAGCGCGAGATAGCACAGGCACTAGCGCGTGCTATGCGATATGCGCCTTGGAGTGTAATATGCACAGGGCAGTGTTGTGTAACCTAAAAAAGTCCAGCTAACTATAACGCCCCTGAAACCTATGTTTTTTTCAGTGAACATATATATATATATATATATATATATATATATATATATATATATATATATATATATATATATATATATATATATATATATATATATATATATATATATATATATATATATATATATATATATATAATTCTTTATTCAGATATAGCTATATACATACACACACACACATATGTATTTATATGTGTATATGCATGTATGTATGCACATATCTAGATAGGCAGCCAGATAGACAGATGGACGGATAGACAGATGGACGGATAGACAGATGGACGGATAGACAGATGGACGGATAGACAGATGGACTGATGGAATGGATGGACGGATGAATGGATGGACTGATGGAATGGATGGACGGATGAATGGATGGACGGATGAATGGATGGACGGATGAATGGATGGACGGATGAATGGATGGACGGATGAATGGATGGGCGGATAGATAGATAGATAGATAGATAGATAGATAGATAGATAGATAGATAGATAGATAGATAGATAGATAGATAGATAGATAGATAGATAGATAGATAGATAGATGTCAGTGGAATGTCAGTAAAGTCAACATTGCAAGTTTCAATAAATGTCTTTATTGGTGTGTAAATAGTTGACACCATCCTATACATAGGAATTAGCCGTCTTTGAGATATAGAAGTGTATGCACTGTTCTATTCTTGGAGAACTACATTTTTAGGCGAATGTACAATGGGCAAGGGAAAAGTGCAGTGACTCACAAAGAGCGTGCCCAGTGAGTTGTTCCATTGATCTATACTTTGTTCTGTAGTGGGGGAAGAGTATGATTTTATTGACATTTGAATAGAGCAATGATCAAAGAGTGCTGATTTAGATCACTGTATATGTATGTATTTTTGTTGGGATATGTATTGGGAAAAATGAAGCTACCTAAAGCTGTTTTAAAGGCAGACCTAAAAAAGGGTATAGTGATAGGGTAAAATCTGTTCCTTTTGCTCCTTGTTGTGACATTCAGAAAAGAGTGTAAAATCAATGGCTCTGCTGTTACATAATATATAATAAACCTTGTTGAAGCCCATCAAAAATGTTGCTCCACATAAAAAAAGACGACCGATTAAACAAGTAATGATTTACCTTTTCATCCAATTACATACTAGTATGCAGGTGATGTATGACCTACCTACAGGCACTCGCAATAAACGTTGTTTGCTTCACATCCATGCAGCAGCAAACATTTGCTGTGCTAAAAGTGGCACAAACATAGCCCACCTGAATGGTACAATGGGTGGCCCTACAGAGAAAATCTATCAAAATAGTGTATTTTGAAATAAAATGTTACCTGAGTACCATGAGACCCCTGTACCATGAGAAAATGCTTAATAGCACCCAAGGAGCTCTCTTTGTGCGATTGAAAGAGATCAGGTTAATATTGTTATCCAACTCACTATTATCTAACCAAATATCCTTCTTTAATCTTTATTTCGACTAAGTAAAGTTATAAAAGAAATACAATAGAAGTACAACCACATTTTCCACAATAAACAAACTTCTAAGGTGAAAAAGGTTACATCTTCTAGAGAAATATCTATCGGAAATAAGAACCACATATGATACAATTAAAAATTCAAATCATCAAAAAAGTTCTTCTGATATTCCATATGGCAGCTAAATACTTGCTGACAGCAAATACAGTAGGGGGGGATAAGTCAGATTTCAACAATCGGTAGGCATCCAAGTGGTGCCTGAAACCCCAATTTCTGCAGATGGGAATAATCCACTTTTTCCTTGATTTCAGATAAGATGGGCAAAAAAACATTAAATGAATATCATTCTCCAGCTCGCTAGTGCAAGCTGGACAATTTTTGGAAGTAGGTGGGTGCCAACTACTGGTAAGGGCTCTGATTGGTAATGCATTATGTCTCCATTGGAGGAATAGTTTCCTAAAACCAATGGGATTAATGTCATCCAAAACTGTCTCCAACTTGTAATAGTCCTTCACTGTTAGGAAGGTAGTAGACATAGGCCCCAAAGTATTAGTTGCTAGAGAAACAGTCAAATTTCGGTCATAATATAGAGCAACCAAGTCTTTGCGGGATATAGAACTGCATGCCTCATGAGGATTTGCCCACAGGGCCGATAGGCCCAACCCCGATAGTTTGTCCTTTATATACTTGAGCCATGGAATTTTACGTAAGGCTGTATGTTGATAAAGCTCCATGAACTCACAACGATAACTCAAAAGTTCAGGGGTTGTCCAGAGTCGTCTCCAGAAAGTGAGGGGCTTCACACCTAATACTTCCTTTATTGGTCTTAGTCCCAGATCAAGCCTAAGGGGAAGAAGTGGTGTACTCGGCGGTAAAGCGGCCAAGTTCCGTAGGAACTTGTTTTCCGTTGCAACAATGTTGTGGGCGCAGTTGTTGCCCCACAATTCACCACCATATATTACTGTGCCACGCGCCTGCAATTTATAAATTTCGAGTGGCGAGCCAATAGGATGTATCATGGATTTTTTCCATAAATTCAAGATGCCCCCCGCCTTTTGAGATAGCTTTAAATTACATTTTATCTGATGGTGGGTCCATGTCATCTTTTCGTTCAGGGTCAATCCCAAATACTCGAACGTGTGAACTCTCTCAATACTGGTACCATGGATAACAGGATTGGGGCGAGTTGACCTAGGAGGATTAAAGATCATAAATTTTGTTTTGGCCGTGTTGATTTCTAGCCCCCGATCAGCACAAAAGGAGACAAAACCGTCCAAGACTCGTTGGGCACCCATGGGTGTCTTAGCAAGTAACAAGGTATCATCAGCAAACATAATAGCTGAGATACCTATACCAGCGAGTCGTGGAGCGTCGCGATTTGGTACTTCATTCAGATGGGAGATGAGTCCATTTACGTAGAGGCAAAACAGGGTCGGTGCCAGGACACAGCCCTGCCGTACCCCCCTTTCAACGGGGAAGCTAGCTGATAGGCCTCCTTCTCTCCCACATCTGACCTTTGCAAAATTATTGGTGTGAAGGCGCACTATAATCTGCAAAAGAGGTGGTGGGAGGCCTAGTTCCTGCAACACAGTCCAAAGTTTCGTGCTTGGAACCAGGTCGAAGGCCGCACGTAAGTCAACAAAAATAGTATAGAGTGAGCCCCCCTCCACCCTGACTGTCTTCCAAAAGAGCATGCATAATCTAAAGATCTGATCAGTTGTTGAGACGCTCTTTCTGAATCCAGCCTGGTAAGGGCTCAGGGTCTCAAATTCCTCCATCCAGTCCATGAGATGGTCTAGGATCAGCCTTGAGAAGAGTTTCTGGGCAACATCTATCAGACTAATAGGCCTGTAGTTACCAGGGAGCAAAGGGGACCCCTTTTTGAAAATAGGGACAACTTCTGCACCCAACCATGTAGGGGGAATTGGCATACCTCCGAGAATTGCATTAAATAATGCAGTAAGATATGGGGCCCAGACTCTGGGTTCGTGTTTGTACAAATCACCAGGGACCCCGTCCAGACCGGGAGCTTTGCCCGCAGGAAGCAGGGATATAGCACGTTGGACCTCGCTCAAGGTAAAATTGCCGTGCGTAGCATCACAGCGGATAAATTCAATTGAAGGGGGGTCCCCCCTGTAGAGAGTGCTAAAATGTTCTTCCCAGATTTCAGGGGCAATATTAGGATTTACTGCTAAGACGGGTTCCGTTGCGCCAGTGGACACAATCAACCAGAATCTCCGTGAGTCTCTGCACTGGAGGGCAGATGTTAACCTGTCCCAATTTTCTGTTGCCCACTCAAGTTTGGCATTGTGTATTAAAATCCTATAGTTACGTCTCTTTTGTTGTATATCCTCCCTGTTGGCTTTCTTTTTTATTGCATCCAGCAAATCACTTTTAGCCGATCGACAAGCCCTGTTATACCATTGGGACCATCTACAGGTCCTTTTAGTACAAGGAACAGATGGATTAAGTATATCAGCTAAGGTGGAGAATAGCTCTTTATTAACCTCTGCCAGTTTAGGACAGTAATCAGGGGAAGAGTGCTGGTCCATAAGATTTAGAACATCGTCCAGTGCACGTCCAGCCCTCACATAGACTTGGGAGAGTTCTCCTTGATTGCCGGCCAATTTAGCCCATTTAACTCTGCGTTTGTTGTTAGAGTAGCTTTGTTCGATATCAAAGATTTGGGTTCTGAGCGTGGGTCACCGGGACACAAACCAGATAGAGATACATCCAGTATCAAGGGATTGTGATCGCTCTCGCCCCTGGAGACCACCTCAAAGTCCAAAACTCTATTCCACTCCTTACATTGGAGAAAAATGTAGTGAAGTCTAGCCTCCCGCCCTGGCTTGTTAAACGTAGGCCTTGAGGGATTATCCGAAATTGTTCGGCCATTACAGGCCCTGATTGAATGGGTCATCGCCAGGGAGGTGATTTGGACGGCCAAGGGAGCCCAAGACCTAACCATTGGGCCCGTGACCTGTGGGATGTGCCATATTTCATCCTCATCTTGATTTGTTTGGTCCACCAACCCCTGGAGTGGTTCAAAGTGGGAATTAAAATCTCCCGCTATAAGGAACATTATACCCTCAGGGATCTTGGATAAAACATTGGATAAAACATCAATTACCCCAGATTCCGCACATACATTCACGGGCCTAGAATACACATTAATCACGGCTAACTTCGTGCCTAGAGACCAATCTAACAGCAAACAGAGAACATCCTCAGAGCCAGTTTCTAGAATCGTAACACTGCAGCCCAGATGTGTGGCAACCCAAGTGGTTAGGCCTCCTGATGGGCGGCCTCTACCTCCCCACACAGCCGGAATAGAGAAGGTAGCAAAGCCCACACGATGGCATTCTTGCCTTGCCCATGTCTCTTGAAAACAGCATATATGATGGAGGTCTATGAAGGAGCCCCACAGAGGGCAATCGAGCTTACTAGCTAAGCCAGCTATATTCCACGAGAGTACTTTATGTGTAATTGATTAATTTACGGTAGAATCTAATTTTTTACACATAGAGGGTTCGCTCGGGATCATTGGAGCAGTTGGAGAGGCAACAGAGGAGGCGGGACAATTGGAGTGTTGGTTAGGGGATAGGATCACTTCAACAGGGGAGTTGGGAGTGCCATCCACTGGGCTCAGTCAGTCAACCTCTTCGAGACAGGCATACCTATTATTGCACGAGTAATCTCCTCGTGTGTGCACATCAAAACGTATGTGCCTCTGACTTCTACTTAGCGAAGTAGGTCCAACCCAAGTCCAATTTCTGTCAATCTCGGGCTCGGGAAAGGTAGTAATTGGGGGGTAGAAGAAAGACAATGGTAATGGTCTGATACGAAATATAATTGAATCAGATAAAATATGCAAATCTGATATGACACAGCTGAGCTTACAAGATGCAGGCAAGGCTCCTTAGAACTGAAGAATGATGGGAGTAGGTCCACTCAGCATAGTTTAGGAGTAGTAAAGTTAGGACTCCTAACTTTACTACTCCTAATCGGAGAAAAATCCTACTTTACTACTCCTAATCGGAGAAAAATCCTAACTTTAAGACTTTCGGTATTCACAGAAGGCATTTAGGAGTCCTAAAGTTCGGAATCCTAACTTTACTACTCCTAAACTGAGAAAAAGCCTAACTTTAAGACTTTCGGTATTTACAGGAGGGGTTTAGGAGTCCTAAAGTTAGGAGTCCTAACTTCTGTGAATACCGAAATGAGTAAGTGCCTTCTGTGAATACCAAAATGAGTAAGTGCCTTCTGTGAATACCAAAATGGTAGTAAGTTTAGGATTTCGTCTTAAGTTAGTTCTGTGAATTGGGCCCTTGGTAGAGAACCTATGGCATCCCTTACACAGCAATGGAAATAATAAGCACACAACCTTGAAAAGTATTGGTTACCAGATCCATGCTGGATTCACAAAACAAATCGATTATAGTTACTTGACTGGATCACTAAAACTATAGAACAAACCAGAGCAGTGTATGGAATCTATGTCAGTGAAGTGCTTACTACTGCAATACACCAAACATTGCAAATTAGTTAAATAGACTTATAGCAAGAGCCTGGAAACTGCACCTTCGCCAGAGGCACAGCTCTTAGCAGAGTGGTCAGCTTGATTGGGTGGGGGAGGACATGTTCGCCAGTAACCTCCACACTCTGTGGCAGAAGTAAATAGGAAAAACGTTAACATTAGCAACTGAAGACATGATATGTTTATTGATTTCTGCTCTTGCTATAGGAGTTTTTGATGGGTGAGGAGTTGGCCGGAGGGGGTGTGGCCTACTGGTGGTCAAGACTTATTTTCCCT
This sequence comes from Triturus cristatus, assembly GCF_964204655.1. Classification (NCBI taxonomy): domain Eukaryota; kingdom Metazoa; phylum Chordata; class Amphibia; order Caudata; family Salamandridae; genus Triturus; species Triturus cristatus. The sequence continues at coordinate 1,037,482,872 of NC_140583.1, forward strand.
ACCCTGGGATGGCCCATGGATGGAAAGTGCATGGGGGTGTGCTGGGGTGGCTGGGTCTGTCGGGTGCCCCTAGCATGGTTGGTGCCTTGAAGTTCCCTCTCTTCTCTTGCTATGAGGTTTTGGTGGGTACGGGGCTTGCAGGAGGGCTGACTGGCGGTCCAGATCTTCTGGCCCTATTCTTGGTTGACAATGGTCGAGTGGTTCATTGGGATGTGGCTGATCAGTCATGGTACCCGAGCAGTGATAGTGCCTTGGAGGTCGCCGGTTGCATTCTCTTGTAAATAAGTGATTCTGATATTCTGCATAATGGTGTGCTGCTAAAAGAATGTCAAATGTGGCAACACAAACTTTTGGTTGGCCATCATAACTTGCCCTATGTGGATATAAATATAAATGTGATGATATAGAACAATGCTATGTCATAAAAAATTCTGGAAAGAAATAACATATAAGCTATAACATGCTTGATGTTTGATTTGAAGTAAAGAAAGCTACAGCCTACTCTGAATACCAAAAAACTGTGGTCAGTTTTCTGTATGGCAATGGTTGGCATTTTAAGTGGGCTGAAATCAACTGGGTACACAAGTGAGCGCACTGTGATTAGTAAACTACATTGAACACTGTGCGATATACAGCGAGAACGGATAAGGATATTCATTTAATTGAAATCACAAGACAGCTGTTTTGAGAGTGGTGCCATTCAATTTATTCATAACTATTATTTCAGAGGATCTGAGCTGTTAGGTAAGGTGTGGGGGAGACATGAATTGGAGACGTAAAGGGGTGTGATTTAGTATGAAAAGTGATATGGAGGGTGGAATCATAAGTAGATATAGCCATGTGAAGAAGTACATTTAGACCACAAACATAATGAAGAATAGCACAGAATAGGAGATTAAGTATTGTAAGTGCTTCAGACATTAGAGGGGCCTTTTTCATCATACTCAAACAGGACAACCTCACTCATCAGCAACACTGTCCTTGGGGTCTCATTTACAAATGATTGCCATCAAGTGCATTAGTTTATGTGCTGCAATGGAAGTTAACCAAGACCCACAGACCCAGAATGCACTAGGTTGTCACAAGAAAGTCCAAGAATGGTAAACATGGTGTCTGTAATGACCGGGAGTGAAGTAGCAGTCATATGTGTCTTTAACAGATTCATACATTAATGTAATAAGCATGCCACCAAGAATATGGCCCTCTGGAGATGGTGCAGGATCTCATCATTCTGAAGGCAGAGATAGGCATATGGATGTTTCAGCCCTATAAGAAGACACTTTTGAAGGCACCGGGGCGAAGAAGGCCTGAAGGAAAAGTGCACCAACTATGGGAACCAATTACACCTTGCCATTAGCCATGTGTTGGTTTCCTCCAGGTGCGTCTTGAACACCAGCTTTAGCAGCTCCAGCGGGGTGGGGCTCTTTATGGGCCTCTTCTGTCTGCAACTGGGTTGACAAAAGCTCATCATTATCGCGGGAATACAGCCACCTGCGTCCCGTGCAGGTAAGAGCGGTGGGGCCGGGTGGGGTGGGGGGGGTTTGACAGATGACGACAAGGGAAAATTAATTATTTATTTAATTTCCCCTCATAGTTGTCTGTCGAAATAAAGGGATGGATGGATAGTGAATGGGCAGGTGAAAGGATGGCTAGCTAGATGGAGGGCAGAGTGGACGGGTGGATGATGGAAGGCAGAGTTGATGAATGGATGGGTGGATCACAGAATGGATGGCTATGTATATGGATGAATTGGCGGATGGATGGCCGAGTGGATGAATAAATGGATGAGTGGATGGATGGGATGGGGAAAGATTGAATGATGGATAAAAAAATGAATGAATGACAGAATGTAAAGGTGAAATTGTGGATTTCAGCAGGTGGATGGAATGGTGAAAGAATACATGGATAGATGCATGGATGGAAGAGAAGGAAGCTGTTCTAGGGAGGGTTCAGGTCCCTTGCATTGCTTTGCTTGCTTGGGGACTATTTTAATTTTCCGGCTACACCCTTGGTTTCCTCCCAGTATCTTACACACACCTACCCAGTGAAACAAAGACAAGGTCTCCACATCACCGGTGAGGCAGTGATATGGTCGGCACATGTTGTGAATCCACCCCCACGTCATGATATTTCTCAGGGGGACGCCATCACTTTGTGTTACGCCACTGTTCTTTCCGGTATATTACACGCACCTCCAAAGTGAGACATAAAGGAGAGTTGCGCGCGCTGGATCATTCTGGCTCTACTCGCTCCTTCAATTAACCACAATAAGATCGTTTATAGGATTTACATATTTGTTAAATCATAAAACCTGTCCTAGTTATGAATTTGGCTCATGATCACTGTACAGCATCGCTCCAATGCGCAGTACTTTTAAATAATCAAGTCGAGGGTCCCTGAGCGCTAGGTCTGTCAGAATTGCTCAAAACTAATTACATCTCAAGTGGGTACCAAGTAACAAGAAAAATCAGAAAAAAAATGCGCTCCCGTTAAAACCCTGCTCCTGCAAACGTAATCGGCTTAGGTGCTGGTCGAGGCCCGCTCATATTGAATTTCATGAAATCAATGACCTTCTTTTCTGCAGGAGAGGAAACCAATAAAATTCGAGTGGTTGAGGAAAAGTGTCGGACCCCCTCCTTCGTGTGAGGAGCGCAGACGGCGTTATTGAGATGTTCACTAGGATGTTTACGTGCTTTTTTATTCTGTAAATCAGAAACGCAAAAGTCCATTTTCTTCTAGAATCAACCCGCGCACCTTGCTAAAGCTCGAGCACGGAATGACGCATGAAGTCTACGTAGGTCATCTGCGTGCTGCAATCCCTAACCTTTGTCGCTTTGCTGATGCATTTCACAGCCAGGCGCCACTTAGCATCTGCTGTTGCCACCTGTGCTTTACGAAGTGTTTGTCGCAGACACGCGACATTTTTTTATGCTGGTGAAAACATAAACTGTCGTCTAATCTAAGTGCTGTGCGAATTACATTTTGGTTTGCGAGTCCGAAGACTGTTTGTTTTTCTAGTGCACTTTGCATGACCTGTTAATGAAGGCTCAATAGCTGGCAGTTAGACTGCTTTTTGAGGGCATTTGATACATAAAACACCTAACTGCAATAAGTAGAGAAAAGCTTCAGAAACAAGCACTGGCATAGCCAAATTGACTCGCCAAAAAAGACTTCAACACCCGATCAGGGGTAACAAGCGCTATATAAATGCAACCTTTTTCCCTCCGCTATCCTTCTGAATCCAAATATCTGACTAACCTTTCCACCACTTAACCCCTTCGACGCTTGTGACGGAGCGGTTCCGTCACGTGCGTCGGTTGCGCTGTGCGCATGACGGAACCGCTCCGTCATGGCCCCGCCCGCGCACGGAATCTTCAGCGCGGCGCGGAAATCCGCGCCGCGCTGAAGAGGTTAAATTACTTTCATATGTCACTACATTAATTCCACACTAATCCTTTATGGGTTCCGGAGCAGCGTGCTACTCTCGGAAAAAGCGCTTCGACCCCTCATCATGGGTAGTAAGCACTATATAAATGCAATCACAATGCAATACAATGCAATAGCCAATAAGTCTCACCTTTGGGACCTCATAAGTGTTTAGCCATTCAGTATATTATCAGTAGCAGGTCTGAGAAAGGGTTGAAAGGCTACGTCTGTGGGTGGTACAAGCAGTGATGCAGGTCCACTAGTAGCATTTTATTTACAGGCCCTGAGTATATGGAATACCACTTTACAAGGGCCGTACAAGTACATTAAATATGTCAAACAGGTGTAAACCAACCATACCAGGTTTAGAGGAGAGAGCACATGCACTTCAGTACTGATTAGCACAGGGCCGGACTGGGAAGCTAAAGCAGCCCAGGCAATTTTCTCGGACCAGCCCCTGGGTACGCTCTGCCAGACCCAAGGAGGCTGGAAACGCTTGCTTGCTGCTTTTGTTACTGGGGCCCGTTATTCCAGTACTGCTGCAAAACTGGCCCCCAGTCACAAAAAGCTGCCCCCGCCAATGCAAAACCGGCCCCTACACTTTCAGCCTCCTGGGGAAATGCCAGCCCTGGATTAACAGTAATAAAGTGCCTAAAGTCCTAAAGTCAACAAAAAAGGGTCAGAAACATAGGAGGAGGAAGGCAAAACGTTCTGAGATAAGCCTTCAAAAAGGGCCATGTCCAACAAATGCACATAGACCAATAGACATATGTCATGTTATATGAGCCTCTTGTACAGTACTTTATGTTGCTTCTAAGGCCACTTGAAAACACTAAGAGTGATTGAAGGGCATACATTTTCAAAGCAGATTGATTCTGCACAGTGGGATGCCAGTCTTAGGTCTCTGGCCAACCAGGCATAAGCAAGAGAGGACAAAAGGAAGCATAAGTGTGAAGGAGGGAGCTGGGGAGAGGAGGAGGTAGAACCCGTAGGGGGCCATACAGTGTGAGGAATTAGTGCCTGGTAAAGAGTGATGGATACATTGTAGAGTCTTACACAAATATGAGGACAATGCCCAGAGAGCAGGTCCACCTTTATCCCACATACAGGCAGACGTACAGTTCCACACATAAGAGAATGGATCAGCGCACAAGCATGAACATATGGAGGCTGCAGGTCTACTTTATCTTTAGTCCCTTTGGCGACAAATCCACGTTCGAGGAAGAGGAAATGGTAGTGATCAAACTTTGGCCTCTCATTGGTGACATCTGTTCTACCTGTTGATGGAGTACTTCACCCATGATCACCCAATCCTTGCAATCCAAACACAGATCTGCTGCATGTCCATTCTAGTGGCAACTTTGCTATCACAAAACTCATAAAGTATAGCAATTCAGTATTTACAGTTTTTCATATGAACACAACTCAGTTCTGTTTACTACAGGGCTACAAGTACAAGGTGAATAGATCATGTTATTTAGCTAAATAATTCATTGCTAGTAGCTAAACGTCTTCAATTTAAACAAAAAGTATGACTCTCAGAATTCACTGATTTGTTAAAAGAAAGCCCAGGACCAAAAACATGGATCTCAGTGCACATGGAGCAATATAGTATCCCTATTGCAGCCCGCAAGCTTCAAGTTTGTGCTTTTTAAAGTGGACTCAGCATTAGACATCTTTCACAGTGGTAAGAAATCGTCCCTCCGCCACACAAAACTCAGAGCAGCAGGTGGACTATCACTGCTCACCAGCCGTCCCTTACAATCTACTTAAAGACCACCCCCTTTCCATAAAAGGCACATCACTTGTCGGCAACATAAGTTTCTCCCAGCATCATTCAGCATTCAAGCATCTGTCAGACCGTACCACGGTGAAGCCCCCCTTTGTCCCTGCAAAGTAGTACCCTGCATGAAGCCCCATCAAAGCCATCCCATGTGCTGAGCCCTGCCATATCGGTCCTCGTGTGCTGAGCTCCGAAGGAAAAAATGTTTCGTGTATGGAACCATGCCATACAAAATAGTGAACTACATGGACACCCCCAGGCAACAAGGCTCCCTATCAGAGCCCTTACCCAACTTACCTCTTATCTCAATTTCCAGCTACAGGAAGTCTTGACTTTCATGTAGGGACAGCCTGTGGTACAAAGCCACTACTAATGGTGGGCCGTCAGGTTAAACTTTGCCTCAGACACTAACAAAACATCTTCTCCCACCTTTGTGATTGGTAAAGATTACCAACTTCACAGCTGAAGCTTAAAGCTCAGCAGGGATGGTCTGACCTGCTACGTTTTCTCTACCTCTTGACTTGTTTCTACTATAATATTTCAGGGCTGCACCATCAAGTTTTGCCGAGATATTAATTGGATTTATTTTGCTCAGAGACAGATGGCTGTTTTGTCCTGATGAGGAAAATTGAAACTGACTGTAGGATCAAAACTTTGGCATTGCATCATTGGGCCTTCTATTGACAGTGACAAGAAAGATGTTGGTTTCACAATATGAGTTTAGATTGATGCATGACCCTTTGCATTAGTTGCAGAGTATGTTTTAATAGTATGTCCCACATGTGCTCCAGAACACCATACCCTCTGCACTATTAGCAAAATTGCTCTTATTTCTGTAAATATAGTTATACTAATACAGAGTGAGTTAAATATATAATATCACTGGATCTCCTGAATACACCTTTTAGATATCTTTAGGTCTAAGAGAAATATGATGAGAATTGATTTAAGGTGAGATGGGTCATCTTATGGCAGACTCTTTTGGAATGGATCCTAATGAACCATGGTTCCTTACGTATACCAACCCCTTGAGCAGGGCTGTAGATGGTGTTGTTGGTCCTGCACCAATAGACTGTAGGACTGGCAACATGGCCGTTGTCTGTTCATGAACAGTCCTGATTTGTATTTGGAAGGGGTCTGAGCACCCCTAAGTCACAGGGGGTACACACTCTGGACTGTACCAGCTTATGGGGTTTCCCTGAGTGTGCTTTTTACCCTCTTTCCTCCCTTAGAAAGGTTTCTCTATGGTCATCATGAATATGAATGAATGCCAAGTGGGAATTATTTGGAGCATCCTGCAGGACCTTCTTGTCCTATGCTTTTGCATCAATTCTTTGGGTGGGGGTGTAAGGGACAATACCCACCTCCCCGCCAACATATCATGAAGTGGAAAGGGAAGAATAAACAGTGTCAGGCAGAATATGTCTCACTGAAGACATGATGCACAATGTTGAAATCTCCATGAATCATCTTTAAGGACCTCTTTGTTTCTTTAATTATTTAATTACGGTCATGGAGGTGTTGAACCTTTGGTTAATGTTCTGTTTGTCAAGCCAGGTGAGCCAAGTAAGGAAGCAGGAGATGCTTTTAATGTTAGTGTTACTGCTGGCATGGCTGCATTGAGAAAAGAAGAATTTGTAGAAGAGACTCTACATCCCAACCACTGCAATCAAATAGCAAGCAAAAAACAAAGAGGTCTCCCAAGGTCCTACAGCCTTTGCCCCTTGGTTTACAGCTCTTCAAAGAGATGCTGGTAAAGTGCGGTATGATTTCAGACAAGCGTGTTCTGTCATTATTTGGCCTTCTCCATCTGTGGGAACTTTACGTATAGAAAAGCACGCATGTAAATCTGAATACTGCACACATGTGTGTATATATATATTCACTGAAAAAACCATAGGTTTCACACATGTTATAGTTAGCTGTACATTTCACTCGTAAAAAACCAATGAAATTCCACGTTATAGTTAGATCAGGTAACTATAACTTGCGCGCCCACAATAAACTGCTGATGACGTCACATATTACATCACTCATGACATGGTCAGTGACATCACTCTTCACATCAATGATGACATCTGAAATGACACATTGTGGATTGCGGTCGCGCAAGTTATAGTTACCTGATCTAACTATAACGTGGAATTTCATTGGTTTTTTACGAGTGAAATGTACAGCTAACTATAACATGTGTGAAACCTATGGTTTTTTCAGTGAATTTGCAAGGTTTTTTAAATGCTAATTCCTAACTATAACGTGTGTGAAACCTATGGTTTTTTCAGTGAATTTGTACGGTTTTTTAAATGCTAAGTTATGTATTTATTTTTAATTTTTGCGCGCACGGTGCGCTTCGCGCACCGTGCACGCGCTGTGGGCACTCGGTGCGCTTCGCGCACCAAGCGCCCAGGTGGCGCTTTTCGTACCTTGCACGCCTCGCCATATTTTACAAAATATCAATTGTTGTTTTCTCTCTTGGGGGTCCTTAGATTTATATATTAAATGTGATTGTTAATTCTTTTTTTTTTTTTTTTTTTTTTACCGTACGCGTACGGTAAGCTTACCGTACGCACACCCCGCGATTTTTTTTTAAAATTATTAAATTCATTTTTTATACTTTTTGGTCCTTCGTGAACCCCCTGACGAATGCTAGGGGGTCTGCAACTCTCTTCATTGCCCCCTTTTCATGTTATCAACCTTTTTTTTTCAGTGCGAGAGACAGAAAATGGCGGCCGATACTTCCTGGTTTCGACCGATTCGAATGTTTACTTTGATCTAACAACCAATCAGAAACGCGCTCGTGCACGGCACCGTACGCGTACGGTAAGCTTACCGTAAGCGCACGGTAAGCGCACGGAGCGCTGCCACAGATATATATATTGATTTAAATGCTATTTTCTCAGGAACTACTGAACAGATTTACACAAGACCTACAAAAGGCACTTCCTTGACCTTATGGCTACCTCTCTGCCAAATTACAAGTAATTCTGTTCAGCCGTTCGGGCTGTAGCTGTGTCTAAAGGTCCTATGGAAAAATGCATGGGGAAAACGCGTTTTGGGACCCCCCTTTTTTCTCAGCCCCCGCTTGACGAATCACCCCGAGAGTTTCAGGGTAGGAGCGGAGCGTAGCGCCCCATTAGTTTTGAAAATTTCGCGAGGATTCGTCAACCGGTGCCAAAGTTATTCAAAATAGATTTTTCAGATTTCCTATGGAAACACGGTCCTAACTATAACTATCTACTGGCGACCGCCAGTAGATAATATATATAAAATATATAGGCATAGTGTAAGTTTGATTTAAGGTGTATTAAGTGTATTTATTGAACTCCGTATACTAAAACTAATTTAATAACAATAATTGAATAAGTGAACAAAAAGCACGGATTTTAGGAGTTTAACAAAAGAAAGAAGGATGCAACCTTAAAGTCTCTGAAGTGAAAAATATGTATCCTGGATTTAAATCCCAGCCTCCCCACTTGTCCAAACTGTGTGATCCATGGCCCATCACTTTATTACACTATGTATAATTTTACTTAACCATCCAATTTGACAACACAATAAAAGAACCTTACTTGAATATGGATGGCATAGATTAATCTTGTGTCACATTAATTAACAATATAGGCTATAGAAATGGAGAACAAGACAAACGGACACGTTCTGTCGTCAGGGCTTGGGGGTATTCTTGAATGTTTCATGTTTAAAATATAACTTTTTAACATAAATGTCACTTAATTCCGCAAAAATATATCTTCAATCGTCACCATGTAACCTCCAAACCTGTGCAGCCAAACAGCCAGCATATGAGACGGCGCAAGGAAACAGCAGCACAGGTATCCACAAATTATTTTTATTTGATTTTATATCACCTATGGGTGCTGACATGAGACCATCGCGTTTCAGCCGTAGCCTTCAACAGGGTATTTATCATCTTCATACTGAGAAATATTGAACTTTAAAAAAAAATATTTTAATGTCTTTATCATATTATTTAATGACACTTATTTCTTGATTTTCTTGTCTCGGCTCGACCTTTGAGTGAAGACAGACTGCTGTCTCAGCTTGTCGGTTCTCTCCAAGGTTGTCTGCCCCCCCTCTTTCAGGAATGTACTGTCTTCTGTGCCCTTGTGGGAGAAGGTTCTTTAGTTCATCAAGCACTTTTGTTGCTGAGGCCTTGCCATTTGTCTTTGGGTGAGACGCATCTTTGTTGTTAAGTTCTTCTGAGTGATTGCTAGATAGACAGCCTTGTTTCAAGTAAAAGTAAGATTTTGAAACAAAATGTTCGCGGTTTTACAAAATTTAATATTAGGGAAAAGTCAAAATGACAACTCCCTTTTCACGAAATTTCATGTAAAAGGTAAATAAAGAGAAAGAAGAGGACAGTGAGACAAAAAGGTAAGGCTCGGAAAGGGGTGACTATATATTTACAAGGGTAGCGCAGAGCAGGATTAAATGGTTTCTAAAAAAAATAAAACTAAATCAGGAGTCGGAACAAGTGGATTGTAAAAATAAATGGGAGAAAAGCGGGAGGGGAACTGGTTATAAACAAACAAGTACAGTTGGAGAGAGAGTATGAGGTTTGTAAAAAAACAAAAAGCGAGTGAATTAGGAGGGGTGAAGCGGTTTGTAAAAAACGGGGAGTAAGTGTTTTTTTGAAAAATGGGAGTAAAGTGGGAGAGGGAGTAGGTGTTTTTTTCAAAAAAGAGAGTAAAGCAGAAGTGGTAGTAAGAAATATTTTTAAAAAGGGAGTAAAGTGGAAGAAGGAGTAAGCAATTTGGAAAAAGTGAGACAAGTGGGGGTCCAAAGGTGCTTCAAAAAACAATGAGAGCAACGTGAGAGTAAAAATGGAAGACAGTAAGGGGGTTAAAAAATAAATGTATTGAAGCAGGAATTGGAGTAAAGGGTTTAGATAAAGGAGTAGGGTTTTGAGTAAAGGGAGTAACGCCAAAATGGGAGTAAGGGGTTTTCAAGAAAATGCAAGCAAAATAAATAGGAAAGTAATCTGCTTGATAAAAGTGAGTAAAGTGGAAATTAAAGTAAGCTGTTTGTAAAAAAGGAAGTAAAGCTGGAGGGGGAGTAAAGGAGTTTGAAAAGGTAGGTAAAATGGGAATAAGGGGTTAGTAAATTTGGGAGTAAAGCAGGGGGGTAAGGTTTTTAAAAGGGAATACAGCATGAACGGGAGTAAGGGATTTGTGTAAAAGGAAGTAAAGCAAGAGGGGAGTAAAGGGTGTGTTAATATAAGTGCGAGAGGGAATTTGATAAAACTGAAGTAAAATGAGATGGGATGCAATGCAAGGGGCTTGGAAGGCAGGGAAGAGGTCTTAAAAAGTTATGGGGTAAAGGCCTTACAAGATGCAATTGAAAATCAAACATGATGAAGCAAGAGAGTGTTAGAATATCTTTAGGTCGGTTGTTTCTGTCAACCTGGAATAGGCCATCCAAAAAGAAAAAAAATCATAAACAACGGTTCAACAAATAATTTTTTCAGAAAGATATTCTATATGTTAAATGTTTGTCAAGATCACATAAAGCCATGTAGGGACTGTATGTTGCAATCGAAATTTAGACGCTGTGCATATTTTTAAGCCCAAGTGAATTTTCATTCCTTGGTTGGAATGTGTTATGATTGGAGGGCTTATATTCCACTGTGCCATTATATAGTGGCACACTGCCAAAGCCAGTTGGTCGGACTTTTCATGAAATCACCTGTAATATTGTGTTAGGCACATAACAGGTTACTGTGTTTTTAGGAGTTAGGATGGTCTGGTACACAAACTGTTGGAGGTGCTACCAGCGTACGAATGTAGACCACATTTAGAGGGGCTTCTTTGACCTTTATTTGTTTTGTGCTCTATATAGGCTGCAGCCATATGGTCTAAATGACTTATATTGAGACCGGATTAGCGGGGCTGAAACAGTATTTTATAGGGCACAAGTCTTTTTACAATTTATTTTTATATTAACTAATATATTTTCTGCTAGATTATTTGTGCTTTTTTATAAAAAATTTAAGCTAAAGGTATTGCATATTTATAGGTAGGATTTGCATTCCTTAACACTTTATTGCATATATGATATTTTATGTATATTATTTCTATTGCTGGAAACAATAAAGATAGTTATTGTTCAAATATAAGCATGCACATCATACCACAGAGTGGCAAATACATGTGAGAAGCATGTTAAAAGCAAGCAGAACTCTGAATATAAAAACAGTCTATCCAGTTTCCACGGAATGCAACTTTAACACAGCATCCATAATTTGCTTTTTTACCCCAACTCCCAAACTGTGCCACAAATCTCTCAACAGGCATTAGACATTCAGACCAATACACTTAGGGGCATAATCTTAAGCCCCTATCGCCAAGGGTACATTAATTTTTTTGACGTTCCTGTGGTGATAGGGCCAGCGCCCTATTCTCTAGGCAGCGTTAACCCACATCACGTGGCTTAAAGCCACGTTAAGTGGCTTTACGCTGCCTTGAGAATAGGGCCCCTTTCATGCTAAACTTAGCATGAAAGGGGGTGTGCAGTGGGTGTTGCGGTGGGTGTACCACCGCAACACCCATTGAATTCAAGGCTGCCACCTATTATGAAGGGCAGCGATAATAGGTGGCAGCGCCGAACTTAAGACCAGAAAAATCCTGGTCTTAAGGTGGCGAAACGAGGAGAAATGCTTAATTTTTCCTTGTTTTTTGCTATTTCCATCTGTGCTTCCTTGTGCAGCACACAAGGAAATAGCAAAATGCCATGGTTTGTTTATGTACAGGAAGCTGTCCCTTCCTGTACATAAACAAACCTTTAAAAAAATGCTGTTTTGTAACTTACATGTGTGCTGCATGAAGCAGCACACATGTAAGTTACTAAACAGCATTGTAGGTTCGTTTATGTGTAGGAAGGGACACCTTCCTGTACATAAAAAACCTCCCTGCTCACAGACACCCTTGCACTCTGGTGCAAGGGTGCCTGTGTTGGCGTTAAGTCGGGGGAAACGGGGGGAAACGCAAGGCTGCACCACATTCTTGAGAATAGGGTGCAGCCTGGCATTTCCGAAGTGGCGGTGAGAGGCGTTAAGCCAAAGAGGCTAACGCCTCTCACCACCACTTCTTCGTGAATATGCCCCATAGTGTAAAGCTGCTCTGTTGCATCCTTTCAATGCTCATTTAAATTTAGTTCCTTTATATATGCTTCTTTCCATGGTTGATCATGCACTGTTGTCGCTAGCAGTTGAGATATTAAAACGTAATATATTTAAAAAACATACAAATGAGTCATGCCTTTAATAATTGCATATTCTTTAGGAATTTGCCCAATCTATGCTTAACTCTAGGTGTATTTCAAAATATTCCTTTGTCGTCATGATGTAGTGCTAAAATGTATGATACAGCTAATGCTTTGGCTTCTTTTGAGATTGTTAGGGTTCATCCATAAATGTCTAGAACATCCAACTGCTCAAAAAGTACACTAAGAAAGCCCAAAGTCTATGAAAACTGAGACAAATCTGCTTTGCGAATGTAGACATCTGAACAACAGCTAACTGCTGGGCAGCATGACAGTCTATCCTTTGGTTTACTCTTTCTGCCATTTTAAAGGAGGACCAGCCATGTAAAATTAGTCTTGAACCCATTGAAAAGACACAGTGCAACCCAAAATTCAAAGCCAAGAGCAAACACAAGCAACCCCAGATGCATGCTCGCCCAATTGGACCTCTTTGATGAGGTGAACCTGTGTCACAGACAGCTTCAGGACCCACATACAGATATACATGTGACATTTCCGGTTACTCCCTGAGAAAAACAAAAACTAACGCCCGAATTAATACCCAATAATAGCTATTGAGTTTCGTGCTTTTTAAGTAACCCACCGAGTTGTCTCTATCTTTTGTAATGCTTTCATTCAGTCTTAGATTTTCTGCCAACCGCACTTTCCAATATTGATTTTCTAGTTTCATATGCAAAAATATGAGTATAAGCTATACCATTATAGTATAGAAGGTGCTGTTGCTTAAAAAGCAGGGAAAGGGAAAGTACACTCGACATTTTGGTGTGATGGTTTTATATCCTCTCAGCACCCCTCTCAATGCATCTCCAAGGTCCCTACTAGATCCACCGAATTAGGCCCAGTTTGTGATCCCTCCAAGCGCAGTGGGACCAGATTGGCCCATGGCACCCGGAAGTGGCTTCTTTAGCTCTGAATTTATTGTGAAGTTATTATGTGAGTTGGTGCAATTAAATGAACTGAAACAAACCAAAATCACAACTACCATAAATAATGCAGTGAACTCCTAACTGAAAGCCTGGTGTCCCCTTATAACACTGAATCATATTATAAACTAGGATATGCCATTTTAGTCTTCTCGTACACCATTCCTGTGCTGATACTTAGCTTCCAAAATGTTTTCACAAATGTTTAATTCTGGCAATTCTATGCTCCGAGGTCCACTTCTACAGCATCATAGAGTCGCAAACTCTAAACCGGTAGGTCGTTTTGCCACCAAGCTCCATGTTATCAGGACAGCTTCTTTCCAATTCTGAGATTTCTTGTCTCAATTGAATGTGTTCTTGGAGTTGCAGTCATCGATGCTTTCATTGAAGAAGAGGGAATGATGTCCCAAGTGACAATCATAGGAACCTTTCCGAAAAAATCTTTTTAGTTTGTGTACCCCCCAAACAATATCTACCTTTGTCAGCCCAATCACATTCTGTTGTAGTCCAAATTGTTAGAAATTCCTGCTTGATTAAGATGATGCCACGAACGTGAAATAATATTTTCTAAAAGATGTTATTTGCAGCAACAGTAATCTGTCATTGGTAATCTCTGCTTCAGTAGTAAAAAAATAATAATAAAGGGCAAAAGCACAAAGTATTTCTACTTAATCTGCCACAGGCACTGCGAGATGCCAAGGTTGCCAAATACCAAAGCTGACTGGTTTTGATTCCACCTCACAAATCTCTTGCAGTACCCCACTCTTCATCCCTCTTTATCTTACTCTCAGGGCAAGAGTCGGGGGTACACGCAGGTGGTCCACGTCCACCCACTATTTTCACAGGGTGAACGCCGTCCCCCTGCTAAGAATTTGGCCCCCACTGAATAATGTGCTGAAGTTGTCCTGGTGCGTAATTTACGAACACCGGGACGCGTTCAGCAGCACCTGCACGTTGTCTGCTTTCCATCTGCAACAAGCAACAATGTGCAGGTGGGGCTTTCTTATTTAAGCCTCCTGCTGGGCCCATAACAAAGGCCGAATTTGAGGGGTCGTCAGGCCTCCTTTTGTTCGAGTCTCTTGACTGGGAGCAGTCAGGAGCCTCACCCCTGATGTAAATGAAGCCGAGGGGAAACAAAGGTTAGCACTTCACACATACACACATACACACAGAAAGGCAGCTTTTCACTTTGTTCAGTCCCTGTTTAGGAGATATGCATGCACTGTAAGAATGTCAGATGTGTTGGTCTTTCCCAGTATTTACACACAGCAAATTGCATTTATATGGAGCTTAATAAACATGAGGAGACATTGAAATAATTTATAATTTTGTAAATGAATGTACAGGATATGGTACATAAAACTGGAGGATTGCAAAGTGTAGAAGCCGCATATCATCTTCCATAGCTCACTGTGCTATTATCCTCGCAATGCACTCAAACGTACACATGATAGACCTGCTAAACATATATGTGAGGGCTTTAGATCTGATGTCACTTCTTGTGATGCCACTTCCTGTAAAGTCGTGCCTTGTGATACCACTTACTATGATGTCAATTCCTGTGATGCCATGTGTGATGTCATGCACTGTGATGTCATGCGTCGTGATGTCGTGCGCTGTGATGTTGTGCACCGTGATGTGGCGCATCGTCATGTCGTGCGCTGTGATGTCTACCTAGGTTAGTCCCCCCACTTCTTTTTTTAGGGCTTGTGCCCTGCAAGTGTAGATTATTTTTCATCGTTGCATTCTCCCTTCTCTCAGTTTTCATTCTTGTTTTTGTCTTGCTCCTTCTGTATCCATTTTCTGCCTTTCCCTCTGTGGCTCTGGGTCAAGGTCTGATGATGAAATATAAGCCCTGATCTTGACAAATGGGCACCTGCACAAATTGAGCACTGCTGGCCAGAGTATATAATTACACTCTCCCCCAGATTATTGCTTGGCAGAGTGGAATTCTCAGCAGAGTGGTAATGTATTTGCTCTGATCTAATAAGGCCCCAGTTGTATGTATTGAGAATTCATCGCAGCATTTGGGTCTAGCAGCAAATCGATAATTGTTTGACAGTATCAGACAAAGGCAGCAATAGGCAAATTGCCTTTCCTTAGCCATTTCCCCTATAAACAAATACATACTCTATTTGTGACACATTTGATGTACGAAGTGAGCCACCCATGAAGCTCTGTATATAGAACTGTGCTATGTTATGTATACTTGTAAAGCACTCTCCCACCAGGGTATCCAGGCTGTAGGGTTGTGTACTACTTTCGAGTTATGATACCACTAAATCTGTCAAAAGAATGCAGTGCCCAGGTAAGGTCAATCTATTCTATGCACGAACACGAAAGAACACAATGCTGATGTACATCGAGAATCAAAGGCAAGGCATAGCTCATCCCCTACGAGACTCTGGATTGAGATAGGAAGCCGCGATTTATCCACACATTGTGTTCACACCATCGCGCATCCTGCAGCTCGAAGGTGTCAGATGCTGCATCTCTTTATCCTTGCAGCCCTCCATCTGTCAGAGTAACTCATCATCCAATCACCTTGTACCTTAGAGCTCTCAGCAAGACCGAGGGAAGGCGCGCGCCTTCATCGGCGATTTATCTTACATGTTTCCTTACATTATTGCAGGTGTAACAATTCTTTCCGTTAGCATTTTCAATTTCCTGTAAAGCCTGCTTTCTTCCATCTCATCCTTCACCTTGCCATAAATAGAAAAAAAAATGTTTGCTGTGCTTTAGTTTCTGCAACATTAAGGTTTTGATTTGAAAGGTAGAAATCCGAAGAGTAGATATACCAGGGAGCATATTTACAAGGAGTTAATGCCACCAGAACGTCACTTTTTCAGACGTTCTGGTGGTGTTAACTAATTCCCCTTATTTGCATTGCAGCGTTAAGACACTTTACATGGCCTAATGCCGCCTTGCACATAATGCCCCTATTCACGCAGCACTTAGTGTGAAATGGGCGTGCCAGGGGCGAAACACAGGCCCCCGTGTCCCCCGCAGTGCGGGGGGCCCCACAAGCTCCAGGGGGGCCCCCTCAGCACTGCACTGCGGCCAGGGAGTTCCTGATAGAGTCCGGAGGGGGCCCCTTCACGTACCTTGCTGGGGGGCCCCCTCAAT
Source organism: Triturus cristatus (assembly GCF_964204655.1). Lineage (NCBI taxonomy): Eukaryota > Metazoa > Chordata > Amphibia > Caudata > Salamandridae > Triturus > Triturus cristatus. The sequence continues at coordinate 1,037,499,408 of NC_140583.1, forward strand.
TATCGTTACGCCACTGGGGCGTGCAATACGTGTTCTGCCACAACACCCTTTGCTTTTTTACACTGCGCCATATTTACAAGGTGTGGGGCAGCACCAAAAATACAGCCAGGGAATACCTGGTCTTAAGCAAGTGATATGAGGAGAAATGTTTCATTTATCCTTGTATTTTGCTCTTTCCACTTGTGCTGCATTCTGCAGCACACATAGAAACAGCAAATCACCCGTAAAGATTGTTTATATGCAAGAAGGCGTCCCTTTCTGCACATAAATAGTTGACCCTGCAGTGCAGGAACCCTAGCATAATCGCGCTAGAGTGCTTGCACTGGGCCTAGGCAGCATTGTTAGTGCCAGCACTAGAGGTAATGCAGGGGTGCGCCACATTCTTGTGAATACGGCTCATCCTTGCATTTTGTAACTGTTGGAGCGTGGCGTTACCAATCTTGGGATAACACCTGCTCTGCCATTTTCTTGTAAATATGCCCCCAGGTCTATACGCATCATAATAACTCAGAGAACGATGGAATGGTAAAGCAGGATTTTTTACAGCGTTTTCTCACGCGTGCTACATCTACCATTGTTCTTGCCTTAAAAAGAGGCACTTTTTTGTCATAACCTGGTTATAGAACAACATCTGACAAATCTGTACAGATCCTAGTTTAAAGGCTCACCTTAGAACAAATGTTCTATTTCCCTTGCTTTCCAAGTTTTTTTTGTTTGATGTTGTGTGGTATCTCTCTCTTGAATCTGGTTTTCCTTTGTGGATTTATTAGACAAAGCACACCAGCCCAGCCATCAGAGACTTGTATAGCAATCATGACCTTGGCCTCGAGACCCGCCCTTGATTTACAATACAAAGACGGGAAAATGCCCCCCCCCCCCTCAAAATTAGTAATTGGCTATACGTGCCATCATCTCAGCTGAACACAAGCAAAACAAGACATTCATCATGTGTTCAAGGTTCAGCTATTGTAAGAGTGGCAGGCTCATGGGGAGAAGCAACATTCATTTCTGTACAAGAAGGAAGTTGAGCTGCTACATGGTCCTCATCACACACATTTGTTAGTCACTATTGTTTTATCTTTGAAGAGATAATATAAGAATATTTGGTTTTTGTAGATTCTTTTGAAATTTTGGTATTTTGTTTCAAGCATGCAAAAAAGGGGAAGAAAATGTAAAGACCAGGAGCAATACATATTTCTTTTAAAAAATCGAACATGTTGTTCTTTGGTGCTGATTTACAAGTCCCTTGCACCGCCGTTGACTCAGTTTTAAAATGGGAAAAAATGATCTACCGGCAGCACAAGGGGCTTGTAAATAAGCTTCTTTGTATTTATGGGGGTAAATCTCAGATCCTGATGAATGCTTGGTACATCTTCATAAAGGAAGGACTGCAACGCGGAGAACGGGGCATGTGGGGAGTGACCTGATTACTTACCTTCATCACTGCTAGTCCTAGACATTGAAGACTTGGTATTACAGGAAGCAACAGGGGGAGCTGATGGTTTATGGGTAGGAAGAGGGAAACATTGATATAAGCAGAAAGAGAGCAGGAAGAAGATAGATTCTTTCAACCACTAAGCAAAAAGAAAGACTCTTTTTGCTGGGTGACACCTGTCACCAGAGCGGGATCACTCATGAGGACTGTGACAATGCAAGATTTGCTCTTGGAGAAGTGAAGATTATCGGTAAGTAATTGAGTCATTCCCTGTGAAAGAAAGGAGTGACGGCACTCCAATACCTGGATATGCATCTGCTTCTACGCACATCTTGTAGCAGTTAAAAGGTATTCAAAGCAAGAATGTTTTACTTAAGAAAGGAAATAATTATTTCTGATGTTACTGTGATTGCACCCTCAAGAACTCACAAGTGTCTTTTTGCCTGTTGGTGATGATGTAAGGGAATAGCACAGATCAAAAAAAGTATGACCATTTCTCATGTGACATTGCCATTCAGTTAAGTCTTTTTTAGGTCGAGCATTCAAGACCTCGTGTTTATACTTTAGTATATACTTATATGTGTATGCACTTTGTGGGCTCTGGAGATCAGCCCTGGGACTTGTCTGTTTCCGCTTAGGGGCTAGTACTAGTATTAGGAAAATGTGTGATTATCATACAAATACCAGCAGATATAACTTCCATGATTTGGACATTATTTTTTGCTCAGTTTTAAAAATTCCTACTATAACTAAGCTAAGTTATGGCTGCCAAATAGATCAACCTGAATTAGATTACTCAAGCAGTCCATTAAATCACTGAAATATCATCTAAGAAGCAGTTACCAGGGCCCATGCCAGCAGAAAAAGTGCAATCTGATATTGTTTATATAGCCATGTCAATAACTGATGGCATCTTCTGGAGTCCTGCGTCATTCCGGAGTAATACATGTATGCCTTAATTACTGTTTTGGGTAGTAATAAATAAAATTATGGTCTGACAGTATTTGGTGTAATGTCTGTTTTGATGTTTCACCCAGTTAATGCGACCTACATTAACCCTAGTCTTCACATAAGTTAAACCGCAAATCTATTTGCTGCATGTCTTACTACTAAATTGATATTTAGATTAAGGATAATATTGGGAAATACTAGTCCTAATCCTAGTGAGCTGCTCTTTTGGGAAGAAGAATCATCTGTGATGGCAAGTAATCTTTTCTTAATCGGTGCATAAACGGCATGTGACAGTGCCTACAAATGGCCTAAAATGTAGAAACTGTCAGGAATTGGTCTAAAAACATAACCCAAATGAATAACTTGAATCTCTAAATTTGTGAATTGTTGTCTAAAATTTTTTAACAATTGCAGGTACTTTAAAATGAACAACAATGGCATTTTACTACTTATCCTTCCTGGAAGGACCAGCTAAAAAAAATAATCATGAATACATTATTTGAGTTGAGCTTAGACATCGCTCTCTTTGTCGTTTACCAATGAACAGTCTAATTTTTCAAAGAAGGACCATATTTATTCTGCCCCCTACCAACCAATTAATAGAGGAAATGCACCCAGCTCCCCATTTGCTCTGAACACCTTTGGGATCTTTGAAAGCTGCTTATGGTTTGAAGCTTTCAAGTTAGAAGCGTGAGGTTTTAACCATATGGAACACAGTTTTTGTTTGAATATGATTGTGCATACATTTTAACATTTCCCCAGTATAAATTGTCATAATACTGGAATAAAACATGAACGCCCCCAAGCCCTAAGATTTATTGTAATTGACCAGAATGCACAAATGTGGGATCTCCCTCGAAGCACCCAGGAGATGCTTTCAGGCTGAAACAAAGATGGTTAAAAAAGAAGACTTTTTTCTATTGGTTGGCAATTCTCCTTTAGTCAAGTTTTGGGTTTGAAGAGTGACAATGCTTAGGCTACAATGTGTTTAATGGTACAGAAAGATGACTAGTGTCAGCTGCGGTAGAAGTGCTTCCATTTATCTTGAGTTGATTCCCTAAAGAACACAGGGTAATTATCAGTATAGATTTGACCAGAACTCATTTGTCAGTATTACTTCTACCACTTGAGCGCAAAAAAACTCAATTTTCTTTGTCGATTTCAGGTTTTTGTATGGGAAGGTGGGTAAGGGTGTGAATACAGTAACCTTTTTCTTCCCTATAGTAAACCCTCAATGAAAGATGGTGTCCAACATTTTAGGATGGAGCAGGAAAACGGCCCCTTTATATGGATGCACAAACATATATTGGGTGATCCCTAATATTGCTATATTTTGTTATAATAAAGACTAATAAAAGTAGCCAGTTTTAGAAATAATTCTGTGAATTACATTAAAGGAGTGTGATACATGTGGATATAAATGTTGACATTGCTCTTATAACCCTGGGCATATGGATCTCTCATAGTATGACAGTGAAGGACCTTTACTGCCAACTGGGAACATTTGAAAACAAGAAACATGCATTGCTGTCCTAATGTAACCACTAGAGGCAACTCTTGTAAAAGAAATGATGATGTGGCTTATGATTATTTTCCATCAGCCTAACTAATTGGTTCACTCTTGGTCCTTCGAATACCGCTTACAGGGCATTGAGACTGCACCGGGGGAAGGAGGGATCAGGAGGCGAGAAGGAGGATGACTCGGGCCTGGGATTATCAGGAAACCCCTAATAATTGCTGGAATCAGGGGTGAGAGCTATGGGCCTAGGCAAAGCAGGTGCAAGTATGCATTTTATAGTCCACAGATAGTCACAGTGAGCAACTGAGCTACCCCAGAATCTCAAAGACACTCCAGAAGGAGCTGCAAGTTCTCAAACAGGTACTAAGAAGAAAGCTGCCACAGGCTTCGGCAGGTAGAACAGTGAGCATGGGAGAACAAGCACCACATAGCATCACAAATCTGTGTATGACCAGGCTCCAGTTTAAACCACAAAACCCTGACCCTGGCTGAAATCAGGGTTGGGAGTTATGGTCATGGAAAATTAGATAGATTGCTGGATGTCATAGTTCACAGATGAACTCAAAGTGACTCACTGTTCAATACCAATTCCTCTTAAAGGCAACCAAATGCATCCAAGATGGGGTTGCAGGTGGACAGCCCTGGAGGTAAGGGGGAGCGTGAAGCCATCACAAGTCTTCTGCAGAAAAACAGGAAGCCCAGGGAAAGAAACATCACACAGCTGCGTGTGGCCTGACCCTAGCTTTCATAGCAAAGCCCCTCCTCATTGTAATCAAGACTAGAAGTCCATAGACGGACTAGGGAGCAAACCACCGCTAAACCCCAGACTCAGAAAGACACTCAGGGGCAGATTTATTAAACCTTCATGCAGCACTTAACGATGTCTCCAAGCACAGAGAAATCCAAAGGTGAGGTTGTTGTTTCAGTTGTCTTTTATTCAATCATATTAGACACGCCCCTTCGCCCTTTCATCTGTTGCTGTTCCAATCACAGCAGATTCCATCAGGGCTTTATATTCGATCCAATTTGACCTTAATACCATTTTCAGATCAAAAATGTTCACAATAGATTCACGTATATTCTCATAATCTTTACTTTCTGTCACAAGAAAATTAGTGTGGTGGTGGTTTGTTAAGTTTTGTCAGTAAAGTTCTCTTCTCGTATCGGGTCCGCTGCGGACCCGATACTCAATCTGAACACATGTATTAAGGTCAAATTAGATCAAATATAAAGCCCTGACGAAGTCTGCTGTGGTTGGAACAGCAAAAGACGAAAAACATGTTGGAGAAGGAACGTATCTAATGTGATTGAATAAAAGACAACTGAAACCATGACCTCACCTTTGGATTTCTGTGTGCTTGGAGACATTGTTGTTTGCACATTATGGACCCTGTCCAACTGAGAAGGAATGGATGGCTCCTTCTCCTCCTGAAGCACCAGAAGGTACATGGATTGGGAATGAACAATATTATGTACTCCCCATAAGACTAGTGTGGTAGGGTGTGCCTGTTAAACCAAGCCATTGCCTCCATTGATTTTCTTCATGCAGCACTGCGTGAAAGGGCAGGAATGTGCCACGCTTAACATAATACTATGCATTCCTGTCCTTTACTTGCACTGGCACCCTTTTGGCTACCTAGCGCCAATGCAGGCAACCTTAGTGCAAGGGTGCCTGATTGTAGACAGGATTGTTTTTGTGCAGGAAGGGACACCTGCAGCACACATATAAAGAGCAAAAAAGTGAAGAAATAAAGATATTTATCTGCTTTACGCCTCCCCTGTTGAGGCAAAGCATTTTGATGCATTCCCAGATTTACGAGTAATGGTAAATCTGGGAATGCACCAAAATCCACGGGTGGATGCATAAAAACAACCACGGTCCACCCATGGAACGCCTCCCTGAGGTAGAGTAATGTAATGCAGCTATTTACGCTACGTTGCGTTGCTCTGGATTTATCAAGCCATGTGGGCCACACAAGGTGGCCTTGCATGGCTTGATAAATATGACTTAGGTTTTGCGTGCGCTTGTGCCCTCTTGCATGGTGCAAGGAGACGCAAAACCATCATAAATATGCCCCTCAATATGATGTTGCAGGTGGAGTTGCAGAAGGGTGTCTGGTGAAGGGAGCTACACCACCACAGGGCCTCAGAAGAGATAACAGGCAAACTGGAGAAACAAGCAACTCAATGGTATTAAAAAAGTAGATACTGCTACAACGTTGTTCTTGATACAATGAATGTCTCCCAGAAACAAATACATTCAAGACTTTATGAATTTAAAATACTGAGCAAGCCTGGAGCTGGGTGGCTGAAATTCTGGTCGTTCAAAATTAGCTTACAGAAAGACTACATCAAACATTCTGCACCTTTTTCACCAGAGGATCCTTACTTAGGGTTTCCACATCAATTGCAGGGAGATCAACTGGTCCTTCAGTGTTCTCAACCATTCTTCTTCAGCCCAAATAATCACTTTTCTTTGGTCATTTCTAGCAGGGGAAAGGTGTACTTATAGCTGTGTGTTTTTACTGAGTTATTTCAAGTGACTTCAAGTTTAGCTGCTCCATCTCCAATAGAGGTTCAGTGGTGGCTACTGGACTAACATGTGAATGGTGATGGTTCATGCATTGTCACTGGTACAAGTATTAATCTGGCGGCACTTCTGGTTCAAGATTCTGCTGAGAGGGTGTAGTCCCACCCAGAAGGGATGAGCGCATTCGGTCCTCTCTTGTCATTTACAGATTGTGGGTCGAGAAAGACCAGACAATGCTATCCCTACCCGGCCATCTGAGACTTCAATATTCTGAAGAGATGGCGCACATCCAGCCTGAAGCATTACACATTTCATAATTAATTGTGAACCTGCACTCTGCACTGCACATTGATGTACTGAACCCTCTCTTACTTGCTGTTGTGATGTTGTGATATACCCGTCGTTGGTCAAGACAGTTTTCAGGCCATCATTTGCTCGTAATCTCAGCACCATAGCAATCACAAACCTCTCTTATGGCATAAAAGCAGCTGATGTTTTGAAGGAATATAATTGAATAAAATGAAAACGTAAGCATCTTCATGTCATGAGCAAATAGGCTTTCCCACTCTATCATTAAGTTCTCCTACTTAATAAACAGTTGTCCAAGCTGTCCTAAGTTATCATTACCTATAGCACTGTGCATATTAGTGCAGGAATAACATTGAATAATGTTAGCGCCTTCACCGTTATTATGTACGGAACCAACTTAAGTGATGGGCATCAGGATTGAACAAGCACTAACACATCTCTTTGAGGTGTGTCTGCATGCTAGAGCTGTAGGGGTCCCCCACAAAGCAGCACTAAATTTGTAAAAAAGTAAGTGAATGGGCTGAAACTATTTCTCAAGATGCCATTGCAGCTTGCACCGCCCAGTGTCACACCCAGCACTGCCAAATGCCAGTAGCAGCACAACTACTTATCATCACACTCCAATAAGTGCAACCACATGGTTACGCGGCATAGAAGTCGTCAGGGTTTGAGAATTAAGTGCTAATGCCAGCACTGGCAAACACTGTCTGAAATTAAGCACTGCCACAAAGGCTGAGTGCTAATGCAAAGGCACATGAACCCAGGTTCGAGTCTTAGGACTGAGGTGCACCTCCACAACCTTTTCCAATGGTCAAGTACATCCATTGGTTTGAAGTTTGTGATTTCACACCTCTGGATAAACTGAAGTGAGTATTCCTGTAACTCTACTAACCCCTTTTAAGTGTTTATAGAACTTTTGCAGAAGTCAAAAATGTGCCCATCGATGGTCTTGCAGTTGAATATACTCCAGAGGCAGCCAAACAAAACCACATGTTCAAGGGCCAATCAACAAATCAGGGTATGTTACGGTGTCACTTGATATATTATCTGTTGTGGGCCTTGTTTAGGTCGAGCCTACCAGATAGCACATTATTTGTCTGTTGGGAGGCCTATTGTGGCTTACCAAGAACACAGAGGGAGTTAGAGCCCACCCATTGCTTGCCATTGAATGGCTTTCCTCATCACTCTCATTTTCTTTCTTCTTATTATTTTATTTTATGTGCTTTCAAGCCATTTTAAGTTCTTTCAAGAATTTGTTGCTTTTTCATGGAACACCTTAAAACAAATGTGTAATCATATAAATACTAAGAGTCATATGTGATTACACTTTGCATTGCAGGGTATTGTTAGAGATTAGAAAGGGCTCTTTAACTGTGGTGTTACACATCAAGCGTTGATCAAAATCCCTGCAGCCACCAATCATAGTACAACACCGTAAAGTTATATCAAGTTTGACATTTAGTACCCTGATTTGATTTCTTTTTTTGAATAAGCCTGAAGGCATCTTTAAATTTAGATACATCTATTGAGCTGTTTAAAAATATGCCATTTGAAATACTGAAACTTGAGATAAGGTGAATACTGGCCTAATCTTGGGTTTTCTCTTCAAGCTAAATTTTACAACATTCCTTAGTGATGCCCAGTTGGCCACTGAAAGTCTCATTTGGACTTTTGTAATCTCTGGGAGTTGAAGTTGGAATTTTTGGATATCCTTTTGAATAGACTATTGCCAGAAATATTTTCAAAGCACTGTTACAAAAACTATTTATAAATCTCAAAAGATCATTGGCCCAAATGCTGTGCATGTGTGAGTGTTGAAATGAGAACGACCTCCGCGTGTTGATATGGTCTTAAGCATTACTAACTACTGTACTTGCTCATATGTTATGAATGGTGCTTATACATTTTCATTAGTTTATTTAATTGATTACTATTAATATTTTTTGTGTATAACAACACTTTATACATTTTTACAGGCACAGAATAATCCCACACATCACAAACCCTGCACAAAAAAATCCATTGTACATTGCTATTATTTACTCCCTGTTCAACCTACGTTACCCCTTGGAGCACTCACATATGCAGTATCTAGTCCATAATATTCCCACCATTTCCCCCATATCTTCCGGTGCTTCCTGGTGCAGCCACAAACTAAATAGTTTGGTTCCTCCAATTTTGCAGAACGGTCTATGCCGTCCTGCACTCATTCATTGTTTGGACTTCTGGAGACTTCCAGTAGTTAGTCTTGTCTCTCTGTACAATCAATGTGCCCAGCCCCACAAGCGTTCAGTCCCCCTTGGACCTCCCACTCCCGTCTCATCCACTACACCCAACAATGCAACTCTTGGTGATGCCTTGAGGCTCTGGCTCAGAACCACTGATAAGCCTGCAAATATAGAAAGACAGTAGCTCTGGATGAGGGGACACTTCCAAACCATGTGATAAAAATCACCCATATCCCTCCCACATCTACTACAGGCAGGGTTGGGAAGTTTGTGGGCTCTCCACAGGCACTTGGGTGTGCAGTAGGCACAGATCAGGTAATTCAAGTGAACAAGGCACAGCCAGGCCAAAATGGAGAAGGTCTGTGGTGCCACACCTTTCTCCACTCTGCCTCGTCCAGCGGACCCAGTCACCCCTCCCTTAGCTCCCTTAAGTGCATCAGTGTCAGTGTACATGGATGATTTACCAGGGTTCTGTAGATCTGGGAGATGCCTCCCTTGCCCAGTGGGCCCATAAGTAGCCAAGCCTCCAAGGGGTTGTATTTCGGAGGTCCAGCCAGCACCTCCCTATATCCTTAGAGCGCATGGCCGTTAGATGTATGAAAAGAATTGGGATTTGTAGAGGTAGAACTTGGTTTGAAGGTCTTGAAAGAATTTCATGTGGTCACCTGCCCAAATGTCATCCAAGCAGGAAATGCTGATGTTGCCCCAGCCCTTGAAGCTTTGGAGATGTGCCACCCAATCCAGTCATTCACCAACCCATAGGGGAGTTTCCAGCGTCATTCGCTGGCCCCATTGCAGGGCAGCTTTCATGTCAGGAAAACTACTCTAGTGATTTCTGATAGTGAGTGAGGGATTGGCATGCCGTAAGACATAGCCACAAGATTATCAAAGCTGATCAATTAAATCTCTACACTAATAGTGGGGTCTGCTCACCCCCGCACAGCCACAGTTAGTGCCAAGGAAAACCTCTAGGTCTGTCCCCAAGGCTAGTTTGATCTGTTCGTCGGTCACTAACCAAGCATTGAGAAGCCACATTTGTCTTTCCCCTTCCTTCCTAGTGTCTAGCACCAGAAGGGTGACTGGTGCGTGGTCTGATATTCCCCTAATGAGGATCCGGAATCCTCATGTATGGAGGAGGTCGGTGCCCAGCAGTAAGAAAAGGTCCATACAGGAGAGGGAGCCGTGGGCCGTTGAGATGTGTATATTCTCATGCTGTGGGATTCCAAACCTGCCAGGCGTCACAAAGCCCCATACCTGGGGTCCAACTGACTAGGCCCATACCCTGGAGTTAGAGGGACCCAGAATGTCATTGAAGTCGCCCCCCATAATTAATCAGCCGGCTGAAAGAGACAACACTAAGTCCCTGAGTGACAGTACTGTAAAGGAGGCAATCTGCAGGGGAACACATACACTTAGGAAATTATGCAGAGAGCCCTCTATTGAATCCTCCACCAGCAAGAATCTCCCGAAGGCATCAGAGGTTACGTGGGACATTGTCATTGGCAGAGAGCTGAGGAGGAAAATCACCACTCCCCTAAATCAAAGGCCGAACCCCATGAGATAGACTCTATAATACCCATACCTGGTCAGGAGGGAGCATTTAGTCACCATGAGGTGTGTTTCTTGTAGCTTTACAACCTGGGAACTGTGTAGAAATACGGCTATGTTGCCAACGCGTATACTTAGTAGTGTTTGATTCTGAAGTTTCTTTTTTCAAAAGTTGTGCTTCAACCCCTATTACTCCCTGCCCCTTGGCGCAGATATGGTCAATCCAACACAGTGTGCAACCTGGAATATCCTTCTTTGCTAGTGGGAGCACAATTCCATTAACACACAAGTGTTAAAACCGTTTTTTGATCCACTTATTCAAAAAATACGACTCTTGCTTCCAAATTATGTTCAAAAGTTGGGAGGTTTACTGCATCATTTAATGCATTGAACAGCATGCATTTTCATTATTAGTAACCATTCAAAATTAACAATTAAATCCTTATTGTGATTCATTCCAACATAGTTTCACAAACCCAATGCATTTCGGGTCATTCCTTGACCCTTCATCGGGGGTCATCAAATGGAGTGCTATAAATCAAGATAAAACAGAAGGCGATTCATCATACAGTCCTGGCGTCTACTTATTAACTTTAAAGTTAATGATTAGTAAGTGGTACAATCTTGTGCAGCATTCACAGTACTCGTGCTGATTTGGTGAAGATAGTGCTCAATTCAATAGAGTTTACTGTAAAGATCCGACATGGATGTGAGAAAAACAATACAAGAACGTTCGTGTTGATTTAAAGCCCGACATATGAACAAAAACGTATAGTGCACGAAGAACATATAAAATAACCAAACTCAACTTTTCGTGATAGAAAAGAGTATAGATACAAATCTAAAAACAGGGTGCCCATGCGAAGTAGATAATCATGAGCCCCGATGCTTGAAGGCTCAAAGAAGTAAGAAAATAACCAAAATGGCTACATATATACAAACGCGTGAGGGGTCTAAAGAGCAATACAGTGATGCAAGTTGAACGCAATACTGCACTATACATGCTGACTTACCGGGATTTCTCCCGTGTCCGATTTATCACCGCTATGTACAAAGGGAATGGGGTGAGTCGCGAACGTGTTAGTAGCGTCTTAAAGGCATCATCTGCAATCAAAACACGGTCTACCGCACATGTGATGTAACGTCCCCAGTGAGAGAATGACGTTATGCCGCGTCGTAAAGTCATCTTAAAGAACCCGTGCAAGGTGGTGTTGTGAAGCGAAGTGCAATAAAGATAGATGAAAAAATCCACAGAGGTGGCCTGGTTCCATGCTGTGGATTAATCCTATGGTGATCAAAAGACAAGCTCTTAACCCTATAAACATAAATTATTAAGGAGCCCAAGAAAACCATGAATATACATTAAACGTGAAATAAAGCAAATAATAAAAAAACAGAATACTTAATTGACAAAATATTAGAGACAATTGACAAAATATAAGAGACAATCAGATAAACGTCAAAACATAGTCAATACTCATATGACAGATTTATAAAAAACAATTATATTCAATTCTGTCATTCATTCGTTCATTCATTCATAAAATCTTTATTTCGGTTTATAATACCATAAAAGATACAAACATATAACTCCTTATCAATAGTGCTCGAAATAGAATTAGTACAAAGAATAAGAAAAAATTCCCTACACCAGATTCTAAGGTACAGTCTTATAAACACGAAAAAGATCAACAAGGAACATAACTCACTGTTTAAAATCAGTGTTAAAAATAGCTAGGATAAAAACTAAAGTGCAAGGGCATTTGTTTAAATGACAATTGTCACAGTTGTTATTCTGTAAGGCACAACAACTCTATATAGTTCATTGGGGGACCTTTACCCCTTATACATTAAAGATAAGAATAATAAAACACATTACAAATACTTAAAACCAGATTTTGCGGAAATTATCCTACGGAATGAAACACCCTCAGACCATAGTATGTTCCTACAGTTGGATCATAACACTTGAGGGGGTGGTCAGCAGCCTCCGCCTAATAGCCCAAAACTGGCCAAGAAATTTCCCGACTGCACACACAAATAGTGATCTTGTATCTGACTTTAAGATACGAAGTACTTCATAATGACTGTGGGTCCCCAACTGTCTACATAAAGGAGCCCACCAGTTCCGTCTTTGTATGGCATATGCAGGACATGCAAAAAATACATGGGCAACAGTTTTGTTTGGATTTGGGCAAGAGGGACAGCTCTTGGGCTGGCTGTTATTATTCTGCCAAGACTTGGTAAAAGAGCTAATAGGTAGACAGCCATATCTAAACTTACTATACAGTTTCCTGTCCCCAGGCTCCTTAATAATATCAAAGTAGCTCTCAAGACATTTAACAGTTTTAACATCTAAAAAAGCATCAGTTAGTCTACCATGGCGGATTTTCAAATAATGAATCTGCTCTACCCATGACCAATATTGGAGTTTTATTTTGTCCTTTGTATCCAGGGGTTGGGGACCAACAAGCTCATTTGGGAGACCAATTTTTGCCCGGATGGTATTCACAGATTTAATCCACCTGATTATTTATTCCTATCTAGGGCAAAAACTTCATTAAAAGCAGCAGCATAAAGGGACAAATCAGGGGAAGTAACCAGTATGTACCAAAAGAGCATTGGGCGCAGTCTCACTTGGTCGTTAATTGACCCAACTCCCAGGTCCAGTTTCAAGGGGAGAAGGGGCATGCTCTGAGGGAGAGATACCAGACTCCTAAGAAACTTGGTTTTCCACAGTGGTTAGCTTGCTTGCGTCAGCTACACCCCACAATTCTGCCTCATAAAGAACACTGCTCACTACCTTGGCACTATAGAGTTTGAGAGCTGGAGCTACAGGCTTGGTGTATGATAGGCAAATCTCCCACCTCAAGGCCCCGGTTATCTGTGAGAATTTCAGGGTCGCCTTATCTAAATGATTATTCCATGTCATACTATCTGATAGCTTTATGCCCAAATACTCAAAGGAGCTAACCCTCTCCAATGGAACATTATCCAAGACAAAATTTTGTTTGAAGGTTCTGCGGGGATTCAACATCATCAGCTTAGTTTTGACAGTGTTGATAACCAAACCCCTCATATCGCAAAAATCCTTAAAATGATCCAAAAGCTTTTGGAGGCCCGTGGGAGTTTCAGATACCAAAAGGGTATCGTCGGCAAACAACAATGTTGCATTTTTCTGGTTCGCCAAGGAGTGAGCATCAGCCGGTGTCGAGCATAACAGGTCAGCAATTTGGTTAACATAGAGGGAAAAAAGGGTAGGGGCCAAAACACACCCATGGCCTACCCCCCCGCCGGATCTTAATCGGGTCAGTGAGTTGCCCCTGATTTCCCGACCTCACATGAGCAAAGTTATCATCGTGTAGCCTAACCAATAGTTGTAAGATTCCCAGCGACATTCCAATGTTCATAAGGACCTGCCAAAGTAAATCCCTAGGGACTAGGTCGAAAGCTGTTTTAAGGTCGATGAAGTCGAGATATAAACTGTCTTTGCCCGGCACAACCACCTTCCAATACAGCATGACGAGGCGAAACGCCTGATCGATAGTGCTGGTCTTCCGCTGGAAGCCCGCCTGTAGTGGAGAGAGGATGTTATTTTCATCCATCCAGGTCTGGGTTTTAGATAGGAGTGATCGGCAGAAGACCTTTTGGGCACAGTCTATAAAACATATTGGGAGGTAGTTGGCGGGCTTGGACCTGTCCCCTTTTTAAAAATTTGGGATCACTTCGGCCTCCTTCCACGAGTCAGGAATGCTTCCTCCTCCGACAATATCATTGGCCAAATTCATGAAATAGGTTGTCCAGTTTGCCCTATCAGCACGAAAGAGATCACCCAAGATGCCATCTGGACCAGGGGCTTTTGCAGGAATAATGGCATCTAGGGAACTCATGATCTCTTCCCTAGGAAATACTAGTCATTAAAAGATGCAAGAAAGGCAAAAGAGGAAGGTGCACCAGTAAGAAGTCCAGGTCCATACAATATCTTTGAAATATTCTTTTAATTTTCTTGTAAAAAAGACTCTCAGCCAACGCGTTTCGTTCCACACTGGAACTTCTTCAAGGCAAAAACAGGCATCCACAACCTGTCCTCCTAGCGTGTAACCGTGTCGGTTACACGCTCGGAGGACAGGTTGTGGACCTTGGATCCCAAGAATATTGGAATCCTTGATACTTGTGTGCTCGTATTACGGAGCCGTCACTCTGGTCACCTGCATTCTAAAGCTACATATGCTGTCATGGTGACTCTTCCTGTTCTGAACTTCAATATAAGACGAAGCGATATTATATTTTCACTATTGATATACTTACCAATTGACTACGGTTTGTGAATATATATTCTTCACACGTGCGGGACACCATTACGTTGCATCCTTAACTACGTTGTTTGTCTGACGGAAGCCTGTTTTTGCCTTGAAGAAGTTCAAGTGTGGAATGAAAAGAATATTTCAAAGATATTGTTTGGACCTGGACTTCTTACTGGTGCACCTTCCTCTTTTGCCTTTCTCTCATATAACTGGCCTACAGTGGAGTCAATCTACGGCGTGCTCCAGGAAGATTTGTGCACAGGAACTGAACTTTTAACTAAGAACTTGGGATTTGATGTGCTTAACCTATGGTCAGCCGTAGCTTGTTCTTTTGCATAAAATCATTAAAAGATGCAGTAAAACTCCCAAATTTTGAACATAATTTGGAAACAAGAGTCGTATTTTTTGAATAAGTGGATCACAAAACTTTTTTAACACTTGTGTGTTAATGGAATTGTGCTCCCACTAGCAAGAAGGATATTCCAGCTTGCACACTGTGTTGGATTAACCTGGGGACTATGTCTATGGAGGAACTGCAGAACCGTACCCCTCATAATGAGATCCAATGGATTGTTCATGTCCTATGTCTTAGCCGTGAAAGTCATCAAGGCGGGTCGTGTGGAGTCCCGGGGCTGTGGGAATGAAGTGCTTTGCAAGTTTCCCAGATGCTCGATAACCTCTCAGAGACCTGTACCATGTGGGTGTGGATTATAATGGGACTGCAGGGTGGACAGTGTAGCAATGTGCATTCTCCATGTGTAGCACCGAACATAATAGCTATAAACCAAACATTGTAATAAAACAACCAAAACTCATCCCCCCAAGTCCTCCCTCACTATACTTATCCCCAGTAGAAGAATCTGTTACCCAAAAACTTTCTCCATCACAATCATGGGTGGTGGACAAAACTGATCACAGAGTTTCTATCTTGAGGCTTCCAGTCCTTACATCCATAACAGACATGGTGGTGCTGGCATGCTTTAGTATTGTAAAGCAAGTAAGGGCCCCATATTCACCCTTCGATATTGGGTCAGTTATTGCCTTCATCAACCCAGGCCGGAGGCTTCTTGGTAGTGCCATTCTCCATTGTGGGTGAACCCCTTGGTCCTTAAATGACAGAGTCTAAGGTGTTCAAGACATCCCAGTGACTTTGGGGCTCCTACGGGAATGCTTCCTCCATCTGCAGCGACTGCGCTCAATGCTTATATCCTATGGAGTCCCAAGGGCCGGGTACTCATGGCAAGGTGGTGGGGGATTCGATCAACGGGGGCAATGTTCTTTTAGCCATTTCCAAGCCTCCTCCGGGCTGTAAGTAAGATTTGTCTGCAAAGATGATCAGCAGGCCTGCCAGTAAGGGGAGTGTATGTTGTAACACAGTCAATTCAAATTTCTCACGCATGCATACAAAGCCCTACGCAACACAGGACAAGAATACCTAAACAGCTGCATACACTTTCACCAACCCAGCAGACACCCATGCTCGGCCTCACTCGCACATATACCCTGTATTCGCAAAAGTAAACCTGGAAGTCACTCATTCTCTTACATCGCACCCAAAACATGGAACGACCTCCTTCAACACATCAGAGCCTCCTCCTCACTTCTTGAGTTCTGCAAGAAGCCTGAAGACCTGGCTCTCTGTATAATCACCTTGGAGATCACAAATCTACACACCTGCCCAAGTGTCTAGATACCCTATGAGATGATAAGCGCACTATACAAATCAAGATAACATAACTGCTACTATGATTATTTTATCTATCTGTGAGGAGCAGGGTAAAGACTGATTTGCATATGGCTGGGTCCAAACTGGGCGGCGTAGTGAGCAAAAGAACAATGGATTTAATCCAGATCTCTTGACTGAGGTTGAATATTTGTTTCATTCAGTATTCTGTCCATCATTTGTTGCCACATCACTTTTCACCCTAAGTGGGATGGGTATGCCCAGTCGTGGGCCCCTTGCTCGCTGTGCCACTTGATTCATGCTAGCCTGACTGATGAGGGTGTAACCCCGAAACCGGTCCCAGGATGCTTGTTTCTGGTCCAGGGCGGACCTGGCTTGGCAGTTCGGGCTGGACTGTTATTCAAGACTGATTTGCATATGGCTGGGTCCAAACTAGGGTGGCGTAGTGAGCAATAAATGATGGATATAAGACAGATCTCTTGACTGGGTGAATGTTTGATTCATTCAGCATTCCGTCCATCATTTGTTGCCACAGCACAGGTTCATAAGTAGCATTTAGTGCCACTTTACTAGAGACTTACAAGTTTTTAAATATGTCAATCGGGTATAAGCCAGTCCAACTTATTTTAAGGAGAGAGCACAAGCACTTTAGCACTGGTAAGCAGTGGTAAAGTGTGCAGAGTCCTAAGGCCAGCAAAAACGAAGTCAGCAAAAACAGGATGTCTGAAGACAAAAGGTTAGGGGGAAAACCATGCCAATGATGTTAGATATAACATGTGCCCTCAAACCTTACCCCTATTGCTTTCGTGTCTCACCCTGTGTGGCTTTGGTGTTCCCATTTTCCATACCCTGTGTTTCATCAACGTTCTCACCCCACCCCCTATGTTGCTTTGCTATTATGCCACCCTCGGCCATTTTGATTCCACTCCCTTGGCCCATCTGCTTCAAACAAAAAATATATATATATATTTTTTTTTTAGTTACTGGTCCAACTCAGATTGGTAACAGGAACGAAAAAAAAGCACCTGTCTTATTTTGTCAGGGTACACATGCATTGTACACGCCCCTACAAAGTGACATGGACGGTCACATCAAGGGCTTTTTTTTTTAACTTTAGCTCTTCTGTAAGTTAGCTCTGCTGTACGGGCACCACTGATGCTGTGGAACGTGGCTAAAAAGTAAACCATTGGCAAAGTTAATAGGTCTAAAAAGTGAGATACGTTGGCTTTGCCAAATGCTTGTTTGTGTTTTTCTATTTTGCTTTTGTGTCCTAGAAAGAAAAGGGGCTATTCACGAGTCTGTCTCTACTTCTTATAATTTAGGAAAGTTCAGTTTATTCCAGGTAACAATGACCAAAAAAATGAAAAAAAAACATACTTTAATTTCCATTGGTGTGCGTGATCTGCCGGCATTGGTGTGTGTTCTGTACTTCTCCCATTTAATTACAACTGGTGATTGCTGACTGGCAGAATTCTCTGCTAATGCTCAACGCTAATCTTGGATATATGAGAACACGGGGAACTTGCTAAAAGCATCAATACACTTGAGATGGGGGCAGGATCCAGTCCTAGCCGGTATTGGATTCCAGTGGGTTAAAACAATGACCTTCAAGTACATGTCCTTAAAATGTGAGGATTTCTGCACTTGTTCTGAACATGCTTGATGACTATATTGTACTTGTACTTTGTATTATGGATGTATGCAGAGTGAAAGTATCTGTTGTAAGTGTTCAGTGGGTGTGAAGGAACATGCTCTGCTGCTGTCACACTGTTCGTGTGCTTTGTGTCAGGAAACCATGCTCTGCTTCTCTATGTGTGTGTTTGGGTGGTTTAAGGGTGTAAGTTTGACAAAACTTTTCACTATTTTTTTCTTTTTTTTAATATGCTAATTTCCAGTTTATCAAAACCATTTAAACATTTAGATCTCAAAACTTTCCACACACTTTGCGAATAGCAATAACATAATCATAGTAATCAATCAATCAATTTAATGAAAACGTGTAAGCACCATTCATTAGATAAGAGGAAATACAGTAGGTATTAACATAGACGGAATTGCTCAAGTCTACACCAGTACCAGGAGGTACCAGGAGGTCGGTCTCGCTCCAATACTCACATGTGAACGTCATTTGAGCCAATGATCTTCAGAGCATTAATGTACAGCTTTTGTAACAGTGCTTCGAAAATATTTCTGGTGATAGTGTATTCCAAAAGGACAACCAGCAACTAATTTGAGTGCTAGAGATTACAAAAGCCCAAATGCGACTTTCAGGGACCAACTTGGCATCACTAAGCAATGTGGTTAAATGCTTCTTGAGGAGAATACCCAGGGTGGAGTCAATATTCAATTTCAAACTTATCTTTAGTTTCAGTATCTCCAATGACATGTTTTTCATCAGCCCAAGTGCTGCCTCTAAATTCTAAGATGCCTTCACGCTTATTTTCTTTTTTTTAAATCTAATCACTACTATGTGTCAAACCTGGCATAACTTAAGGGTGCATTCACATATGATTTCTATGCATTTATAAGATAACATATCTGTTGAGAGATTTAACTTAATCATGAGTGCCAAGGTTAGGTTCTTATCCCAATTATTTTTAGTGCATGAGAGGATGAATACGTTTCCATGGTTCCAATAAATGCTGTAGTCCCAAGGCCAGAGGAAATATACTAGGACAAGGAAGAGTAAGATTATTTTGCTCATTTACATATTGGGCAAGGTGGGTGTGAGTTCACAGTATTGGTATGATCTTGTACGTGACAAGACATTACCAAACACAATAGGCGGAGATGCTTTTGAGATCTGCATCCAGGTTTTCATATGAACACAAGCTAAGGTATGAAAGAAATCCTTTAGCATTCTGAAAGACAGATACAGGCAAGGTAATAAAATGCCTTCAAAAACTCAGTGGATGCCACGGGCGTAAGCCGTGCAAGGATGATTGGCTGAAGGACGCATTGTTTTGCCACACACAGTTAACTGAGTTCTGGGATCTGATGCCCACACAAGCGCGGGCCCTGAATATATGGGAACCATTAGGAAGGTTTTTACAAGCGCAGCAAGATGATCAGGCTCAGGCCCCTGCGGCGGATGGGTAGGCAAAGTGGCAGGTGATATGTGCCTGGTGGGGGGGCCCCCCACCCGCGTCTGTGCTCCAACAGTCTTTTAGAGCCACCAGAGAGGTTTCCCCTGTGTCCCCCTTCTTTCCTCCCTTGTTCCTCCTGCTTCCTGGGTGCTCCGATGTACCCCTACTGTTGGATGGCGACTGTACATGCTCGTGCTAAGCAATGACCTGATGGGAGTGAGGCTGGACTCTATGGACCAAAGCATGCATTACCGGACACTTCTGTATACTCTTGCAGGTGTATTAAGCTTTACGGCACAGATATGCGAATGCACATTCTGTCTTAAGCTGATGGTCTTACTCTTGGTTTAAGGTGATTTGTCGCTGTCTGTAATTGTTAAAATCCTTAAATAAAGCTTTAAAAAAAAACTCAGTGGATACATAGAGCTAGAGTGTAGCACAAACTTCTAGGCCTCGATTAGCCAGAAGACATAAAGTTTCAGCACTGTTCGTTGCAAACAATCCCTTGTAGACACCTGTCTGAATAGTCAGGCAGATATTTCTATAGTTTATCCAACTCTGAAGTTTCTCTAATATGATCATGGAAAGTAACTTTATTGGAGGACATAATATTTTGAGAAGACAATAGTCCCCAAGATTCTAAAGGTTGCCCATTTAAAAATGAGAACAGATAGGAATCACTTGGCAAAGTGTAACCTCACAGTAAATACTGTACTATAGCAGTATCGATTAGTAGTACCTTAGGGGAGATACCATGAGGGCCCCTAGCATTTAAAATGTTATCTCTATAAGTAAGACATTAAATTTGCTCACATGTATTCACCAACAGTAAAGCCTAATTTTATACTGTATGAGGATTAACCACTTGAGATTCATTGGTAATTGCTGATTCTGGATTGCAAGCAATTGTTTAGCTCAAACAAGAGTAACCAGACCACAGAATTTTTCAGTTTAGGCGAAGCTATAGCACACAGCAGCAGCATGAAGTTTCTGAATTTTTCATAAGTATAGTCTGCTTTTAGTGCTTAATTTAGTTCTTCCCCAAATGTATGTATGTATGAGCTATTTCTATAGCATAAACCTAGCCAAAAGGCAGCGGCACACTTTACAGGATCAAAAAGAAGCATAAAGTCAGTGAGAGGTAGGAGAGGTAGCTGCGTTGTGGATAAGTATATATTTACATGGGTTTTCTATAGCAAGAACCTAGATCAATACCTATGTGTTTAAACTCAAAGATAAATGAGATATTTCACATTTTGGATTTTTTATTGTACTTCACTAGGGGCCAGATGTACGTATCCCAGGGTTTGCGATTATCTAATAGCAAATTTTCACTATTCGCTATTAGGTAATTGCAAACAGCAATGTACAAATGTGTGTTCAACTCATTTAGCCATTCCGAGTGGGACGCAAATAGACCTACCTCATTAACATTCATGAGGTAGGTCTCAGTTTGTGAAACCCATTGGAAATCGCAAAAATCCCAGGGATGGTGGCCTATTGGCTTTAACGAAAAAGGAAGGTGCACCAGTAAGAAGTCCAAAACAATATGAAGAGTCCTTATTGTGTTTCTTTAATCCTTGTATATTTTCTTAAAAACAGACATCAGCCAACGCGTTTCGTTCTACAAGACAAGAACTTCTTCAGGGCTGAAACAAGTAACAAACAAATATACAGACATGACTACATTGATATAAAAATATATATGATCATACATTATGTGTAAACAACAAAGAAGCACATAGGACCATACAAAACGACATAGATATATACACAAATATTCATACAGTACATATATATATATATACAAAAATACATCAAACCTTTGTACTATAAAAACATACAAATACATACGAATGTCATGAATAGTGTAAAATACAATAGCAACCATTAATTCAAAGAATAAAGTTCATTGTGAATATTCCCAAGTTATTTGGAACAATTATATATTCATATTTTTCAGGAATATATAAACAACTTAAACTAGAAATGATGCGCAGCCTATCGGAAAAACCCAAACAGAAAAGTTAAAATTGGGGAAGGTATATATAACACAAGTGATCTCACCTCTGCATTAGCGAAGTTGGATTCACGTAAATATCAATCTGTTTCCACACGATCAAAGGATCGGTATCATGATAAAATTCAGTAAAGCTTTCAAGGATGTATATAACAATGAGTCATACAGATGTCTTTCAAAAGATCTGAAGATTCAGTAACCAAGAAAAAAGGAAAAAAACGTTCTTCAATAAAAAAACCACAAGAAATAAGAAGTAGAAAAAGAACAGTGGATTTGACTAATAGGTACGTGAAAAGAACGGTTATCAATAATCAACAAAAGGAAATAAGTACTAAACTTATATAGGTTTGATCCAAAATTATTATCAGCGATTCAAATTATGTACAGCATGACAATCGTGTATTTGAGACAAGATATCCTATTTAATTAGCCTTGATATGGTCATACAAGAGAATAATCCCAAAGCAACAATAGCTCACCTAAATAAAGTTGGAAATTCACTTGAGAAATGTAATAAGGGATGCCAGTATGTCCATTAAGTCATGACGCCAAGTGGCAATAATCTGAATGTTATTTAAACATTTCAGGGCGCTAAAACAAAATGAAAGGAAAACGATGAACGAAGGAAAAATATACAAAAGTAACCAACAGCAATAAATGAGAAAGCAGAAAAACGATACTCGAATAGAAATGAATAAAAAACTATAGGTATAAGAAAAGAGCATGACCACAGTGCCAGTAGTCAAACATAGAGTTAAATACTTCTTGAGATTAATGGATAATTAAACAATGCGTGCGCGTTAGGTCAAAAATACAGTCACGAATGGAGAATTAATCCAAGTTGTAAAACTTATGCGATGCTGTTCCATTGACATAGTATAAGGACCATAAACATGAGGTGTATATATCACCAGAAACAGATATGGCACAGTATTACCGATCTCGATACAAGGCTAAAAATCATATAGTTCCACGATCCATATTAGAAGTTTGACCGTAATGGGAGACATCGAGTAACTGTAACGGAATATCCAGTTGCCAAAGTAAGAAAAGAACGTGTAATATAAACAAGAATGAGAGCTTACCTCTCCCTGATAAGAAAAGCAGCAAAACGAGTCACGCGATCCAGTAGCACACCTGTATGTTTACAGGTTACCGCGGGAGTGTTATTTGAATCTAATGCCGGAAGTAAAGTCGCGCCCCCCAAGATGTAAATCGGAGGGCCTGTAAATAAAAGCGCCATATTGGAGTGGCGTAGAGTTGGCATTAGCAATGTAAAACCAAACACTAATGGCCGGCTTTAAATATATAAGGTGGGAATAAATGATCAAAAAATGCCAAAAATAATAACTAAAGCATTGGCAATCTGCCAATATATAAACAGAGAAGAAAAAATAATAAAATGAAAACTAATATATGACATAAGTAGAGAAAAATAATTATAAATCTATCGCGTCCAAATAATAACCAGACCAGAATAGAGGCTCCCACATATTCGTAATTACAAAGCGGAACGTTTAGTCCAGCTAATACCGGCGAGCCAAGTAACAGAAAAAACAGCTACATATATTGTAGAATCGGCCGAGAAGCGCCATATTTAAGTGATGAAATCATACTAAATCACAAGTGTGAATATAGATCTTATTACCATAATAGTATTATTCGACCGGACGTTTAACAAATATAAGCATATGTCATATAAAATCGAGCCGTATCTGAGTGATGTGTAAGTAAAATTGTGTTGTTTATGCAGAAATACGGGCCAGACAAAGGGTAATATGTTAGGAACTGAAAACGGACTGATATATGGTGGCCTATTGGGGTCAGCAGACCACCATGTCTGTGATTGCTTTTAAATAAAGCAATTTTGTTTTTAATGCAGCCTGTTTTCCTTAAACGAAAACAGGTTGCATTTCGAAATGTAAAATGAAAAGTTTTCTTTTAATTTTTAAGAGCAGGCAGTGGTCCATAGGACCACTGCCTGCTCTTAAAAAAGATTTACCCCAACATTCACGTTTGCAAATGGGTTAACACCTACATGAAGTAGTTGGTAAAATGTGAATGTTTTGCGACTGCATTTTGGTCAGAAAATATTCACCCATACGACTGCATGTCGCTATTAGGAAGGGACGCCATAAACATGCCCCTTCCTAATACAAAATTGCAAACCCAATTTGAAATTCGGTACAACTTAACTGAATCGCAAATTGGGTATTTGTACATAAAAAAATGCTTTTTGCAGTCGTAAATGGCTGATTCTGCAAATCGGGCTGTTATGCGACCTCAAAAAAGCTACGTACATCTGGCCCTAGGTGTTTCAAAAATGTTGTTGTGAGCTTGAGTTCAATATCATACCAATTGCTAAGTAACACTATGGTAGTTTTTATGTGAATATTAGCCATACTTTCAGCTGCTTAGTTTATTTTGTATACCAAATAATTATAGCCAGGAGCATCATTAGCAGGATTTTTATTTCTCACTCCATGTGCATGCCAAATTGTACTGACTATGCTGGTGCATATTACCCTTGAGACGCTCTTGGCTGTTTCTTCCAATTTACTCATGCTGCGCAGATATGAATTTACCTCAAAGAAATTAAAAGACAAGAGGCGTTTGGCAAAACAGGGACACGTTGGTTTAATTAAACGCAGCGGTCGGGAGAGTATCGACAGAGTACGTCTGAAGAAAGTCTCTCGATGTACAGAGTTTCTGTCGACAGTATATACATCTTGTGAGGTACTATAAACCGATTCTGCATTCTTGGAAAATCATTTTAGTCATAAATAACAAGTACAGTCATCTGATGAGGGGACACGGGTGGCTCTCGACCTCGGAGAGAGTTAGTGTGGGCCAGTGTGTATGTGTCGAGGTGTCTGGTGTGGGTAGTGTGTGGTCACTACATGTGGTGTGCATGTTGTGCCCTGATTGGCTGAGTGTTTCTAACTGCATGTGGCATCTGGCTTGTGGTATTTTGAGGAATGTGCACCTCTGGCCAAATGTGTTTATTTGGGGCCAATTTCCTCTTGCCTATTTGTGCTGTAACTGACTATCTATGGGATAAATCATGGTATTCCCTGGGTGCGCGTTTGTCTTTGGGTTAAGTGAGACCCCACCTGTGATCTGTCACTCGATAGGCATGGGTTTGAGTCACATGGCCTCTCTGACCATGTATCTCTGACTCAGGTTGATGGGGAGGTCACCTTGGGTGAATCAGTAGCAATAATACAACTTCGTTAGAACTTCTACAAATAATGTGGCGGTCATTGATATCATTTTTACTGACATCCTCAGTATTGTGCATACAGTTGTCATAGCGTACATCAATATTGCCTTTATTGATATTGACATTTTTATGCATGCCTAGATCATGACGTTCACTGACATTGTTTCTATGGGTATCGACACTGTTATGTATGCATAGATTATGGCATACATTGAGATTGTTTCTAATGGTATCAACATTGTTATGCGGGCATAGTTTATGGTGTACATTGACATTGCGTTTATTGGTATTGACATAATTGTTCGCCTGCATATATCATGGTATACATTGACATTGTATTCAACCGTCAATATACCTAGCCTGAGAGGGAAAGGGGTTAATGACAGTTTAAATCTTAGGGGACAGTGGAACCATTAAGTTAAGATCATACAATAAAAGTCTGAGTTAGTAACTTAAAGATAAAAGGTTTATTACAAACCCAAAGCCACATTCATATAAATCAGTCCCAAAACATACTATAAAAGTACAGGATTATCAAAGGAAGACCACAGCGGTATACACTATTGGTCCTCAACAGCAAGGAGCACATTAGAATTTCTGGGGCAGCAATGCAGAAAATAAGAAACACGATTTATTGCCTAGACAAATGGTTTTGATGCTTCACCCCGTACATAGAAAAGATTCATAACATCTACTACTTCCTACAATAAACTGCGGATAGGGGAAACCCAATGAAATCAAGGAAGCAAGAAAGGTGTCAGCATCAGAACCTCTGTAGACGTTCTATAGGTAAGGAGTCATGTACAGCATAGGCCACACAATCAGAGATGACGAGAGAATTCTGTACCTCTCTATGTCTAAAGCGAATCTGATCAAACCCAAGGTGGGAGCACAAATTAAAATGAGCAAAGAACATTCGAGAAATGTGACATCATTCGCATCACATTACTTTTCTAGTTCCCAAAAAAGAACTCAGCACATTGAAATCTACCTCCATATTCCAGTCTCTGCTTCCATGGTATCCTTGGATTTCTCCCTTCGTCAGATAGTACCAACTGGTAACACTCCCTTTGTTGTTCATTAAAATGATTTGACCATGCAAGTTCTTCCTCGCCTGGCCTCTCTTCCTCTGAAATACAATGTGCTTTTAACTAACTAATGAATGACTTTGGTCTGCACCCGCAGAGGAGAATAAACCTACAGAAGAATAATATCAGCAATCCAGGTGTTTCTGAAAAGGAAAAACGTTAAAATGCACATGCACATATATGTCTCACACGCACAACAAATACTCCTTCTATACATTTAGTGCACTATATCTCATCAGCATTATTGCATCACACCAGTACAGAAGGCCAAAGGTAAATATAGATATGGCCGAGCCAAGCGTAAAAGGATGGAGCCAAAATGATGATACTCCACCCTATTGATGTTCTTTGGAGATAGAATGTTCTCCTAATGATGCAATGATCATTTATAAATTTTAATTTTAGTGGTATCAGAGAGTAAATAGAAAAAGTATTAGTGAGTTTATAATATATGTCTGTTTCATCCTGCACAATATTTTGGTAGTCAAAAAAATAGTGGGAAGATCCAAAATTGGTAAATGTACAGTCAATATATATATTTTTTTTAAGTGATTCGTGATGCAGAGGCCAATCTGTCACTCATTAGTTGGGTGTTGAGATATTTTGAGGTACTATTTTCAGAGAACTTCAACAAAGTCTTGTCCCTGCTGTTTCTTGAGCAGCAATTGAACCACCTCCTCCATGATCATCAGGCAAATGGCAAATATGAGAGAAGAGCTCCTCCTCCTGGCCGCAGTGAATGAATCTTGCCTTATAGGCTTTGACATTTATGCCATCTACAACTCTGCAGACCTCACAATCCTGCTTCAGAGGCTCGAAAAGCGGGCAGAAATGGCCAGACCGCTCTTCAATGGGCCCAGTCATTTCACAACAATTGTACCCAAAATGTCATGAATGGATCTTGCAGCTTCTCTTAAAAGGCATTCCTCTCATGCCTTCTCGGCAACTTCTACATGCACTCCTAGGCTCAACTCCTTGAGCAGGTGATCATCCACATGTATGCTGGTGATGCACAAATTCACTTTTGATTGGATAAAAGAATCTATCCAACACCACTTTGTACCTGTAGCCCATCTCTGGATCCATGAAAGCTTTCTGTGCATGATACGTACAAAGACAAGATCCTAGTAACTGTAGTTACTCCATCTTACCCACTATCATTTGACTGATCCTTTCGCCTTGGAGCATTAACATCCAACTCACCAAAAGTAAAGAGCCTGGAGCTGTATTGCATAAAGTACCCCTGGGGTGCAGTGGGCATGTGCGCTTGTTTTTCACACACTAGAGGCAATTTATTGTTACAAAAGTGGCCGCCGTTGCTTGCATAGCCCTTTCTGCAACATGGGTCGCTCTGTAAATTGTAAAAATGTAAGACCCTGTTATGCACCTGTCTGTCTGAACTCTAACTATGTGCCATAATTGTGCACTCTATCATTGCACTTTTAAGAACTTTCTACTAACTCAACCAACACATTAAGCACTTTATTTCACTTCCTATTAACTACATAAATAAAGAATAACGCGTCTGTCTCTGAAAGCAAGGCTGATTTTTACATGTTTTACCTTATGTTGGGAAAGCTTGCTGGTAGCTCTCTTAACACTATGGTCAGTAAACATAGCATTAGGCGACATGGAAGCAAAACATATGAGTGAAACAGAAATAACTAGAATGGGACGGATCCTATGTGTGAGATAAGAATTCATAAATCACTAACATGCCCCAATTTTTATGATGAAAACCAGAAACTTGGATGGAAGAAGGGAATAAAAACGTGTTCCTCACAGAGCAGCTAGAAAAGTCAAGCTTTCAGCTGTGATGTAAAATGTCAGTAGATCAATACGTCAAGGACATTAAGAAATGTCCAGGGACCCAATAAGTGTGCTGACCGCATCCAGAGAAAAGATGCTGTGTCCAGCCTGGTAAAAAGCTGCTCTTAAGTCGAGGCAGATAAAGAAAGCCAGCAGGGCCACATTTGGTCAACAACAGCAGGCAGTGCATTACTTACAAGAGTGAACATTTGGCCTTGCTTAGAAAAAACCCAAGAAGAAGAAGCAAAACATGTTCAATTGAAATAGAAGTAGGACCTGGGAGGGGGCTTGTTGAACGCTTGACATTCAACGCATTAAAGTATGTAAATCGATTTTCTGTTCCGTTCCTACGTATTTCGCATCCTTCATTTTTATCATAAGGGATACATATTTTCTGCAATTTCGGTCGGAATAAATCAATTTTAACACTAATGGAATTTTTGTATACAGTTTCCACTGCATGCGTTAGTATAATATTACCATCCTATGAAAAGTGTTTGCAAGAAAGAAAAACCATGCCATTTTTAAAGGCACTTTGAAAAAATACACTGTAGACATTGCAGACATCTTTATTTAACTATAACCGGGCAGACACAATTCAAAGAAACACATTTAGCATGGCCCTAGCATCAGAAACTTGCCATTGCTTTATAAGTGAACGTTTTCAGCAATGTACCCAAAGGATTTGGGCAGAGGCAAGATGGCGTCCGTGTGAGAGGTCGCTGCAGAGCCTGCTCCTGAGACCTGGGACCTTGTAGATGCCCATATAGTACAACGCTGGCTGTCAACCTCAAAAATTCTAATCTCTAACCTTCTGTCATCAGCTCTAACTCAATTGCCGGATCCTAAGACTCCCAGGCGATGACCACGTTCAGTGTTTGCCAGGATGACTGTGACGCGGCAAGAAGAGTGAAAAGCGAAAAGTGAAATGTAAGTGGATACTTTTGCTTTTGCAGCACTCTTTCTATCGTGTTTGATTGTGATTGATAACTGCTGAACATGAGCTGCTGAACATGAACTGTGTGTAATAGACTTTTTGCTCTGGGAGAAGAAGCTGAGGCTTGCCACATAAGGGGGAAAAAAAAGACGCGATTACGCGGCTTGTGTGTAAAATCCTCTAACTTCTTACAAACATCTATAACATACCGGCTACCCCCCGGATCCCTGACTTACTGCTTCCGTAGCGCTAGCAGAGTTTGCTGGCTATCTATGGCTCATTTATGGAAAGCGAGGAACGAAGATGCAACGAAGATGCAACGCGAAGCGAAGCCGGGATGTGATTGAAGCTCCTTCCTCGTGATTACTGTTAATAGCTTCTGCCTTTCTGCCTCTCTGCTTCTCCGTCAATTTCTGTGCTCTGCTCCGCTGACCGCTGACCGCTGGTTGCTGTTGCTGCTGACTGACATTACCTGTCATCTGCAGACACGACTGCGGGGGTTATGTAGGCGGGAGATCGCGTGAGACTGTGTCGTTGTCAAGGAGACGACGCATTTAATCCAGCACGCCCGGGGGAGGCCAAAAAATACACGAGAAAAAAAAAAACAAGGGAAAGTAAGGGAAAGTAAGGAAAGTAAGGAAATTCAAAAAAAAAAAGAGAAAAAGAGAGAGCAAAATAAAACAAATAAAACAAATATATACAGCACAACAGCACGACAGTAATTATATACCTGGAGTGAAAGGCACAAAAGGAGCAAAAAGGAGCAAAAAGGAGCAAAAGGAGCTGAACGTATGGGCTCTCTGGTGGTTGGCCTAAACTCTCAGGGGATCTATTTAGACCTACAACTGGGGAAAAACACAGGTCTTGTCATTAAAATTCTTTGGGCGAAAAGAGCGTATGCTGGACCCCCAAGGTTACTTAAAACAGCTACAAGATTTAAAGGTGGAGGTCTTGGGGTCAGAGGTTACGCAGCGCTGTTAGAAAATATAACGGAAATTACCATACAAATTTTGAACACAATCATGGAGAAAGATGTGGAAAAAGATAAAGATAAAGAGAAAAACAATGATAGAACCAGTGACTCTGTTTCGCAAGATGAAACTCAAACTCAAAATCAGAATCAGAATCAGACTGGGATAAAGAATGATACAACAACCGATACAACTGATACAAAAGCTAAAGCAAAGGCTCAGACCCAGGTTCAAGGAGGTGAGGCCGATCGAGAAAAACTGGAAATACAAGAAAATTATGAAAGAGAAGAGAACATAGAGGACTTAGAGGACCGGGACAGAGGAAATACTAAAGAGGTCCTCAATTCACAAGGATCTCAGAAGATAAAAGGAACACAAAGACGACCTGAAACCAGGGGTTACAAAGCAATGGAAAAAAAACGACGAAAATAATGACGATGGCAAAATGAAAGATATCAAGCCGGATGGAAAAGATAGAAACATCGAGAATGGTCAGATTGAACAGAAACGGAATAAGGAAGCTGAGAAACTAAAAAAGAAAGCTAAGGAAAAACAGAGAGCAAAAGAGATAGAAAAGGAAAAGGAAAGGGAATTGGCAAGTAGTGAGAATCTTGACCTATTGGAGAAAAAGGCTAAAAGACTACAGACGATTAAAAAATTAAAAGCTGTGGCTAATATAACTGGGCATTCAACAGGCTCCCAACCCAGAATTTCAAATATATTCAGCCCCGCAATTAAAGAAAGACAGCAGAATGGCCCCTATAATGAAACTGTATCAATCACAATGGATCAACAAGGATTACAAAATAGGACCATGACTGCTGTAGATGAGGTTTTAGTCCCGGCAGAACATCTAGAACAGGGAAATATGCGGAAAGTGAAAGGCAGCACTACAGCAGAACTATCGAATATAAACCAACCTACGAAGGGGTATGCCTCGGCAGAAGTTTCCGATGGTTCGGAATCGGAGATCTATGAGACAGGAATATCAATTTCCAGTGAATACAGTGAATACAGCAAATCCAGTGAAGAGACCGATCTCGGCGAGAATCCTAGACAGGAGGAACTGGACAAAAAAGTACTTTTACCGACAGAAATCGGATCTAAAAATACTCTACTTTATGACTATATATCAACAAAGAAGACTGGGAGAAAAAGAAGCAAATCCAAAAGGCACCCAAATATAAATCAGGATGAAACAACAGATCCGGGGAGTAATCCAGAACAAAAAACAGCGAGAACCAAACTCTCACGCAAAAGTCCTCATCGCAAAACAAACGCAGAATCTGAAAGAAATAAGAATATTTCTTTTGACAATCCGGATGACGATGAGCAGCTGAAGCATAGAGAACCTACACTGAGTGAAGTCTTCGAATCAATTAAAAATTTTCATCAAGATGTAAAGAAAGATAGTCAAAGAAACCATGTCGCTATTCAAAAATTGGAAGGTGCTATCAATAAAGTTGGCAATACATGTCAGGAAATCTCTGATAGAATGTGTTCGGTAGAAGTTCGTGCAGAAAACCTGGAATCAGACGTTGGCAGATTACAACTCCAAGCAAAGGAGCACAAGGGTATAATCAAAGACCTAATGACAAAGGTTGAAGACCAAGAAAATAGAACAAGAAGGAATAATCTTCGATTTCTTGGGATTCCCGAGGGTTCGGAAGGTAGTGATCCAAGAAACTTCATGATCAATTTACTAAAATCTTCTTTCCCGGAACTTAACTCCTGGGAAATGGATAAAGAAGTATGCCGAGCACATCGCTTTCCACTGACATTACCAAAACGGTCAGAGAAACCTCTTAAATATCCGAGAGCTTTCCTAGTCAACTTTGGAAACTTTGTGGTACGTGATACTATATATGACTTGGCTAGGCCAACGGCTCAAAGAGAATATAGGGGCTTTAAGTTTTTTGTAAGACCAGATTTTGCACACGCAACAGTTGAAAGACGATGGCGAATGAGACAGCTGTTTGCCCCTTTCGAAAAGCTTGGAGCAACAGTCTACCTGCAAAATCCGGCACGATTAAAAATAACATATAAAGGCACAACAAGGAGTTTCACAAGCGAGATACAGGCGGAGGTCTATCTTAAGGAGGTTGAAGCAAGAATGAAGCAAAACAATGGGAACTGAACAGAAGAAGACATTTAGTGTCGACAAACTATTAACTACTATTATCTGATATAAGGTTGACACTCAGTATGATTATATAGTATCAGGCCAGGTAGTAGGCTCAGGCGTGTGGAACACACGGCCATCAACAGCTGGGTGAGTCTAAACCCAGGTTGCCTCGAAGGGTGGCAGGAGGGGGGGTGGCAAGAGGGGGGGGAAGGGAGGGGGGGAAGGGGGGTTGGGTGGTGGATCTGGGGGGAGAAAATAAAAAACCGAAGAGAGTTCGTACTGTTAAAGGGATTTCGCATGAAGTAGGAATTTTGAAACAAAGGATGGGTTCTTATTATGAATTCAGGTATCCGGACAGGTTGATGTTATGGAAGTATTTAAAAATTGGCAATGCCCAAGCTAAGCATTGGATCTCTTAACATAGGAGGATTAAATGATTGGAAAAAGAGGGGGAAGCTTGAACAGTATCTAAATATGATAAACTTAGATTTAATATGTTTGCAAGAGACCCACCTACCTTGGAGCAAAAAACACTGGCTGAATTTTAAAGGCTATGAATTGTTGTCATGTACGTCCCAGACTTCTATGATAAGAGGCGTGGCCATAATTGGCAAAGTGGGGTTAGGGGGGGGCCAAAAGGTGTAAGGCGGATTCACTAGGAAGATGGGCAATATGCGAAATGAACTTAGGTTTCACTATTTGCACAGTATATGGATCTAACACAGATGAGCCACAAGTTTTTAGCCACATTGAAAATGAATTAATCGATTGGCATACCAACATAGTACTATGTGGAGATTTTAACATTTCTGCGAATTTCACGGATGGTAGTGCATACATAGGCAGGAAGCCAAGGGTGTTTAGAGCAATTATGTCAATGATGCAGTCACATGGCTTATACGATGTCTGGGGAAACTTATCGACCGGAGATCCAGGGTTCACTTATTATTCACATCCTTTTAATAAATATTCGAAATTGGATTATTTTATGATCTCGACTACCTTACTTAAGAGTGTTCAAATAAACAAGCTTCCCAAAATCATGTCAGATCACAACCCCCTAGTCTTAAATATGGTCATTAATAGATCATTCAAGGTTCCCAGACCTTGGACATTTGATAAAAAACTATTAGCGGATGTCGACTACATCACTCATATGAAAAAATGGTCTCAGTCCTTTTTTGACGCTAATAGGTATAGCGCATCACGGGGAGTGGCGTGGGATAGCTTTAAGGCAGGAATAAGAGGAGAGACCATAAGCTATACCACCAACGTATGGAAAAAGGCTAATAGGGAAAGGGAAGCATGGATGGGAAAATTGAGCGAGGCAGAGACACAACATAGACAAGATTTAATTACAGGTGATCAATCTGTTGAGAGCCTACATAAAGTAAACTCCTTAAAAGCTGAGATCCAGAAACAATTAGCAAGAAAGGCGGCAGCATACTATCAGGCACAGAAATCATGCCTTTATGAAACCGGTGAGCAAGCAGGTAGAGCTCTTGCCTTGCGAATCAGGCAGGTTGCAAGTAAAAATATTGTGACACAAATTGAACATCAGGGCCAAATATACAACAAACCTGGTGAAATTTTGGAGGGGTTTAGGAAATTTTACCAAGAACTATATCAGGAGGAAGCGGTTGGAGGGCACACGAATATAAGTTGGTTAGACATGGGCAGTAAGCTAAATTTAGGCCAGATCGAATTTCTGGAACAAGATATTACATTGACGGAGATATCGGAAGCTCTGCAAGATCTTGCAAGTGGAAAAGCGGCGGGCCCAGACGCCATACCGTTAGAGGTATATAAAAGTCTAAGGGAGGAAATAACACCACTGCTCTTAGATTTATTCAATGGTGTTATGAATACCGGAATAATACCTGAGTCTTGGCAAGAAACCAATATAGTAATCTTTCACAAAAAAGGGAAACCAAAGACCAACCCGGGCTCCTACAGACCAATATCACTAATTAACAGTGATAACAAGCTATATGCCAAAATTATGGCCACTCGTATCGGGAGGGTTATTGCATCCCTGGTCTCCCCCTGGCAGCATGGATTTATCCCAGGAAGAGGAACTACAAACCATATTAGGAGAGCTATTACATTATTTGACATCGGTGCTGCTAGGGGAGAGAGGGTTGCAATGATCCTCCTCGATGCAGAGAAGGCATTTGATCGCGTTAGATGGAGTTTTCTATGGAAGGTTATGGAGGCAAGGGGATTTGGCCCTAGATTTTGTCAAGCTATTCAGGCTATGTATTCATCACCCACGGCTAGAATTCAATCGATGGGGGAAAGATCAGACAGGATCAATATAACAAGGGGTACGAGACAGGGCTGCCCATGCTCTCCAATCTTGTTCGCGCTTTACATAGATCCCTTAATTACACAATTAATGAATAGTGCGATTATTAAACCAGTAACATCAAATGGGTTTCATACTAAAATTCTCCCTTATGCGGATGATTTAGCAGTCATCACAAAAGATCCAGAGCTAGCTATGAGGGAGGTAGTTAACATAACCGGTCAGTTTGGAGATGTGTCTGGCTACCGATTAAATGTTGATAAAACTCAGGTATTATGTTAAAAAAAAATAGCCAAGGTGGATGGAAGATATGTAGGATCTGTAGTTTACCTGGGTATAACAATAAATGCAGAACCAGGTAAAATAATTGGCGATAATTACACCCCTCTTTTGAAATCTATGGAAACAGACCTAAAACGAATGGATACTAATGTCACTGATAGGGAGGGCCAACGTTATAAAAATGACAATGTTTCCTAAGGTGCTCTACAAATTAAGATCAATCCCATTTAAAATTGATGAGAAAATTATTAGGAGGATTGAGGCCATTTTTATGAAATTTTTATGGCAATATGGCAAAATAAGGCGGTCAAATAGATATATGTCATTACCACAAGATAGAGGTGGTTTGGGACTGCCAGATATTAAGAGCTACCATCTTGCATGCCTCCTTACAGACATGGCTATTCTACTCCATCCGGGGGGTCCAACCCTCAGACAGGCGGCAATACCATCAATTTTTCAGCTATTGGTAGGAGGTGAAGCCGTAGGGCTTTTATTAAGGCGAACTCAGAGGAGTTATTTCAAGGAAATTGGATATAAGACGCTTGAGGATGTATGGTATATTTGGAAAACTGTTAAAAAAGCTCTAGATATACCTACCATCCATTATCGCACACCACTTTGGAACTCAACACTTTTTCCAAATTTTAGTAGGGATGGAACGTGGCGTCATTGGGAGAGTCATGGTATAGTGGAGCTGGGGCAAATAATGATTGGTGATCAGTGCAGAACACTTGAAGAACTTACACAACACTATTCACTACGAGGCTATCAAGAATTCAAATACATGCAGATTGTAAATAGAATTAAATCAATTAGGCCATGTATCACTCTGCAAGGGAAATATGAATTAATTGAGTATTTGAAGTCAGGGGGCCATAGAATTAGAGATATATATAAAATATTCAATGATGCAATAATAGATGATATTGGGAAAATCGAAGCTGCATGGTCTAAAAAATTGGGAGATCCCGAAATAGACGTTGATAAGGCGTTAGCTATGGATAAGAGGTTCTTACGCTCCTCGAATCTCAGAGCCCAACATTACAAAACCCTATTTAATTTATACTACACGCCCGAAAAACTATTTTCGTGGGGGAAAGCGACAGATAGTAATTGCCCCAGATGTGGAAAAGGTACAGCAGATCTTATACACATGTTCTATGGCTGTGAAAAATTGAAATCAATCAAAACTGAAATAACACGGTTTTTAGAGGGGCTACTTGATGTCAAAATTAACCTATCCCCGACCCTGATAATAATTGGCTGTGACGTGAAACTAAATATAAGTATCGAGGCTGAAGCTTTAGTTTTTATCTCTGTAGCAGTTCTTAGGATTCTAATTAGCGCAGCCTGGAAGGATACAGTAGCCCCAACTTTTCAAATGTGGTTGTGCAGAATGTTGGGTATACATAATATTGAGGAGGCATTATATGATTTAAAGGGAGCAAAGTTAAGGGATGTGGGCAAGCGACTCTGGGCCCCAGTGGCTACATGGAGGACAGCAAAATTAACCACAAATGAATGACATACTGGCTGTGTCGATATTTAACATGTCAATTTAATTCGTATTGTTTGTTACTGTTTATCAATCTTTCTGTTTTTTTTTTTTCTTTTTTTTTTTTCTTTTTTTTGTCTCGCATGACGGTATAATGCTATGCTTCTATTCTATGTATCTATGTACCCATTTAGTAATATGTATTTACCGGTATGAACTCTCAAATAAAAAAATAAATAAATAAATAAAAATAAGTGAACGTTTTCATCTAAAACACATTTTATGTCACTTTGTTCTTTTTCAGCATAGATATAAACAAAATAGCAAATCATAGCGAGTGCATCCCACCATCTTCTGAAATAATTGGATACAAGGTGGTCTAGTCCTAACTTCTCAATCAATGCAGCTCTATAATGTTAAAAATGTATCAGTCACCTTTTTTTAACAACAATTAATGATCCTACTGAATATCTTCCAGCTGTCCAGAGTTATAAATTATTGAATAATTATACGTCTTAGTTCCAAGTATTTTTGAAAATCAGAAACTTTTCCCGAATTACTTACTCAATTCCCCATGATCACCTTTACTCAATGATGCGAAAATACATTATTGAAGGAGTACATGAAACTGCACATCTGAAAAAGAGACACTATAATGCCGTTCATGCATTTAGTACTAAACATATGTTTGATCATATGTATTCATATTTTGATTTGCTAATGAATCTAAACAAAATCTCGCCCAGAAAATGTATTTCAGGGCACTGCTAGGCAGCAGTTGGACAGGACGGTGATCCATTATGCCCCTGGACACCCTGCACTGTAAAGAAGTGAATCTTATTTTTTAGAAATTGCGTTGTTGGTTGACTTGTGTATCAGCCCTGGTCAAGCAACAGTCATAATCCCTTGCAGAGTGAACCACAAAACATCACTGAATTAACCTGTGTCTAACCCTGGATAGCTTGGCACAAAAAGCAGCCAGGCTTAACTTAGAGGCAAAGTGTAAAGTATTTATACAGCACACAAAAAGTGATGATGTGAAAACACATCACAAGAAAAATTCCAAACCAATGTAGCAAAATAGAGTACATCTTAATAAATGATTTGTCACCAAAACAACAATAATCCAATCATTAGTACCAGAGTTATGAATTTCTAAAGATTTTTGTGTAATTAGCACTAAAAATCACAAAGTGGCAACTATAGATATCTGGTCACGCTGGACCGGGTCAAAATCACAAGTTCAGGCTGATCACGATGGAGTGCAGGTCAGCTACAGTCACCAGGTTAGGCCTGCTAAAGTTTTACTTTCTCATATCCATGCCAAGAGTCCCGTTTGCAGAAGAGGGGGCCCCGAGGAGCAAGGAGAGCCTCGCGTGAGGCTATGGGTATAGCACAAAGAGTAGGCCAGGCATTGCAGATCGGCATTGCTGGAGCTTCGATTTGGCAGTCCCTGCAAGTGGTCAATGCTGTAGCACGAAGGGTCGGACTGACAGGGTTTCATGTTGAATTGCAGCGCAAGATGCGAGTGCTCAGAGCAAATGGGCCCGTTTGTGGTCTCAAAGAGCCCAAAACCTTGATATCAGCTCATGGAGCCACACCACGGGTTCAAAACCTAAGAGGCACCAATTGGGGGTCAGGAACTCACATCAACTGGGTATGGGCTGATGCAGGATGTTGTGGAGTCTTTTATGACCCTGAGGCTCAGATCAGAAGACCATCAGACTGGCCCTTGGAGTCACTCTGGTAGCCCTGGGTTCAGATGAAGTTGCAAGTCCAGTTCTTCATCCCCAGGCAAGAGAGCTGCAAGCAGCAGGTCAGTACAGCAGAGCAGCAGTTCCTTCAGAGCAGCAGTGCAGCAGAGTGGCAGTACTTTCAGCAGCACAGTATTCATTCTTCCTGGCAGAGTATTCACAGGTCCATATGTGTACTCAAGAGTTCATGTCGAGGTTCCCTTTTTATACCCTGGTGCCCTGGTTCTGGAAAGTGAGAGAACCTCCTAGATAGTGGCTTTCAAGTGCATGGAATTTCCTGCCCTCTCTGACCTGGCTCAAAACTGGCTGCAGTGAAAATGTTGAGTCATGAGGCCCTTTGTGTGAAGGCAGAGCACAGACTATTCAGTTCCAAGTGGGTCTGTGCTCAGCTCGACCCCCTCTCCTGCCAGCAGGTGGCTCATCCAGGCACACCTAATCCATCTATTGTTTGACTGTCTGGGAGGGATTCGTCACTCTTACTGTCAGTGACACCCAGTAATGTGACCCAAGACAGGCTACAGGCACAAAAGGGCTACGGGCAGGAACATGCTAACTTTCTAATAGTGGCATTTTCAAAATTGTAATTAAAAACCTGACTTTACTGTTAAAGAGGGTTTATCATTACAATATTCATAGACATCAAACATGACATAGCCACCAGCTGTCAATTGGAAATGATAGCTTATCAAATGTAATAAAGAATCTCTAAAGCTATCCTATGGGAGGGGTAGGCCTCACAGTAGTGAAAAAAACTAATTTAAGAGTTTTTCACTACCAGGATATGTAAAACTTAAAAGTACATGTTCAGCCTTTTAATTACACAGCGCCCTGCCCTCCCTGCCTATGGTGCTACCTAGAGACTACGTTAGGAGTGACTTATATGTAATAAAAAGGGAGTTTAATGCTTAGCAAGGGGGTTTTAATACCAAGTTGACATGGCAGTTTAACACTGCACTCAGACTGAAGTGGGATGCCTGGGAAATGTTTTAAGGTGCCACTTAAGTGGGTGGCACATAAATGCTGCAGGCCCCCTATTAGCATTTAATTTACAGGCCCTGGGTATATGGTATAACACTCTACAAGGGACTTATAGGTAAATGAAATATGCCAATTATGTATAAGCCAATTTGAGCATGTTTTGGGGAGAGAGAACACAAGCACTTTAGTACTGGTCAGCGCTGGTAAAGTGCACAGAGCCCTAAAGCCAACTAAATGGATTCAGCAAAAACTGGAGGGAAAAGGGCAAAATATTTGGGGGTGACCCTGCCGAGAGGGGCAGGTTCAACAATCTCTTTCCTGGGTGTTGCCTGGATCGTGGTCATTCAGGTGTGGTGCTTGGGTACTGAACTTAAGCCGCTAGTTCTGCCCTACTGTAGATTAATGGAACAGTTGTTGGCTATGCTACTCAAAAATCATTTCTCACATGTTTGATCTGGCCATGCCTCTTTACACCAAGGTAACATCACTTGCAAGAAAAACAACTCTCCCTTCTGAGAACACTGACTTATTATTTCTGTGTCCTGGATGATTGCAGCCAGGCTACTTGACCCAGCTTGTCATCCTTGCTGCCATTTTCTGGAATTTGTACAAGGGATTTCCAGCATCCTGCACAACTCTGGCTCCCAGCAACTGATAGTTGATGTAAACAAATACACCCATTGATCATCCTGAGTGCCCCAGCTCCTGGCTCAATGCCTTGCCGTGGTTCTTCTGCTACTCTCTTCTACATTTGATGCATCTAACAGCTGCTGTGTCTAGGTCTGCATTGTACTAAAATATTGTGTTTTAAATATTGCTCTACAAAAATATTGTAGTCAGAATACCCCCTACTAAAATATTGTGAAGGTAAGCATAAATAGAATAGCTTTCTTTACTTTACATTAATATACCTTGAAGATATGTATATCTTCTAGGTAGCTAGGTGCAGAGTTCTGCATATTAATTCTATACTATTTACACTTACGTTCACAAATATGTTATGGTTAATATTCTTGATACAACATTAGGGTAGAATAATATTTTTTGCATGATATTCTGATATACATCCTGTCTAAGGAGGGTTACAATTGGTCTTAGGGGTAGCTGTAGCTCGGGTATGTCTCCCGAGCCTGATATGTTTGTGAGTTGCAATCTAATATAGATGCATCCTCTAAAAATGTATATTTCATGCATGCATGGACAAATGGTATTCCACCATAATATTGACTGGACAATATCATGAACAAAATGTCTAGGACCCAAATATTGTCATATTACTTTTTATAGGTAAGTACAGGTTTACTTTAGTTACACACATATGTACTTTATATATCTTCTATGTACGTAGACGAGGAGTTGAAAATCTATACTTGCCTTTATGAACCTCCCTTCCCAATTTGTTGATCCTCAATATTTTGGTAGCCCAATGTTTCTGTTGATGATATTTTGATATACAATTGGATCAATGTGTTCATTTTACTATGCTTCACAAATGTCTACTTAGGAAGACATTTGGTTAGAGGAAAGACTCCTAGTACGGTCACTGGAGGTTAAAGTCATCAAATCCAAAGCATATATCTGCAGCAGATGGGACATAATCGAGAAAAGTTATTTTGGGAATACACTATACCCAAATATGTACAACACAGAATATTATGAACAATTAACGAAGAGACCAACAGTCGTTTCAGGCTTCTATGCCGTACCTGGGTATTTTTGTAGACTGTTAAACCACAGTGCTGATAAGACTGCCCCACACACCTTTGGTTAACTTTACAAAGTGAGCCATGTGATTAGGTCGATTAAGGACCATTTTCAATTTATTGATATACTGAAGGCTCTACACAAGGTTATAAAAGGTTTTTCTTTTTACTCAGCCAAAGTGAAACAT
Organism: Triturus cristatus; assembly: GCF_964204655.1. NCBI lineage: Eukaryota > Metazoa > Chordata > Amphibia > Caudata > Salamandridae > Triturus > Triturus cristatus. The sequence continues at coordinate 1,037,539,886 of NC_140583.1, forward strand.
TCCCCTAGGCTAGATTTGTTGTGAATTCTAAAGTTTTGAAAATAAGGGTAAACCCTGAATGTTTAAGGCAAGGAGTAGGTTAGATCACTCACTGCTCTCTTTGTAGGTGAAACTAGGTGCTATTGTAGCTGAACTGAGACGTTTTAGTATTTACAGAACGCTCTTTGTTTGGTGGTTTTGTTGTGTTTCACTTTCTTGGCTGCTCCCTGCTCTGAGATAACTAATGCTGCTTTCAGTGCTCCGGAAATCACTGGAGGGCGCGTACAAAGTTTAGTGCCTGCAGTATTTGAATTTTCCGGTGGAGTTGGATCATGGCCAGGTTTAGGGAAGTGCTACTGGTGCAGATGCACTGGGTGCTGACCTGGGGAGGAGGGCGCTGACCCCAGTTGCAGCGCTGTATTCAGCAATAACTTATGATTTAAAAATACCTGCGGCAAAGTTCCTTGTGCGCTCAGTTTTCAGGCAGCATTACAAATGTCAAGATAGCTCTTGTGATTAATGTTCCTCCTAGAGAGGGATCGGAGTTTTGTCTTTTGGGTGTTTTAAAGCGCATAAGGGGCTGTATTTTAGAAGTGCCCCGAACTTGCAATAGGCATTTGTACCTGTTATGCCCGCCCCCGGGGCACTTTAGCATTACAGAAGGGGCCGCAGGCGCTTGTGCCGCCCCTTCTGTAATACGGAAAGGTCTGGCGCACATACAGCGCCAGCACTTCTATAAAAGGGTGTTCCCTTATTTGCATGGGAGTGTGGCCCTATGCAAATGAGGAAATCTCTTTGCCTCCATGCCCGCGAAGGAGCACTGACAGTGTGCCACCGATAAGGTGGCACCCTGTCAGTGCATCCCCCGATTGCAGCCCTCTGGGTGGGGGAAAGGGGGTCCCATGGACCTCCCAGATATCCCCTTGCAAGCAGGTGCAGTCACTCACTGCTTAGATTAGAGATCGCTTTGTACCTTGGTGCGCCCAGCGCAAACAGTGAAAATGCACCCTGTGCATAATATGGGCAAGGTTTGTCTAGTGGCAGTTTAAAAATGCACATAGAGGTATTAATCTTGCTGCAAAGAACTCGCACCGTGCAGATCACAGATCTGTGTTTCCTGTGGATGAGTGGATTACTGCTTTTGTCACAGAGATCCTTTTGTCACCGCATTTCATTAGATAGAACCCTGATATAGAACAGTGACTGTTGTAAACTGTCATCAACGAGCTGCATTTAAACTGCATAAAATAGGTTAGGACATTATGTGTTTTTTTCCCCAGTCATTTATTATCTATTCCTAATGTTGCTGAAAAGGGTTTGTTTGGGTAGATATACATTCTTATCAGTAAAGTCAGCCTTTACCATTGCTTTAAAACAAAATAAATGACAGAGAGTGTCTATGTGAAGATGAGGGGCACTTTTACCCGGTGGTCATGAGGGAATCCGAGAGGGATGTCATAGGGGTGCATGGGCCACCAAAAATGATTGTCACACCGGGCGCCAGCAGCGCTAAAGCCGGCCCTACATTGGATCATGTAAACAAACTTGTGTTGGTGATTTAATTTTTCAGTGGCAAAAGCTGTCAGTGGTATTTGAATTTGTTCAGTGAGTGCAGTGGTACCAAGGGTGTCTCGTTAGGTAATGCAAGCAAAGTCCACGGTTCTTCTATGGCAAATCAGTCATAATTGTGAAATAAAAGGCCCCTAACACACTGGGCTCCGGTACCATTGCGCCTGCTGCACCAATTGTAGATATGACCCTGTGTGCTTTATGCTAACATCGGATTACACCATACAAAGTAGGTTTTGTAGTGCTGTTTTAAAAAATATATACAGCTTTGAATATCTGCATCTCTGACCTCCTATATGCACCTATTATATTAATTTTATTTTGACAAGACGAGCAACATAAACTGGAAGTAAAAAAGTAAACTTCTAATTAAGAGTGGATTAAACCCCCCCAAAATACGTAACAGTGTGATCGATGATGCTGCAGCCTGCCATCAATTACAGGTCCCGTTTTTTGTGATTTTTTTTCTCTCTCCCTGCAGTGCTTTCTGCATTTGCTGTGTCATCATATTTAGATGTAATTTAAATGAATCATTTCAGCATATTTTTGCATATGGATTTCAGAGCTCAGAAATGCAACATAAATATGCATTGCATGGTTTAAAAACACATTGGAATAAGTAACATCCAACCATTTAATAAAATAATCTTAAAATACTACGATGAGCGGGATTAATAATTGAAACTAGTGCCATGATCCAGTAACTGTGTGTGCTTCGGTACACATGACCTGGGAGTTGTGAGAATAAAGTTTACTGCCAATGAAGGCTCCTACCACTCGCTCAAAGGGGGGAATTATAATAGAAGCAGACTATTTGGCCTGAAATAATCAGTTGAAATAGGTGCTAGACACTAGGGTTTCGTTTTGCATCTCATGCACTTGTCATGATTTCTTCCTAGCAAGGAATTATTTATTCAGGACTTGGAGGATAAAGGCATCAGTTTGTAACCTGCAGGGTTATTTGGTAGATCTTTATGTTTTTCAAGGTCATATTTTTCAGGGTTGGTTCTCTTTTATAGTTAGTGATTGCAGAGGTTTCTTGCAGTGGACCATGGCTTGTTCCAGTCATGGAATGGACAATTCCTTATTTCAAATCCTGTTAACGTTTCTCAGACCCTGGGATCCTAAGTCTTTTCAGGCAGACTTTGATTCAATTGGCTATGGGTTCTTGGGATGGTGATCATTCTCAATGTATTGAGTCGAGGATGTTGCTTCCCTGAACTGTAGGATAACTTAATTCCTCTGTTTGTGTGTGTTTGCTGGGCACCTCCAGGATAGTCTGAGGTTTAGCACTTAGCCTCTCCTGTACTCAACTATTCTTCAGGATTCTCAATTTTGATGTTCTGATTTATGAGCAAAGCTTGGCCACAGCTCGAGCCAAAAAAGTGACATGGCTGCCTAATCCTAGTGAATGGTGTTGGATAAGGCGTTTCACTTTCTATCACTGTGAACTATATATGATATGTGCTCCCAGGAGTTTTTTCTTTTTACCCTGTACTTTGGAAGTATTGTTTGAGTCAGATGTATCTGCTTTTTTCTTTTGGCCCAAGGCAGTGGCTCTTATTCTTTAATGAGGGTTGTTCTTACCTTGTCATTTTGTTGTATCTTCCAAGACATTTTTGCCATAGAATTTCCATATCAAGCTTTTATCTCCAGCCAGAAAAAAATGTTTGTCTGATGGAGACACCCAAAGATTTTAGAGGGTGATCCCTTTCCATTCCAACCATAGAAACATATTACTCTATTTTTAGCCAATTGCCCTGCCACTACCCCATAATAAATTCTATACCTAAATGTCTATCTGTGAATAATCCAGCGTACTAGTGGGAGAATAGGCCAGCAAATTGTCCTGCCCACTTAAGTTGAACTTAAAATTGATAGGCTCAAGCCTGTGTTAGTAAAGAAAGATGTCTATTTATGGTGTTCCTCTTATCAATATAGAATGTAGCAACATAAGTGTACCTTATTCCAAAACAACTACAAGAAGTAATTTTGAGTGTTTCAGTGCAACTATTAAGAATGGAACAGTAATATTTATAGATAGTTGGAATGGAAACATAATTAGTGTTAAATAAATAAAAAATAAAATTGATTTCCAAGAGACCCCCTCACATCAAAATAAGGGATAGACCATTGCTTTATCTGAAGAAATAAAACAGGATATGAAGGAATTATCTCAAGACGAAAACTGAAAACAGATGTTCAATGGAAAGGTGAGATGAGAGATCATACTAGAGAAATTATATAGTAGATCTTTTGAAGAGGCACCACAAACCCATTCCAATGTCATATGAAGGGCATGAGAAAGCTCGGGCCCACTTAAACATCTCATCTCAACCCGATGGTCTTTTTAGCTGCTTGAGAAGTAAGAGGGAAGAATACAATCACAATTTAATCTCATTACAGTGTAATCAATTGGGCTACACCATAACTACCCAACAGCTAAAATTGAGATTAGTAAGGCTTAATTAAATATTCAAAAACAGATTGATATAAATCAGTCTTAGCATCACAGTGTAGAAACATAGGAAAAACCGAATAAGTCCACATTTCCGAAAGGAATTTCCGCTATATAGCAAAAAGCATAAAACAAATTTAGTTATAGTGATGCAAATGATCAGGCGAAAGTATTGAACATTTAATTACATCAGTTGATTTTCAAAGGTAAGCACAAGCACGCTATCTTTCCCTTCACTACCTTAAAAAGGGACAACCTCAAACTAAGCCCTAAACTAAGAAGCATTGAATAAGAATGAATAATAGAAAGATGTCAGCTGTCAGAGTCTTCAGTAGCATGAAGCCACACAAAGCAGAAGAAGAGGTCTGAACCTCATGAAGTCCTCAGATGTCACTCTGTCCTTTACTAAATTACAGCATAAGATATTAGTTGCATTCGAGGTAAATCACATGATCGACCCAGATAACTTTCCACGATTCCAGCACCAATTGGCTACTGGCATCACCTTTCCTATATTGTTAAATTGCTACTTCATTCTTCTTCTCCTCCATGGGAACTAGCCTCCTTGCTTGTTACCGCATTTCTCCTTGCCAAATCCTTCTTCACATGCCTTGCTATCTCAATTAAGCACAAAACTTGCCTTTACTAACTAATGAAGCTTTGTCCGCACCTACAATAGAAACAAAAATACAAGCAAACACATTCTACATTGGAGGTAAAATACGAATTAGATGTTAGACTTAAACATGAGCTTGTGCTGAAAACTGTTCTCGAGGCCTAAAAATCAGGTCAACTTGTTTCGTGTGGAGTACTTTAAATATTCAATGCCCCATCTTCCCTTAGTAACATTAGTCACACAGAATATATTTGAGTGCTGACTATACATGATTATGATGCACTCCTACGGTATCTTAGGACAAGATCAAAATTATGCTGCTCTAGGCATCAAGAGACTCTGACATGAAAATCTGCTTTGTGGTGGGTCACTTATTTAAAGAGCCATGAGAAGCTCTTTTTTTAAGACCTTGTGACATTATCGGACTTTGAACTAGTGATTGTTTATATTTGTCTATTTGTTGATAGAATGCAATTGGTGTGGTGTTCTGCTGGGGGAGAAGTACATTTCAGAGATGATTGAGAATTCATTGGATAGAATGAGCTAAGATGAGAACACCTGATTGATAAGCTCTTAGCAGGATGTTCACCCATGCTGAAGATAACGTTATTTTAAGTCTAACTGTGATGATTGGATTAGGATTATTTTTTGTAGGGCCAACAATGCATAACAAGGTTGTTCAGTTGAAATCAGTCGATATTGTTAGATACAATAAAAGAGACCTAGGTGCCGATTACGATCCGGTAAAAAATTCCCCGTGCGACTCGTATCCGGTCTTTTTACCGTACGAATCGTACAAGTGCCGTACGAACTGGCAATCACGATTCGCATGGTAAAAAGTCCTTACGAACCGCATTGGGAATATTTCCCCACACGTCCTCGGGTCGGAAAATGTGTCCGACACGTCCTCGGACGATTTACCTTACAAACGTGAAAAGTCAAGTCCGACCGAGGAATCACGATCCATCCCGTGCGTCCGAGGTTACAACCGTATGGAAAAAACACCGTCCGCACCGAACTCCTACAGCAACCATGGAGACATGTGCCCGCATACGCGCCCAACACTCCCCCCAACCCCCGTACGTCCGACACGTACCCCCCGTGTATGTACACCCCCACCCATCTATGTACACCCCAGTACGTTCCAGTCGTACCCCCACCCCAGTACGTGTCATACCCCCGTGTACCCACACCCCAGTACGTGTCGTCCCACCGTCTATGTACACCCCAGCACGTTCCAGTCGTACCCCCACCCCAGTACGTGGCGTACCTCCGTCTATGTACACCCCAGTACGTTCCAGTCGTACCCCCACCCCAGTACGTGTCGTACCTCCGTCCATGTACACCCCAGCACGTTCCAGTCGTACCCCCACCCCAGTACGTGTCGTACCACCGTCTATGTACACCCCAGTACGTTCCAGTCGTACCCCCACCCCAGTACGTGTCGTACCACTGTCTATGTACACCCCAGTACGTTCCAGTCGTACCCCCACCCCAGTACGTGGCGTACCTCCGTCTATGTACACCCCAGTACGTTCCAGTCGTACCCCCACCCCAGTACGTGGCGTACCTCCGTCTATGTACACCCCAGTACGTTCCAGTCGTACCCCCACCCCAGTATGTGGCGTACCTCCGTCTATGTACACCCCAGTACGTTCCAGTCGTACCCCCACCCCAGTACGTGTCGTACCTCCGTCTATGTACACCCCAGCACGTTCCAGTCGTACCCCCACCCCAGTACGTGTCGTACCTCCGTCCATGTACACCCCAGCACGTTCCAGTCGTACCCCCACCCCAGTACGTGTCGTACCACCGTCTATGTACACCCCAGTACGTTCCAGTCGTACCCCCACCCCAGTACGTGTCGTACCACCGTCTATGTACACCCCAGTACGTTCCAGTCGTACCCCCACCCCAGTACGTGGCGTACCTCCGTCTATGTACACCCCAGTACGTTCCAGTCGTACCCCCACCCCAGTACGTGTCGTACCACCGTCTATGTACACCCCAGTACGTTCCAGTCGTACCCCCACCCCAGTACGTGTCGTACCACCGTCTATGTACACCCCAGTACGTTCCAGTCGTACCCCCACCCCAGTACGTGGCGTACCTTCGTCTATGTACACCCCAGTACGTTCCAGTCGTACCCCCACCCCAGTACGTGGCGTACCTCCGTCTATGTACACCCCAGTACGTTCCAGTCGTACCCCCACCCCAGTACGTGGCGTACCTCCGTCTATGTACACCCCAGTGCGTTCCAGTCATACCCCCACCCCAGTACGTGGCGTACCTCCGTCTATGTACACCCCAGCACGTTCCAGTCGTACCCCCACCCCAGTACGTGTCGTACCACCGTCTATGTACACCCCAGTACGTTCCAGTCGTACCCCCACCCCAGTACGTGTCGTACCACCGTCTATGTACACCCCAGTACGTTCCAGTCGTACCCCCACCCCAGTACGTGGCGTACCTCCGTCTATGTACACCCCAGTACGTTCCAGTCATATCCCCACCCCAGTACGTGGCGTACCTCCGTCCATGTACACCCCAGTACGTTCCAGTCGTACCCCCACCCCAGTACGTGGCGTACCTCCGTCTATGTACACCCCAGCACGTTCCAGTCGTACCCCCACCCCAGTACGTGTCGTACCTCCGTCTATGTACACCCCAGTACGTTCCAGTCGTACCCCCACCCCAGTACGTGTCGTACCACCGTCTATGTACACCCCAGTACGTTCCAGTCGTACCCCCACCCCAGTACGTGGCGTACCTCCGTCTATGTACACCCCAGTACGTTCCAGTCGTACCCCCACCCCAGTACGTGGCGTACCTCCGTCCATGTACACCCCAGTACGTTCCAGTCGTACCCCCACCCCAGTACGTGGCGTACCTCCGTCTATGTACACCCCAGCACGTTCCAGTCGTACCCCCACCCCAGTACGTGTCGTACCTCCGTCTATGTACACCCCAGCACGTTCCAGTCGTACCCCCACCCCAGTACGTGTCGTACCTCCGTCCATGTACACCCCAGCACGTTCCAGTCGTACCCCCACCCCAGTACGTGTCGTACCACCGTCTATGTACACCCCAGTACGTTCCAGTCGTACCCCCACCCCAGTACATGTCGTACCACCGTCTATGTACACCCCAGTACGTTCCAGTCGTACCCCCACCCCAGTACGTGGCGTACCTCCGTCTATGTACACCCCAGCACGTTCCAGTCGTACCCCCAACACAACCTCCCAAGTACGGAGCGCACCCCAGGCCCCAACATCACCACCGCATGTACGAGTCGTACCAACCCACACACAAGGACAGCACCGTACAACCAAATGGCCCATGTACACACCGCACACACGCTCAAAACGCACGTACACAACCAGGACAAAACAAAACAACACAAGAATACACCATTCGAATGGCACAAAGCCACTAAACATGGCCAACAACCACTAAAACAACACATTCACTGACCTGCAACTGCCAAAAACAAACAGAGGCCAAATACACCACCACTCCTTATAACCAACCCACCCAAGATTCAAACACAGCCACACCCACCAATGGACCAATAAAAAGGGCCCACACACACAAACCATGAGCCTTTGCAACAGACTCACTGCTGCCAGACACCACAGAACCACACTACAAGCTACAACACACCTTACACTTGCACACCTTCACACAACCACCCTCACAAACACCCCCTCATCACATTCACACACACACACACACAACCATCCACACACCCCCCAACATCCACACACCCCCCCACCATCCCCACCCACACCCCTCACCATGCCCACCACCAAGAATCCAAAGTTCAGTAACCGAGAATTGGAGGTCCTTGTTGATCAAATCCTCAGTCGAGCCACAGATCTTTGGAACATTGGTCAGAAGCACCAGCCTGGCAGAAAAAACTGCCATGTGGCAGACCATCGTCGATGCTGTGAATGCTGTTGCGGACACCAGACGGACCAAGCAGGAATGCCAGAACAGGTGGTACGATCTGCGGAGGAGGGTCCGAGCCAAGAGGCAGGATGAACACGACCAGGCCAACGCCACAGGAGGAGGGCCCTCCCGCAGACCCGTACACTACCATCCCTGGGAGGAGAGGGTGATGGCCATACTGCCGGTGGAGGCAGTCGAAGGATTAGAAGGACTCCGAGACCCGGGTGAGTACACAAACAACGCACCTCACAAGGGGGGAATGGCATCCACAACCAAAATCACCAACAGGCACGCAACCACCACAAGCCATTGCATGACTCAACCACACTCCATGAGCACACACATGCCACTGCTGCCACCATGCCCCATGCACCCAGCTGGACAATGTCAAGTCACAGGCCACAGAAGACAACAACACATGACACGGTAACCCGGATGGCGGGAGGCTGGGCCCAAAAAAGCACATAGTGCACCTCAGAAGCAGACAACAATTCACTCTACCCATATGGCCTAGGTCACAGCCAGACAAACAGTGTGTCCCAACACAGGAATGACTTGCCAGCAAATGGCGGACGCCTTGCATCAACACATGGGGGTGAAGGCACTGTTTTGCACATGACAGCAGCTAATGAACAGCCAACATTGTGAAAGAGTGGCAGCACACACCACCACAGCAGCAGCGCACAGACACACATCACACCCAATGGGTGCCTGGAGATCAGAAACAAACTCACATCAACAAGCCAAGGGCCACTCAAAGATCTGCTAACAGTGTGTGCCCAGGAAGCTGGGCCGAGGTGACAGAGGGTGACACACGGAGGGAGGGAGAGGGGGACAGAGAGGGAGGGAGAGGGGGACAGAGGGAGGGAGAGGGGGACAGAGAGGGAGGGAGACGGACAGAGGGAGGAGGCTGACACACGGAGGGAGGGAGAGGGGGACACAGAGGGAGGGAGAGGGGGACTGAGAGGGAGGGAGAGGGGGACAGAGATGGAGGGAGACGGACAGAGGGAGGAGGCTGACACACGGAGGGAGGGAGAGGGGGACACAGAGGGAGCGAGACACAGGGAGAGCTAATCAGCCGTGTTGCGGGTGTGAATGTCTGCTCGTCAGCAGGTACACTGCGTGCATGTAGACAAGGGTGGCCAGTGCCAGAACCCCCCCTCTTCACCATGGCAAAACACATGGCCATGTCACAACCTGTTCACGAGCACAACGACAGCTACCTGGATCATATAAGTGTGTGGATCCACTCCATGTGCACATGTACAGTGCTACACGGAAGGCGCCAATGCATGGCTCGCCACACCTGCCCACTCCACTGCTGACTGCAGTCACACTTGACGCAGCAAGTAAGACTGTGCCGCACATAGTGAAAGGGGCCAAAGTGGTGCCCAAGAGACACACCCATGCACAAGTGCACTGTGAGTGGAATGCAAGATAGATCCTAATTCCAAGAGGAAATGTGCCAACTGTGAAACTGATGAAACATGGATGTTGCATGGACCAAAATTAACATTGTCTCTCTCACACACAGGTCAACGTCGTGGTGCACCCCCCAACACTGGGGGGGAACACTCACAGGACCTGGATCTGCAGGAGCCCGATCCCACCGGCAGCGACCACTCTCACCACTCTGCGGACGACCCCGACCGACCTGGCCCCTCTGGTGTCCAACCACCTGCAGCACCTGCGTCAGGTACAACTGTGCCAACCACCACCCCCACTCCTGCCACATCCCAGGAGACACCCAGGATCCCTGCCCCAACACAACAATGCAGCCAGGCTGGCCAGGAGGGACACGGTGTCCCGGGCACCCAGGAGGAGGCAGGCGACAACGCCAATGCCACCCCTCAGGGGTCCCGGAGACCCGATGTGCCCACAAGTGCAGGCCAGGTGCAAGTGGGCAGGGGTGGTGGGAGTGGAGGACGGCGGAGGCGCGAGCCTGACCAGTTGGCTGGGGATCCGGTATTTTCCCATGTCCGTAACATCCTGGACTCATACCGGCAGGACACCACGGGCATGGCCCAGGTTGTGTCCGTCCTCTAGGGGATCAAGGCCCAGCAGGCCCAGCAACATGCGGAGCTACATGCCTGTCTACTGGTACACCAACGGAGGATGGAGGACAGACAGGCTGAGCAAGTGACGGCGTTCCAGGGGATTCACGCTACACTCCGTCGGATGGCCGACACCATGGCCGACCCTCCCTGTGCCAGAAGGCGGAGAACATCACCACCCACAGGGAGGGATCAGGAGGAGGAGGAGGAAACATCCGACGGAGCATCCCAGACGTCGTCACGGCCTGCTGGTGAGGTTCCCCGCAGGAGGCCGGGTCCTCCACGGAAAGGACCGTGAGGGTGGCTGCTACATCACCATCTCCCAGGACACCTGGCCTGGCACCTGGCCCACTGGAGCAACAGCATCACAGCATCAAGAGACATTCTCTGCCACATGGCCCTGCTGGTCACTGGCTGACCAATGTTGACTAAGACTGTGGCATGTACTCTGAGGATTTCCAATGGCAAGGACACCAACTCCCCTACTGAACTTTGGATTCAAACATCCCGGAAAGACCCTTACTCTGCGCCCCCCCCCCCACTAATAAATCACACTATGATGAGTAGATGCCTGCTGGTAGCATTATTAACTAACATGTGTCTTGTAAAGTCTAAACATGCCTGAGTCATCTTTTGTCTTCAACCATTCACACCCTGGGGCCTGAGTCTGGCACAGGACACATGGGTCACAGTGTATTAGGCAAGACAGACATGGAGCACCATACACACCCGTGATGGGCCCGAACAGCTGAGGGGGTTGCCGAACAACCGTGCTGACACACACATTGAGTACAGCAACTGTCATGCGCAGTGGTCAGGGATCCAGTCCAGTGTCCTGGGGGCACCCAGGTATGTATAGACAGGTGGCAGAACCATGTCCTGCAAGCCGGAGTCCGGTGGATGCAGAGAATGGGGGCCTGGCCAACGTTGGATGCATGGGGATGGCACATGTCACAATACCAACACAGTCATGGACATCATGCCCAATACACAGTCTCAGCCCACACACACAGCTTGCATCTTGCAACTCGACACATTGACACATAGCCACAATCAGGGAATACCATGCCAGACATGCAGGATGCACCGTGGCAACACACCAGCATTGACTGAGAAGAGGCACCTTGGAGGCATAGGGACACCTTTATTAGACATGTATTCGGGATTGCAGAGGCCACTCAAAGTACACATGAACACATCATGTGGAGTAACATGTGGGTCCAACACTGGCACCCCCCTTCTGCAGCACACATGCGTGTTTGCCATGGAACTGGCACACAAGCGTCGGCTAACAGCTCAATACCCACAGCTGCACACGGAGAGCCTGCCATACACCATAGATCCGCTTATGTCGAAGTCCCACACCATGTCCAGCCAATGCTAACCGTATGTGGCCGAGGGCAGTGTCACACACATTGATGCCATCATCACAATCCCCTATCCCATCACTGATGCCTGTCAACCAGGCAGACCATCTATTCAGGTGTACACAGCTGCATGTCGTGTCCCATGGGGATGCGACATGGCTGCAGAGGAACAACACATCGACAGGGGCAGTGTGCATACATCGTGAACAACTGCCACACCCAATACACCCCAGATGCATCCCTTACCCCATGGAGACTTCCAAACGTGTCCGTGCCTGTAACGCTGAGTCAGCCCACGATGTCATGTCCATGAGGAATAGCAGTGCCACAACAATGCAACCAGCAGACGGCATGTGCAGGTACCTGGGGAAGAGAGACACACAAGAAGTCAGCCACAAAAAGCACAGCCACTTGCATGTGCATTTACTCAACACATGTATGGATGACAACATGCTAGGTCATTATAATGACTGGGGAAATACTACCATCACTGGCACCATCACTCCAGTGACACACCCACACACACCTCTGACCCACGTGCCATACATGCAGGTGGAGACACACATCACAACGCATGCCACACGGGGACCAATGCGTGCACACTCAGACACTGGTACTCACCACTAAGCAAAGAAGTCGCGTATGAGCCGAGTCCGGATGTCCTCTTGCGGCTCCACATCCTCCACATCACTAGCCCCATTGCCAAGCCCTTCGTCCTCCACGGGTGGATGGTCCTCATCATGTTGATTCAGGATGAGTGGCACAGCTCTTTCAACTGCCATGTTGTGCAGCATGCAGCAGACCATGAATATCTTGCAGACCTTTGCCGGGGCATAAGGGAGTGCACCGCCGGTCTTGTGGAGGCACCGGAATCGGCTCTTCAGCATGCCAAACGTCCTCTCTATCACTCGCCTTGTCCGGCCATGGGCGGTGTTGTAGCGGAGCTGTGCCGGCGTGATGGGGTTGCGGAGAGGTGTGATCAGCCATGGCATGTTGGGATAGCCAGCGTCCCCTACATGGGAAGCACATGGTCATCGTTAGAAGTGGTGAAGCGGTCGTGCTGGTAGGCTATACAGAATACAGGACAGACAGACTGTACCCACCTACAACACATGCCCGTTCGTTGCGCAGCTGCATCATCATATCAGGCATCCCGCTACGCCTCATGATGTAGGCATCGTGTTCTGATCCTGGAAAACGAGCACAGACATGTGAAATCACCATGTTGGAGAGACACACCACAAGGGCATTGATGGAGTGGTAGTGCTTCCGATTGCGGTACGCCACCTCCCGTGCGTGTGGTGGTACCAAAGCTACATGTGTCCCATCTATGGACCCAATGACATGGGGCATCCCTCCCAGGGCATAGAATCCACGCTTGACCTCAGTCATCTGTTCAGGGGTTGGGAACTTGATGAAGTCATCCAGGTGAATCAACATGGCCTCCAAGAAATCATGCAGCACACCGCTGAACATGCTCTGGGACATGCCACCAACATGAGCTATGGTATTTTGGAAGGTACCCGTGGCAAGAAAATGTAGGGCAGCCATTACCTTCAGCTGGGGTGTCAGTGCCGTAGGATACCTGTGCTGCGGTTGCAGGTGTGGTGCCAGCTCCAGAATCAACGGTTGGGTGAAGCGGTAGAGCCAGATCCTGTCATTCTGCTGCATGGCAGCCAAGTCTGGAATTGTTCGGGCAAGAGGCGGCGCTCTGCAGTAATTTGGAAGTGACAAGGAAGAGTGAGTGCACTACGACAACAACTCATGTCTACTGAGCACATGTAAATCTGGCAATACACACATGCTACATAGGGAGTCAGGTATGTGCTACATGCCCACGACACGTATGGATGCAAGGTGACACTCCTACCAAGAGCCAGCTACACACGGAGATTGAGAACCTCCCCATGCCACGCCATGGGAATAGCTGTGTCCCAGTGCAAGTGAACAGCCAGACGCAACACAGGAGTGACATACACCCACACATCAGCAGAAGTAGGATGCCGATTGCAGAGACTGGTAGCGGAACACTGGAGCCACAGGTCACATGACATTACACTAGGCCTGCCCACACACCTTGCCATGAAGGTGCACATGTCATGACTCACCACACATTCCTTGTGAGGATGCTGACATGGCCTTGTCACGCTACTCCGTGTCCCATGCATACATGTGCACCTCACATCCGATAACACATGTGGCATGGTGTGCGGAACAGTGTGCAATGACAATCTACACACAGACACATGTTGGTTGCTGCAACGGCTGCAGCTTCTGAGGGTGCTACAACATCAAACAGATGGAAATCCCGCACACATAAATGACATAGTCACATTGTGCACTGTGGGTAGTGACAAGTCATGTGTCATGACCCCTGTACCGGGCCTCATGGGACACTTCCGTGTGTTGGTGTCCGTGCCATGCCAGTGACGCTCACCCCAAGTGCGCAGTACGACATGCACACATGTCAAAGGAGTCAAGGGCATGCCTGGCACACATTGCACCGTCACACATTACACCTATACACATCTCATCATACATCTGGTGCCTTCTCCACTCAGGAGTCATGTTCCACATCACAGCCTGTCACACCTGTGCCCCACACATGTAGTAATGCACCAACGATGCCTTGATGTCCATTCCTGGACAAGTATGTCCATCCATGGACAAGTATGTCCATCCATGGACAAGTATGTCCGCCCTATTCCTACCTGTGTGTCGCCTATCACCACTGTGATGTGTGAAAACCGCCGTACTGCTGACAAAGAGGGCCTGTGTATGTTCCCAAATCACTGTGGGAGTGCTGCCGTATGTGTACCCATCGTGATGGCGAGCGTACAGGCATTTGTACGGTCCGTACCACTACGAGTACGCATACGCGTGCAGACCCATCGTGATAGGGCCGTACACACCCATCTACGCTCACTATCACTATGGTTCTGCACGCGTATGCGTACTCGTAGTGGTACGGACCGTACACGCGCATGTACGCTCACTATCACTATGGGTCTGCACGCGTATGCGTACTCGTAGTGATATTGAGCGTACATGCGAGTGTACGGCCCGTACCACTACGAGTACGCATACGCGTGCAGACCCATAGTGATAGTGAACGTAGGCATGCATGTACGGGCCGTTGCAATGCATTTGGGGTGCCCTAGGGCCCCGAAACGCACCGTACCTGTGTGTGATGCTCCAAATTACATAGGGGACAAGTATTAAGGCCTACATGCATGCTGGTTGTCATGGAGACCAAGTTCAAATTTCGAATTTGTTCTGGAAGGTGCACAGCAGAAGTCAGTTGGAATTCTTCTACTTTGTTGCAATGTGTTTGTGGGGCTGACATCATGCAGGAGAATGAAACCGATAGAGAACCAACAGACTGCTAGGTTAGAAGGGATTGGTGGAAACATAGGATGCAAATGTGAGTGACCAATCACTCTGTACTCCTGTGCATGAGACTGGGCAGAAGGGCACATATAAGGCAGCCAGGTCCCATGAGGGAGTACTTGCCTGCACATCTTTGCATTCGTCGACCCAGCTGCTGCTACTGATTCCCTGGAACCATGTCAAGGGCTGTGGAGAGGACACAGCCATTCACCCTGGAGGAGAACATGGCTCTGCTGGATGTGATCCTCCCACAGTACTCCATGCTGTATGGGCGACCAGGGTATCAGGTGAGTGCATAGGCCACTGGCACGGACTGTCCCTATGTTGTAACTGTGACTTCTGGCATTGTGTCCTGGTGTGACACACATGCCATGTACTGTGGGGGGGGCCCAGGGGGGGGATGCCTGATGTCTCCCAGCAGTGCCCTGAGACAGGAGGGGTGGGTGTGGAGTCCTCCCAGCAGTGCCCTGAGACAGGAGGGGTGGGGGCCTATCACTAACAGCAGTGCCCTGAGACAGGAGGGGTGGGTGCAGAGTCCTCCCAGCAGTGCCCAGAGACAGGAGGGGTGGGTGTGGAGTCCTCCCAGCAGTGCCCTGAGACAGGAGGGGTGTGGGCCTATCACTAACAGCAGTGCCCTGAGACAGGAGGGGTGGGTGTGATGCACAGTGTGAGCCTTGATCATTGATTGTGACATTGCCATCATTCCACCTGTGTACCCACTATGGCACGTACTGCTTTTTCCCTCACCAGGGGATGATGTCCCTATGACAAAGGTGCAATGCGTTGGCTGCATGACATGCCTTGTTGTAACCAGCGATTTTGTACTCATATGTCTCTCTGTGACATGTGGCTGGTGTATTGATGTGGTGTCACTTGTTCTTCCTGACAGGTAGGCGCCACTGCCAAGGAGCAGATCTGGCTGACCGCCGTCAGTGCCGTGAGGGGTGTGGATGGTCGGAGGCGGAGCCTGCCCCAGGTGAGGAAACGCTGGCAGGATATCCGGTGCTGGACGCGGAGGATTGCACGGCTCCTGCTGGGGGACTCACCTGAGAGCCACAAGAACCGCGGCCGCCGCCGTCTGAGCCACCTCCACAGGCGTGTGCTGCCGGTGGTCTTTCCAGACCTGGAGAGGCGCTTACAGGCGATGCAGCAGCCGGAAGGGGGTAGGTACATGTGTGTTTGTTGTGTGTCACCGGCATTTGTAAGGGCACAGTAGCATGGATTCACTGGCAGGGTTTAAAGGTGCTGTGCAGATCCTGTTTGCCCCAGTATAGCGCTGCGCCCCTGCCACCCTTCCCCTCCTTGCAATGTGTTCCCTGGTCTGTGTGTGGTCACTCCTTCACAAGGTAATGTAGGCTGGCGCTTTGTCCACGAGAACAATGACTGTAGCATCATGTGTGGGGGTGGTGTGTAACAGGTTGTGGGACCTTGCCTGTGCCCTGTCAAGTTCACTGCATGTGGGTTCCATGTCAGTTGGCACTGATGCTGACTCCAGACATGGGAGTTGGTCTCTCATGTGACATGCCTTACAGCGCGCATGTCCTATGTAGTGGCCTGTGACATGATGTGCATGAGTGTGCGATACGCATAGTGCAGGGATGGTGGCGTGTGTTGCAGTCATTACCATTCAGTAGCATGTAGTTGCGTGCCCACTACTGTCCCCTGGGGCACCTTTTCCTCAGTGGTGTATGTGTCATCATAAACGTGGACACTCTCAGTGTCTACAGCGTAGGTTGTGCTCTGTGCCATTGTCCCCTGTCACCATGTATATGGACTTGCTATTTTGTACAGGTGTCCACTGTGCAGCCTGACCTGATTGTCCTTCCTCATACTCACAGTTGCCAGTGCCTGTGTGTCTTGTTATACTCATCTGAGGATGGGCACTGGTACCTCATTATTTGTACAGGCGCACCTTGGCTGTTTGGCGTCCAATCTTGCATTTTGCCTGCCCCTGTGTTTATCACCCAGACTATGAGATGTTGGTGCCACCTGTGTCTAAACAATTTGCCTCGTGTAGGGGGTGGTTGGGGCGGGCAATGCCTATATGTCAAATCCAGATTTCTACTTGCTGGGTCTGGGCAGTGTGTGATGTTTGTCTGGACACACACGCAAGGTGCAGTGACCGAGTCATGTTGGGCATGTTTTCAGCATTACCTATGCAGCATGTGTCTCAAGTTCATGGATATGGTCCCTGGTCATCGGTATTTTCACCGACGCTGTGTGGTGCAGATGCAGTGCTGGATTGTCCCCAGGGCCTTGGTGCTATGTCTATGGACTACGTTTCCTGTCTTTAGCTATTGTCTCATGCTCTCCATGGTGTTTCAGTGGCATGGTGGCTCAACCAACTGTGTGTTTCATGCCCTACATCGGTACCTTGTTTAGTAGATGTTAGGGATCTTCCTTTTCAGGCTATGCAGTGTTACCTATGTCGATTGGACTCATGTGACTGATGTGTACAGCTGTCTGATTAATTTCTGTCTCTCCACCCTGCCCACAGCATCGTCGGGGGACACAGAGGGAGACATGGACACAGGCAAGGCGGAGGGACCGAGCACCAGTGCCAGCCGTGACATCGGGGCTGGCACATCGAGTGGGACAGAGGTGGAGGATAGTGCGGCCGAGGACCTGTCGACTGGCACGTCAGAATACGAAGCTGACAGGTCCGAGGAGGATGTCTCCGAGTGGGCGGTGGCTGCACCAGCATCTGACAGCGGAACAACACCTCGCACCGCCCCCTCAGTTCCCATCAGCCGCCTCCCACTTGCTCGTGTCCCTTCCCAGCGTGCCCGGTCACCGCATGTCTCCTTCCGGCCAGGCACCGCACCCCCTGCCCCTGTCTCCACTGCTGCCGCCAATGCTGAGTCTGTGGACATCCAGCGGCAACTGCAGGTTGGTCAGGCTGCGATCCTTAATGTCCTCCATGCCCACGGGAAAACCCTCACCAACATCGAGGCATTCTTGGAGGGCATTCATTCATCGCAGGCTGACCAACGCAACTTGCTGAGGTCCATAGACTCCACACTGACTGCAGCAGTGGGTCTCCTGCAGCGCGACCTCCCCCCACCTACCCCTGCCCCATCCACACTTCCCACTCCCATGCCTGTCCCACGTACACCCAGACGTCGGCATGCACCCACATCAACAGACACAGGCACCACACCAGCAGGGAAGGTCCACCGCACTCCTCCTGACACGCACACACAGGGTGAGGTAGGCACACCCACTGGGTCGGGGGGCAAACGTGTGACACGCAGCCATAGTGGGAGTCCGCATTCCACCCAGTCCACTCCCTCCAAATCCCCTCCCCTCAGCTCTCCTGGCCACATCTCCCCCAAGGACTCCTTCTTGTCCCTGAGCCCCACAGTTACACCACCACGCAAGCGGTCAAGGAAGTCCTCGGTCAGGGTGGTTGAGTCTCCCCCCCTGTCTCCACCCTCCCCCGGTGGCGCTGCGACCCATCCCTCTGACCCCCCCCTCCTTGGGGCCTGAGGTCCCTTCGGGTGCAGGGGAGTCCCTGGAGGACCTTGCTAAGGTGTGTAGTGCCATCCTGGCCTCCGCCTTTGGCCCTGCCCCACCCCCTGTGGTGGAGTCCTCCATCCCTGCACCCACAACGCCGCCCCTTTGCCCTGATGTCCCTGCGGTGCCTGGTGCTTCCCCCCCCCCTGATGCCCTCACCAGTATGGAAGACGATGCCATTTGACTGTGCAGGCAAGGTAGGGGACACGCATCCCACTGTGTCCCCCATCCAGCTGCGAATCATTGACTGCCCTATGGGCTTTGTGAATATTGAACTGCCTGCGATCCACGGACATTGTGCTCATGCTGAATAAAGCTTAATTTTGTTTTCATTCTCACACTACTGCTATGCTGGTATTGGTGTTGGTGGGGCTGCTACATGGTTTTGGGTGGTGTTTAAGGGTTTGGGTGTGTGGGATATGTAGTAGTGTGCTGCTCATTGGGGGGACCCTGGGATCTGTGTGCCATCACAAGGTGTTGGCTAACTTTCTTTGTTCATGTAAGCAGTTACTGCATGGTGCAATTGTCCCAGGGTGTATTCCTTCCTCTGTGTACCCAGATTTCTTCCCTGCAGGGTGTTCACAATGTTTAGCGCAGAGCAGTGTCTACATGAGCTGTGTGTGTGACGGAGCCCTTCTACTTTGGCCATGCATGCATGGCCATGTCTCCACCTGCAACAATCGTGGCATCCTGGGTGATCACTGTACTTGTGTGTGGAGTCTGTTGACATGAGTTCATGGGGACATGTTCCCTTGTAGGCAGTATGCATGTGGGTAATTCCGGCATCACACACATGTGTTACACCCCTCCTGTCTCAGGGCACTGCTGGGAGGACTCTGCACACACCGCTCCTGTCTCAGGGCACTGCTGGGAGGACTCCACACCCACCCCTCCTGACTCTGGCCACTGCTGGGAGGACTCCACACCCACCCCTCCTGACTCTGGGCACTGCTGGGAGGACTCTGCACACACCCCTCCTGTGCCTGGGCACTGCTGGGAGGACTCCACACCCACCCCTCCTGTCTCTGGGCACTGCTGGGAGGACTCCACACCCACCCCTCCTGACTCTGGGCACTGCTGGGAGGACTCTGCACACACCCCTCCTGTGCCTGGGCACTGCTGGGAGGACTCTGCACACACCCCTCCTGTCTCAGGGCACTGCTGGGAGGACTCTGAACACACCCCTCCTGACTCTGGGCACTGCTGGGAGGACTCTGCACACACCCCTCCTGTGCCTGGGCACTGCTGGCAGGACTCTGCACACACCCCTCCTGTCTCAGGGCACTGCTGGGAGGACTCTGCACACACCCCTCCTGTCTCTGGGCACTGCTGGAAGGACTCTGCACACACACCTCCTATTTCTGGATATGTACGCTTGGAACATACACGGTGGGGGTGCGCTCCATGCATTCGAGGTGAGGGTACGAGTCTAGTTACACTGGTGTGGTGGGGGTACGGTCTGTGAGTACGCGGGTGGGGGTACGGGTCGTACTTACACTGGTGGCATGGGGGGTACGCTCCTTGCTTACGCGGGTGGGGGTACGGGTCGTACTTACACTGTTGGGGTGGGGGGTACGCTCCATGCATACGCGGGTGGGGGTACGGGTCGTACTTACACTGTTGGGGTGGGTGTACGGTCCGTGAGTCCGCGGGTGGGGCTACGGGTCGTACTTACACTGTTGGGGTGGGAGTACGCTCCATGCATACGGGGTGGGGGTAGGGTCCGTACATATCCGTCCCCACGCTATGTGATGCTTGTGCGGGCCGTACCCAGGCCTTTGCCACGTGGGTACGATCCGTCCCGCCATTGTTGGGGTGACGTGTGTGTGGGTGTGGTACGACTCGTACCCACGCTCTTCAGGCGTGGGTACGGGACGTACCTGTCTGGTTGTGTTGCCGGTTCGCGTGGTGACGGACTTCCGTAGTGGCGGTCGCTGGCTTATCAGGACACGCCCCCACCCCCTCGTGGTGACCAGGGCATGGGAGTCAGGTATGTCCAGGCCATGTGTGGTGTGTGACTTATGTGGTTGTTTTGTGGCCTGCCCTGGGCGTGCCACCCCCACCCCACCCCACTTTCCCCCCTCCCTTAGTTATTCTGACCTTCTGCGGCGTCTGCGTCGTAACCTGTAGAGGAGGTGGACTGCTATGAGGGCAGGGATGACTCGTAGGTTCGGGTCCATGTCTGTCCGTCGCGTACTGGTACTCCTTGATCGCGTCGTCCTGTCGCGTACTGGTCCTCCTTATTCGCGTCGTCCTGTCTGTCCGTCGCGTACTGGTCCTCCTTGTTCGCGTCGTCCTGTCGCGTACTGGTCGTCCTTGTTCGCGTAGTCGTCTGTCCGTCGCGTACTGGTGGTCCTTGTTCGCGTCGTCCTGGTTTCCCGGCAGTTTTTGGCTGCCGGAAAATATTCACCGTGCGGGGTGACGTCGGTGCGAATCGTAATTCCTGGGTCGTGAATGGCTGGCTGCGAGCGTCCCGACGTCAGGTCGGCGCTTTCCCGGATCGCATTGGTAGTTTTTTTTTGTTCGGTCGGGCTTATTTACGATTCGTACGGTAATGGTGTACCCGTGCGAATCGTAATTCCTTGTTTGTAAAAATTGACGACCGGGTACGCGTCGGGCGGAGATTATGCTCCGTCCGACGGTTCGTACCCGGTTTTTACCGGATCGTGATCGGCACCCTAGTGTACTTAGGATGGAATGAGAAATGAGAAAGGCAATACTGCTTTGCGTTAAGAATGTTTTTATCACACTTTAGTATGAGAGCCTAGATCTTACACTTAAAAATGTGGATGTGGCTTACCATTCCTTTATTTGACATTCCAAATGCTCCTATAAATTCAGAGCCTATTTACTAGCTCACAGGAGGTCCATACTCTAGAGGAGATGGGTCAGTGAATGTCCTATTACTTACTGGTAATCTTCAGTACTCCTGGTTCTGTTTTTCTCATTCCATTCATCACAAGTGAGATTACCTATCTCACCGCACAGAAGTTTGTGCTCGCAGCATACAGGAGGGAGATTGGGGGGTGGATGCATTGACCCTTCCATGGTCATATCAACTGTTGTATGCTTTCCCCCTGATTCCACTCATTCTCAAGTTGCTGGCGAGGCTGTTGGGGGAAGCAAGAGTTGTGGTAGTTCTGTTTTCTCCCGGTGCTCATTGTTTCCCATGCTCAACTTTCTTCCACTTCAGGGTCCATGGATGAATCTGTTTTCTCCTCTCCTCTCAGGTCAACTTCCTTCTTGTCCCTGCAGAGGCTGCCTCTCTCAGTTTGGAAGTTGAGAGAAGGGGATTGCAGAATAAGAAACTTCCCAGGCATTTAGTTGTTGCTTTTCAGAGGTCCCTTGATATCCTACAAGAGGCATTGGGGTAGTTTTCAACATTGGTGTATTCTCTCCAGCTGTCCCCCTTTGGCTGTAATATGAATGAGATTCTGCAGTTTTTGTGGAAGGATTTGAGAAGCGTTTGACTGTTGCTGCTCTGCGTGCACCGTGGGCAGCAATTAAGGTCCCCTTGGGGGAATTTGGCTGGTGTGGAGGATTTTGTGGCATGGTTGTTGTACAGCTTTTTTCTTTCTCGCCCTTTGATTAAGCCTTGGTTTCCTTTGTGGGATTTGCCATTGGTTTTGAAAGCCCTTGTTTCTACTCCCTTTGAACCTTTGGAAATGGTTCTATTAAGTTTGTGACTTTCAAGTTGGTGTTTCTGGTGGCCATTACCTCTGCCAGGCGCATTGGAGAATTGGTACCCTTGATGGCTAGAGAACCTTTTAAATCCTTTTTTGAAGATGGACGATTGGGCTGCTCTTTTGTGCCAAAGGTGACATCCCAGTTTCACATGAATCAGAAAGTGATTCTCCCTACTTTGTGTGCTAAGTCAGGCTCTTTCACAGAGGACCAGTGGTCTTTGCTGGATGTAAAGAGAGTGTTGTTGATCTATCTCGATAAGATGAAGTCTTTTACAAAGACAGCCTCTTTGTTTGTTTCTTTTGGTGCTTCTTCCCGGAGAGACAAAGCGTCCTCTTTTTCCATTGGTAGGTGGATCAAGCAGTTAATCTCTCTTGCTTACTCTTTGTTAGGGTCTCCTCCTCCTGTGGTAGAATTCAGGGGAGGTCCACCTAAGAGGTCGCTGCTACCTGGGCAAAATTGAAGGGGTGACCATCTCTGCACTTTGCAGGGCAGCTACATGGGTGTCCTTTAATTTCTTTGTTAAGCATTACAGGATGTGAAATGTTTTATGTGTTGACAACAATTTTTGTTTGGGTGTTTTACATGCAGTTGGTTTTTAAATGTCCCTATTACTTGTGTGAATAAATCACTGTGGGGTGTTGCATTTAAGTTGGCATCCTTGTTGGGGTCCTTTTCCCACATCAATACCGGGGTGCTATGCTTGGGTATTCTGTCATGTGATGAATGGGACGAACGGGGGAACTGGGGGTATTGTCCAATTACTTACAGGTTATCTTCATCACTCTTTGTCCTATTGCCTTCATCCCATTCATCATGCCCCTCCCTCCCAGGTGGCTGGCCTTCAAATGGTGGGGCTTGGTAGCTTAGGAGGAACTTCGGGTAAGTACTGATTAAGTATCCCCCAGTGGGAGGGGGTGGGGCAGTATTTACCCTTTATTCCTCAGTTCTTTTTGAGAGGTAATCTCACTTGTGATGAATGGGACGAGGACAAGGGGCAGTTGGGGGTAATGGCAGTGTAAATATTGAGTCATTAGCAACATCCCAGCAATTTGACAGTTAACGACAGATTCATATAATGACAAAAACATATTTACTGGTTTTGAACGTGTTAATGGCCTCCCACTTATTATGATGTTAAAAGTGAATGACTCTAGAGAGTTTGTTGTTTGAATGAATAATTATAATGCTATGCGATTTGGGAACTAGCAGCTAAAGAAGACCATAATTGCCAGTGAGATCCTCAAATAAGATTAAATTCTCCTTCTTTGCACCGTCCTCCTTCCAGGGGGACCTTCACATTTACAGGCATTAAATGATGTAAAAAGATCAATTGATTTATTTAATGGTGTGAGCAGAAAGTTACAATAGTAACTTATTTTATTTATTGCCATGATTAATTATATGTTCAGCAGTACAATTTCAGTGGGATTGTAAAGCAATTTTCATTTATTTCGTGAACTGTTATACATTAAGAAATTGGTTGATGAAATACCCCGATTTTCCACACGTTCTGGCTCGAACCCATCAAGATCTATCCAGCTTTTCCCCAGTTATAATTTTTACTGGCTGGAATAAAAGTAAGTACTGCAAAATGCACCTTTTGCCACCCTTTGACAGCTGGCATGACATAAAAGCGTCATAAATTTATGATAGAAGTAATAAAAATAGATTTTAATCCAAGAAGTTTGCTTACTAGGGAGTAGATAAATTACAAAAACCTCTGAGATAGAGGGATACAGCTTCAATTACTAACTAAAGCATCTGAAATTACTAGAAAATGTGTTCCAAATATTTCTAGTTTTTATTGATTAAAGGCCATTCTTAAGTAGCATGGGACTGTCACACATATTTCAATCAAAATAAAGTCGTTTTTTAAAAACTTTCTATTTAAGCATTATCATTTGGGCTGATTTGTGTAATACACAGCAGGCAAGAGTAAGTTAGACTGGTGCTTCTCAACCCTTTTTGTATATGGACTTGCTCAACCTGTATCAGTAGCGCTCGTGGAGGGAGTGCCACGGGGCGGTGAGGCGGGGCGGAGAGGGGTAGGGTGGGGGGTAGTAAACTCCGGCTCATGGCCTACCAGAGTAATCTAAATAGATAAATAAATAAAACTAATTTCATTGCGCGTGCTAAAACGCCAAATGCGTTTCAGCACGCACAATTAAATTTGTTTTATTTATTTATTTATTTACATTACTCCGGTCGTCCATGAGCCGGAGTTTACTACCCCCTACACTGCCCCTCACCGCCCCACCCCACCACCTCGCGGCACTTCCTCCACGAGCCGCTACTGAACTGTATAGTGGTCTTTCTAATCTCACAGAACCCCTCAAAACCGGAGACAACATTTGTTTGCCTGGTTCTCTTTTCTGACTACACTCAATACTCAGAGAATTACATGTGGTACTAAAGAAAAATATCCTCTGGTGCATGGTGATGGCGATTACTTGGCCGCTTTGCATCTTATTAAAGAGCTGTTTATCATGACTGCTGCTTTCAGTTACTGACTTACTTATAGTAGCACCCTGAAGATGCAGTTCAGTTCATCAAGC
The DNA here is from genome assembly GCF_964204655.1 of Triturus cristatus. Taxonomy (NCBI): domain Eukaryota; kingdom Metazoa; phylum Chordata; class Amphibia; order Caudata; family Salamandridae; genus Triturus; species Triturus cristatus. The sequence goes on from NC_140583.1 coordinate 1,037,565,028, forward strand.
ACTGCAAATATTAATATGTATAAAAAATCAAAAAGAGAAATAGAAATAATGCAAGTTGGTTTACAGTTTGATGTATTGGCAGATTACAAGATTGCCTGCTCGATGTATTGATTGATGAGAATGTTTTTAGGGGATCAAGGAGAGAAGGGAGTACAGGAACTCCGAGATATTGGTGAGCAGTCTAAATATCGAGTTTTAAATGTCGACCTACAAGTATATCGAGTTGTAAATATCGTAGGTAAAGAATATCGAAGTCAAGAATATCGATGGACAGAATATCGACCCCAAGGTAAGTATTATCGAAGTTAATAATATCGAAGTCATTAATATAGATGTAAGTAATATCGTAATCAAAAATTTCGATGTCAAGAATATCGATATTTTATTAGTGTAATGTAGTTTAATATGTATTTTATTTGTATGTGAAAGATTATTGTAATGTATTTTAATACATTTAAAAATAAATGTTTAGAGATTAATAATTATTTAAAATATAATTTAGCGTTTTAGTATCAGAGCGGGTTGTGGGTTTATAGGGGAATAGGGTGGGAAGTAATTTAATTATAATTAATTAATTAATATGTATTGTTTAATTGGTATTTATGATTAATTAATTGTTAATTAATTACTAATTGTTAATTAAATATATTAATTGATTAATTAATTGTTAATTAATTATTAATTGTAAATTAATTGTATTAATTGGTTAATTATATAAGTTATAATTAGTTTAATATTAATATTTCTTTATTGGTATTGTTAATTAATTAATTGTTAATTACTAATTAATTGGTGATTTAATTTTATTAAGTGATTAATTGATGCTTAAATTAATTATGTGTATTTTTATGTGTAGTGGGTTGTGGGTTTATAGGGGAATAGGGTGGGATGTAATTAAATTCAAATAATTACTGATAATTTTTAATTATTTGTAATTAATAATAATTATTTGTTAATTAATTATTAATTGGTAATTAATTGTTATTAGTACGTTAAATATAGTAAATATAAATAATTTATTATTTCATGTTCTTTGTTGTTATTGCTAATTAATGTATTGTTAAATAATAATTAATTTGTGAATAATTGTAATTTGGTAGTTAATATGTATAAATTTGTAAATAATAAGTATATTAATTATAAAGAATGTATTATTAATTGTAAATAATAGATAAACTGATATTTAAATGTATTGTGTATTTTGTATGTGTAGTGTGTTGTGTGTTAAAGGGGGAAAAGTGTGGGATGTAATTTAAAGTTATTTAAATAAATATTTATTTTAAATAATTGGTATTTAATAATACATATTGTGTAAAATAATTATTAATATGCTATTTTTTTTATAACTAATTATTTAATTGGTTATTATGTTTATAGAATCCCTATGCTATCCAGTGCTTTCCCAACTGTTTTACTATCTGGAGTTGGAATAGTAATTTTTAACCCTACGCTATCCAGCGCTTTCCCTAGTGTTTCACTTACTGGAGTGGGAATAGTAATTTGTACCCCTACGCTATCCAGCGTTTTCACTACTGTTGCACTCTCTGGAGTGGGAATAGTAATTTTTACCCTTACGCTATCCAACGCTTTCCCTACTATTGCACTCTCTGGAGTTGGAATAGTAATTTTTACCCCTACGCTATCCAACGCTTTCCCTACTGTTGCACTCTTTGGAGTTGGAATAGTAATTTTTACCCCTACGCTATCCAGCGCTTTCCCTACTGTTTCACTTACTGGAGTGGGAATAGTAATTTGTACCCCTATGCTATCCAACGCTTTCCCTACTGTTGCACTCTCTGGAGTTGGAATAGTAATTTTTACCCCTACGCTATCCAGCGCTTTTCCTACTGTTGCACTCTCTGGAGTTGGAATAGTAATTTTTACCCCTACGCTATCCAGCGCTTTCCCTACTGTTTCACTTACTGGAGTGGGAATAGTAATTTTTACCCCTACGCTATCCTGCGCTTTTCCTACTGTTTCACTTACTGGAGTGGGAATGGTAATTTGTACCCCTACGCTATCCAGCGTTTTCACTACTGTTGCACTCTCTGGAGTGGGAATAGTAAATTTTACCCCTACGCTATCCAACGCTTTCCCTACTGTTGGATTCACTGAAGTGGTAATAGTAATTTTTACTCCCACGCTATCCAACGTTTTCTCTACTATTGCACTCTCTGGAGTTAGAATAGTAATTCTTTTCCCTACGCTATCCAACACTTTCCCTACTGTTGCACTCTCTGGAGTGGGAATAGTAATTTTTACCCTTACGCTATCCAACGCTTTCCCTACTATTGCACTCTCTGGAGTTGGAATAGTAATGTTTACCCCTACGCTATCCAACACTTTCCCTACTGTTGCACTCTTTGGAGTTGGAATAGTAATTTTTACCCCTACGCTATCCAGCGCTTTCCCTACTGTTTCACTTACTGGAGTGGGAATAGTAATTTGTACCCCTACGCTATCCAACGCTTTCCCTACTGTTGCACTCTCTGGAGTTGGAATAGTAATTTTTACCCCTACGCTATCCAGCGCTTTCCCTACTGTTGCACTCTTTGGAGTTGGAGTAGTAATTTTTACCCCTACGCTATCCAACGTTTTCCCTACTGTTGCACTCTCTGGAGTGGGAATAGTAATTTTTACCTTTACGCTATCCAACGCTTTCCCTACTATTGCACTCTCTGGAGTTGGAATAGTAATTTTAACCCTACGCTATCCAACGCTTTCCCTACTGTTGCACTCTTTGGAGTTGGAATAGTAATTTTTACCCCTACGCTATCCAGCGCTTTCCCTACTGTTTCACTTACTGGAGTGGGAATAGTAATTTGTACCCCTACGCTATCCAGCGCTGTCCCTACTGTTGCACTCTTTGGATTTGGAATAGTAATTTTTACCCCTACGCTATCCAACGTTTTCCCTACTGTTGCACTCTCTGGAGTGGGAATAGTAATTTTTACCTTTACGCTGTCCAACGCTTTCCCTACTATTGCACTCTCTGGAGTTGGAATAGTAATTTTAACCCTACGCTATCCAACGCTTTCCCTACTGTTGCACTCTTTGGAGTTGGAATAGTAATTTTTACCCCTACGGTATCCAACATTTTCCTTATTGTTGTTTTTGTTGGAGTTGGACTAGTAGTTTTATTGTGTCTGATATTTCATATGTTTTGTATTTTTTTTGCTATTGTAATATATCATTAATAATAAAAATTAATCACATTAAAAATATTGAATATTATTTGCTATATGTAATTATTAAATATTTATTAATGTTATTATTTTATGTGTATAGATGTATTGGTAATTTTTAAAAACATTTAATAATTTATACGTTACAGAAATTATTAGTAAAATTAATTATTCAGTAAGTATATATATTATATATTATATGTACATGTTTAATTAAAGTTTTATTAAATTATATATATTAATTATACATTTTAAATATTATACAATATATTTAATTATGTTTATTTAATTTCTAAGTATAATTTGGTTTATTTTACATATATTTTTAAAGTAAAAGAAAAACGATATTTTTAATAACGATATTTTTGACATCGATATTTAATTTTTGCTATTTTTGTACTTACCATGTTGTAGATAGGATGTCGATATTCTTGACATCGATATTTTTGTTGCGATATATTTGTAGGTCGATATTCTGTCTGTCGAAATTATGTCATACAACCATCCTACAGTAAATATGATAGGCCTCAGTTAAAACAATGACCTTCTCACTGAGACTGACAAGATGGAAAAAAAATAAAAAGTTTAACACATTTTACTTATAATTGATCAGTATTTTAGTGCAGCTGTGGTAACAAACTTAATCCTGAATTAACTTTGTTAACTTGTATTACTAGACACAGAAATCTCTGCATCTGCAATCACCTCTTTGTACTCATCATTAGATGTAGTATCAACAACTTAAGTAAGTAAGTATTTTATTTAGCATAGTTACTTAAAACCATTGCTACAAAGTATCTCATGACATTTCAATTATAAGTTACAATTTTTAAAATATTATAACACAATTAGCTAAAAAAAATTAAAATCTGTACAAAATATTTGTTTAGCAGCATCCGACTCAGTTCTTAATGACTATAATGTTGTTCTGTCCAAAGCTGGCAACCAGTGATCGACATCTTGATTTTGTGGCATTCTCTTCTCTACTTGTCTCAAATGTTTTACCAGGCAGCAGTTCAGCTGCGTGTCCCCTGGTGCAAAGCATGCCATCACGACCTGCCTCCGTGTGCGGATGCCTCTCAGGTTAAAAAGTGGCTTTAAGAGCTGTTTCCATTCCTGTGTTAGTTCTTTGCACGTACAGAGTGGATGAAGCATATCTTCTTGCGCTGTGCTACACAGGCAACAGATGGAATCGGATTGTTTTTTTAGCCAATGTGGATAGTGCTTTATGCACGGTAGCAAGCCAAGTCGGCACTTCAGGAATTGTATTTTAATGGATTTGGCAAACCCTAGGGCTAGGTATTTTTGAGCAGCGGGAGAGGTGTAGGAGTTCAGGACCATCCAGCCGTGCGATCTTCTGGATAGGGCTGCCTTGTCTTCGATCCAGGATTGGCTCTTTACTGTTTTCTTTGTTATTTTTTTGAGAAGGCAGTGGCTTATAGATGTTTCCCAAAGCTCGAGGAGGCCCAGGGTGGTCAGGCTTGCTAGTAGGTATTTTGTTGCTGGTGATGTTTTTTTTTGTTGTAGTTCTAACCACAAATACTAGTTTAGGGTTCCTGGTTTTGATTTTCTTACTTTGTCCCAAAAAATAACTGTTGCACCTTGTCTTCTTGCAAGGGTCTGTTTTTGAACACCAAACTCGAGCCTAATCTGTGCCGGAGAGACTCTTGTTGGTAGACCAAAGATTATTCTGTACACTTTTGCAACCACACCATCCAAGATCTTGGAGTCCCTCCCCCTCTGTGCCTCGCTCCCGCAGGTTATTGTAGGCAGGAGCTTTGAACGTATTGCTTCGACCAGTGGGGCAAGTGAGGGGCCACTCAGTTTGGAGTTAAGGTTTCTCAATGAAATTGCTAGGGCTGTTCTCTTCTTGTTGATTCTGTCCCTTTGGGAAGCCAAATGCCCCCCTTTGTCGATGATCACCCTCAGATATTTATATTCTTTTCCTGAGTCTATGCGGGTCTTGCCCCAAAACCAGATAGGTGTGTTCTTAGAATTCTTTTTGATTGTCATAGTTTTGGTTTTCTCCAAATTGATGCTCAGGTTATTTGCCTCAGAGTAGTCAAGTGTAGTATTAAGAAGATTCTGTAGACCCACCTTTGTTTGGCTGATCAGAACTAAATCGTCAGCATAGAGTAGACATGGTAAAGCTTTACCATGTCTACTCTATGCTGACGATTTAGATTTCTGACTTTTGGCGAGTGCGAATTGCTGGCGTTTAGTAGCGGGATTAGGTCTGCAAGAAATAGGTTAAATAGGGTCGGGGCCAGCACGCAGCCTTGCTTGAGACCTTTTGTTGTTTGTATCTTCCTGGATAACGCTGCCCTGTCCCCCAACTTTACTTGGATCCAGGTTCCAGTATGTAGATTAATTAGCAGGTTTAGTAAGGTCTGTGGTATGCCCCAGCCGGCCAATTTTGACCAAAGTCTGTTAGGGTTCACGGGATCAAAAGCGGCCCAGTAATCGATAAAGCATGAGTGTAGTGGCATTTTTGTAGTCTCTGCCTTATCTATTAATAGAGCCATGGTGATTATGTTTGTTACCATTCCAACAGATTTGGAGAAGCCAGTTTGGTTTAAGGGTATAATTGAGTTGTTTTCTGCCCAGTTCTGCAATTCATCCAGCAGAGTGCCTGCAAAAATGTTTGCCTCATTATCCAAAAGGGCAACTAAACGATAATTCCTAGGTAGAGTCTTATCACCCGACTTAAATATAGGTGAGATTATCGAGGCACGCCAGGAAAAAGGAAGTAGGCATGTCTGCCTTACTTCCATGAACAGTGGACTAAGGGCTTTTGCCAAATAATCTGTATTTTGTTTATAAAGCACAGGTGGGATTCCATTTGGGCCCGGCACCCCTTCTTGTCTTCCCTTCTTTATATAGCTTTTTATCGTTTTTAGGTGATTGTTTGGGGGTATGAATCCCGGCAATTCTTCTTGTATTGTCTCCGAGCTAGTCCCAACATGTAATAAGATATTTTCTTGGTGAAAGTGGTTTCCAAGGTAGATGGCCCAGACCTCCTCAGATATATTTGACGACAGACCCTCGTGTGTTGGATGGGTGAATCTTTTTATAGTCTCCCAGAACCTTACACTGTCTTTCCACTTGGAATCTGCATGCAATTTCGCCCATAGAGAGTCCTCATTATCTCTCTTGGCCTCCCAAATATCTCGCTTCAGCTGTTTTTTCTGCTGTTGTAGTTCAGCTAGTTTTAAGATGTTAGTTGGAGACCACCGTACCTGCCGTAACGTGTTATTGATAGTGTTTTTTATTGATCTTATCTTACTCTTTTAGATCCTGATAAAGTTTGAATTGCCGCTGCAGCTTTGCTGTGTCCTTGATTTAATTGGGATGGCAAATGATTTTGCCAAGGAGTTCGTATAGTTTGTCCATTTTTCCATCTCATTGCCAGCGACGGCCCGTATAGGGCGTGTTACCGGGGCGGTGACGTGGGGCAGAGGAGGGGCAGGGTGTGGGGTTGCAAAATGCGGCATACGGCCGATTGCAGGTAAGTTACGAAAAAAAAAAAAAACCAAATTTTGTTGCGCGCGCTGCATCACATTTGGCGATGCTGCGCGCGCAACGAAATTCGTTTTATTTACTTACCTGCAATCGGCCGTATGCCGCATTTTGCAACCCCCCACCCTGCCCCTCCTTTGCCCCACATCACCGCCCCGGTAACACGCCCTATACGGGCCGTCGCTGCTCATTGCTACCTTCACGGGATTCAAATAAAAGTGTTGCTGCTTGCTGAAAGTTCTCTTGTGTCGCTTGCACAAATTTTATTTTTCTATAGTTGATTGTGGTGGTCATACCAACTTTAATTATGAGATTTGAAGCACTGGTGTAACAAAACCTGAGGGGGCTCCCCCTGCAAGGTATGTGATGGGCCCCCCTCTGGACTCAATCAGGAGCTATCAGCCAGAGTACTGTGCTGAGGGGGCCCCTTAGAGCTTGGGGGCCCCCGCACAGTGGAGGCTGCGGGGGCCAGTGTTACACCACTGATTTGAAGCATATTTGGCAGGACAGGTCCGTGTGGTTAGTCATGACTTTTAAGTACACAGTGCAATTGTACTTTGTGAATTATGGGTGGAACAATATTTTGGCTGAGCACGTATTAGGTGTATTTCATTATAGGAAGAGCACTTCTGTATGCATGACTGATATTACATTTACCTCGGGATGTTATGGTACATCTAGAATGAAAATGCTTTATGTTGGTTTATGGACCACCATGCTTACTTTTTTCCAAAGTGAGGTATTTAAGAGAGATGCCAGCTATCTATCACCTCCTAGGCATTATTAATTTTGGTGATTTGATTCTAGCATCAATTTCATACACAAATATGTTAATCGTGATGGCCCTCACAGAGCATTTCTCTAAGCAAGAAAGGATTGATTATTATTTTTACAACACAATATAATGCTTTGTATACAATATAGCTCATCAACCAACATTATTTTGGAATTGCTAAACAATGGATTCAATTCAAGTACTCGATAAAATTACAAGTGGCTGAAACTATTCCCCTTTGCACTGTTTAACTGAGCCTATCTCAGAAGGTTGATTATGCCGAGATGTTGGTCCTAGAACTTAGGTTGCACCTCAAAGATAAGGGTCAACAAGGCTAAAATCTGTCTCAGTATGCTTGTGTTTGTGTTCTGAGGTAAACTGGCAATTCATTCTAGAGGGTCCCCTGTTGATGGGGGCCAAGACTGGTTTGTGTATGGTGGGAATTAGAGGCAATTCATTCTAATACTGCAGTATGACCATTGCTGAATTCCAATGTTGTTGTCAATAGTTGAAAAAATTGGACGAAGTTATTATGGTTCAGTAAAGGAACAACGCCGTGAAATCATTGGACAATCTATATCCTGTCTGTCTGTCTGTCTGTCTTACTGTCGGTCATTAAGATTTTGTGGGGCCCCGGGCAAGGCATATGCTGGGGCCCTATGTCTGTAACAACTTATTACTCACTTTTATGCTAATTGTAACCTGCATGGTGTCAAAGCTGGCACTGGGCAAAGAAAAACAAACATAGAGGTGGACATTGAAGAAGAGGGGTTGAGACATAGAAAAAGACAGATGAGAACTTTAAAAGATAACGTTTACTTTCCCAGGGAACTACAGTGAAGGTGGGGGCCCTAGGCATTTGCCCACTTTGCCCATGCCTTAAAATGTCTCTGATCTCTATCTCTATCTCTATCTCCATCTCTATCTCTATCTCTCTGTATGTCTATCTATCTATCTATCTATCTATCTATCTATCTATCTATCTATCTATCTATCTATCTATCTATCTATCTATCTATCTATCTATCTATCTATCTATGGCAGCTGCTTTCAATGGACGGAAGGGCTGCATTCCTCCCCAGTTTTCCTCCTATATGTGCCATCGATAAAGACACAATTACATAATTAAATGCTGTCTATTAATTATCTATTTGGAAGGCACACAGAACAGGAAAACAAAATGCACCTCACAGGTAGTTGACGCTGCCCTGTGTGGATGCCCAAGGGCTTAAATCATTTCAGCCCTGGCTTGCCATTATGAATGGCCTTTGGATTCCACCCCTAGATGACGTGCAGTAGCGTCACTTTTTGCAGCAGCCCTGCGCGGCATGAGCCCCAGCTCGTGGAGTAGCTGCATGCTAGATATTAATAACTCCCCACTCCTCCCCAATAAGTGTGCTGACGGCATTCAGATGAAGGATGCTGAGTCCAGCCTGGTAAAAAGCTGCTCTTAAGTCGAGGCAGATAAAGAAAGCCAGCAGAGCAGAGCCGCATTTGGTCAACAACAGCAGGCAGTGCATTACTTACAAGAGTGAACATTTGGCCTTCCTTAGAAAAAACCCAGGAAGAAGAAGCAAAACATATTCAATTGAAATAGAAGTAGGACCTGGGAGGGGGCTTGTCGCAAGCTTGACATACAACGCACTAAAGAATGTAAATCGATTTTCTGTTCCGTTACTACGTATTTCGCATCCTTCATTTTTATCATAAGGGATACATATTTTCTGCAATTTCGATCCGAATAAATCAATTTGATCACTAATGGAATTTTTGTATACAGTTTCCACTGCATGCGTTAGTATAATATTACCATCCTATTAAAAGTGTTTGCAAGAAAGAAGAACCATGCCATTTATAAAGGCACTTTGAAAAAATACACTGTGGACATTGCAGACATCTTTATTTAACTATAACCGGGCAGACACAATTCAAAGAAACACATTTAGCATGGCCCTAGCATCAGAAACTTGCCATTGCTTTATAAGAGAACGTTTTCATCTAAAACACATTTTATGTCACTTTGTTCTTTTTCAGCATAGATATAAACAAAATAGCAAATCATAGCGAGTGCATCCCACCATCTTCTGAAATAATTGGATACAAGGTGGTCTACTCCTAACTTCTCAATCAATGCAGCTCTATAATGTTAAAAATGTATCAGTCACCTTTTTTTAACAACAATTAATGATCCTACTGAATATCTTCCAGCTGTCCAGAGTTATAAATTATTGAATAATTATACGTCTTAGTTCCAAGTATTTTTGAAAATCAGGAAACTTTTCCAGAATTACTTGCTCAATTCCCCATGATCACCTTTACTCAATGATGCGAAAATACGTTATTGAAGGAGTGAATGAAACTGCACATCTAAAAAAGAGACACTATAATGCCATTCATGCATTTAGTACTAAACATATGTTTGATGATATGTATTCATATTTTGATTTGCTAATGAATCTAAACAAAACTCGCCCAGAAAATGTAGTTCAGGGCACTGCTAGGCAGCAGTTGGACAGGACGGTGATCCATTATGCCCCTGGACACCCTGCACTGCAAAGAAGTAAATGTTATTTTTAGAAATTGCGTTGTTGGTTGACTTGTGTATCAGCCCTGGTCAAGCAACAGTCATAATCCCTTGCAGAGTGAACCTCAAAACATCACTGAATTAACCTGTGTCTAACCCTGGATAGTTTGGCACAAAAAGCAGCCAGGCTTAACTTAGAGACAAAGTGTAAAGTATTTATACAGCACACAAAAAGTGATGATGTGAAAACACATCACAAGAAAAATCCCAAACCAATCTAGCAAAATAGAGTACATCTTAATAAATGATTTGTCAACAAAACAACAATAATCCAATCAGTAGTACCAGAGTTATGAATTTCTAAAGATTTTAGTGTAAATAGCACTAAAAAGCACAAAGTGGCAACTATAGATATCTGGTCACGCTGGACCTGGTCAAAAACACAAGTTCAGGCCGATCACGATGGAGTGCAGGTCAGCTACAGTCACCAGGTTAGGCCTGCTGAAGTTTTACTTTCTCATATCCATGCCAAGAGTCCCGTTTGCAGAAGAGGGAGCCGCGAGGAGCAAGGAGAGCGTCGCGTGAGGCTGTGGGTATAGCACAAAGAGTAGGCCAGGCATTGCAGATCGGCGTTGCTGGAGCTTTGATTTGGCAGTCCCTGCAAGTGGTCAATGCTGTAGCACGAAGGGTCGGACTGACCGAGTTTTGGTTGAATTGCAGTGCAAGCTGCGAGTGCTCAGAGCAAATGGGCCTGTTTGTGGCCAAAGAGCCCAAAACCTTGATATCAGCTCACGGAGCCACACCACGGGTCCAAAACCTATGAGGCACCCAATTGGGGGTCAGGAACTCACATCAGCTGGGTATGGGCTGATGCAGGATGTTGTGGAGCCTTTTATGACCCTGAGGCTCAGATCAGAAGACCATCAGACTAGCGCTTGGAGTCACTCTGGTAGCCCTGAGTTCAGATGAAGTTGCAAGTCCAGTTCTTCATCCCCAGGCAAGAGGGCTGCAAGCAGCATGTCAGTACAGCAGAGCAGCAGTTCCTTCAGAGCAGCAGTGTGGCAGTACTTTCAGCAGCACAGTAGTCATTCTTCCTGACAGAGTATTCACAGGTCCATATGTGTACTCAAGAGTTCATGCCGAGGTTCTCTTTATATACCCTGGTGCCCTGGTTATGGAAAGTTAGAGAACCTCCTAGATAGTGGCTTTCAAGTGCATGGAATTTCCTGCCCCATCTGACCTGGCTCAAAACTGGCTACATTGAAAATGTTGAGTCATGAGGCCCTTTGTGTGAAGGCAGAGTACAGACTATGCAGTTCCAAGTGGGTCTGTGCTCAGCTCGACCCCCTCTCCTGCCAGCAGGTGGCTCATCCAGGCACACCTAATCCATCTATTGTTTGACTGTCTGGGAGGGATTTGTCACTCTTACTGTCAGTGACACCCAGTAATGTGACCCAAGACAGGCTACAGGCACAAAAGGGCTACTGGCAGGAACATGCTAACTTTCTAATAGTGGCATTTTCAAAATTGCAATTAAAAACCTGACTTTACTGTTAAAGAGGGTTTATCATTACAATATTCATAGACATCAAACATGACATAGCCACCAGCTGTCAATTGGAAATGATAGCTTATCAAATGTAATAAAGAATCTCTAATGCTATCCTATGGGAGGGGTAGGCCTCACAGTAGTGAAAAAAAACGAATTTAAGAGTTTTTCACTACCAGGATATGTAAAACTTAAAAGTACACGTTCAGCCTTTTAATTACACAGCACCCTGCCCTATGGTGCTACCTAGAGACTACGTTAGGAGTGACTTATATGTAATGAAAAGGGAGTTTAATGCTTAGCAAGGGGGTTTTAATACCAAGTTGACATGGCAGTTTGACACTGCACTCAGACTGCAGTGGAATGCCTGGGAAATGTTTTAAGGGGCCACTTAAGTGGGTGGCACATAAATGCTGCAGGACCACTATTAGCATTTAATTTACAGGCCCTGAGTATATGGTATACCACTCTACAAGGGACTTATAGGTAAATGAAATAAATATGCCAATTATGTATAAGCCAATTTGAGCATGTTTTGGGGAGAGAACACAAGCACTTTAGTACTGATCAGCGCTGGTAAAGTGCACTGAGTCCTAAAACCAACAAAATGGATTCAGCAAAAAGTGGAGGGAAAAAGGCTAAACATTTGGGGGTGACCCTGCCGAGAGGTGCAGGTTAAACAATCTCTTTCCTGGGTGTTGCCTGGATCGTGGTCATTCAGGGGTGGTGCTTGGGTACTTAACTTAAGCAACTAGTTCTGCCCTATTGTAAATTATTGGAACAGCTGATGGAAAAATCATTTCTCGCATGTTTGATCTGGCCATGCCTCTTTACACCAAGGTAACATCATTTGCAAGAAAAAAAAATCTCCCTTCTGAGAACACTGACTTATTATTTCTGTGTCCTGGATGATTGCAGCCCGGCCTATTTGACCCAGCTTGTCATCCTTGCTGCCATTTTCCGGAATTTGTACAGGGGATTTCCAGCATCCTGCACAACTCTGGGTCCCAGCAACAGATAGTTGATGTAAACAAATACACCCATTGATCATCCTGAGTGCCCCTGATCCTGGCTCAATGCCTTGCCGTGGTTCTTCTGCTACTCTCTCCTACATTTGATGCATCTAACAGCTGCTGTGTCTAGGTCTGCATTCTACTAAAATATTGTGTTTTGAATATTGCTCTACAAAAATATTGTAGTCAGAATACCCCCTACTAAAATATTGTGAAGGTAAGCATAAAAAGAATAGCTTTCTTTACTTTACATTAATATACCTTGAAGATATGTATATCTTCTAGGTAGCTAGGTGCAGAGTTCTGAATATTAAATCTATACTATTTACACTTACGTTCACAAATATGTTATGGTTAATATTCTTGATACAACATTATGGTAGAATAATATTTTTTGCATGATATTCTGACATACATCCTGTCTATGGAGGGTTAGAATCGGTCTGAGGGGTAGCTGTAGATGTATCCTCTAAAAATGTATATTTCATGCATGGATAAATGGTATTCCACCATAATATTGACTGTACAATATCATGAACAAAATGTAGAGGACCCAGATATTGTCAGATAACTTTTTATAGGTAAGTACAGGTTTATTTTAGTTCCACACATATGTACTTTATATATCTTCTATGTATGCAGACGAGGAGTTGGAATCTATACTTACCTTTATGAACCTCCCTTCCTAATTTGTTGGTGCTCAATATTTTGGTCACAATATTTTGGTAGCTCAATGTTTCTGTTGATGATATTTTGATATACAATTGGATCAATGTGTTCATTTTACTATGCTTCACAAATGTCTACTTAGGAAGACATTTGGTTAGAGGAAAGACCCCTATTACGGTCACTGTAGGTTAGAGTCATCAAATCCAAAGCATATATCTGCAGCAGATGGGACATAATCGAGAAACGTTATTTTGGGAATAGATTATACCCAAATATGTACAACACAGAATGTTATGAACAATTAATGAAGAGATTAACAGTCGTTTCAGGCTTCTATGCCGTACATGGGTATTTTTGAAGACTGTTAAACCACAGTGCTGATAAGACTGCCCCACACACCTTTGGTTAACTTTACAAAGCGTGCCATGTGATTAGGTCGATTAGGGCCAATTTTCAATTTATTGACATACTGAAGGCTCTACATAAGGTTATGAAAGGTTTTTATTTTTACTCAGCCAAAGTGAAGCATTCCCCTAGGCTAGATTGTTTGTGAATTCTGTAGTTCTGAAAATATGGGTAACCCCTGAGTGGTTAAGGCAAGGAGTAGGTTAGATCACTCACTGCTGTATTTTTAGGTGAACTGAGACGTTTTAGCATTTACAGAATGCTCTTTGTCTGGTGGCTTTGTCGTGTTTCACTTTCTTGGCTGCTTCCTGCTCCAAGATGACTAATGCTGCTTTCAGTCCTCCAAAAATCACTGCAGGGCACGTACAAAGTTTAGTGCTTGCAGTATTTGAATTTTCACGTGGCGTTGGATCAGGGTCAGGTTTAGGGAAGTGCGACTGGTTCGGACGCACTGGGCGCTGACCTGGGGAGAGGGGCGCTGACCCCAGGTGGAGCTCTGTATTTAGCAATAACTTATGATTTAAAAATACCTGCGGCAGAGTTCCTTGTGCGCTCAGTTTTCAGACAGCATTACAAATGTCAATATAGCTCTTGTGATTAATGTGCCTCCTAGAGAGAGAGGGATCAGAGTTTTGTCTAGTGGCCGTTTTAAAGTAGCGCATAAGGGGCCATATTATAGAAGTGCCCCGGAGGCGCAATAGGCATTTATGCCTGCTTTGCCCGCACACGGGGCACTTTGGCAATACAGAAGGGGCCGCAGACGCTTGTACGTTCCCTTCTGTAATACTGAAAGGTCTGGCGCACAGACAGCGCCAGCACTTCTATAAAAGGGTGTTCCCTTATTTGCATGGGAGTGTGGCCCTATGCAAATGAGGAAATCTCTTTGCCTCCATGCCCGCGAAGGAGCACTGACAGTGTGCCACCTATAAGGTGGCACCCTGTCAGTGCATCCCCCGATTGCAGCCCTCTGGGTGGGGGAAAGGGGGTCCCATGGACCTCCCAGATATCCCCTTGCAAGCAGGTGCAGTCACTCACTGCTTAGATTAGAGATCCCTTTGCACCTTAGTGCGCCCAGTGCAAACAGTGAAAATGCACCATGTGCATAATATGGGCCAGGTTTGTCTAGTGGCAGTTTAAAGTTGTGCATAGAGTTATTAATCTTGCTGCAAATAACTTGTACCGTGCAGATCACAGATCTGTATTTCTTGTGGATATCTGAGTGGATTACTGCTTTTGTCTCAGAGATCCTTTTGTCACCGCATTTCATTAGATAGAACCCTAAGATAGAGCAGTGACTGTTGCGAACTGTCATCAACGAGCTGCATGCAAACTGCATAAAATAGGTTAGGACATTATGGTTTTTTTCCCCAGTCTTTCATTATCTATTCCAAATGTTGCTGAAAAGGGGTTGTTTGGGTAGATATACATTCTTATCAGTAAAGTCAGCCTTTACCATTGCTTTAAAATAAAATAAATGTTTGTGAGAGAGTGTCTATGTGAAGATGAGGAGCACTTTTACCCGGTGGTCATGAGGGAATCCGAGAGGGATGTCATAGGGGTGGATGGGCCGCCAAAAATGATTGTCACACCGGGCGCCAGCAGCGCTAAAGCCGGCCCTACATTGGATCATGTAAACAAACTTGTGTTGGTGATTTAATTTTTCAGTGGCAAAAGCTGTCAGTGGTATTTGAATTTGAGCAGTGAGTGCAGTGGTACCAAGGGTGTCTCGTTCGGTAATGCAAGCAAAGTCCACGGTTCTTCTATGCCAAAACAGCCATAATTGTGAAATAAAAGGCCCCTAACACACTGAGCTTCGGTACAACTGCGCCTGCTGCACCAATTGTAGCTATGACGCTGTGTGCTTTATGTCAACATCGTATTACACCATACAAAGTAGGTTTTGTAGTGCTGTTTTAAAAAACATATTTTGCAAATCAAATTCAAATATCACTGACAGCTTTGAATACCCGCATCTCTGACCTCCTATATGCACCTATTATATTCATTTTATTTTGACAAGACGAGCAGCATAAACAGGAAGCAAAAAAGTAAACTTCTAATAAAGAGTGTATTAAAACCCCCAAAAAAGTAACAGTGTGATCGATGATGCTGCAGCATGTCATCAATTACAGGTCCCGTTTTTTGATGTTTTTCTCTCTCCCTGCTGTGCTTTCTGCATTTGCTGTGTCATCATATTTAAAAGTAATTTAAATGAATCATTTCAGCATATTTTTGCATATGGATATCAGAGCTCAGAAATGCAACATAAATATGCATTGCATGGTTTAATAACACATTGGAATAAGTAACATCCAACCATTTAATTAAAAACATCTTAGAATACTACGATGAGCGGTGCTTAATAATTGAAACTCGTGCCATCATCCAGTAACTGTATGTGCTTCGGTACACATGACCTGGGAGTTGTGAGAATAAAGTTTACTGCCAATGAAGGCTCATACCACTCGCTCAAAGGGGGGATTTATAATAGAGGCAGACTATTTGGCCTGAAATAGTCAGTTGAAATAGGTGCTAGACAATAGGGTCTCGTTTTCCATCTCATACACTTATCATGATTTCTTCCTAGCAAGAAATTATTTATTCAGAACCTGGTGGATAAAGGCATCAGTTTGCAAACTGCAGGGTTAGTTGGTAGACCTTTATGTTTTTCAAGGTCATATTTTTCAGGGTTGGTTCTCTTTTATAGTTAGTGATTGCAGAGGTTTCTTGCAGTGGACCATGGCTTGGCCCAGTCATGGAATGGACAATTCTTTATTTCAAATTCTGTTAACATTTCTCAGACCCTGGGATCCTAAGTCTTTTCAGGCACACTTTTATTCAATTGGCTATGGGTTCTTGGGATGGTGATTATTCTCAATGTATTGAGTCGTGGATGTTGCCTCCCTGAACTGTTGGATAACTTAATGCCTCTGTTTGTGTGTGTTTGCTGGCCGCCTCCAGGATAGTCTGAGGTTTAGCACTTAGCCTCTCCTGTACTCAACTATTTTTCAGGATTCTCAGTATTGATGCTCTGACTTAAGAGCAGAGCTTGGCCAGAGCTCGAACCAAAAAGCGACATGGCTGCCTAATCCTAGTGAATGGTGTTGGATAAGGCGTTTCACTTTCTCTCACTGTGAACTATATATGATATCTGCTCCCAGGAGTTTTTTCTTTTTATGCTGTACTTTGAAAGTATTTTTTGAGTCAGATGTATCTGCTTTTTCCTTTTGGCCCAAGGCAGTGGCTGTTATTCTTTAATGAGGGTTGTTCTTACCCTGTCATTTTGTTATATCTTCTAAGACATTTTTTTCCATAGAATTTCCATATCAAGCTTTTATTTCCAGCCGGAAAAAATATTTTACTGATGGAGAAACCCAAAGATTTTAGAGGGTGATCCCTTTCCATTTGAACCATAGAAACATATTACTCTATTTTTAGCCAATTGTCCTGCCACTACCCCATAATAAATTCTATACCTAAATGTCTATCTGTGGATAATCCAGCGTACTAGTGGAAGAATAGGCCAGCAAATTGTCCTGCCCACTTAAGTTGAACTTAAAATTGATAGGCTCGAGCCTGCGTTAGTAAAAAAACATGTATATTTATGGTGTTCCGCTTATCAATATAGAGTGTAGCAACATAAGTGTACCTTATTTCAAAACAACCACAATAAGTAATTTCGAGTGTTGCAGTGCAACTATTAAGAATGGAACAGTAATATTTATAGATAGTTGGAATGGAAACAAAATTAGTGTTAAGTTAATAAAAAATTAAACTGATTTCCAAGAGACCCCCTCACATCAAAATAAGGGATAGACCATTGCTTTATCTGAAGAAATACAACAGGATATGAAGGAATTATCTCAAGACGAAAACTGAAGACAGATGTTCAATGGAAAGGTGAGATGAGAGATCATACTAGAGAAATGATATAGTAGATCTTTTGAAGAGGCACCGCAAACCCATTCCACTGTCATATGAAGGGCATGAGAAAGCCCGGGCCCACTTAAATATCCCAACTCAACCTGAGGGGCTTTTTAGCTGCTTGTGAGGTAAGAGGGAAGAATACAATCAAAATTTAATCTCATTACAGTGTAATCAATTCGTCTATACCATAACTACCCAACAGCTAAAATTGAGATTAGTAAAGTTTAATTAAATATTCAGATACAAATTGATATAAATCAGTCTTAGCATCACATTGTAGAAACGTAGGACAAACAGAATAAGTCAAAATTTCCGAAATAAATTTGTGCTATATAGCAAAAGCATAAAACACATTTAGTTATATCATTGCAAATGATCAGGAGAAAGTATTGAACATTAAATTGCATCAGTTGATTTTCAAAGGTAAGCATGAACACGCTATCTTTCCCCGCACTACCTTAGAAAGTGACAACCCCTACCTAAGCTCTAAACTAAAAAGCATTGAATAAGAATGAATAATAGAAAGATGTCAGCTGTCAGAGTCTTCAGTAGAAGAAACTCTAACTAGGGGTCAGTAAGATGAAGCCACACAAAGCAGAAGAAGAGGTCTGAACCTCATTAAGTCCTCAGATGTATCTCTGTCCTTCACTAAATTACAGTATAAGATATTAGTTGCATTCCAGGTAAATCACATGATCGACCCTGGCAACTTTCCACGATTCCAGAACAAATTGGCTACTGGCATCACCTTTCCTATATCGTTAAGTTGCTACTTCATTCTTCTCCTCCTCCTTGCTCGTTACCTCATTTCTCCTTGCCAACTCCTTCTTCACATGCCTCGCTATCTCACTGAAGCACAAACCTTTCCTTTACTAACTATTGAAGCCTTGTCCGCACCTGCAATAGAAACAAAATTATAAGCAAACACATTCTACATTGGAGGTAAAATGCGAATTAGATGTTAGACTTAAACATGAGCTTGTGCTGAAAACTGTTCTCGTGGCCTAAAAATCAAGTCAACTTGTTTGTGTGGAGTAATTTAAATATTCAATACCCCATCTTCCCTTAGTAACATTAGTCACACAGAATATATTTGAGTGCTGACTATACATGATTATGATGCACTCCTACGGTATCTTAGGACGAGATCAAAAATACGCTGCCCTAGGCATCAAGAGACTGACATGGAAAAACTGCTTTGTGGTGGGTCACTTATTTAAAGAGCCATAAGATGCTCTTTTTTTTTAAAGACCTTGTGACATTATTGGACTTTGAGCTAGTGATTGTATATGTTTGTCTATTAGTTGATAGAATGCAATTGGTATGACTTTCTGCTGGGAGAGAAGTACATTTTCAGAGATGATTGAGAATTCAATGGATAGAATGAGATAAGATGAGAACACCTGATTGATAAGCTCTTAGCAGGATGTTCACCCTTGCCGAAGATAACGTTATTTTAAGTTCAACTGTGATGATTGGATTTGGATTAATTTTTGTAGGGCCAAAGATGCATAACAAGGTTGTTCAGTTCAAATCAGTCGATATTGTTAGATACAATGAAGGAGACCTAGTGTACTTAGGATGGAATGAGAAATGAGAAAGGCAATACTGCTTTGCTTGAAGAACGTTTTTATCACACTTTAGTATGAGAGCCTAGATCTTACACTTAAAAATGTGGATGTGGCTTCTCATTCCTTTATTTAATATTCCAAATGTTCCTATAAATTCAGAGCCTATTTACTAGCTCACAGGCGGTCCATACTCTAGAGGAGATGGGCCAGTGAATGTCCTATTACTTACCGGTAATCTTCAGTACACTGGTTCTGTTGTTCTCATTCCATTCATCACCAGTGAGATTACCTATCTCACCGCACAGAAGTTTGTGCTCGCAGCATACAGGAGGGAGATTGGGGGGTGGATGCATTGACCCTTCCATGGCCATATCAACTGTTGTATGCTTTCCCCCCGATTCCACTCATTCTCAAGTTGCTGGCGAGGCTGTTGGGGGAAGCAAGAATTCTGGTAGTTCTGTTTTGTCCCGGCGCTCATTGTTTCCCATGCTCAACTTTCTGGCACTTCAGAGTCCATGGATGAATCTGTGTTCTCCCTCTCCTCTCAGGTCAACTTCCTTCTTGTCCCTGCAGCGGCTGCCTCTCTCAGTTTGGAAGTTGAGAGAAGAGGATTTCAGAATAAGAAACTTCCCGGGCATTTAGTTGTTGCTTTTCAGAGGTCCCTTTAAATCCTACAGAGGCATTAGGGTAGTTTTCAACATTGGTGTAATTCTCTCCAGCTGTCCCCTCTCGGCTGTAATATGAATGAGGTTCTGCAGTTTTTGTGGGAAGGATTTGAGAAGCGTTTGGCTGTTTCTGCTCTGCGTGCACAGTGAGCAGCAATGAAGGCTTATAGGTCCCCTTGGGGGAATTTGGCTGGTGCGGAGGATTTAGTGGCATGGTTGCTGCACAGCTTTTTTCTTTCTCGTCCTTTGATTAAGCCTTGGTTTCCTTTGTGGGATTTGGCATTGGTTTTGAAAGCCCTTGTTTCTACTCCCTTTGAACCTTTGGAAATGGTTCAATTAAGTTTGTGACTTTCAAGTTGGGGTTTCTGGTGGCCATAACCTCTGCCATGTGCAATGGAGAATTGGTAGCCTCGATGGCTAGAGAAACGTTTAGATCCTTTTTTGATGATGGATGATTGGGTTGCTTTTTTGTGCCAAAGGTGACATCCCAGTTTCACATGAATCAGAAAGTGATTCTCCCTGCTTTGTGTGCTGAGTCAGGCTCTTTCACAGAGGACCAGTGGTCTTTGCTGGATGTAAAGAGAGCGTTGTTGATCTGTCTCGATAAGATGAAGTCTTTTAGAAAGACAGACTCTTTGTTTGTTTCTTTTGGTGCTTCTTCCCAGAGAGACAAGCTGTCCTCTTTTTCCATTGGTAGGTGGATCAAGCAGTTTATCTCTCTTGCTTACTCTTTGTCAGGGTCAACTCCTCCTGTGAAAGAATTCAGGGGAGGTCCACCTGAGAGGTCGCTGCTACCTGGGCAGAATTGAAGGGGGTGACCATCTCTGCGCTTTGCAGGGCAGCTACATGGGTGTCCTAGAATTTCTTTGTTAAGCTTTACAGGGTGGGAAATGTTTCATGTGTTGACAACAATTTTGGTTTGGGTGTTTTACACACTGTTGTTTTTTTAATTTTCCCTATTACTTGTGTGAATAAATCACTGTAGGTGTTGCAGTTGTGTTGGTATCATTGTGTGGGTCCTTTTCCCACATAAATGCCGGGCTGCTATGCTTGGGTATTTTGTCATGTGATGAATGGGACAAAATGCGGGAACTGGGGGTATTGTCCTATTACTTACATGTAATCTTCATCACACTTTGTCCTATTGCCTTCATCCCATTCATTATGCCCCTCCCTCCCGGGTGGCTGGCCTTCAAATGGTGGGGGCTGGTTGCTTAGGAGGAATTCCAGGTAAGTACTGCTTAAGTATCCCCCAGTGGGAAGGGGTGGGGCAGTATTCAACTTTTATTCCTCAGTTCTTTTTTCTGTTTGGAGAGCGGTAATCTCACTAGTGATGAATGGGACGAGGACAAGGGGCACTTGGGGGTAATTGCAGTGTAAATATTGAGTCATTAGCAACATCCCAGGTATTTGACAGTTAACGACAAATTCATATAATGAAAACAAATATTTACTGGTTTTTAACATGTTAATGGCCTCCCACTTATTATGATGTTAAAAGTGAATGACTCTAGAGAGTTTGTATTTTGAATCAATAATTATAATGCTATGCGATTTGGGAACTAGCAGCTAAAGAAGACCATAATTGCCAGTGAGATCCTCAAATAAGATTAAATTCTCCTTCTTTGCACCATCCTACTTCCAGGGGGACTGTCATATTTACAGGCATTAAATGATATAAAAAGATCAATTGATTTATTTAATGGTGTTAGCAGAAAGTTACAATAGTAACTTATTTCATTTATTGCCATGATAAATTATATGTTCAGCAGTACAATTTCAGCGGGATTGGAAAGCAATTTGCATTTATTTCTTGAACTGTTATACATTAAGAAATTGGTTGATGAAATACCCCAATTTTGCACACATTCTGTCTCGAAACCATCAAGATCTATCCAGCTTTTCCCCTTTTATAATTTTTACTGGCTGGAATAAAAGTAAGTACTGCAAAATGCACCTTTTGCCACCCTTTGACAACTGGCATGACATAAAAGCTTCATAAATTTATGATAGAAGTAATTTAAAAAGTGAATAGATTTTAATCCAAGAAGTTCGCATAGTAGGTAGTAGATACATTACAAAACCTCTGCAATTACTTACTAAAGCATCTGAAATTGCTGGAAAATGTTTCCAAATATTTCCATTTTTTATTGATTAAAGGCCATTCATAAGTAGCATGGGATTGTCACACATATTTCAATCAAAATAAAGTCGTTTTTTAAAAACGTTTTATTCAATCATTATCATTTGGGCTAATTTATGTAATACACAGCATGCAACAGTAAGTTAGACTGGTGCTGCTCAACCCTTTTTGTATATGGACTTGCTCAAACTGTATAGTGGTCTTTCTAATCTCAGAGAACCCTTCAAAACCGGAGACAGCATTTGTTTGTCTGGTAGTCTTTTCTTACTACACTCAATAATCAGAGTATTCCACGTGGTACTAAAGAAAACCATCCTTTGGTGCATGGTAATGGCGATTACTATGCCGCTTTGCATCTTATTAAAGACCTGCTTAACATGACCGCAGCTTTCCGTTACTGACTTACTTATAGTAGCACCCTGAAGAAGGAGTTCAGTTCATGAAGCACTGCAAATATTGTAATGCATAAAAGTTCAAAAAGAGAAATAGAAATAATACAAGTTGGTTTATAGGTTGATGTATTGGCAGATAAACAAGATTGCCTGCTCGATGTATTGATTGATGAGAATGTTTTAAAGGGATCAAGGCGAGAAGGGAGTACAGGAACTCCAAGAAATTACCAGTGGCTGGGATTAATTCAAGCATTTCATCAATCAATTTTTTTCTTTTTCTAAGTGCTGGACACCTTTATCCTACAGCAAATATGATAGGCCTCAGTTAAATACAATGACCTTCTCACTGAGGTTGACAAGATGGAAAAAAAATTAAAAGTTTAACACATTTTACTTATAACTGATCAATATTTTAGTGCAGCCGTGGTAACAAACTTAATCGTAAATTAACTTTGTTAACTTCTTTCACTAGACACATAAATCTCTGCATCTGCAATCACCTCTTTGTACTCATCAATAGATGTAGTATCAACAACTTTAATTATGAGATCTGATGCATATTATGCAGGAAAGGTCCATTGTGGTTAGTCATGACTTTTAAGTAGACCGTGCACTGCTACTTTGTGAATTATTGGTGAAACATTATTTTGGCTGAGCACATATTAGGTGTATTTCATTATAGGAAGAGCACTTCTGTATGCATGACTGATGTTACGTTTACCCAGGGATGTTATAGTACATCTGGAATGAAAATGCTTAATGTTGGTTTATGGACCACCGTGCTTACTTTTTCCAAAGTGAGGTATTTAAGAGAGATGCTAGCTATCTATCACGTCTCGCAGTGTTTTATATGGTGATTTGATACGAGCATCAATTTCATACACAAATAAGTTTACTGTGATGGCCCATACAGAGCATTTCTCTAAGAAAGAAAAAATTGATTATTATTTTTACAACACGTTATAATGCTTTGTCTACAATATAGCGCATCTACCAACATTATTTTTGAATTACTAAACTATGGATTCAGTTTAAGTACTCGATAAAATAGAATATTCAGTTTTCAAATATTTTGAACACATGTTACATATATTTTACAATAAGTGATCTGATAGTAAATAATAATTAATGATCTGTTATTAACACAATTCAGTTAGTAGTTTCAGCTACATTGCTGGTTAAATCAAATCAATGTTTCTTATCAGAATTGACAACAAAGGAAAATGCAGCATAAGGTCTCCATGTTTTTCGTGAAAGGTGTGATTATGACGGCAAAGCTGTGACATCTTCCACCCGGGAGGATGCAAGCAGACAGAAAGTGGTCTGATAAGGTAGTAAACTAAAAAAAAGACAGTGAATGGAATGCTTAAATTAATCTCAGCCACTTATACGCTGAACCACATTACATTCCAGTGTTTTTTTTCTCACTTTAATAATCCAACCGTGTGCAAATTAGTCATTGTTACGCTCTAATAGGTACAACATTTGATAGGCATCTGGGAATGCATGGATGAGCTAGAGAATGATGGATTGGAATGCAGCCCGGATAAATTGCAAGTGGCAGAAACTATTCCCCTTTGCACTGTTTAACTGAGTCTATCTCAGAAGGATGATTATGCCGAGATGTTGGACCTGCCATAGGACTCAGGTTGCACCGCAAAGATAAGGGTCAACAAGGCTAAAACCAGTCTCAGTTTGATTGTGTTTGTACTCTGAGGTAAACTGGCAATTCATTCTAGAGGGTTCCCTTTTGAGGGGGGCCAAGACTGATTTGTATATGGTGGGAATTGGAGGCAATTTATTCTAATGCTGCAGTATGACTATTGATGAATTCCAATGTTGCCAATAGTTGAACAAATTTGAAGAAGTTATTGTGGTTCAGTAAATGAACAACGCCGTCAAATCATTGGACAATCTATCTATCTATCCTGTCTGTCTGACTGTCTGTCATTAAGAGTTTGTGGGGCCCCGGCCAAGACATATCATATGTAGAGGCCCTATGTCTGTAACAGCTTATTGCTCACTTTTATGCTAAATGTAACCTGCATGGTGTCAAAACTGACACTGGGCAAAGAAAAACAAACATAGAGGTGGACAGTGAAGATTGGTTGAGAATTAGAAATTGACAGATGAGAGCTTTAAAAAGATAACGTTTACTTTCCCAGGGAACTTCAGTGAAGGTGTGGGCCCTAGCCATTTGGCCACTTTACCCATGCCTTAAAATGTCTCTTAAATATATCTATATCTATATCTATAAATTCACTGAAAAAACCATAGGTTTCACACATGTTATAGTTGGCAACTATAACTCACGCGACCGCAATCCTCTGCTGATGCTAATACTGTATTTAGACACTTATTTGCCCATGTCTTCTTCCATTAAATTTTAGCTATACATATATTACAAATATTTTTTTTTCATAAAGACACATATGTCATCAGCAGAGGATTACGGTCGCGTGAGTTATAGTTGCCTACAGTAACTATAACGGGGGAATTTCATTGGTTTTTTATCAGTAAAATTTCCAGCTAACTATAACATGTGTGAAACCTATGGTTTTTTCAGTGAATTTGCAAGGTTTTTTAAATGCTAACTCCTAACTATAACGTGTGTGAAACCCATGGTTTTTTCAGTGAATTTGTACGGTTTTTTAAATGCAAATTTTTTTTGGACATTTTTTGTAAACCTATGTATAAAATAATATATGTACTATATCCTGCATTATGGAAAGGTTTTTTTTTTTATGCATTTTTTTCCGTGCGCGTACGGTAAGCTGACGGTACGCGCTCCGTACGTCATAAGTACGGTGCGCGTACGTAATAGGATACGCGTACCGCAAGCTGACGCTACGTGCTCACCACGTCATAAGTACAGCGCGCCTACGTGATACGTGCGTGACGTACGCGTACACACGGAAGCAATGTCGCGGTTACGCAGGGCCGTGTAATGCGCATGCGCGAGTGCATCTGACGTACGCGCTCCGTAAGCGCTCCGTAAGCGTCACGTTTGCGCATGCGCACTTGTTTACGAGCGCGTACCGCGAGTTTACGGAGCGCGCACGGTAGGTCATGTGATCCACAAAGAACACTTTTCATTGGTTGAAATTACTTTCAGTTCCAGAAACTTCCCACACCACACCCATTCCCCTCATTACTGCTTGAAAGAACACTTTTCATTGGTTGAAACTACTTTCAGTTCCAGAATCTTCCCACACCACACCCATTCCCCTCATTACTGCTTGTGATTCTCTAGGAGCAGGAGCTGAATTTTCTTTGGGATACAATGGCAGAACAGCAGACCTCTTCTGAGAGTGAGGCTAGCAGCACCACCATCATCCAGAGAAGGAGGAAACAGAAGAATTCTTTTGTATGGGAGTATTTTACTTTTCCAGAGGGGGAGAAAAAGGTCAATGCTCCACTGGTCACTTGCACACTTTGTGACCGTGTTTTATCAAGAGGAAATCCTAGGAAAAAGTATTCCTTTGGAAATCACTCTATGATGAGACACCTTAGGGATAAACATCCCAGGACCTTTGCTCGACATACTGGAGAAAACTCTTCAGTAAGTCACCAGAGCCCAGCCTCAGAAGCTCAGCCGAGTACATCATCGGCAGCTCAGCTGAGCCCTTCCTCTGAGGTGGGAGCATCACCTTTTTCTGCTCCTCTGGACGTCAACCCTCGATTTGGGAGGGTTGTAATGAGGTGTATAACGTGTTCTGGTCTTATTGTTTTTGGGGAGACCAGTGTTCCCCTTATTAACAATAAGATAGACCAGCACGTTTGTAGACGCTCATAATATTCCCATTCTTTCTTTCCTCCATCCCTCTATGAACCCAATGGCTCTTTTAAGAGCCAACCTTACCTCACAATTTTTTTTTTTTTTTTTTTAAGCTTTCCTTTTTGAAATTTTTTTTTGCCGTGCGCGCACGGTTCGCGTAATTACGCGAAATTTCGCGAAATTTCTCCGTTTACGCCGTGCGCGTACGCTGCGCGCATTCGGCGATTTTTTCAAAAAAATTCATTTTTTGCCCTTGGGGGTCCTTCTGAGACCCCCTGACAAAGGCTAGGGGGTCAGGAACTGTCCAGCCTGCCCCCTTTTCACGTTATCCACCTTTGTTTTACACCCCCTCAGACTGCGAGAGAGAAAATGGCGGCCGCCACTTCCTGGTTTCGACCGATTCGAATGTTTACTAAGATCTAACAGCCAATCAGAATCGCGCTCGCGCACGGCACCTTACGCGTATGGTAAGCGCACCGTAAGCTTACCGTAAGCGCACCGTAAGCTGCCACAGATATATATATTGATTTAAATGCTATTTTCTCAGGAACTACTGAACAGATTTACACCAGACCTACAAAAGGCACTTCCTTGACCTGAGGACTACCTCTCTGCCAAATTTCAAGTAACTCTGTTCAGCCGTTCGGGCTGTAGCTGTGTCTAAAGGTCCTATGGAAAAATGCATGGGGAAAACGCGTTTTGGGACCCCCCTTTTTTCTCAGCCCCCGCTTGACGAATCCCCCCGAGACTTTCAGGGTAGGAGCGGAGCGTAGCGCCCCACCTATTTTGAAAATTTCGCGAGGATTCGTCGACCGGCGCCAAAGTTATTCCAAATAGAATGTTGCGGATTTCCTATGGAAACGTGGTCCTAACTATAACTATCTACTGGCGACCGCCAATAGATAATCTATATCTATATCTATATCTGTATCTCTCTCTGTCTATCTATCTCTCTCTCTCTCTCTCTCTCTCTCTCTCTCTCTTTCTATCTATCTTTCTAACTGGGGTGGTTCAATGTCCGGAAGGGTTGCTTTCCTCCCCAATTTTCCTGCTATATGTGCCATTGATAAAGACATGATTACTTAATTAAAAGCTGTCTATTAATTAACTGTTTGGTTGGCACAGAGAACAGGAAAATAAAATGCACCTCGCAGGTATTTGACGCTGCCCTGTGTTGGAGTCATACTGCGACGCTCGCTTTATGTGATGGTCGGGCAAGCACTTTCACTGACAGGTGTGCTGGTGCACATGTGTTAGACATTGTGGATTCCCAAGGGGTTAAATCACTTCACCCCTGCTTGCCATTATCTAGGGCCTTTGGATTCCACCCCTAGATGATGTGCAGTACCGTCACTTTTTGCAGCAGCCCCGTGCGGCATGAGTACCAGCTCAGGGAGTGGCTGCATGCTAGGTATTACTGACTACCCACTCCTCCCTTTTTCAAGTCGTCATAGGGGTGGGGTGGAATCAGTAAGCACTACAGACACATACTCTATCCCATGATGAGTTGCTAAAGGGTGGAATTACCATACCCTCCGAGCCTCCACAAGCCTTCCTCCCAGCCACCATCCACAATCATTACTGGACTGCAGGAACAGTAGGTAGGTAGGGCACAGTGTTTAACTTGTGCTTGAACAAATGTGCCTATACTATAAGCAAGTTTAAATGGCCCCCTGCTCCTTCACCTCTCTTGGATTTAGACACCCGGCTAAACCACCTTCTTTAAATCCTCTTTTCCTGTGTGGCTCGATGTGTGTTCCCTCATCAACACACCCTTCTTGCTCTCTAGCGCTTATTATTTCAACCCTCTCTGCTAACACATAGCACATTCCTGATCCTTGCTGTTGGACCCCTAGGAGGGGTAAGAGGCAGGCCTGAGGTTTATCAGCTCCAGTTTTACTGGAAGAAGGGATGGGGCTGCACTTCACACAGACGCTCGAGTTTTAACTCTGGTGCGTGGGTTGAGGTTCACACATTGTCCAAGTTATTTTGGTGCTTTCGAGGGCGCTGGACCTCACAAGTGTCCCAGTGCATGTGGCTACAACCCCACATGTTTGAGTTTCAGAAGGGGGGAGTATTGTCAGCAGGTCAGATTTGATTCAGCTTGGATAGGTCCTTTTCCCACCTTTTGAGTTTTAATTCCGGAGAGAAGGCCTGCATTACACACGTGTTTTTTTAGGTGTTGGATCAAGCTCATGTGTGTGTGGGCAAATTACTTAATCTCCCCGTGCCTATAAAAATGAATTTGTTGTTCTTTAATGTATCTGGTGTCCATGTGAAGCGACGATACCTTCAGGTCGAATTCTCCCTATATGAACCTGCAAAAATCAAAACAAAAGCTTGTAAATATTAATAGTTGCTTGCCATTTACTGGCCAGTAGGTGTTTGCCATGTTGGGGCATTTTGATGTTCCAAACACACAAAAGGGCACATGGTATTGGGAACTGGAGACCTATTACGAGCTACAATAGGCCAAAGCCTACAAGATGGGTCTGGTGCTTTTTTTGTCGCTTTCCACGAGTGCTTGCCCTGTACTGCACACATTTTTAGTCTGGTCTAGATGGTGCTTAAATCAAAGTATCCCTCCCTCACTAAAGTTCCCTGAGATCTGTGCTATTATCTGTGGTAATGCATTTGTAGGCCTCATAGGTGTTGGTTTTCAGCACTTTGTCCATAAGTGTTTCTTAAATATCAAAAATCACGAATAAGTCACAGCTGAGTTCTTTGAGGTAAAGTGGATAGAATCATGTGCAGAGTTTAAAAAAAAGGATGTTTACTTATTTGTTTTTCAAACTCAGTTTTTTGGTATTCATTATTGAGTTGGTTTTTATATAGCGCTATTTAAACCCATCACTCAGTGGCAAAGCACTTCACACAGTAAATAGGTACTTTAATAGAAATGAGGCATAGGTGAGGTGAGTAACAAATAAAGTAATCAGATTATTGAAAGGTTAAGTAGGGATCAGATTGCAACATTATGGTGACCAACTCGGGGAGTGGTGATGAGGACGGGTGGCTCTCAGCGTTTATATTTCTTGGGTCGATAATATGGTTATTATGCTTTTGCTGATGTGGATAAGGCCTATTTTCTTATTTTAGGTTTTGTATGTGGAGTGTATCGAATTATGGAACCTTTAAATAACATGTCTCTTGGAACTTCAGTGAATACAACTTAACACAGATGGGTATATAATGTTTTTTTCAACTTTTGAATGATGGTAGGCAAATTTGTCGCCATAGATATCCAAATTTGGGGCCTGCATTTTGCAATCAGAGCTGTGAAGTTGGGCCATAAGTCTATCTTAAATCCTAAATTTTCTGCCCATTAGTTCTTTCATTTAAGGGCAATATAAATAGGGGACATTAGATCTGTAGGTTAAGTGACCACTTCGGAGAGGTTTTTGTACAGTGCACATCCTGAACATGTATTTGAAGCAACTTTCGTATGTGATAATGAAGAGAAATGAGTCGGTGAAATAAAATATTTGCCTAGGTTGAAAAAATGTTGGTCACATGCGTAATCCAGGATTAACCCAAGGTTTTCTGGTTCACATTGTGCATAACGGTCACTAAAGGGAAATCCTTTTTCTTTAATTTTTGACTCATGAGGTTGGAGTCTGAGGGCAAGTGGATGCCACATGAAGAGATTCCGGACAAGGAAAGGCAAGAGAAAGAGAAAACAGCATGACGCACAAAGTGTAAAGTATAGGGAGAGGCAGGCAATATTGGAGAAAGGCAAAGGGAAATCGAAATATGGAGAGGTTGTGAGAACATAACTTAAATTTACATTTTAATTTTGCAAAGACCATGCTTCTTATGAGATCATTAATCAATGTGGCATGATGATGTTTCAGTTTTACCAACCTGTTGCAGTGCAGAGGAAACCGTGTGGCAGGTAAGAAAACAAAAAATCTAGCTTGTTGCACTATGCAATTTGCACACTATAGTAGCAGCTGAACATATTTAATACAGTAAGATATGGGCCAGTTGTTAGTGTGTTTACATATTTCAAGCCACGTATTCAAAATTGCTTCATAGACCTTCTTGCTTTCAAACTAAACTCTTTGTTAAAATTTGCTTTATAATGAACCATTTTCCACTCTTTTTTTTCACAATTTTTATGGGGGAGAACCCTCTTTACTTAAGTCAGATATTTACTTGTCTGCTACTTAAAACTCAGCCCTATCTTTTATGCCCCACCCCTTTGAAATGTTAGTAGCTGCATCTACTATTTATCTATTACTTTTCAAATGAGTAGCTCATGAGCTACTGGTGGCTCTCCAAGTACCTGTAAGTAGCTCTCCTGTGTACAGCCCTGCTGGCTTGGATGGCTGGCAATTTACCAATCCAAAGCTGTAAAGCTGTGCCAAAAGTGGTAAAAGGTTTTTATCATTTTTTAGCTCACGGTGGATGCCATTGTGCTAATCCTATGCCTAAAGACTGCAGTAAAAATGGCAAAAGGATTTGTTCCTTTCTAGCTCAGCACGGATGGACTGTGCTGATGATATGGTTAACCCTCTGATAGAAATAGACACATTTGAAGTGAGAAGATTCAGAGTGTTGCTGGTGTTGTAGGGTGCTCCATATAAAGGAGCTGCACTTTACCTAAACTTGGGAACTACCCAAAGTTCCTTGCATCCTGTTTTGCATAATACATATATATATATATATGTATGTAAGTGAAGTGTTTTTTTGTTTGCTAATAACTTTGGCCTTGCTTCACAAATCTTCGCAAATGTTTCCAAAACATAAAATCCCCATGGATTTTTAACAGACTTCTTTAATATAGGTTATAGCAAAAACTGCTGAAAGAAATTGCACCAAATTCGACAGGACACTAGATATTAGTCCGTGGATTGTGCTTTTTGAGATTTGGTGTAAATACGTTCAGTAGTTTTTGAGAAATGTAGGGTAAAAAATAATTGTATATTTTAGCAGTTGGGATTGCGAGAGTCTCTGAGAATGGAGTATTTCTGATTGACCCACTGAGCTTTATCTCCCTTGGGCCATCTTGCTGCCATTGGAGTTAGACTTCTGCAAGAGTAAGTGCATTGATTGGCTGCCGGCAATGTGAGAAGAATGTTGCTGGCAGCCTTTAAAAGACTCTGGGACTTAGTCCCCTTTCCTGAAACTGTAAAAAAAAGGTGTATGGGGTCAAGGTAGGGATATTCTGCCCCCCTATGGCCCATGTAGGTCACCCTTAGGGTAAAAAAAAGAAAAAGGGTAAATAAATGCCTCGATCCTGTGAAAATCTCACTGGATTGGGAAAAAAATGGGGCCAGGCCGCATTTATTCATAATAAGTCCTAGGCTTCCCAGGCTAACAACATTTTTTATGGAGAGGGGATGCACAGCCAATCTCACCAAGCCTTTGGAGGACCTGGGGAGCCCACTCCTTGGGTTGATCTTATTTATGGGGAGAGAAGCCATGTGGCCCCCCTAACAACATTTTTTATGGAGAGGGGGATGTACAGCCACCCTCACCAAGCCTTTGGAGGACCTGGGGAGCCCACTCCTTGGGTTGATCTTATTTATGGGGAGAGAAGCCACGTGGCCCCCTCCCCATGCCTAAAGAAGCCCTGTGGAGCCCACCCCGGGGGCCAACATTCCATTTTATGGGGAGGAGGCCATGGAGCGCCCCTCTCTGAGCCAATAGAGGCCTCGGTGAGCCCACGGGCAGAAAATGGGAAGGGGGCTGCATAGCACCCCTCCCCAAGCCTGAAAAGTCACCAGGGAGCCCACGCCTAGGGCTAATTCCTTAAAGTCGACCCCTTCCCTGAGCCATTAATGGCCCTGTGGAGCCCACTCCTTGGGACCCAGCTCAGCAGCTATCTCCCGGGGACATAGTGGTTGCTCTGCCTGCTGCAGTGTGGTCACAGAAACCTGCGTCTGCTCTCACTTGGTGGGAGCATTTTTTAACTCTCCTGCCAAGCGGGAGCAAACACCAAGTCAGCTTCCAGCTGGCGGGAGCTTCAATAATGCTCCCTGCCACTGGGTGCAGACTTTAGATCTGTTTCCCTGACCACACTGATGCGGGCAGGGAAACAGATTTAAATATTGTTTCTGCCTGGGAGCACCATTACTAGCTGCTCCTCTTGGGTGGGAGAAATGCTGGCTCCCTCTAGATGCTAGGAGCCAGGTGGGGCTGCTTGGACATTGGGGCTCCACCCGTGCCCCCAATGATATTGTGGAGGGTGCCCAGGGTGGGCACCAGGGCACTCATCTTTGGTTGAGCTGGGCTCTGGGTGATGGGGTGCCTGGGGCCAAAATCTGCCCAGGAAGGGTGGCTGCATGCCTCTCTCCCCTTCAATATAGTACCAAACCCTAGGGAATTTGGTCAAGGGGGCTCCATGCCCCCCAAAAAATAGTATTGGGCCTCGTGCGATGGGGTTCAGTCTGGGAAGGGGGTCCATGTGCTCCACTCCCCATAAAAATGGTGCCAGGCCCCAGGGGATGTGGTCCTGGTGGCTGAAATCGGTCTGGAGAGAGGGGCATGTGCCCCCTTCTCAAATAAGCATGCCGGATCCCTGGGCCAAAATCGGCCTTGGAAGAGGTGCTGCGCGCCCCCCACCCCTAAACAAGCACACCAGATCCCAGGGGATTGGGGATAAAAGTTTGGCGCTGAGGGGGTGGGATCCCCAGTGCCTAAAAGGATTGAGGAGGGGGACTACACAGCCCCATCTCCTTTAATTAAATAAGTGACCCTGGTGGATAGCGACTTCAGGGCCGGTAATGGACATGGGTGGGCGTGTTGAGGCCCCCCTGCCCTTTCATTAAAAAAACATCCCTGGAGGATGGTGCCCCCAGGGCCAGTCCCTATGACCGACCCGCCACTGTGCGTGGCCAAAGGCCATGTGTATCATGATGTTGGCTATATGGGGAGTGCCGGCTCAAGGGCCTGGGCGCAGGCTTGCGTAGCGGGTGGTTGCATTTATGTATGGTAATTAAGTATTAATTTATGTTAAAAAAAGTCTAGAAATTGACTAAAGAAACCAAAGTAGCCTTATACTTAGGTGTGATAAAAGAATCTGTCTTTTCGATTTAAAAGAAACCTTAGACATTCTCTGAAAAAACAAAGGTTAAAGTAATGTCAATGATGGTCTCAAAATGGCCGCTGCAATTGCTTTTGGTCTCCACAGCATTCTGTGTGGAGTCCGTCATTGATTTTGTTTAGCGTCTATGTAATGCCTCCACACGTAATTGCTCACTGTGTGAACAGAACAGCTCGTCAGTCGAAACGCGTTACCAAATAAACGTATTTGGTTTACTTTCCGAGTGTGCATCCTATCTTTCAAAGTTATGCGGGTATATATATATAAATACAATATATATATATATACTCACACACCAGACCAGGGGTCGCCGTAATGAGTGGCTGAGAGGGACTTTGGCGAGTGGATATATCTATCTATATACATATGTATATATATTATATTATATACGCTCCAATGCTCCTGTTACCAGAACACAAGCCAGCACTCACTGGGTATATTCCAAAGAAGACTTTATTTCCTTTTAGCAACAACAAACACGTTTCAGCATTCGCGTCTTCGTTGGTGTTACTGACGCGGCAGCTGCGCCCATTTTTAAATTGTTTCCATGGTTACAATGAACATGAAGGAGGACCCTGGGTCACTTTTCTTTGAGAGCCATCTTTAAATGTCCTGATGTTAACATGACAGGATCATATCAAGCCGTATATCGGCCAAACATTTTCGAAAATACATTGCCATCATCTGTATCACTTTAACAATTAATTTGTTATTAGTAGGCAAATGCAGATACCAATACGAATCCACTGTCAGTAAACAATCACACCATTTATGGTGGAAGCGGAGCGACAATATATTATATTATATATATATATATATTTATATAAGCATGACAGAGTTGCCAATAGTGACTTTGTAGGTTTGGTTAGGTCGGAGTTTTAATTCCAATTGAAAATTTAAAAAAATAGTTTTGCTAATAACTTTGGCACCAGTAGACACATCTGCGGAAAATTCTCTAAACAAAAAAAAATCAGCCAATTATTTTTGGGCATCACAAGATTCACGCAGATCCATTCAGGGCCTCATAAAATAAAATGGATTTAATAAAAATTACATTGCTAATTTTAAATCACAAAGGAATCATTTGTTGCAGCTACAGAAATAATACCTGAGCCGAATGACACCAAATGTGTTTTTAAACTGGAAATCTACTCTAGGAATTATCTTTGCTTGACTTGTTGCAAATCCG
Source organism: Triturus cristatus (assembly GCF_964204655.1). NCBI lineage: Eukaryota > Metazoa > Chordata > Amphibia > Caudata > Salamandridae > Triturus > Triturus cristatus. Next base: position 1,037,599,383 of record NC_140583.1, read on the forward strand.
CTTGGTAGTTTTCGAAAAATTAGAATTAAACAGTTTCTAGAGACAAATGGAAAAAAAATACATTTGATTGAACGAGTTAGATTTTCTTTCTTCAATTCCATTTCAGGATCATACATTCGAAATCAGGTTTGTGAACCTAAAGGCTCTGATCGATTGGCTGCCAAAGAACATTTTCACGAGTCCCAGCAAAATACGTGTTTTTATGTCTTTTTTTCTACATTAAAGGGACACACACACGCACACTCGCAGACACAGGTAGACAGACAGACAGACAGACAGACAGACAGACAGACAGACAGACAGACAGACAGACAGACAGACAGACAGACAGACAGACAGACAGACAGACAGATAGATAGATAGATAGATAGATAGATAGATAGATAGATAGATAGATAGATAGATAGATAGATAGATAGATAGATAGATAGATAGATAGATAGATAGATAGATAGATAGATAGATAGATAGATAGATCTTTTTCTGTAGCACTCTGGGCCCGAAGTATAAGCAGGCCTTACATCTAACAGTCAACTTGCATATAAAATAGTTAAAATTCTCTAGAACTGTAGAATATAGCAACATGGGGAATAAGACATGACACAGAGTTACACAGACACCCACATGAAATTCATTTGTTGACACAGATACAATTCTTGTAGGTGAGAAGTAGCAACATTTCTGACACAGATTCCACGTTCACACTATTTTATCGGCAGCAAACCTTTAAAGATGTGGCATGCTTTTGAACAGATGGTAAATTTAGAGGACAATAACAAACTGCAGTGCAATCAGTGCACTTCAATATTTGTGTCAGTAGAACCAGCGACTGGATAAGCTTCTTAGAAGCTAAATATGAGATTACTTTACGAAGAACTGAAACCACAAATAGTGAAATGTAGTTCAGAGATAAAAGGGAATTTAAAACATTTTAACACAAGCATAAACAAGCATAAACCACCCCATCACCCTACAGCACAAAGGGAGTGCAGTGCAGTCATCAAACATTAGTTGGCCTCTAAACAGACTACACACTTCAGACTGAGGGATAAAAATGTGCTTTAATCATCCTAAAAGCATCATGCATCAAACAGCATGGAGAGTGCATGTTGAAAGTAATCTGGTTGGTTCACAATATTGACAGTAGAGTGTGGATTTTGAAAGCCTTAATAGTTGGAAAGACTTTGTGTAACTGGAAGTGCAATTCTGGGTTAGATGCATTTATCTGTATTAAGAAAAAAATTCATTCTTTGGATAATTTGTAGATTAAATGTAAGGCTTCAATGAAGAAGGCTAACAGAATTTGGGGTGATTTGAGCAATAGCTATGGACTACTGTTGACATCACTGTAGTTGTGCACTTACCTTTTCTTCACTTCACTTAACCGTGCTTCCATTGGATGTAAAAGTAACAAAATAATAAAGTGATTTTATTAATTTGGTTATGTTTACTGAGCACCAATGGATGTTTTTTAAAAATTATTTATGTTGAGGAGGTACATTTTTAATAATTGTTCATTTTGCCATGATTTGCACTCTTAATTAGAGGTGGGCGTAACTCACGCAATTTCGTGTAGATAATCAGAAGGAATTACCCAGAAATTCCTTGACATTACATGGAATTATGTGAGAAGAGTAATTCTTATTTAGTACTAATTTCTTTGTGCAAAAATGACCTATTTTGGATACAAGAGTGCATTGTGCCTTAAGAAATAGCATTACATTCAAGAGAACATGAATGGAGAACACAAGCTCAGTAAATGTGCACTTGGGGTAGGATTCACCCCATGTACTCCCAGCATGTGTCACTATTTTCTTAGCACAAAATGCACCCTCGTGTTCAAAATGGATGCAGGGACGCATTTTGTGCTAAGACATTGTGCTAAGTGCAACAGAATGTGAATAGCAAGTATCCACTCTTGCTCTCTGAAAGTGTTCTCTCATGGTAGGATTTTTCCCCTCAAATTAGTCTTAATTGAGTGAGCAGGTGTAATCGTGTTATTATTGGTAAACGCATCAAAGACTAAGATAGAATTACCAAAATTACTAATTATTCCAGAGTAGTTGAAATTCGGCCCACGCCAACTCTTTATGTATGTGGTGAAAGGCTGAGCAAATTCAAAATAAAATATATTAAGGCAATTGAGTGATTCTCAAAAAATATAGATTTTAAATGGGAAAATTTTAGGTGGGGGCCTCTGTCAATCAGTAAATTGAGTTTATTTGTTAAGAAATGTGTATACAACCTGGAGATCACAGGCTTGAATGCCGGTAGGTTGACTCCACCTTTTATCTTTGAGAACTTTTACCTAGAGTGTAAATGATAAATTTGTCCTTCTTTGTGAATCAGATTTCATTATTTTATGTACCGAAAAGATGTTGCACTGGTGTGTCTGACAATAAAATGGAGGGATGGGGTTTGAGCTGAGCCAGCTCCAACATCGAAGGAAACCCAACCTAGATGGTTGTAGCGGAACTTTTCATATTGGTGAGAAAAGGTGGAATATATGACTATTTATGCCGTTTTTATGTGTGGCCATGCATCCCTGATTAGGCAGTAATGTCATGTTTTGGACCTGGTTGGGATTACAAGTAATGCAGTGCTATCACAGATTATATTTTCAACTAGGGCAGTACTATATGGTTTGTCTGGCACATAGTCACTCACTACCAGCAGGTGGAATATATGCCAGGGCATACAGTTGGAATAACAGTTTTACCTATGAAAATTGGCGCAGTAATACCTATTTCTTCATGCAACTCCCCATTCCATTAGGGTCTATAGTATATCAACTCATAATCCCATGTCATTGTCAGAACCCGGTATTACCAATACCCCCACTATCTGCAACAATGATTTTGGTACTACCACCTGTACAAAAACATTAGAAGTTATTCATCTTAATTACAGACCTTGCATGTTCTTAAATTGTGTACTGTCTTGCAGGGTGAAGCTACCTACTAGAAACTCTAGCGTGGTATGCACAGAAAACTGCTGCTTTAAGGTGTCTTTTTTTAGTTTATCTTTAAAATGCTCAGGTAACACTAAATATGTTCTTGCCTTCTTCTCTTGTTGGAAATTTATTGTCACTTCCTACAGACACTTTACCAATATCCTTTTATGCAGCTATGCTGCTGATAGACTTGCTTTTGACATAGCTTGACCCTCATTAGACATTATTTTTCCAATAGTGCTTGGTTGTTCCATGTTCATTTAGTGCACCTGTGTATCCATTAATGCTACTCAAGTCTATTATCCCTCAAATACGCTCTTCTAGAAAGAGTAAACTTTACGCCAAGAAAGGCATGCTGTCTACAAATCTTAATATTGGATGGAATAATGTTCTGACAGGAAGCCTAAATATATCTATCATTGCCTTTATTTACTAAGCTCTTCTCCATGTACTCTGTCTTTCAATGCCTTCTCTCTCATTATTATGCTTTTTTGTCTTTTGCGTGGGCAAGGAAATTATTGATATGATGCTCTCTGAAACATTTAACAGTGATCTAAATACATGTAAATATTTACAGATATCTTTTATATATATGTGTGCATGTATATATACACACACTCACATCTATGTGTGTGTATCTATACACACACACATATATGTGTATGTATATATATATATATTCACTGAAAAAACCATAGGATTCAGGGGTGTTATAGTTACCTGGACATTTCCCACGTACAAAACCCTAGAAATTCCCATGTTATGGTTAGTTCAGCTAACTATAACTCGCGCCCCCGCAATGCACTGCTGATGACGTCACATATTACATCACTCATTACATGGTCAGTGACATCACTGATGACATCACTGATGACATCTCAAATGACATCATTGATGACATCACTGATGACATCATCCAGTGACTGTGTGTTTCTGTAAAGTTTAAATATGTTTTATATATTTATAGTGAAAGGCCTGTGGAAGAATGAGTGGCTGTAAAAGTGTGTGAATGGATGATTTTCTAGGTGCTTAACTGACTCTATAAGTGAGTCATTAAATGTAAATTACTGCGGACTAGTGACTAAACTGTGTGAATGTCTGTATGTGTCTGTGTGTTGGTGTATAAGTGGCTGCATGGTTTTGTTAAAAGCTATATGAGTGTCTATATGGGTTATCGATTGGTTGTCTGAGTATCTGTACGGGTGCCTGAGTGTTTGCGTGGGTAGGCTGTTTGTGACTCTGTGCATAGATATGTGAGTGGGTGATTCTATTGGTGCATGGTTTTAAGAGTGCATCTGTGATGAACTGTATGGTTGAGTGAGTGTATGTATGGGTATGTTAGGGTTTGAATGTATCTCTCAGTGGTACATTTGTGACTAACTACATATGTGAAAGGCAGTATATATGCGTGTAAGAGTATATAAGTGGGTATATGTGAGAGTGTGTGATTGTGAGAGTGGCTGTATGGATGAGTGTGTGCTTGTATCAATGATTGTATAAGAGCGTAAGAATGTGGTACTATTTTTATGAGTAAGTGAACTTGAGTGTGTATAACTGCATAGGTGAGTAAATGGGAGTGTGATTAATTATTTGCATGACTGACTAGGTGTGACAGTACCTTTATGGATGATTGATGGTGTGTGAGTGTCTATGTAGGTGTATAAATGCATATGATAGTCTTGTACGGAGTGACTGTAAGTATGAGTGACTGTACATGTGAATGAGTGGAGGTGTATATAGACCTAAGAGTTAATAAGTGGGTATTTAGTTATTGGTATTGGAGTAGCTATGGTTTTGAGAATGGACGTCTGAAATTTTGAGTTTGTGTATCAACGGTTAAATTAGGGTGTGAGAAGATGCAGTCATTTATCACATGGATGATGTCATCAGTGATGTCATCAGTGATGTCATTTGAGATGTCATCAGTGATGTCATCAGTGATGTCACTGACCATGTCATGAGTGATGTAATGTGTTACGTTATCAGCAGTGCATTGCGGGGGCGCGAGTTATAGTTAGCTGAACTAACTATAACAGGGGAATTTCTAGGGTTTTGTACGAGGGAAATGTCCAGCTAACTATAACACCCCTGAAACCTATGGTTTTTTCAGTGAATTTCTAAGGTTTTTAAATGCCAATTCCTAACTGTAACGCCCCTGAAACTTTTGGTTTTTTCAGTGAATTTCAAAGGTTTTTTAAATGCCAATTCCTAACTTTAACGCCCCTGAAACCTATGTTTTTTTCAGTGAATTTCAAAGGTTTTTTAAATGCTAATTCCTATCTATAACTTATCTCTAAAGATATCATGAAAAGCATTCTTTTTTAAAAGTGGGGTGCACATTAGTTTTGTGGAAAAGCATCTTTGTGATTGGTTAAGAAAAAGCAGTTTCAACGTGGAGAACATATCATAGGATAAAATTTGCTCAGCTCAACCACACCTGCTACTTGCATTTGGAAGGCACTGTTCGAACTTAAAACAATCGTCAAATTTTAACCTGCACGTGTCATTAAATGTTCAAGAAAATGTTACAAAAAAATATCGTAAAGTTTTAAAAAATTGATGAACTTTTAAACTGCACGTATTGTAGATTGTTCTAGAAAGTGTGTTGATAGAATACGTTGCACTTCTGACTTCTATGTGTTGTTGAATATTAAAAAAACAGTTCATATGGAAAATTTAAAAAGAAACCAATAGAGAAGTTTAGAAACCTTAAAGAATCCAGGAACTATTCTAATTTATTCTTTACATGTATTTATGTGTGCAGCAACAAAATTATAGACAACAGCACTAGGATGAGGAAGAACCAGAGAGTGGGGGGAGGGGGGAGATGGGCAGAATGGCACACATGCACAATCAAGTACAACACACATATAGACTAACAATGGCCAAAATGAAACACACCAACAAGGAGCACAAGTCACACAACCCGCCAACATCACACCACTGAACGAGCATAGAAGTGAAAACCACGCTGCATTCATACAGGATGTGTACAAAGGCCAGTCGTTGGTGTTGTGGGATGTCTGCGACCGTGGTCATCATGGATGAGATGCCCAGCACGTGGCACATGGGCGAGTTCACTGTCTGTTACGTTGCCAAACAGCTGCTCCTTCCTCACACGAGCCCCCACACTTATGTACGGTGCGCTGTTGTATCTTGTGCACTCGTACGGCACACCATTGTAATGCCTATTCGCGCATGTCCTGCTGCATTCCAACTACACCATCACAGTGCCGTTTGGAGTTGGTGCATGCCACTTTACAACATCGACTGCTGCGGCCCTTGTGGCAGGCCACACCAGAACACAGAGACACACTTACCGCGCTTTCTGTACACGGACATGTCCGAGACACCCCATTCCCCTTGCCGAATAGGCACACCCCTGCGCTGACCTGTGTACCCCGAACCAACACACGCTGATTGGACATGCAGGAGGATGCGTGCGTAGCTACATGTCCAGGCTCACTGCCAAAGCTGAGGTGACAGCACACTGTGATATTGCAGGGCTCGTGCCTATCATGCTAACACAATGACCACAGGGACACACTTGCTCAGATGCGGGTTTGGGGGGCATTGGCGGTCCTAAAGTTGTTACGATGAGTCTTGTGGCCCTCATGGGTATCCCTGTATCATGCTCATTGACTCTATGGCACCTGTGGGTGTTCTGGTGTGGCTCTTGGCTGTGTTCCCTTTCATGGTGCAGGTAGTTGTCCTGCTTAACACCAGCAGAAAGCAGGTGTAAAATCCCTGGTGCTAACGTGTCTTATCGCCGGAATTTGTTTCGCATTGCAATTGTTGTGTAAGTTGTGATGTAATTTTTTTCGTGTGCAGAACAATATACGAACTGAGCAGTGTATCTCGTCAAGATCCAGCACCTGACGCACTATTCCCAATCAATATAAATACAATGAGATTTCTTAATAGATTTTGTGTGTACACTGTAAGTGCAGCCAATACCTCAGTGCAATTCAATACAGGATTTTAGTATTTAGAATAAATCAGAAAGGTGCACCTCGTGTCTTTTTGCACAGGAACGGCTACTCTCCATTTCATTATCTGCACTTTAACGGAAGTAAAGTTGAGATAAATCTAACACACTATTCAGAAGTTGGTGCAAACTGCAGATATCACCAGTATTCCAGCGATAAGTGCCCCAAAATTTAACACCATGGTGGACTCCATCAAATAACAGTAATAACAACAAGAAAGAGTCACACAGCAGTTAAGAGAACAACCAAAAACGTTATTAATTTTTTTTTCAAACTTTATTTTTTATAATAATAAATATATAAACGATAAACTATTTTCAAACTTTATTTTTTTATTAACATATATATGAACAATAAACTAATAAACAAAATGTAACAACAATAATACAAAACAACAAGGCGAAACACTCCTGTGGGAATCATGGATGTCGACGACAGACCTGGAAAATCAGAAAGATTGTTAAAAAAAAACCAACATGGTATTCTCAACAAAATACCACAAGAAACAAATCACAGATATATAAAATGCATACAGCTAACAAAATTTTATAAGTTTAACTTACAAAAACTGTAAATATTGCTACTTTAAAATATTTACCGAATCTGAGGAATTTTTTTTGCAGAAGGCACCACGCCCACAACGTTTTTCTTCAGTGGTGAGGAAATCTTTTACTGTTCCCAAGGGGCAAACAAAGACCAATGCCACCTTCATCACTCGCAAGATTTGCCAAAGAGTTCTATTACAAGGGGATCCTAACACAAAATACTCGTGCGGCACAGCAAGTATGATGAAACACCTAAGGACCCTTCAGCCAAACAATCTTGCACGAGAAGAGTGCAAACTGATGAGAAACACTCCTGTTCTGTATCTGTAAAAAAGAATCACAAATAAATGTATATTAATAACTTTCAAATTTATACTATTCCATTACTGTACAAACACATTTTAAATAAAAACTGACTAAGAAACTATAGCCCTGAACCACAAGTGTGACGATCGTTAAAACACTACATGCATAGTGCATACTACTTTGAAGCAGTTCATGCCCTAAAGCCTACCTCACTAAAAGACTACATGATTACAGTACTATAAGGAGACACACTGGGTGAGTGACAGGGTGTTTGCTAGAAGAGTATGAATATTAACTAGGGAATTGAAGATGTGAAACACAACTGTGTAGGTGATTAGAGGACTGCATCCATACTGCATAGGCATTTAAAGCAGTCCATGTGCTAAGGCCTGGCTCACTGCATCACTACTTGGGTACTGACTGAATGATTAGAGTACAGCAAGGAGAGTGCCTAGCTGAATTTATATGTGCCAGGCTTTTTGCGCAGGGAATGGATTAGTACTTGGTACTGAATGGGTCACTAGAGGAGTGCAAAGGCAGTGACAAGTGCTGGACTGTATGGATACAGACTAGGAAATTGAAAGTGTGAAAGACAAGTGTCTAGGTGGTTAGAAGACTGCATGCATAGTGCATAGGGGTTTGAAGCTGTCCATGTGCTAAAACCTGGCTCAGTGTATGAATACTTAGGCACTGACTGAATGATTAGAGGACTGCAAAGATAGTACCTTGGTGAAATTATAAGTGTTTGGGTTTTAGCACAGTGAATGGATTAGTACATGGTGCGAATGGGTCACTAGAGGACTGCAAAGGGAGTGACAGGGTATTTCCTGGAAGTGTATGGATACTGACTAGGGAATTGAAGGTGTGAAAGACAATTGTGTACGTGGTTAGAGGACTGCATGCATAGTGGATAAGGGTTTGAAGCAGTCCATATACTAAGGCCTGGGTCACTGGATGAGTACTTGGGTACTGACTGAATGATTAGAGTACAGCAAGGAGAGTGTCTGGGTGAATTTATTAGGGTTTGGCGAAGTGAATGGATTAGTACATGATGCTGAATGGGTCACTAGAGGAGTGCAACGGCAGTGACAGAGTGTTTGCTGGAAGTGAACGGATACTGACTTGGGAATTGAAGGTGTGAAAAACAAGTGTGTAGATGGTTAGAGGACTGCATGCATAGTGGATAGGGGTTTGAAGAAGTCCATGTGCTAAGACCTGGCTGAGTGCATGAATACTTAGGCAGTGACTGAATCATTAGAGTACTGGAAAGAGAGTGTCTTGGTGAATTTATGAGTGTTTGGGTTTTAGCAAAGTGAATGGATTAGTACATGCTGTTGAATGGGTCTCTAGAGGACTGCAAAGGAAGTGACAGGATGTTTCCTGGAAGTGTATGGATACTGACTAGGGAATTGAAGGTGTAAAAGACAAGTATGTTAGAACACTACATGCATACTGCATAGACATTTGAAGCAATCTATTTGGTACTTAGAAACTGACTAAATAATCAGACTACTTCTAGGACAGTGCTTAGGTAAAACTTTTAACTTTTCAGTTCTGCCACAGTGAACAGAATAGTACATGGTACCGCACCTTAGTGTCAAACCCTGACTCATTTTATCAATGCATAAGCAAAGACTAGCTTCTAATGCTACTAAAACTTGACAACATGAGAGGTTTTAAATTAGTTATCTGTCAGCAAATACACGATGTTACCAAATGCTTCTCTCACAGTGGTTCCCAAATGCACACAGACTCACAGTGTGATTTCAGACAACAACCACTATACCTAGGAGTTTACCAAAAATCATTCACTACTGTGGAAGTGGTAAGGGAACTGCACACAATCTTCATATTTCAGGACTGCACTTTTATGTCAAAGCCTAACTCATATAATCAAAGCATAAGCAAAGACTGGCTTCTAATGCTACTAAAACTTCACAACATGACCGGTTTTAAAACAGGTATCTGTCAGCAAATACACGATGTTACCAAATGCTTCTCTCACAATCCTTACCCAAATGCACACAGACTCACAGTGTGATTTTAGACAAGCAACACTATCCTAGGAGTTTACCAAAACTCATTCACTAGTCTGGAAGAGTTAATGGTACTGCAGACAATCTACATATTTAAGTACAGCAAATCAGTGTCAAAGCATGACTCATTTAATCAACGCATAAGCAAAGACTGGATTCTAATGCTACTAAAACTTCACAACATGACAGGTTTTTTAACACAGTTATCTGTCAGCAAATACATGATGTCACCAAATGCTTCTCTCACACTGATCCCAAATACACACTAACTCACAGTGTGATTCTAAACAAGCACCACTATCCCTAGGAGTTTACCAAAACTCATTCACTACAGTGCAAGTGGTAAGGGAACTGCACACAATCTACATATTTCAGGACTGCACTTTTCTGTCAAAGCCTGACTCATTTAATCAAATCATAAGCCATAACTGTCTTCTAATGCTACTAAAACTTCACAACATGACAAGTTAAAACAGTTATCTGTCAGCAAATACACGATATTACCAAAAGCTTCTCTCACAGTGGTTCCCAAATGCACACAGACTCACTGTGTGATTCTAGACAAGCAACACTATCCGTTGCACTATACCAAAACACATTTCTTAATCTAGAAGTAGTACTACATTTTACTATAGAAACATCACATAACTCATTTCACAAATTCATAAACATTGACTGGTTTCTAATTCTACCAAAATATAAAAACAGCACAGTTATCTGTCTACAAACACATGAAAAACACAAATGCTTATCACAGAAAGGTTTCTACATGCACACACATTGTAGAGAAAAAAAGTACTCCCTACACTTTAGCAGGAGAAATACATTAGTCTGATTAAAATCAAAATAGTCTACAAACATCCCCTCACAATTAAATAACTAATCTTTCCCATTTAACAGGTCATGGAACACTGCACTGAGCTCACAGGTCACAAGTTCAGCACACAATGTTCCTACACAAGACAGGAAGTGTGCTTGACTTTTCAACATATCAGCTTATCATATATAATGTTCCTTACAGTCTGTTTTTGTTAACCAATAAGATTCATACCTTTAAAAAACAGAAATATACACCCTACCTTTCAGTGTAGAAAGTAGTCATACAACCAGTGATTTCTTGTCTTTTTTCAAAAAACATTGCCGTGGATCCGCGCACCCAACGCGTGGGAATCCGTGCACCCAACGCGTTAGGATGCGCGCACCGTGCGCGTATTTTGCCGTTTTTTTTTTTTTTAAAAAGGGGGGGTCGCAGGGGGTCCTTCTGGGACCCCCTAAGCACCTCTAGAGGGTCAGAGTATTTCCACTCTGCCCCCTTTATATGTTTTACACACTTATTCCCCTTGCTTCTTCAGCCTCGCTTCTACCGAGGCAGAAAATGGCCGACAACAGTTCCTGGTTTTGAATGTAGAGAGACACTCGACAGCCAATTAGCATTCAGCGCGCGATCGGGAGGGTGCGCGCTCGGTTCTGGGAGGGTGCGCTTATGGTGCGGGTACGGTCCGCGGATCCTCCGTGGCCATAGATATCACTAACTTTTTTACCCTAATTTTCTCAGGAACTACTGAACGGATTCACACCATATATGCAAAAGGCACGAGTCCGAACTGAGGAGTACCTCTTTGCCAAATTTGGTGTCATTCCGTTCAGCGGTTCGGGCTGTAGCTGCGACAACAGATCCCATGGGAAATTGCATGGGGAAAAAGTGTTTTGGGACCCCCCTTTTTTCTCGGCCCCCGCTTGACGGATCACCGCAAAACGTTCAGCGTAGGAGCGGAGCGGAGCTGGACAAAAGTTTGGAAAATTTTGCGAGGAATCATCAACCGGCGCCAACGTTATTCCAAATAGAATGTTGCTGATTTCCTATGGAAAATAGGTCCTAACTATAACTATCTACTGGCGACCGCCAGTAGATAATATATATATATATATATATTGCAATAGGTAGTTATAGTAAGGACCTAGTTTCCATAGGAAAAGCGTTTTTTGTTTTGCTAATAACGTTAGCATTGTTTGAGGAATCTTCACAAAATTCTCAAAACTAGTTTGCCAGTCACTTCAGCTGGTGTATGGAAAGTTTCAGGGTGATCCGTCAAGTAGGGGCCGAGACAAATGGGGTTGTCCCAAAATGTGTTTTCCTCATGCAATTTCCCATAGGGATTTTAGACACGACTACAGCCCAGAAAGCTAGATCTTGGTCCAGAAAGAGTGCTTTTTTAATTTGGTATAAATCTGTTCAGTAGTTATGGATTTATTTAAGTAAAAGATTTATGTATATCTAGAGAAGTGGATCCACCGCGGATCCTCCACTGATCCAGGTGGATTTGGGGATCCAGGCACCAACAGCAATGCTGTGATTGGCTGGCATCAACCTGAGAGGAAAGTTGCGGCTGTCATTTTGTGCACCGGGACATGGTTCCCAGGGGGGAAAATAAAAAGTAAAAGTGATAGAAGGGGTCAGGGTCGAGGTCATTGACCACATGGGACTGGTGTAGAGGTCTGTGAGACTCATAGGCAAGAAATTGTCTAAAAATGTATTATTGTTCAGCACACAATGATTGGCAGATCCATATGGATCTGCCTGGAACCTCACAAATTCAGGTGGATCCATACCCAAAATGAAAATAAACACATACACCCACTCACAGACAAATATATACCTACTCATACTCTTACTCGCTCACCCACTTACACACCCACACCATTCCTCACACACCCATACAACCACTCACACACCCAAAAAGCACTGACACACTCACTCACATACCCACACAGCTATTCACACACCCACTCACACACCATTTACAAACTCAAACAACCACTCACACACACTTGCAGTCACTCACAGAAGGACTTACATACCCACAAAACCACTCACACACCCACTCACAGTCTCACACAACCCCTCACACACCCACTCATAGACCCACACAGCCACTCATACAGCAACTCACGCACCCACTTACATACCCACACAGCCACTCACAAACCCACTCACATACCCATACAGATACTTACACACCCACTTACAGCCCCCCAAACCACTCACACACAGCCATTCACACACCAACTCACACACCCACACAGCCACTCCCCTCCCATGTACACACCCACAGAGCCACTCGCACACCAATATATCCACTCTCATATCCACACAGACACTCACAGAGCCACTCACACACCCACACATAGGCTGTGATACACCTATAGAAATTGCAGTAGCATATGATTTCATTCACTATGAACTTTAAGATAAACACCCCCACGACGGTGGGGGGCATGACAAGAAAGTGGAGGGCCCTCGATAAACAGGCATTTGTTGAATCCTTGGCCAGATCAGCACCCACCTTCAACCCTGATGTTAATTCTATGGAAGAAAACAACTCGGATTGGCTACTGACAGCTTGCAATGCTCATGCCCCACTTATTAAATTTACCCGTGCTCGCCATACAGATGCCCATAAATGGTTTTCATCCGAGCTAAAAAAGCAAAAACTCGAGCTTCGTCAAAAAGAAAGAAAATGGAGGCTAAGATACTCCATTGAAGACAAACTGCAGTTCTCACTAGCTCGCAAAGAGTATAGAAAAGCCATGTTGGAAGCCAGAGCGGCCTACTTCTCTGCCAGAATATTAAATGCCCATAACAAGCCGAAGGAAATCTTCATCATAGTTGATGACCTTTGTAACGCTGAGAGAATACTTCCCAAACAGACACCCACCCATGATTTTTGTAACTCCTTGAATAATTTTTTCTTGGACAAAATCTCCAGTATCAAAGCTAGCATTCCCACCACCTTCAGTACGGAACCCCAAGACAACCTGACAACTTACTCAGCTACCATGGATCCCTTCCCTGTCATATGTTCTCAGATCCTATCAGACTCCCGTAATGACTGTTGCCCCCCTCACATCCTAAGGGACGCCTTTTCCGTCCTACCTCATAGCGTGCTTCCCTTCCTAGATGAGTCTCTCTCACAGGGTAAGGTCTCTAGTGCCTTCAAGAACGCAATAGTGGTTCCTTTATCAAAAAAACACAGGGGCTGACCCTCTGATTCCTTCTAATTGCCGCCCCATCTCTCTCCTCCCTTTCCTGGCCAAGATCCTAGAGGCCCATGTAGCCAGGTGCCTTTCTAATTTCATCGAACAGTCAGAACACCTAGAGCCACACCAAGCTGGCTTCCGGCCCGCTCACTCTACTGAGTCAGTAATCCTTGCGGTACTGGACACCTTGAGAGCAAATACGGACAAGGGCATCCCTCAGGCCTTGGTGCTCTTGGACCTGTCGGCCGCGTTCGATATGGTAGATCATAAAATTCTGATGGACCGTGTTGAACAGGCAGGCATACAGGGCTCCGCATACCACTGGATTAAGTCCTTCCTTGAAGGCCGAACCCAAGCAGTACGACTTGCCCCTTTTACTGCCCCTAAGATCGCCACCATGCGCGGGGTCCCACAGGGCTCGTCCCTATCCCCACACTTATTTAATCTCTACCTCATGCCCCTGATTCACTCCTTAAAAAATAGGAAGGTAACTACCTTCAACTATGCTGACGATCTTCAGCTTGTCTTCACCTTGGACTCCCCTGACTCTGTCCATGAATTCCAAGACACTATGCTCCACATTCAGCGCTGGATGGACCTTAACCACCTTAAACTCCACCCGGGCAAGACTGAACTAGTCTTGCCAGGGAAGAGTGAGATTTCCTGGGGCCCACACTACTGGTCGATAGAACTAGGAATCCCCCCCCCACTCCCTCCCCCTCCGTGAAAAGCCTTGGGGTCTCCATAAATGCAGATCTCTCGCTCAGAGGACAAGTTAGGGCAGTGGTCTCTACCTGTTTTCTCCAACGGTGGAAAATCAGGAAGATCGCTCACCTGCTGACCCACTCAGCCCTCTTAAAGGTCGTGATAGCCCTGGTACTCTCTCGTCTCGACTTCTCCAATTCTATTTATCTCGGCCTGCCACTGTTCTTACTCAAACGCCTCCAAATGGTACAGAACCAGCCTGTGAGACTAATCCACAAACAACCTAGATGGCAATCTGCCAGACCCTTGCTATCCAAACTTCACTGGCAACCTATTGCCCAAAGTGCAGCTTTCAAGACAGGGTGCTTAATTTTTAAGGCCCTGCACTGCAGGAGCCCCAAATTCATCAGCTGCATGATTGTAAGGCATGTCCCGATCTGCAACCTGCGGTCTGCCCATTTTCAGCTACTGACTACCCCTGCCATCAAACTCAAACGCCAGGGCGGGTGTAGGTTTTCCTACCTTGCCCCTAAATTCTGGAACTCTCTTCCTCAAGCAGTCAGGATGCATGACAACCTGTTGGGGTTCAGAAAGGCGCTTAAGACTTGGTTGTTCGAGCAAGCCCACGCATACTCCGCCTCCGTCTTGACACTGCCCAAGATCAGCGTCATGAAACCTCCTGGTGACCGTGCGCTTTAGAAATTCCTGCTAACATAACAAAACATTAAGTGTGTTGTTTTAGTATTCATTTTGTGCAATATAACCAGGAGACCCCTTATTTGTCTGAGAATTTGCAACAGATCCGCAGATCCATAAAATGAATTTAAAAAAAAGAAAGACTTGGTGCATTGTATTTATAGAAACACAACAGGTTACCTTAATTTTAAAGTTTTTAGTTTTCAAATATATAATAAGAATAAATGTGTGAAAAAATATATTTATAAACTTGTGAAAATGTACATTAGTAAATTGAATTTATGGGTCAATTCATAGTACAATTTATATTAAAAAGGATGGTAAAATTAACTAAAAAACCAAAGGTTACAGGGACGTTAGAGTTAGAAAACAGCATTAAAAAAACCATAGAAATTCACTGAAAAAACTAAGGTTACAGGGACTTTATAGTTAGATTCAGATTTTGCGTACACAGAACCATAGAAATTCAGCATTTATAGTTATCTCAAGAAACACGTGCCCTAAGGTAACTATAACTCATGCCCTTGCCATTCACTGCTAATTTCTCCACATATTACATCACTCATGACATCTTCTATAACATCATTGATAATATCACTGCTACATTTGCAGTGAAATTATTGATGAGAAAACTGCATGGCGGGGGCGCGAGTTATAGTTACCTAATGGCACAAGTTATAGTTACCTGAGAGAACTATATATATATTTGTAAACCTTCTCTTGATTTGAATGTGATTTATTTTCTATTTATTTTACACAATCACAGAAACATTGCTCCTTCACTCGTTAATAATTTTTCTCCAGCATTGGTTATTGTAATAATTCAATTGGGATGCCATTGCTTTGGAAAACATAATATTTCCCAAAAGACAATATTTATAAGCATTTCTATTTTGACTGGTACTTTGTTCCACGTGTCATTTTCAGACTCCCGAGCTGAACAAATCCCATTATAATCAAAGGCTCTTATACTTTTACTTTGGCGGCCACAATCCAACAACAAATTAGGATAAATTTATCCTAGATGGCTATCCACTGACAAATGATGCAATGCTACTTTAGCAGGAAGATAGGAGACCTGCGCTAAACCCCAGAGAAAATAATATAACATTGAAATTGCAGCTAAAAATACCATAGGATTACAAAATAAATGGATCTATACTTTACTCAAACGTTCAGCTTTAGTTGTTCATGAGTTACATTGTGGAAATGCCTTCTTTTCAAACTAGATACGCCATTGTTTACTTCAAGGCTTGCTGAGCTCATTTTAAGTGAAATGGTCTACGTTGTTAAGTAAAAAATTGTTTTTTTTTAGGAGAATATGAATAATAATACAAAATTAAACAACGTCCCATCATGTCTTGTTATTTTGCACTGCTGAGTATTGAAAAAGATAACCAGTGTGAAATTGCTTGTATTACTGTTCAATGGAGTTAGTTGAACCAAATCTGAGCTGTGGGCCATTGTAAATATTTGAGAAGTAATTGAGGGGGCGGGAACCCACCTCAATTAATAATCACAAACTTTGTCATGTTGAACCTCAAGAGTGATCAAATAAACGTGTACTTAGCCTCTAGTAGCTCGGCACAAAAGCAGTCATGCTTAACTTAGAGTCAAGGTGTAGAATAATTAGGCAAAACAAAACATAAGAATCCGAAATCAATTTAGAAAATAAAGATTACTTTAGTGTATAAATTGGCACCAAAAGGACAACAATCCAATCAGTAGAACCTGAGTTATGAAGTTTTGTTTTTTACTTTCAGGTACAAATATTTGCCTAAAGGTGCAAAGTGTCAACTGCAGGTATCTGGTTGTGTTGGACCTGGACAAAGTCAGAAGTTCAGGACAACTGGGATAGAGCAATGGCTGGATATAAAGGCCAGGTTCAGCCATCTGGAAATGTTAACTTCTAGGTTTGGTGCAAGGACTGTGCACCTTCATTCTGCCAGGATCTATGTCGCTCTGTGTAGATCCATGTTGATTCTGGAGAGTCCTTAGTCACAAGCTGCACTGTTCTGGGGCGCTCAGCATTGCACCGCACCGCACCAGATTCGGTGAAGTCCTTAATGAGGTGCTGCAAGGTGCAGCTCTGTTGGGCATTGCATTGCTCTGCACTTCAGCTGCATTGGATCCAGTTAGGCTTCCAGTCGTGACCAGTGCAGTGCACATTTGCAGGCTCTGCATTGCTTGGTGTTGGTTCCGGTGAAACCTTCTATTCAGAGCTGCTCATCTTTGTGAGGCTCTGTGTTGCTCTGCATCAGAACTGGTGAAACCTTGAATTCAGCAGGGAAAAGTACTCTCTAATTCCAGACATGGGTCCTTGCCCTTGATGACAGCACTCAGAGGTCAGGACTCACTCCCCAGAGGCCAGCAGAGGGAATTAGAGCAAGGCCAGTTGTGTCTAGTCAGCTACAAAGCAGAAAAAGCCTCTGGAAACTTGTTGTGTCACTGTATCTCAAACAGGAAGTCACCCAACTGACCTTTGGAGTCATGTCTGGGTTCAAGGCAAGCAGGTGCAGTCTTCCTTCTTCAGACAGCGGGGCAGTCCTTCTTATGAATCTTCTCAGATCCAAGAGTGTTCTGATCTCATGGTCTGAGGATACCACTTTTATATCTAGCACCAGCCTGTTGGTGTGGGATAAGCCCTCTGTCTAGCCCCTAAATTGGTTCTGGTCAGTTCTTCCCTCTTCCCTGCATTTGTCTCCAGTCTGGCTAATGAAACAAAAGTAACACCATAAAAGATTAAATGTCCTACTTTTTAAACACCGTGCACTATGACCTATAAGCTTTAGGTCCTACCTTAGGGGAGACTTATAAGTATTAAAAAGTAAGGTTTATGCTTGGCAAAGAGCTTATTTTGCGAAGTCGAAATGTCAGTTTAACACTGCACTGCAGACTGCACTGGCATGCCTGAAACACGTTTTAGGGAGCTACTTGGTGGGTGGCACAAGGAGTGCTCCAGGCCACTTACTGCATTTAACAGACCCTTGATGCGGGTAGTATTATATACTAGGGACTTTCAAGTACATTAAAAGTACAAATTAGATTGATAACAATGTTACCATGTTTAAAGGAAATAGCACACATCATATACCACTGATTGGAAGGGTTAAAGTGCACAGGGTCCTAAAACCTAACAAAAACGGATTCAGCAACAGAAGGCAGAAATATGGGGGTGATCTTGCAAAAAGGACAAATTTACAACAGCCATAAATATGCCTGAATCCTTTCAATGGACAGGTTACTATTTACCAAACCAAGGCCCAATATTACAATGTGGGTGCAATCGCCCGCTAATTAGGGACTGAATGGGATGTGGTAATTGACAGGCGTACATTTCGCACCCAATTCTGAACCGTAGACCTTGGAACGGAAAAAAACTGGCAAGATGTGCATGTTTTCCTACATGGCCAGGGTTCAAAATGGCATTCAGTGGTATTTTACCAACTCTCTATTTGCGGTACAAGGTAATATTTGGAGGGGCAAGCGCCTTTGGGAGACAAGTATTTGCGCTTGATGCCTAAACCCATTTTAGGCCCAAAGAGAAGTTTCTGCTCGTGGGGTTAGCGGCTCATTTGTAATCAGATCACAGAAAGCTAGTAATCAGTTATACAGACGAATTGTAAACAAGTTAAGGAGCCTGTATATTTAGCTGTTCATTATTGGCGAGAGAAACTGCTGGGTCAACAACCAATACGTGATTTTTACATTCCCAAAAGCATGATCCTGTAAAACCGAGGGTTTGTTTATTCAGCTCAACCTAATGCCTGTTGCAAAGAGTCTTTAATAGCAGAAGTAAAATGTAGGGATTGTGAGACTGTTATACAGGTGTTTCTCTGCAAACATTGTGAAGTTTTTTTGTTAAACTTCTTGATTTTTTTTTAGGTTCGTACTAGATTTACACAGTCAGCAACTCAATCATCTTGTAGAATCCACTCGTACATCCCACCCAAAGTTCACATAGAGGATAGGACATTCTTTCCTCTCACGGCCCTATGAAAGTGTAATGCCACCATATTAGGGACCTTAGTTGGTAATTGTGTCTATAGTGAAAACAACATTCACATCCAGATCTACACCAGTAACTGCTCCACAGTGAGATGTAACACTCAAGGGTATATTTATCACTTTTTCACGCAGCGCAGTGCAGCAGCCGCAAATGCTGTCAAGAGGCTGCGTAAAAAGTAGAGAGGAGTAGAGTGCCAAATTTACTGAAATATGGCTTTCTCCTCCCCTTTCACTAGCGCCGACACTGAAATCAGCTGCTGTGGGCCCCAGAAACACCTTTGCTCCATAGTGCAAGGGTGTCTCCGTGAGCCTAGCATAGGTTTTGTACTGGAAGGGTACGCTTCCAATACAAAATACTATGCTTAGACTAACTTAAGACATTTTTCCTCTTTGTATGTGTGCTGTACAGTGCGGCACACATTGAAAGTCGGAAAAGAAAGGGTATATGAAAGCATTTCTCACTCCTTGCGCCTACTACAAAAGGGCGCAGTTTTCTGATGCTAAACCCTGTCTACTTTATTTAGTAAATTGGGTTTAGCGCCAGAAACCTTTGGTGGTTGCATGGGAAGGCCCATGGTCAACCCATACTCCGAAGAGTGTCCCGGCGCGACATGGTAAGCCCCCGTGGCGCTAAGTAATGCAAGGCAGTGCTATGCGCTGCTTTGTGTTACTTTCACACTATTTCCAGCGCTAAAAACGCTGGAAAGTACATCTGAAAAAAAAGATTTTGCACCAATTTGCGTCACATTTGTGATGCAAACACGGCATAAAATCTTAGCAAATATGCCACACAGTATCTAAAAAGCGTGGTGATTATAGCACCTCTTGGCAATCTAGCCGTTCCCTAATGAATAGGGATAGTGCTGGTGGGTCCATAAGGCAAGTTAAGGCAGTCCCGTGACAGCACCAAAGGTGGGGTGCAGCGGAGGGCACCGTGATGACACAAGGAGCAGCAAATAAGGTGTTTTTGCAGGGTGGTGTGTGTCAATAGCCAACATATATTTTTGCTTATGATGAAATTTATCTTTTCCATGGATGTCATTTAAGGAACACCAGGGGTCGTTGCTCACCCCTTTTGACTACTGGCACTCACTTTGCAACTCCTGGCCTCCAATGTGGCAAAATCAGTGCCAGGAATAAAGTGGTAGCTTGTCCTTATGGACATCGGTTTGTGGTCCATTCTCTGTTTTTTCTGATTTCTTTATTACACTAATAGTGAATGTTTCATTATTCACTATTAGTGTAAGAAAAAAATGAAGTACATTTAGCTGAACTATGTCCTTGCCTGGCAGCATAGGTATATAAAAAAAATGCTTTAAAAATATGCTGGTGCAGTACTTACAGGTGAGTGTGTTCACGTGAGAGAGTGAGTGCAAGTGTGAATGTGTGTGTTTGTGTAAGCATGTGTGTGGAGTGAAACTGAGCTCAAACGGCGTGCGATGTCACTTCTGCTTCCCCTGGTATTTTGGTGAGGTGACGCCCATAATCTTTTCAGTGTTCCTAAAAGAAAAGCGAAATGCTTGCTCTTTCAAAACCTTGCTCTCTTGAATATGATGCACAAACTTGCACGCTCATGTTTTTCTGTGCAATTCACATGTCCCAGGTCAACATGGTTCCGGAGATAGAATGCTTTAAACACCTATATAAAAGAGTGCCATCCGGGGACGTTCTTCTTTCTCTTATGTTTCCAGGCAGAGGCCTGCATTAAAAAGCGACTTTTAGTAGCTTTTCAACTGAAAATAGAAAACATATTCAAGAGGGACGAATGACGTTGACTTTTGTGTAGCTTATGCATTATGGATGTGTGTTAAATGAATGTGGCATATTGATGAAGAAAGACTCCGTAAGGGAAAGGACATCAAAGTCTTGAAGGTACTTCAGTTAATTAACTGACTTTTTCAGCTTCTTGAGTCTTGAAAGATATTGCAGTGAACTGTTTTTTTTTTCGGTCCCTGGAGCAATAATTGGAGAATTGCACCCGCTCATTATAGATATCTTCCCTACATAAAAGGGAATAATTATGTCATCCATCGGATGTGAGTTTAGAAAGTACGATTAACAAAAGTGTAGTGACTTCTTTGTGTTTGGCTGAGACAATCTCCTTGCTAACTTTAACGAGCCGGAAGCTTCCAACACCAAGATAGTGTTGGCGACTGGGCAGGAGTTAATTCAGTAATAGTGAGGGGAAATTATATGTTATAATGAATGTATACAATGTTATTTTCAAAATAAAATATTCTGACATGAAGCTATACGAATTTCTATGATGTAATCATGATATATATATATTTTACCTACTGGCAGTCGCCAGTAGGTAGTTATAGTTAGTAGGACCATGTTTCGATAGTGTAAGTGTTTTTTGACTTACCTATATCTTTGGCTTAGTTTCATGAATTTTCATGAAACTTTTGAAAAAAGTGTCACAGTGAGTCTTGTTGTGCATGGAAAGTGTCAGGGTGATCTGTCAAGTGTGGGCTGAGAAAAAGGGGGGGTTGAAAAAAAATACAATTTCCCATATTAATCCACATAGGAGCTTTGAAAATCACTACAGCCCAAACCGCTAGACGAAATTGCACCAAATTTGGAGGATGGTCCATTTGCGTTCGCTGATCACACTTTCATTTATTTGGTAAGTCCGCTCAGTAACTGTTGAGAAATGTATGGGAAAGCAAAAAAGGATATATGGGTGGAGCCTAAGCACAGATCTCGGTCAGTCAGTCATATATCTTTATTCGGCTAACTTGCAACCATAAAAGAATATATCATTAAAACATTTAAAACACAAATTAAAAATGTGATACAGACATGGATAATGTGCTTCAGAACTGTAATAGTTCATAATCGAGATGTAGTAGGAGCAATTCAATAAATGAATATATCTACAAAATAGCAGCATAAACTAGAAACAGTGTATAATAAACTTCGTAAGGAACCCTTGTCCCGCGGACCATAAAATCCAAGAATAATTCATTAAAAACAGGACTAAGGAGATCATTTCCCAACAATAATTCACAAATGGACAGCTGTGGAGATGTATCTGTAGACCATTAAGCACAATGAGTAGAATGTCAAGAAAATAATTGAAAGCTAAAGGTATGTCACTACACGAATCACTTAGACTAGCAGAGGAAATATCTAAGCCCCCAGTATTGCATAACCAACTGGTCCTAACCACCTATAGCATCCAACCTTACCTAATTCTAGTCCGTGGCACTTACGATAGACTACTGCTGACAAGATTTAGACTTGGGTTACTACACAGAATAATTAGTTTCCCAAACATGAATGACTGGACCAGCGTGATGCAATTATGCCCTGTGATGATAACTCTGAGCAAACAATGCTCCATGCGGTATTCTTCTGTAAATATTATAATGCACAAAGAAAAAAGTGGATATTACCTCTTTTAAAGAAGCTTGGTTTTAGACAATGTCGCCCTGCATTTTTAGTATTACAGTTTTTAGAAAGTGATTATTTGATATGGATTTTATTAATATTTCTGAAAAGCATTGTAAAATGTAGGAAATTCATATTACGATGATGGCGAAACTGCCTAATAGTCCAGCTATTATAACGAGATGTAAGCAAGTGATTTAAGTTTTTTAAGAGAGATTTGTGAAATAATGAGATGATGATAATGTAACATGTATAGTTCGTTTTTATGTGCTTTTATGATTCTCTTAAATAGAAATCGAATAAAGCTTGCTTATCTAATAAGATAAAACAATTTAGTGTGACAGAAGTAAAAAGAGAGATAAGGCTCGACACCTGGAGAACGTACTAGAAGTGAGTGTTCCAATACTCTCTTTTTTACCACCACTTGACAACTTTAAACAAGTCAAGAAGTAATTTTTTAATTTAATTTTTGGGATCTTAGCAATATTAGCTGTATTAGCTGTATTATAAAAACAATCAACCAGTTCCAATGACTCCAACTGTTTTCTTATATAGCTAAACCGGGGTATCTTCTACATGTGGTCAAGTTTAAAACAGTCTAAAATGATTGTGCGATTAAGGCTCTTCCTTCACCCAAATTGAGTGCCACAGTAAAATTGGTGCAGTTTGTATGCGAAAGGACACAGGGGTCAAACCAAGTTCACTATGACAAATGGTGGCGGGATGACTATTGGGGACTGTCAGCAGACGTCTCATAAAGTTGTTCTCAGCTGGTTGGAGATGCGCCGAATTACAAAAGCCCCATACTCCTGCCCCATACAAGGCAACAGAACATATGTGGGCCTTATAAAGGTTGATTATTGCATTAATCGGCCTTGACCCTAACTTCTTCATGAACCTAAATACTGCGTCCAGGTTTTGATTAAAACTACTGAGCCTTGTTTCAACTAGATGATGCCAGGTGCTTCTCTGATCAAACAGGATTCCAAAGTATGAAAAAGCTGGAACATAAGACAGACTTCATTGTTGATAAAACATGATTTTAAAATGGTGGGGGATTTGCCCACCACCATGGTGTAAGATTTTGCTGTATTGGTCCTTAGACCCAATTCGGTCAGAAAATCATTAAACCTAGTCACTAGCTTCTGTAGGCCCACACTGGTTCTAGACATTAGAACACAGTCATGGGCATAAAGTAATGCCGGAAGATTTCTAGTGCCTATCTTGGGAACATCCACATTCCTATGATTAAAGTAGCTTTCTAGGTCATTAATATACAGACAGAATAAAAAGGGGGCAAGGACACAGCCTTAACGAACCCCACGGTTCATTTTGATGGGAGCTGTAAGTTCCCCACCCACTCCGTACCTGATCCTCCCAGTCACATCTTGATGCATTTTGGCTAAAAAATGGACTAAATATGGTTCAATGCCCAAATCCAGCATATTTTCCCATAATCTTCCTCTCTGCACCCAGTCAAAAGCTGACATGAGGTCCATGAACCCGAGGTAAAGGGATCCGGGCTTGGCTATTGTGTACTTGCTTATGACCAGGTGCAGATTAAGACACTGTTCGACAGTTCCCAGGGCCCTCCTGAAGCCATATTGTATGTCCGAAAACTTCCCACATTTGGCTACCCAGGCCTCCAACCATTCTAATATGACCCCACCCATCAATTTACAAGTGCAATCAATTAATGAGATAGGCAGATAGGATTTTGGGTCCGACCTGTCCCCTTTTTTAGAAATGGGGACTATGATCACAGAACCCCATGATTTGGGGGGCCCTGGGATGCTATGCAGAGAGAGATCTTATTTGCTCTCAGCACTTCAACCAGACAGTGCTGGCAGCCATTTGGGACCAATATACATAATAGCACCCCATTGAAATGCATTGTAGTGAAAAAAAAAGGAGAAATCATTTGTTGATGGTACCTTTGCTAATTTTTATGAATTTTAGGAACCAGTACATTTGCTTAAACATCATATGGCACTTATACAGGTGTACTTCTACATTCACTTACATATGTAGGAAAGTACTGACACCTTCTGAACTATGCAGAGAAATAGTTTGTGAAAAGGGGACGCTCCTCCGTTACTGTGGAGGCGAGTCGTCCCACTAATTTAAATGCCCCAGAGATGGAAAGAAATATTTGGTAATAAAGTTCTTTTATTAAAATTTTATTTTTCAAAACCCTGTACCGAGCTGAGCATCAAGACGGGGTGGAGCTTTCTGCTTGATTGGTGGCATCAGCAGGAAGCAGTGATGGGCAGGGCACTTTGAGTTTAAAATGCGCATCTCTCTTTGGCCGGCCATCTTGCGATGGCCAGCCAGACATGCGCATTTTAAATCTCTCTAACCCAGTTGTCTAAAACAGCTGTGTTAATGACAGCATAGGGCTCAAGTGTCCTTGGGAGCGCTGAAGGAGCTGCTCCCTCCAATCCTGTCATTTTTTCCATGCTGCATGAAAGTAGCATCAGGATTGGTTACTGCAGTTTACTGCAGTTCCACGATGGAGCCTGCCTGCCTGGAGAAGACCCGAGCAAGGAGGACGTCGTGCCAGGAAAGTAAGTGTAATCATTCTTTTACTTATTTATTTACTTTCCCCCCACACCCCACCACCCTTCATACATGCCAGCTGCCACTGTTCATGAATCATGGGTGATGGTACAAGCCCTGTCTGTGTATTCTTACTCCAAGCTTCACTTGGCATGTTAAATTTATTTCTCAAGTATCAAACCCACGTTTTAGTATGCATAATGCACTTCTAAGATATGCTGTAGGTATGCAATAAAGAATGATGTTTTGTGCTTAAGGGATCGAGAGATGTCCTTTTTTAGTTGAATAAGTTACTTGTGCACTTTTAGGCCTTTATGCCAAGTACTACAGAGAGTATGCCATCCTTGAAACAACTGACATACATGGCTCTCTATTGCCTAACACAGGTACTGTGGTAGTTGCATGGCCAATTTCATACACATGTAGACAGCCGTAGATATATTTATTAACCGCCATGGACAGGCAGGCGGAAAGGGACATCGAAATCCCTACGGTGGTGCCTGTAAGGCACCAATACCATTGTAGGGACTGCGAGCCCCTCTGTTGCACCAGCGGGCTCCAGGAGCCCCTCAGATGTGTGGCGGTCGGTCTTTATTAGCGCCACACGTCCACCCACCATTATAATATTGCAGGCGGGAAAGTTGGTTCTGATGGCTGTGAGACCACCACTGACAGCCTGTCAGTGGCGCTCTCACCGCCATCATAAACAGGCCCCTAGTTTCCATAGGTAATGTATTTTTTGACTTGGCTATAACTTTGGCGTCTTTTGATCAATCTTCATGAAATTTTCCAAAAATAGTGTCAAGGTAGGCTCTGGTTGTCATTGAAAGATTGGGTGTGATTCGTGCAGTGTGAACCGAGAATTTGGGCCACAAAAGAAGGGTGAGTTTGTATTGTTAATTCCCAAAGGAACCTTTAACCACGTGTACAGCCCGAACTGCTAAATGGACTTACACCAAATTTGACAGGTAGATAGATATTGGTTCAAGAAAGTGCCTGGTGTAGTAGTTTTTGAGAAATTTAAGCTGAAAATTATAGTGATATCTCTGGTTGCGGATATTTTGTAGTGGTTTCGCGATTACTCACGAATGCATGCATCAACAGGAATGCTCTCATTGGCTGGACGAAACCTGAACAGAAAGTTGTGGCCGCCATTTTATTGATCGGGAATGGTTCCTGGAGCTGAAAAGATCTGAAAAGCTAACATATAAGGTCAGAGTAGAGGTACTCACACCCCATGTGTGAGAAATGGATTGTTAGTGACACAAGTTATGTGTCCAAAATTGATTCTCTTAATTGCACGTGAAATTCACTACAACGATGTGACATCCAGCGCAGGCCCCCCGAGTACCGTCATGGGGACATTGCAGCTGTCCCAACGTCCTCACGAATATTGGTGAAAATATAAAAATCATAGCAGTGAATCATTAATATGCATTGTAATAGAGATATTGAGATTCTTATAAATGGTTTTATAGAGCTATTTATATAGTGAGTTATCTACTGTGATGGTTAGAAATAATTATATAGTTATAATTTTTTAATGTGGTGATGGCTATTGAATTCCTGCTTTTGCTTTTTGCTTTTGCGATGTAACTGTAGACCAACGTCATCGCGATCTCAGGCCTCACAGCAAAAACAGAAAATAGGTTTTAGAGATGGTTTTTATAGAAACTGTCCAGAAAAAACATGATTTTTGAGAATACAGTAAGAAGCCCCCTAGTGTGTAAAATACTGTAATATAAGTGGATATATGTGCTTTAGACTTAACGGCGTGATCGTTGCAGTTAACGTCATCGTGGCATCCCGAATAACCACGAACATGGAAATAGGTCTGAAAGATGGTTTTTAAAGAAACTTAGTACCAAAATGTGAGTTTAAACATGCTTTGAAAGAAGTATGTATATAGTAATATGTGTAGTGCAATGTTCAGAATGGATATTTTTACATATTATTTTTGGATGTGTTGGTGGTCATTGAATGTGTGCTTTTGTTTTCTGTTTTCACGATGTGGTCGTGGGGATCGCATCGTTGTCGCGAAGATTGTTAAGAACTAAAAAATAAACCCATTAGAAAAAAACTTCACAATATTTCGGGTACTAGGGTGACTCTGACAAGATCCGTCGCATTAGTTGTGTGTATATCACTGCTACATATAAAACTGGATGCAGAGTTTCAGGTTACTTACAAACACCCTGTTGCCTTCATCTGTAAAGTGTACTCCATCATTTCTATAAAATTCCATGCATGTTTAAATGCAGATTGTTGTTGTAGAGACAGCCAATGCAATGGTCTCTGAGGAATGCAGAAACAGTTTTATTAACATGTTTCCTAGCTTTGTCTATCTGTGGACAGAGTTAATTGGACCACTTCCATTTCTGTCTTTGGCATATGTTAGAGTACACCAAGACAGTGTGAGGGAAAGCATCATCAATTCGACAACGGTATCCTTCATTAGGATTTCCAGTCCAACTCCAGTTAATGTGCCTAGGTCATTGCCACCACGGTGCACAATTATGACGAAGGTTACAGAGACATTATAGTTAGGAATTAGCATTTAAAAACCTTAGAAATTCACTGAAAAAAACAAAGGTTGAGTGATGTAATATGTGAGGTGATAAGCAGTGCATGGCGGGGGCACGAGTTATAGTTAGCCTAGCTAACTCTAACTGCTGAATTTCTCTGATTTTATGCGTGTGAAATCTGAGCCTAACTATAACATCCCTGTAACCTTTGTTTTTTTCAGTGAATTTCTAAGTTTTTTAAAATTCTATTTCCTAACTATAACAGCCCTGTAACCTTTGGTTTTTTCAGCGCAGGAGGATTCCAAAACAACTAACGCTGCTTCTGGGTCAGACCTAGAAACTATTAATTTACATTTAAATGCACTCAAAAACTATATACATTTCATCAGAAGGAGGATACTTGATGTTTTTCTTGATAAATCACAATTGCTCACGAGGAAAAGACACTTTGTTGGTTAAGTGAAAGGGCCTTTAAAATAATGTTCCAAGAAAGCAATGTCTTATATTTAAGAGGGTTCTTAATCTAGAGCCATTACACCTATGCAGCAATAATGCTACTAAGCATATTATCCCCGGATTTAGAATGCTACTGCTATAAAGAAGAATTAACTTAAGGTGGCAATGTTAACAGTTGTTTTTCTTCATTTATGCACAGTTTTGCCCCAGTCAATTGCTGTTGTGAACTATTTGCAGAATATCTATGAGTTGATGCTGTATTACCATATCACTAAAACTCTTGGTCATTGGGAAAAATGCAAAGTAGTCAGGTTGCAACACATTTTGACACTGACATAACAATTTACAGGAAGGCAACTGTGTTGACCAGATGGACAACACTATATTGTGTTTAATGAAAGAATAAAAACAGAAAACAGAATGAAAACAGAATGTTACATTACTTCAGAGCATTCTTGTGGCTATTTTTCCATCCTTCCTTGTGTCCATTCTATTATGAGGAATTTTACCGGATGTTACAGTAGGTGCTCTGAATAAACGACTGGTGGCTTTTTTGGACGTTTATTGTCTCTTGCATTCTCTCAGTCAGGGTTTAGGAAGGGCTTCAGAATTGAAACTGCCCTGTCTAGGGCTATAAATGTCTGCCACCTTTGATACCATCTCGCATTCCATCTTGTTGGAAAGGCTGGCGTTCTAGGCATTAAAGGTAGCTTGTTTAAATGGTTTTTCTCTTTTCTGCGGGATTGTACTTAAAAGTACTTCAGGGCAACTTCCAATAGCCAGATAGGTCAACTGTAGTGGTTATCTCACAGGGCTCTGCTGTGAGTCAACCGCTACTTAACCTTTATGTCATCTCATTTGGTAAATTGAAGGGTTACGGCTACAACTTTTTTGCCTCTGTGAATGACACTCAGCTGATCTTGAGTTTGAACGGTGATACAGGCCTCTCCTCAGCATGTATGGCTAATATTTCTAACTGGATGAGAGTAAATCGTCTGACCCTGAACAGTGACAAAATAAAATGATTGTCTTTGGCAATCAGTCTTTGTGGATTGATAAATGGTGGCCCAGAAACCTTGACTCTTCTCTCATTCCATTAACATCAGCCTGAAATGTTGGTATCATCTTTGACTCTATGTTATCTTTTTTGACACATATAAACAAAACGGTAACCACATGCATGCTAATTTTGAGAGCCATCTGTAAAATACTCCAGTCAGCTTCCAAAATCAGCATGTTCCAGGCCCTGATTCACTCACAACTTGATTATGGGAACTCTGTGTACTTAGACCTTACCAAAAATGACATTAGGAAGCTTAATTTGCCCTAAATTCGACAGCATGACTCGCCTTGGGCCTCGGGCGTCATGCCGTGTACTCAGATTAGCCCCGCCAACTTCATTAGCTCCCCATAGGAAAGAGATGCTTGTTCAAGGGCCTATGTCTCTGTCATGCAGCATTGTATTACTACAGACAATTACATAAAGGAGCTCTTTCCAAAATATATTTCAACTAGAACCTTGAGAGCTTTACATCAGTTCCTATTTACAAGGAAACTAGAATCGGGGGTCGGGTGTTGTCTCGTTATCTGTTATTATTCCTAATGTTTGGAATAGGATGCCTTTTCATCTTCGCACCCAATTCATTCTATAGTAGCTAAGAAAAGACCTAAAAACGTACTTGTTCGACCGTAATATTTAAAACAACAGGTTTTGCTGTCAGACCTTTGCCTTTTGCTTGTGTTCAGTAGTTGTTATTGGGCCCAGGACACCTCTTCTTAAGGTATGGCTGCTTTCTATGCCTTATAAATGCACTACACATACATAGACATAATTAAAAACAGCTAATGAATCTGGCATGTGTGGTGCATGAATCTAGTTTCTATTTTCATACATGCTGCTACACAGCCTTATGGCCTATCAACAGAGGTCCTCACACTCCAAAGTCTTTGGACAAAAGCCCAAGCTCTAGAAGTGCTTAAAGAGTGGAGAAACATCTTCCCAGATCACTATGCAGTGCACCTGGGAGACATAGGGTGGTACTTTCAATCATCCAAGGTGAGGTACCTGCTTTCAAGGGGCTCACTGTGGTCCCTGAGGGTAGGGGTGCAACACTCCCTAAGTAGTGCCACAGTGTCCTGGTCTCTTGGGTACTGCATGCCAAATTTGCTAATTAGTGTTACTAGGCACTATGAGGTGCGACTTAGTCCGAGGCGGTTTTTGTTTAATTTTTTTCCTTTTGTGAATTACAGCACTGCACAGCAACCAGAATGCCTCTCTTATTTCTCTTTTAAGGCCAGGTGCCCTTCCCCCTCCAAAAGGGCACTCAGCATCTGGCGGTTTCAGGGGCTGCGCAGGGAACCCACTCCTGTGCAATCTGGATAACTCTTCCCTCTAGCATTTGTTGTGTGCCAGTGCAAAGCCAGCATCCTTTTTTTCACGTCCACGTCCATGTAGGTAGGTTACTGCTATGTGGTGCGCTCCCTGCCCCCAACATACATGGGAACGGTGGTGAAGGAGACACACCACCTTGCTCCAGGTACTTTGGCCTGACCTGGTTGCCTCCTGGCTCTCCCTTCATCTGCACCCAGGCTTAAGGGGGCATCTGGGGACATATGCAATCAAAATGAGGCGGGACCATGCTCGTCCCACAGGCCATTCTGATACTCTTTGGTTCCATAGAGATGGGGGCCCCCCAGGAAGTCTGATGGAGCATTTTGGAGGATACCAAATGTGCTTGATCCCACTGGGGGACAAGGCTTCTTTCTTTGTTTTCTCCAGCCCCATTTGGTCCATTTCAACGATTATGGTGTCTGTCTGATCCTGGTGGTCATCTCTGGTCACCCTGACTGTTGTTTTTGGCCTCCTGGCAATTAAAATGTGTTATGCTTCTAGGAGCTAGATTTCACTGCTCTCTTTTTTTCTCTTCTTGGGACCCATCCTCTGTTCAGTGCCTAGTGTTTTCCTCAGCCTTGAGTCACCTCCAGCAGCACCCCACTGTCCTCAAGATCCTTCATGCCTGCACTCTTCAGGTCCTATTACCTCTATGGCCACTTGTAGGGCACCTGTGTGATAGCTGAACTCAGGGGGTAGGCTCTGATGAGTGTTACCCATCAGAAGGCCAGGGTACACAGAAGTTCAAGGGAACCCTTCTCCTCCAGGGCCCCAGTGGACCCATCCTTCTACTGCTCCTCAGAGGACATACCTGGGCCAGTGTCACTGGCCATGGAAAGATGACTACAAGGGTACTATCTAGGCTACTTTCAGAGCCCTCCATCACCCTAGACAGGGATTGGGTCTTCTTCAGTGTCCTGTGAAATCCATCGTCTCTCTCTCTCTCTCTCTCTATCTCTTTCTCACACACACACACGCGCACGCGTGCACGCACGCACACACACACACATACACACACACACACATCATCATCATCATCATTCCCCCCTCCCACAGAGCATTTTGGGACATTTCAAAGTAGTGACTTGAAGTCGTTTATTGAAAGACCTTCTCTGAGAGCCTAAGCCCTTACCTTGACTGTCACATAATCCCTCCCCTCCCAAACTTCAAATGGGAGCCCCTCCTGTGATTGGCTCCGGAGTTCTGGTTGTCCTCCTTTGTTTCTGTGGGGATGAGCATTCCCAGGCCAGGTGCAGTTTGAAAAGCAATCATCACATGCAGATTCCATCCACACCCTTTCCTTTCCCTGGAAAAGGACCAAACACTGATAAATGGCCCATTGCATAGTACACATGCTGCCCGACAGTGAGATGATGCATGGAAACCGAGGAGAACTTTGTTCCCCAGTAATTCTTACGTTTGTGGTTGCCCAATTTGGAGCGGCATTTGGTGAATCATTTGATACTTTGGAATCTTGAGACGTCATTTGTGGTCTGTCCAGTGGTCATTTATAATGTTTATATTATGGTTGCTCAAAAAGTAATTTACTGTCCTGATGATGATTCAATAAGTTGCAAGAGTCTAAACTGCCGACAACACACCTCTGGCAAATTGGGATAAAGCACTCATGCATTCTGTTTCTGCTGCAGTGCGGGCTACTCTATTGATTTGGAAAACCTTAGACTGTTTTTGTTTACAATGTATATTGTTTGTATATATCTATCTATTGTAACATGGTGAACACAAATTATTTGTCTTTGTACTGTATTGTGCTTGTTACTTCAAAAAAAAATGTAATAATAGTTTTTACTGCTTTGACGAAATCTTTTTGTGGGCACCTGTTTTTCATTTTCTTGTCTAATTTTTACTGTTGGTTTAATTTTTCTCTGGAACCCTTGTGGTTTTCTATTATTTAATGGCCCCAGGTTTTAGATCAATAGGGTCACCCCTGTTGGGCATACCCCTATTGGATGGGGAATCATTTGATCCTCCAGGTGGCCATCAGAGTAATTAACTTAGCCCAGCAGGGAGAACAAAAGCCAGGAATCTAATTAGGAGCTGAGTTCAAAGAGAACTACCTTTTGCTGAAATGAACCAGGAGTTAGTCTTAACAATTCCTCTCTGCATATTACCCAAAGGCTACCCCTGCACCAGACCATTAAGACCCGCACATCCACACCAGTGCATATAATTTTTCCACCTTAAGAATTCTTGTGTATTTTCGGGGTTATAGCCCACATTCGTGGATTTTTCCGTCAATGTGAGGAGGAGCCCTATGATGAGGCATGCCACCTGTGGATGGGTGAGGGGTTTCATTTAAAAAAAATGAATTTTCCAGGAGATAGCACTCAAAGGTATGCTATGTTTGATTTCCTGGGCACCCTAAGCATATGTTACCATTTTGAATAGGAGTGTGTGCTCTTGTTGTACTCTTTCCCTCCTAGTTTGTTATATTATTACCTTAATTGTAGGGGTGGGTGACACTAGCATAATGTGCTGTAGCATAATTATGCAAAATTATAGCAACATTGTGCAAGATTGAGCAGAATTGTGTGAGGAGCATTACATAAGATTAAGCACTATTTTCTTAGTGCAAGACGCACCCTTGTGTTCAAAATGGATTTGAGGTTTGCAATTTGATCTAAGAAAATAGTGCTAAATGCAACAGAACATGAACAGCAGCAGCCAGCAGCCACTTGCACTCACTAAGAGCATGATTCACACAGATAAACTTACACTATTGTATAAATTTACAATTGTTTTCTTTTCACTAAGGGATTTACAAGTAGTATCTTTATGAGTGCGGAATCTCCGCACATAAAAAGATAGGTCTTTTTATGTACAGAGACTCCGCACTGGTAAAGATACCACCTTTGTGAACCAGGCCCTACGTTTTTTGTTCCTATTGTGGTATGATTTTTAAGCCAACTCACTGATTATTAGACGAACTGGCGTAATGTCATAATTTTCAGTGAATACAACACAAAAAGACTCCACACAGGTTTTTAAAATAGATTATTATATTATACACAAAACAAGACCAAAACAACAAAAATCCAGTGTATAGAAGTTGAGATATTGAATTTTGAAGGAATAAATGCAGTAAAGGTCTTAGAATAAAGTAGTGCTAAAATGGTTACTTTAGGTCACACTGGACCATGGGCAAAGTCAAAGTTTGGACCGACCACAATGGAGCGCTGGCTGGCTGCAAGACCCACACAGGCCCCGGTGAACAAAGTACCTTCCCTGGTTGCAAACAGTGAGATGCATTAATGCTGATGCTCGCAGGGGCAGGATGCATGGTTCTTCTCTGCACAGTGAAGGAAATGCGCCAGTTCTGAAGATGGGTGCTGGAGTGGAGAAGCATTAAGCGATGAGCCAGATTCTGCCAGGCAGTCAAGGGGAGGCATCGATCTAACCAAGCTGCAGTGGCGGCGATATGCTGTACGATGCGGCGATCTCTGGAAGCAATGCACTGGTTCCGATGTGATGCGCCAGTTTTATTCCTGCAACTGGGTTGCTGTGCTGGTTCTGCTACACACAGACAGGAGATGCATTGAAATCAGTATTGCATGTATCTGGGCCACTTCCAGTTTGTCAGGCACAGGAGCAGGGTGAGAGACTTTGATATCCCTGAGTCTCAAGCAACAAGATGCAAGCCAACAAGCCCTTGGGGATCACTTAGAGGGAAGGCAGAGTCAGGCAATCCTTCTGCAGAGTCAGAGAACAGGGTAACAAAAAGAAAAGCAGGCCTTCCAGATTAGAAGTCCAGTTGAGTCCTTTAAAGCAGCATAGCAATTCTTCTGACAGAGTTTCAGTCACAAGTCCAGTAGTGTCTGATTTTATGGGGTCAAAGGACCAGTACTTATACCCAAAAGTTCCTTTGATGTTGGGGTGAGCTGAAAGCAGCTATCCGAAGTGCACAAGTATCCCTTTTGACCCAGTCCTGTCGGTCAAGCTATCTGTGGCAGTTAATCAGTCCTTTGTATCGGGATAGGACACTGCCTATTCCAGAGAAGTGTTACCTCTTCCCTTCCATCCTGCCCAGGCAAGCGCATCAGAATGCAGATGTATGTAGATGAGTACTCAGACACACCTATCCTTCCTGTGTTGCGGCTGTCTCGAGGGAATGCGCAAAGTGTAGCTGCTACCTGCCCAGACGTGTCTTGGAGACAGGCTACAAAGCACACAGAGTTATAAGAACAGAGAAATGTCAACTTTCTAAAAGTGGTATTTCTAAAACAGTAATGGTAGATCAACTTCACCAGTTAGGAGGATGTGTCATTACCATTCCAAACATCTGCAACATAAAAAAGCTACTCTTCTCTGATTAGGAATTACAGCTTAAAAGTGAATTAAGGAATTCCCAATGTTAACCTATGAGAAGAGTAGGCATCACAGTAGTGAAAAATGAAATAGGCTGTTTGTCACTACCAGGACATGCAAAACATCACAGTACGTGTCCTAACTTTCATTTGCACAGTACCCCGCTCCTAGGACTACCTAGAACCTTCCTTAAGGGCCACCTCTGTGTAATAAAAGGGGAGTTTCATTTTGGCAATTAGTTTTAAATTCCCAAATCACAGTGGCAGTAAATTGCACACACAAGCCCTGATGTGGCAGGCCTGAGACAGGTTTGAGGGGCTACTTCAATGGGTGGAACAATCTGTGGTGCAGGCCTACTAGTAACATTTAATTTACAGGCCCTGAATATATGGTGCACCACTTTACAAGGGACTTACAAGTAAATCAAATATACCAAACAGGTGTACCGATTATACCATGTTTAGAGGAGAGAGCACATGCACTTTAGCACTCACTGGTCAGCAGTGGTAACGTGTGCAGAGTCCTAAAGCCAACAAAAAGAAGGTCAGAAAAAGAGGAGGAGGACGGCAAAACGTTTGGGGTCACCGTTCAGAGGGGGCAATTTTCTAATACATACAGATGAAGATTGAGGCCCAGATTTACTAAAAAGCAATGCAACCCTTCCGGACTGGTCGTGGTGGACATAGGCGTTTCCCCGGGAGGCTGGAAGGGTGGCTCCTGTAGCGGTGGGGTCCGCATTTGTTACTGGGGGCTGGTTTTGCTGCAGTATCAGCCCCAAGTAACAAAGGCAGCAGTGCTTCACACTTCAGCCCCCCTCCCTCTTCCTGGGGCTGGTCCAACAAAATTGCCAGGCCTGCTTGGGTAACCAGTCCAGCCCTGTTCGCAGTGGTTAGTGAAAATTATTGCTGCCATTTTTAAATGAAGAAAAATGGCACACCCTTGCAATATGTAATATGGTGCCAAATAGCACATAGATGCAAATTTGCCCCATTCTGGAAGTTTATTTAAACCCTTCCGAGAACGAACCAGAGGGTGTCCCTCCTTACTGTTGCCATAAAATATGTAGACCTCAGAGGTGTTCAAAGTCTTCGCATTTTCTCTTAAGTGCCAGGTGCTCCTCCCAGCCATCCCTTTTTCCTGTCTTCCCTCTTATTAGTTGGTTGTTACCTTTTAATCCACTTTGCTCCTTTTATTCTCTCATGGTTATATGACTCGATCTGACGGTGATATATACATTTCACAAATAAAAAAATTACAAAATGCCTACAATAATTTTCATTTTACGTCCTTCTGGAACAATAACCAGCTCATGAACTAGAGAGGAACAAGACAACTAAGGAAACGGTGAGATGACATAAATTAGAAAATAGCGAGGGTAAGAAATCTACTTTTCTGAAATTATCTTATGTGATGTTGCTTATGTATTCTCCGAGTTACGAGTTATGTATTCCTCTATGAGAAGTGGTTGATTTATGGTTCTATGAGGTGTGGTTGATTTATTCTTCTATGGAGTGTGGGTTATTTATTTTTCTGTGAGGGCCAGATCATTTCTTCTTTGAGGTCTGGCCTTTGTTTTCTTCTCTGAGGTAAGACGACATTGTACAGTAGTTGGCTTTATCTCAGATTTACATAGATCAATCAATAGTGTCCATCGATGCTCCTAAACTGAAGAATTATCTTTTGACAAATAGCCAATATGTAATGCATTCACTTTCTATGCCATAGCTTCCCTGAAAATGCTGATTTTCCAAAATAATTATAATTATTTACGTCTGTAAAATCCTGCTTTATTACTCTTTTCTTTTCTGCACATGGTTTTCAAATTGCTGAAACTCATTATTGATGTGAAGGGATGTACAGACCTCTGGAGTGTAAGAAGCACTTAAACATGTTTCATTAATTTAAATGTTCTCCTCGCACCACATGTGAACTTTATTTAATAAAGAAATTCTCGATTATTGGCCTCGGTATTCTAGATAACATGCATATGTGGCTGCTGCGTGATGAGAATAAATATAAAATGTATATTTCGGATTGTTTGAAACTACCTCCTCTCAACAAATCTTCTTTTAAATAACCCCTTCAGCCTGCGTCCCTCTGTTGCTTTAACAGACCCAATGACAGGTGTGTACTCATCCAGCCAGCTCTTATTTTTGCTAATAGCATGGGAAGGCAGGCCCTATTATCATCCTGCAAAACAGGAAGTACTCTGTTGGACTTTGACCTCTCTGCAGGGCCATCCCCAAACTTTTTGCCTTAGCCTCCTGTTTCCTGAACACAATTCTGTTGGCTTTTAGGACTCTGTACACTGTACCACTGTTAACCAGTGCTAAAGTGCTTATACGCTCTCTTCTAAAGAAGGTGAAATTGGTGTACACTTAATTGCCACATTTAATTTACTTGTAAGTCCCTAGTGAAGTGGTACTACATGTAATCTGGACCTGTAAATTAAATGTTACTAGCCGGCCTGGAGCACTTATTATGCCACACACTTAAGTAACCTTTTAAGCATGTCTCAGGCCTTTCGTTGCAGCATGTGTGTGCAGTTTTCAACTGCCATTTCAATGTGGCAAAAGCAACCTTTTATAAGGCTTAACCTTACTTTTTAATACATATAGGTAACCCCTAAGGTAGGCCGTGAACAGTTCATTGGGCAGGGTGCAGTGTATTTAAAAAGTTGGACATGTACTTGTTCTGTTAGTGAAAAACTCATAAATTCGTTTTTTACTACTGCACGACCTACCTCTCCCATCGGATAACGGTTTGTTACCTTATTATATAATTTTAGCTTAGATATCTGTTTATTGTTTTTAGTTAGGTACACCTATCACAGCAACCGCTAATGTGAGTCGTAGCACATGAATGCAACTAGGTGCTGCAAACATGACTCGCATAATGCAGGATCGACATCTGCTACAGATACAGTATGTATCTCAGCAAACAACCACTAAACTGGTCAACCAACCAAAATCCACCACTCCTTCCTGGTCACTCCTTGGTTAGGTACCACAGCCACAGTAAACATAACATTGACAATGGGGATGGCACCTCATCAATGGTTCCTCTCAGGGCTTGGGTCCGCCCATAGTGTCTGTTCCGAGTGCTTGGATTGCCTCCAGGCGTTCACTCCAAGTCTCTGCAATGGGGTATTTACTCCACCCTCTGCTGCACTCCAGTCGTAGTGCCACTTGCTTACTCCTTGCCTATCGGACTAGATCTCTCTTCTATTGTGTAATGGGTGGGACCCTGTCTGCCCTCCAGTTCATGGTGATGCGTCGTTTGGCCAGTGCTAGTGCAAGCAACAGAAACATAGAGCTTTGTTGCCAACTGGATAATTCCCACTGGACAAGTTTCAGGAAGGCATGGTAACTTCCACTGCAGCGCTTTGCCCATGTGTTTTAGTATCTCCCTCCAGTACTCCACTATCGCCTCACACTGCCAGGCCATGTGCTTGAAGTCTGCTGCCTCTTGGTCACATCTGGGACAGCTATGTATCATTGTAAAGTGTATCTCAGGGATTATGTTTGCGATTGATGCTAATGTTGTGTAAAAAGACTTACAGATAATGTATTTATTTTCTTTGTTTGGTGTTATAAGGGAAGAGGATGTGTTATACTCTTGCTTAGTCATACTGTATTCTGTGAAGGAATGTGGAACACAGTCTGTTCATGTGTTCCAGGTTCCAGATGGGGTGTTAGTGCTCTAAGGAGATGAGTTGGAGATTGGCTGACTGAGGAACAGCTACCCTCATGTTGTAGGAGGAGACTCTAATAAACTACATTGAAGTCTTGTCAACTCTGTTTCCCGTTACAAGATTGAGGCCATTTCTGATGGCCTCTTGGGTGCTAAATAGGTTGTGTGCAAGTAATTGAATTGGGTGTATTTGAGCCTTGCATTGCAGGAGGCCCTCTGTGTGTTTTTCCAATACCCTCTCACATTGCTTATTGGTGAACTGTTTCTGGATCCGGGATCCCCAGCGGGGATTGTAGTGTTTGCAATGGAGATGTAAACATGTGGAGGAGTGTCTTATAAAACCAAGATATCAGCCTGCCCTCTCCAACCATAGTGAACAACAGCTGCAATGCTTCATGTGTGATGGGTTTGGTAAACCCAGGCCCACCTAGATCTCGCACCACCCCCAACAGTCTCCCATGTAAGAGGAAGAGTGAGGCAGGGAGGCCTGTGTCCTCCATTTTCTCCTGGCCTGTGAGGAGTTCCCTTCTTTGTAGCTGTCTCCTCTTGTGAGGGTGTCCAGTTCTGCCCACCCCCTCAGGGGAACCTCCGAGACTTATGTTATGCTATGTTAATGGTACTTATATCGCGCACAGCTACTCCAAAGAGTGTCCCGGCACGTACCCAGCTAGGTGATTAGATGGATCAGAGAGGTCTATTTAAAGAGCATGGTTTTCAGTTTCTTTCTGAATGATCTCGGATCACTCACAGCACGAAGCTCCGTCGGGAGCTGATTCCAATCCACAGTCCCCTACCGAGACAGGGATCTACCACTGGCCTTCTGTTTGAGGACCCTTGGGGGACATGCCATAAGTTTATTTGAGGAACGTGGTTGCTTCGCCAGTGAATAGAAACTAAATCTTGATCTCAAATAGGCCGGCCATGACCATATAGGGGGGAGTGTAGCATCACCAGGGATTTGAACTTGACCCTTTCTTTTACCGGCAGCCAGTGAAGGTCATAAAGATGCAGCAAACATTGGCCCTCTTAGGGAGGTTGAATAATAACCTAGCTGCTGCATTCTGGATCACCTGGATTTCATTGAGGAGATAGCCTGACAGGTGAGGAGGAGGGCATGCCGGACCATATTGAAAGCCACAGATAAATCCAGAACCAGGGCTATCCTGTTCCCATATGTAAAGTGCCCCTTATTGCTTCAGTTATTTCAGTCAGCGCCATTTCAGTGCTGTGCAAAGACCTGAAACCTGATTGAGCCGGTTGAAAGAGCTCATTCCGCTCAACAAACCCCGATAATTGTTTGTTAACCTGCTTTTCAAGGACTTTAGCCACCGCTGGGAGTAGAGTGATAGGACGGCAAATAGAAGGCAGAGAAAGATCCAATGAGGGTTTCTTAAGCAAGGGGATAATCATGGCTTGTTTATAGGCGCAGGGTACCCTAGTTGAGGATAAAGATAGGTTGAGCAGTATGTTAGCCACAGAATTGATGACCTCCGCTTCGGCTGCAAGTAGCTTACCTGGGCAGGGATCGTTGGGAGAGCAAGATTTAAGAGTTTTTAGTGTGGCAAGGGAATCTTCGAAGGAGATGGCTTCAAACACCTCTAATTTAGGCAGAGTAGCAAAGTTTCTTGCAGGAGAGAAATCCATCACAGGTTCATGATTATAAATGTCACCAAAGGTGGCCTGAATGGATCGAACCTTATCAGTGAAAAAGCCTGCCAATTCATCGCACCATTCCTGAGAGGCTGCTTTGGAGTGAATCTTGGCTTTTGGGGGGAAAAAAATCTTGACAATTGGAAAGATTTCTTTGGCGTTATTGCCACAGCAGGCAGTGCACTCATCATAGTAGAGGCATTTCGCTCTTAAAATGGAGGCGTAGTAATTCTTATGTGCCCTTTTAAAGATCTATTTTTCCTCTGGGCTGTACTTCTGCTTCCATTTGCATTCTAGCTTCTTGCAAAGTTGTCTTTCCAGTTTTAGAGTGCCAGAAAACCAGGGCTTCGAGGGGGAGTTTCTTCCTTCTCAAAAATGGCATGAGGGGGCGAGTTGTTCGACCACTTTATTGATCCAACTATTACAACAGTCTAATGCCTTCTCAATTTCCCCTGACAGCATGGGGTAGACAAGCCAAGCTCCTTTTTAAATTCCATGGCATCAATCTTATTGAGAGCTTTCCCCCGCTGCCTATTGTCCCTAGTGACCTGCATCAGCTTATTCTGCATTTGTCAGGCAAATTTGATCAGGTTGTGTAGTACAACCAGATTACCGGAAGGGGATCCTCCATTGGTAATGTCTTATTAGAACCTACTAGATCCAGGATATGACCACCTCAGTGGGTGGGGTACGTAACAAATTGTAAACAATACGCTTGCTTCATGATATCAAGAAACTTGA
The DNA here is from genome assembly GCF_964204655.1 of Triturus cristatus. NCBI lineage: Eukaryota > Metazoa > Chordata > Amphibia > Caudata > Salamandridae > Triturus > Triturus cristatus. The sequence continues at coordinate 1,037,640,397 of NC_140583.1, forward strand.
GTGTGTCCATGCTTCTGGGTTGTGTACATGAATATTAAAATAATTGAGGATGATAAAATGAGAATAGTGCAAGGCCAGATGAGCAATAACATTCGCCATGGCTTTTAGGAATGTGCCGGCTGAACCAGGGGGCCTATAAATCAGGCATGAACTGCAGCAGATCCTCAAGGGTATCCTAGAGACATAAAGGGCCACCCCTCTCATTCTATAGCAAAACATGTTCCAACATCTCACTGCAGTTGCTCCAACCATGGCAGGTTACCCAGGCCATGTGCGTCGTAATAGAAATGGAAGCAGGTCTCTGGCATTTGCATTGCTCCTCAGCATCACCTGCCTGTCAGGTTCTGTAAGAAAACAGGTCATTAGTTGTGTGGCCTGCACATCCACATTTGTCTTCTACTGGGAAGCAAACACCCCATTGTAGCGCTTGACTCTCAGGGTAGCGAAGCAGAGCAGTCAAAGCCCTAGTCAAGGTGGTGTTGTGGGCTAGTAATCACCATTCGCTGGCACACAGCAATAACACTCAATAAATGATTGTCAAGTCTGTGCTTTTTCTTTTGAAAAAAGAAAAGTACATTAATTACAAACACACTACTCAGTACTATGCAGTAATTTACAAATAAACATAAGACTGATAAAAATAACTTGTGATGACATTGCGTAATCACCTCTGACCACCTAACGGGGTCCAGACCAACAAACCACACGTCAGAATATTATTATTTTAGCAGACTATGCAATAATCAAATATAATCATGTGTAAATGCACTTATTACTTTTAATAAAGGATATACCTTTTGATCAATAATCATTGTCAACATTATTCTTTCAATAAAGCATTTAAAAATTGTAATAAAACATATACATTTCGAACAGTAATTACTGTCCACCTCATTATTTCAATAAAGCATTGACAACAAAATGTGTTTCTCATGGGTCTGTGTGCTTTTTATGTACTGCAACATTGAAAATGCAATCCTAAAATTAGCCCTTAGCGGACATCACATTTTGGTCTGAAGCACATGCAACCATCAACTTCGCCCCTAGAGGGCACTGTAGAATATGTACAGTTCTTTAACCATCTTTGGATCAAAGTAACTGCAGCCATAGACTTGGCCTCTAGAGGGTGCTACACTCCAAATTGAAGAGCACATGCTCATGGCTAGAATATGCTGTAAAAAGGAAAGCCTGGGGTAGTCATCTTTTTCTAGACCCTGCAGACTTAGGGTCAGAACATTTCAATACCTATCTTTGGGCCTGCAGAGGGATAGCACCATGTGGCTCTTTTCTTTTTTTTAATGGGTGAGGGGGTCGCAGTCCCACCCTGGTACCCCAAAGGTATACCTTCATTGGAGCAGCCCTGGGAACCCATCCCAGTATGCTCCAACAGGCTCCCCCCACAGATCGCATTCCCGCATGTGGCGGCAGGAGCTGGGAGTGTTGTGTGGTAGCTGACTGCTCCCCCGGACACAGGGAGTGGGGACAGGCCTGCCACAGATGGGGGAGTGCGGTGCCACTCTCCCTTCCTTCTGTCCAGGTTGGGGACCGGAGTTGGGGAACCTGGGCCCCTGGGGGACTGCTCCGGGGTGCCATGATGCTCACCCCATCTTTGTATGGGGGAGCCCGGAGTTGGGGATCCCTGCTCCCTATTGACAAAATCCAGCCTGTGGGTTGGGATCCTTGGGCCTTCTTAGCTCTAGAGAGGTGGACGCACACATAGCCCCTCCCAGGATAAATTCTGCACTGTCTTCCCTGACAACCCATGAGCCTTGGCCCACCAAGGGGTAGAGGCTCTCCTGGCAGCGGAGCTTCACACATACCGAGGTTGCACTGGGGGTCAAAGGTCAAATCATTTTCTGGCTCATATCTCGGCCTCATATATTCCTGGGCTCGTTTTGCTCCTTGTGGCGAGCCCTAGTTACCTGGAGCACTTTTATTATGCCTCCTGGCCTCAAAGGTGACAAACTTTGCAGGGATCTGGTTTCTTTGGCTCTCTAGGCCAGCCTTCCTCCTTGGTTTCTTCTGTGTCTCTCTCCTCTTTTATGCAGAATCCCAGTCCCTCCTCCGACTAGTCCTTAGAGGGGTTAACGGAATTAGCTTTCCTGGTCCTAGGGAGGGCCCCACTGGTTCTGCAGTCAATTGAAGTTAGAGTCTTAGTCTAGATGGCATCAGGGAGTTCTTTCTTCCAGTTGTTCATGGTGGCTGCCTCCAGTCCCAGTCTCCAGCAAAAAAAACACAACCAAGAGATAGCTCTCAGAGGGACGCAGGCTGAAGGGATTATTTAAAAGAAGATTTGTTGAGAGGAGGAAGTTCCAAACAATCCGAAATATACATTTTATATTTATTCTCATCACGCAGCAGCAACATATGCATGTTATCTAGAATACCGAGGCCAATAATAGAGAATTTATTTATTAAATAAAGTTCAAATATGCTGCGTAGAGAACATTTAAATTATTGAAACATGTTTAAGTGCTTCTTACACTCCAGAGGTCTGCACATCTCTTAAGTGGGGGAGGGAGGATCCAGTATTAAGGCACCTCTGGCCTAGCCTGGGGTGCCACATCACCTGTCTGTCCCTGTCCCAACGTTCCAGCACAGTCTGCTGGGACATTTCTCAATGGCGTCACTCAGGAGTCACTTGCCATATCTGCTCTGGAGGCCTAAGCACCACCCCTCACTGACATCACTGTCAGGGCCTTTCCTGGCAAATCTTCAAAGAGATGCCATACTGATTTGGCTCCAGAGGTCTGGGCTTTCTCCTTTGTTTAGTGGGCTTGGGCTGGCCCATCCCTGGCATAGTGTGACAGCTAGTTGATTGATGCAGATCATTTGTCCCCAAGCCTTTCCTGCTCAGGTGGAAAGCTGAGACCTGACAAGGCGTGCTGAACTACGGATCGCGTAAATGATGCGACTGGTTTAAAACCCCAAATTTATTGAAGACATCATCCTTTTACCTCAAAAATCTTCAAGGCCTCCTCTTGATTCATCAGGACTACAACTTTGACTGAGAAAACCTCTCGCCCTCAGATATTAACCAAAATCTGCGCTTGGGCTGTATACCCATCTGCACTGTCCTGAGGAAGACCCGCCGTGACGCTTATTATATTTTGCGCAGTACACGGGGTCGAAACGTCGACGAACCCTTATATGTCTACACAATGCTTCTGATCACAGATTAATTCACATAGGATCTTGTAGTATATGTGAAAAACCATAAAGACATATCAAGAAATAATGTACCTTTCTATTCTACTTATTCACTTTTACCGCATTTGAAATATATTGTATTTACTATTTATCATCACATGTCACTTTATCACCACGAGTCACCAATATTTTGCTCTTTTGAACTTATGTATTACGACAGCCCATAATACTATATTCCCTTAAATTACCAAATTGCAAACTTTTTATTGGTGTGTGCTTTTTTCCTCATTTATCTGATATCTGTTACATGTAATGAATATTTTTTGAACTTTCTAAAAGAAATTAGAAATTCCCAACAGAACGATTGTATTTATATAATACGCCCACAAGCTTCACAGGCATATTTGTGGGACTTGCAGAATAGATTTTCTCATACAGGTTACACCCTTATTCGATATGTCTCTGGTCTTTGTAGGCCATTGGGAAGCAAAGCTGCACTCTAAGGCTGCCCTCCCCATAGGTGTTTAATGAAGTGTCACTGCAGACAAGACAGTAAACTACAGTGACTTTCCCTATGAGTTTACACTAACATTAGGAGGCTTACCCATGTGCACAGTTAACGTGCTGCGCACAACAGGAGTCTCCCACACGCCGCCTTCACATGTGTTTGCACGTGGGTGCACACGTGTTCACATGTAACAAGCCAAGTGCCTTTTACCCTTGCTGTATTGCAATGGCCTTATCTTAAAAGTCAGACTTTGGCGGTAAACACGGTCAGCCCATTTACCTTGAGTTTACCATGAGTGAGTCATCAATTGTGAGGCTCACCCACAGTAAAAAGGTCAAAAACCTGGGGTCAAAAAGCAAAAATTCCAGGAGGATTTGATGGGCAGAACCCATTTCCTTACAGGCTCCGTTCTTCTAACCATCTGGCAGCCCACTGCAGTTGGGAGGTCAAATAATAAGCCTCAAAGTCGTGAACTTCCAGCCAACCACCAATCGCCAATCGCTTGCAACTTTAGGATTGCTAAGGGGACACTGTGTCACCTGGTCCCCCCCAGATAGCCGTGCAGTAATTTCTCAAGGTCTCTGAACCAACCCAGTCGAAGGAGGGTGGCAAAGTAACACAGTAGTCATGGAAACATGATCATTTTGGTGAGAGCAACCCTGCCCATCACCGATGGGGGTATCCCTTTACATAAGTCTAGGCTGCCCCTTAGAGTTCGGAGCGCCACCCTAGGTTGCCCTACCAAATGTCTTCATCACTATGTACATCCTGAGGGTCAGATAGCGAAAGGTGCGCTCACACGAAACTGATGCCCCTATCCTCCAAGGCCTTTGGAGCCTTACCACCCGGTGGGCTTATTGGGAATGCTCTGGACTTTTGCCAATTTGTGTGGAATCCAGAGACCCTCCGCATCTCGTCCAGCAGTGGTAGAGTCCCCGCCAGGTCTGCACAACCATCCCTGATATATATTATCATGTCATCTGTGTAGAGAGAGATGGAGTGTACGCCATCAGCCAGCTTCACTCCTCTCCGGACGTGTTCCGATCTGACTATAGCAGCAAAGGGCTCTACCGCCAAAGCAAAGAGCATCGGTAAGAGTGGGTATCCCTGCCTCGTGCCGCTACTGATAGCGTACCACTCAGAGATTAGCCTCCTGGTGCACACTCAGGGAGTCGGATGATTGTACAGCAATGTTATCCATTTGATTCCTGCTGCAAAGGTTGATTTTGTCCTGGATCGTCAGCTCAGCGTATCAAACACCTTCTCCAAATTGATAGATAATGCCAGTGATGACCTCCTATGTTCTGCCAGCTTTTCCTCCATGACGTGAAAGAGCCTCCTAAAGTTGTCAAATGTGCTGGCACCGGGATAAACCTTCATTGATCCGGATGGATAAGCAGGGGTATAATAGGCAAAGGGTGGGTTGCTAAGGCCTTGAGCATTATTTTGTAATCAAGATTGAGCATTGATAAAGGGTGATAAGAAGTCACCTCCATAGGGTGCATGTGCTGTTTTTGAAGGGACACCACTAGGGCCTCTCTCAGGGTTGGCGGCAGAAGGCCTTCCTCCCTTGCCATTGCGTATACTCTGATGAGGTGGGGGGGCCACGATGTCTAAGTATACTTTATAAAATTCAGTTGGCAATCCATCCAGGCCAGTGGTCTTGAACATTGCTAAATCATGCAGCAGCCTTAATCTCCGCCTCTGTGAAGCCTTTAGGGTGATCTTCAGACGGTCCTGAATTTTCAGCCACAGCAAAGAGCATGCTGGAATTACCTCGTCCATGATGGGAATTTAAGCAAATCTACAAGTTCATCCGTACTTAGTACCGCTGATAAAAAATGTATAGGGTTTATATCACTTTCATTAGATGCTATGGGGCAATTGAAAGCTACACCGTAATATGTACGTTGGCTTAATAAAGACAATTGGGCGTGATCGTCCTATGCCAATCAGTGAAATAAACAGGATTACATGAAAGCTACGTGGAGCTTCAATTAATCCCTTAATCCATAATTAGCAACAGTTTAGTGTGGTGTCTCTCAGGTCACATTTAGTCATTCTGTATTAGTGTTAGAGAGGCATTAGGAAAGGAATCCAGCTATGCAAACATTGCGCTTTGTCTGCCAACAGTCTGAGAACTATTAAAGCATTCCTTTTGAAAAGCTTGCATCGTGGGAACACATCCTTGTAGGAGGCAGGGACATGTTCTTTTCAGATTGTTTATTTAGGTTGACAGATTTGCTTGTTTATAGGAGGAGGTTGCACACCATTCAGTTCTCTTCAGAGGTGCAGTGATGTTAGATAGCTCAGGTAGAGCGATGGAGGTCTTTGAATTTTAAATTATTTTATAATATTCAGAAGCCAGATACCAAACACTCCAGTTTGCTGAACAAAAGCCGTTTAAAAACTGATTGAGAAAATGAAAATGTTTGAATTGATCTTTCTCTCCACTCTTTTCCCTTCATTTACACGGCTTGTAGTGGCGGCCAATGCAGGTAAGTGTGGGGGCGGGGTTGGGGGCGGGGTGGGGGGCGGGGGTGTAAGTGACAAACGACGGAATAGGGAAAATAAATAAATGAAACCACTTACCTTGCGCTCGCCGCATCGCCGACAGTGTATCGCCAAAAGCGCATCGCCGACTCAGCAATGCTGCGAGCGCAAGGTAAATGGTTTAATTTATTTATTTATTTTATTTTCTCTATTCCGTCATTTGTCACTATAACCCCTCCCCCCAGCCCTGCCCCCGCCATGCCCCCGCCCCTCACCCAACCCACCCCACTGCGCTTAGCTGAATGGGCCGAGACTGACTGCTTTGTGCAAATTCACCAAAAATCTTCATTGCTGTCATAATGTAAAATTGGTGTTTCTAGTTCTATGTTTAGATCTGGCTCGACAGCACAGCTGTCTCCATGATCAACTGGTACCCATTATAAAATATTCATACTGTGGACTTTGGCTCCACCCACAAAGGTATTTCTCCATCTCTCTCTCCTTATGCTACTGTCTGTGTGGTGTATCATTCCACCTCCTATTGCGTGCTTGCTTGTAGTGCAAGGAATAAGAAACTAGGGAGAGGATGTGGTGCAAGAGCCAGAGCTGCCAACTGTGGAACCAGGGAGCCACATTCGAGTCTCGGCGTCGGCCTCAGCACTATGTAATTGTGAGAAAATCATTTATTCTCCCCATGCCTAAAAAAACTAAAATGAATGTGACCGTGTGTACTGTAACTAGTGCTCATGTAAAGCGATCAAATACATTCAGGTCATGTTCACGTGAAAAAAATTGCGAAAAAACTAAAACTGTTTAACCATCCCAAAAGGAACCTGAATCACCACACATTACGATCATATTGTCCTAAATGATTTTTATACAGAAAGCGACCGTTATTTTGTTTTTAGACTGCCACAGTTTTTTTTAAATATTACAAAGAATTCAAAATGAAAGCTAGACCTATTGGCTTTGCCAGTGCTCTTTTTCTTTGCACACTGGTTCTTATTGTTTTGCCTATCCTAACATAACTAGGTCTATGTGTACCAGAGTGAGACTGAAGGTGACAATTTGATAACTCTCCCTCATCAGCAAGATAGACCAGAAGTGACACATCATGCATCTGTAATATGACCAGATGCCCCTGAATGATAAAATACCACGTTTTCATTCTGGGTTTTCGTTAAAGCATATTAGAGAAAATATCAGAATACAATATTTTGTAACTAGAAACATAGAGCCCCAATCAGATTTAGCCAATTGGCCACACCACTGATTAGTAATGAACTGTGGGTAGTGCATCCCTCACCACAGATCAACACCATAATTGTTAATAACACCTACAAGTGGCATAGACATTACCAGCAGGTGACGACACTAGGGCTCCTTTACCAATCAGTAAAATGTACATGCTTTATCCTGACCTCAGTGGATCCGGCCAGACGAGCATAGCTCTCATTTATCAGGTTCGTGCATCACTAGCTCATTCAGCCCACTTTCCTTTCTTTGCATTTTGATAATAATAGTGCTGATTTTACACAGGACTACATGTCCCAGAATTCAAAGAAAAAACATGTACTCCGTGAGCTATTCACACATGCATCTGGGAAACTCGAGAACTCTATTCATGTAGACATTCTATCAAGAATGGATTGAAAAGCAGGGGGTGTTTGGAGTAAGGTCACTAGAGGGCCTTTCTTACTAGGACTAATTCTGTGATGTCACAGAACTGCCAGATTCATACAAGATCTCAAGGGTATCCCCTGAATACAACAAAGACGTTTTAAGGCATGGGCAAAATGGGCTCTGGCCCAGTGCCCCAGTCTTTCAGGGGTGCCACCTGATGGAGCCAGCTCTGTTCTGCAGAGAGTCTTGCCCTGATGATCTTTACCAATTCTTAAACAGATTATTTTAAATATAATTTTTCCTTTAATCTATTTTTATTGTGGGTGATATGTGAGAGTCTATTACAGACATTTTGCAGAGAAATGTTGTGTTTATGTTTCACACCACCAAAAACATACTTTCAGAACAAAACAGGACCTCACATACATGAAATGGGAGGGTGTCACAGAGATTATTTGCGGCAATATTAGTGAGCTACTGCTGTGTTACAATATTAAAAACACTCATCACTATCCCTGAATATTTGATGTAAACACATTTAGAATTTGGACGAGTTTGCCTGTTAGTGATCTGGCCAAAGACTGCATGAAAGAGCTGAAATTGAATCAAGAATTCAAAACTGTTCCCTACAGGGGCCCCCTAAACTACGTTTTGCCAGGGCCCCCAAAATCCTTAAGATGTTCCTGTGTAAATACGTTAAATTTCAGTTCAATAAATGAAAATGCAACTTGTCTGGGTATCCTCAAAATGTGTCATGGATTTTATCTTCTTGGGCGTATGTTGGACACATTTAGTGTAACTGTTTAAACTGAAGAAAGTTATGTCTGCAGCACCCTGAATGCCATTATTTGTTAAATGAAATCACTAGGGGTGGGCGAAACTCACAGAGTTTCCCTCCATGGAATTACGCAGGGTTAAAAAAAAACTCAGTGAAGTTCTGTGAGTGGGCGGAATTTGTCACATCACTCACGCTGATTCTTAGAGCTGACAGATTGTTCTGCACTATGAAGTCAGTGCTAATGGCACCATGTGGCATGCCAAAGGGCGCTGCTACTTTCTGCCCCTTGAGTAGATTTTATACTCGAGTGGCAGCTTTCTCAACGCGAACGGTCACAACCTGCTGCGAATGCCTGCATTGAGAAAATCTCGCCAGGTGGCATTTTAGCACCTGAAAATCGCACTAGGGGACGCAGATTATCACTTGTGCTCGCCAACTTAATGTTGACAAGTTGCATGTGAGAATTTTTTTTTGCCACGTGGCGATTGGCAGAGTTTTGCCGGAACTAAAAGCGGAGAGGACAAAACCAAGTTGGCGGAGGAGTGTTTATATGACTGGAAAGTCGCTGGCCTACATATAAGGAGTGGTGTGGCAAACTATGTTGCCAATGGCATGAAATCATTTTGTCAGATAAGATCTAGAGTGGACAGGGTAATGGACTTCTGACAAGCTTTTTATTTTCAAAGGACTGATAGGGTTGAGGCACAGTCAGTTGTGTGCTCAAATTAACAGTAAGATATCTCAAAACTTTAATATTAATTTTTCATACCTGCAGAATCTGAGTGCACATCAGTGAGTTTGGGGCATAAATATGTAGGTTTTGCATTGCCCATGTGCCACACAAGGGGGGGAGGGGGCTTAAGGATGAAACAAAAGCTAGGTTGGATTTATCAAGCCATGCAAAGCCCCCTTGCCTGGCCCTGAGTAGCTTCATAAATCCAGAGTAATGCAGTACAAATCGCTGAGCTGTTTTACTCTGCCCTGGCAAGGCGTTCCATCGATGGAGCAAGGGTGCTCCCATGCATCCACCCATGAATTCTGAAGCATTACTAGATTCACAAATACTGTCAGACCTGGGAATACACAAGAATGCTACGCCTTCCCAGCTGAGGTGTTACAAGGAAAAATATCTTAATTTTTCCTAGTTACTTCTGCAGCACTCATAGAAGGATGAAAATGCCTCAGGGGATTGTTTTTGTGTAGGAAGGCGTCACTTACTGCACAAAAACAATTCTGCCTTCAACAAGGCACCCTTGCAAGTGTGCCTATGTTGCCGCTAGGTAGCACATTGTGCGCCAGCGCTGGGAAAAGGCAGGAATGCACCATATTATGTTAAGTACAGTGCATTCCTGCCCTTTCCATGTCACACAGCGCAGCAATGTGAGTTGCTGCACTGCATAACTTCTTCATAAATATGCCTTTTAACGTGCTTTCTGTACAGCGAGTTCCTATCCCAATAAGGTAGCTCAGGTGATAAACAAACGTCCCTTGGAGTTATGTGTTTAAACTGCACATTACGGGCATGCTTATCAATGGGTTGCATTGTTTTTGCACCACACAATGGAGTACAGAAGCAATGCAACCCTTAAAATGCAATTTATCAAGCCACAGAAGCCCCCTTGCATTGCCCTGAGTGAACTGATAAATTTAGAGTAATGCAGTGCAGCGCAAGTCACTACATCGCGTTACTCTGCCCCAGGGAGGCATTCCATGGGTGGAGCGTGGGTGTTCCCATGCAACACCCATGGATTTTAGTGCTTTACCAGATTTACCATAAGTGGTAGGCCTGGGAATGTGTCAAAATGCTACACCTCCCCAAGTGAGGCATAACAAGGAAAAATATCTTCATTTCTCCTCATCTTTTCCTCTTTCTATGTGCGCTGCACACATAGAAAGAAGAAAACGCCCCAAGAGATTGTTTTTGTGCAGGAAGCTGCCCCTTGTTTCACAAAAACAATCCTGCTTACAGAGCAGGCACTCTTGCACCCTTGTGCAAGAGTGCCTACTTTGGCGCTTAGTGTGCCAGCACTGGGAAAAGGCAGGAATGCACCATATAATGTTATGTACGGCAAATTCACACTCTTTACCTGTCACACAGGGCAGCAAGCCACCTTGCTGTACTGCGTGAAATATTGATAAATATGTCAGACACATTTTAGTCTTGGTAAGCTCATGAATGGGTGTAAACTGCACATTACATATTTTAGTCTGAGTAAGCTTAGGAAACTGATGGGACTCTTGTAAATATCTATGTAGCATACTCATTACAAGGTTGTAAAATCTGTATTATTGTGTTGGGTTATTATATTTTATGCCTTGAATCTTCAGTATATTCATACCTTGACCCTACTTTCACAGCACTAAGCCACAATTTTGTATATGATCTGAATTCTATACATTTTATTATTGATGCACAAAACATATATACCGTTTAATAATTGCTAGTATTATAATCATTAGTTTTAAGAAGACTCCCAACCAAGCCCTGTACCAAGTCTGCTGCTGTAAGAAGTTTCTCATGATATTCCCGCATATCTCGCCCACCACCTCATATGTGAACATGATGGGGTCATCTATTGAATGCAGTGTATTGGTCTGGAGTACAGCCAAGTTCTAGTAACCTCGAATTCTATCTAGATTCCTTTGTAACTCATAAATTGCTTACTTTGGTACCTCCAGCACCAAGTTTATTAAGGTTTCACAAGAACCTTTGAAAAACTGGGCATCTCAATGAACACTGAATTCCTCTAAAATCTGTTTGATTTAGACTTTAGCAAGTTCTGTTTGCCCAGACTTTATCCAGAGTTAGTTTATACTTTTCTCTGACTGCACCCGATCATTACCACCTGCGATGAATGCTGCCAGTGACTATTGTGGTAGTAAAACTATCACCTCAATAAAATGTTTTTTAAATCTGCGTTGAACATAAACAGTAGCATCTCATAACAAACTCCCATAGAGCTATGCCTGGACACAGACTCCAGGGTTGGTCCTTCTTGAACTTTTCTTGCTCTAAAATTATTTTTAAGTGTGAACGTAGAAATCTTGACTGTGCCCAAACCTCATCTTACGTCCACCCATGGACACCTTTGGTCAGCCACGTAAGGTGCCTATGTCGAAGCCAAACCTACAGAGGATACTTTTTGAATAGTTTATTCTTTTTCTCTTCATTTTCTTTAAAAAAAAAAATCTTGGGCAGAATCAAAGCTAATAAAAAGCATATCATGACAATAAAATATGGCCAACAATCACAGGTTCACAGACAGCTGATCCATTAAAAGACAAAACACTTATATAATACATTACATTCCACAATAAAGTGCCTTTGTGCCACTAAAAGACAAAACATTGTTATAATGCATTATATTCTGCAATAAAGTGCCTTCATGCCATTTAGATCTCCACCTCCCCAGTTCCTTATTGATGCAATAGGAGGGAAATATATACAGTAGAATTGAAACAGCAGCCATCAAAACAAAAGTGCCATTTTACCTTGTTAAAACCCTTTCCTGACAATACAATAACCTCCTACCCCCATCGAGAGCGAAACAAATTAAGCTTTACATTTGCACTAGCACTGCATAGGGGCCTCCTTTTCTATTGCATCCATAAATTGCCATGAGGTATTAAATCTCTTTACACTCCCTACTCCTCTTGCATCCGCTTATTCAAATTTTTTTGTCCTAATCATTTATTATACCACTCTTGGTATGTAGGAACCCTTGATGTAAAATCAGTGAGCGAGCAATCAAAGAAGCTATGATGATAAACACATCAACCCACTTCAAATCCCGGAGTTCTGACTCTTCCTAATAAACCCAAACAGTGCCATACAAGCCTCCGGATCAATCTTAATCTGGATACCAAGACTGAGAGCAGTGAACACCATTTTCCAAAACTGTGCTACCCTATTAGCAGGTGAAAAAATGTATGCAGCCAACTTCCCAATCCCTGTTGCTGAAAATGAAAACAGCGATCTTCCACTGCCGGAATCATTCTATGGAGAGCCACGGGGGTGTAGTAAGCCATCCAGCGAGATAGAAAGGACATCCTCTTAACATTGGATGCCCTTAAAGCCTTATGGCCTAGCAACAAGATAGACTGCCATTCTGCCTCCAAAAAAGTGCATTGTGTGGACAGGCTCCTTTTATCTAAACACTTTTCACCTTCTGATTACCCCCCTACTCCCATAATAGTCTATACCATTTTCCGATCCCCCTAAGTTTTGACCTCTAAAGTGAATGCTGGACTCTGGGCTGTAATGGTTTAAAAAAAGGGTGATCTGCTGAAACCCCAGAAAGAACAACTTTCATCGATCGCCACATCTCACATGCAGTTCTTGCCATGTGATACATCTAACCCTCAACAAGAAATGCCCTAGGGGCATATGTATCAACATCACCATTTGCGATTCTCAAATAGCGATTTTTAAAGAATCGCTATTTGAGAATTGCAAAACGGGATGTATTTAAAAAATTGCAAACTTTTTGCGATTTCTTAAACTTCCTTAATTGCGATTAGCAAATTGCGAAATCACAGTTAAGGAATACCTGCCCATTCATTCCTATGGGCCAGGAGACCCATAGGAATGAATGGGAAGTAATTCTCAAATAGCGAATCGCAATTTGCTAATCGCAATTTGAGAATAATTTCAAAGGTGCAAGGGTGTCATGATGACACCCTGATGCACCCCTGAAATTAGCATGTGTGTGCATATGGCACACATACGTGCCCTAAGGGCATGTATGAGCGCCACGTGGCACTTTGTGAAATTAAAAAAAGTGCTTTTTGAAAGGAAATCGCAAATTACCACCAACTGGAAGTTGGTGGTAATTTGCGATTTCTTAAGGATAATTCGCACAACTTGGGTGCTTTTTACATATCATTTAAGAAATCGCAATTTGCGATTTCTTAAATGCTTACGCAAAATTAAGAAATCGCTAAATTAGCAATTCCTTAATTTTGCGATGGGATTTGCCTCATACATCCCGATTACCGATTTTTTAATCGCAAACGCTGTTATTTTGCGAATCGCAGCGTTTGCGATTAAAAAATCGTTTGATACATATGCCCCCTAGTTCTTTAAAACCACTAGCATTCCAGAATCTTAGCTGGCTATAAGGAATTCTCAGGCCAACAAACATGCACTCCTGTAAAGTAAAATACTCATAGCTGACTGGAATGTGCTTAGAGAGATAAAGTGCTTGAAGTATGGCGACAAATTTGTGTGCAACCTTGTATCTCGTTTTCTTTCAGAATTTAGCAGTCTTAAAAAGAGGGAGCTGGGATCCTTCTTCCTTGATCATTTTGTCTATAAAAAAAAGATTGACCGTCCTTTTGCCATCAATGGATCTTACTAATGCAATTAAAAAAGATGCACCATAGTCTATCTGCACGTGAGGTAATGCCAGCTCACCCTGGCAAATAACAAGTTGAAGTTTGGAGAGTTCTACCCTATAAGCCTTATTATTCAATACAAAGTGCCTACACAGGTTCTCCAGTACTGTAAAATAGCTCCTATTAAGTCTTATAGGAACATTTGCAAAAAGAAATAGCAACAAAGGTAAAATAGACATTTTAATAAGGGTTACCCTAATGACTAATGTAACGGGAAGTAGTGCCCATCCATCCATCAGTTCCTTAATCTTCTTCATCATAGCCACATAATTTAATTGATAAAGCTGGGAGTAGCTATTTGCTACAAAAATCCACAAATAGCGAATCGGGCTTTGAGAACCGGCCTGCTGCTGAAGAGAGGGATGGAGATTACTAACTGCAATGTCAAAAAGAAGTAGTTCACTTATATTCTGATTAATTTTATATCCCCCAATTAATTTAAAATTGCTCAAACTCATCTAGCACCTTTAGGATGATATGCTTCTCTGGCCTAAGATACAGTATTATATCATCTGCAAACCTTTTAAATTTTGCCATTCCTATTACAAGAGCCTCATTCCCTTCATTATCGTGAATCACGACTGCCAGGGACTCTATAAAGAAGGTAAATAAGATTGGAGACATTGGTCACCCCTAATGGGTTCTCCTGTTTATATCAACTACCCCTGCAGGATTAGTATTTACGAACACATCCGCGTGTGTCCCTTGATACAGATTCTGGAGCATTGTGATATATAGGGCAGGGAAGCCAAACCTTGCTAAGCCGTATAATAATGCATCCCAGTTAATCAGGTCAAATGCTTTCTCTGCAACAACCATTACTACAGCAAGAGTCTGGTTAACTGTGAAATGATCCAGTGCACATATTAAAAAGCCTGTATCCGCCAACATCACCCAACCAGCCACAAACCCTGTCTGAGTATTATGTATTACAGCCTGGGCTGCCAGAGTAATGTGAATAGCCCATACTTTCATTAAAAGTTTATAATCCAGATTCAACAATCTAATTAGTCGATATGAGTTAACATCCTTTGAGTTCTTATCCTTTAAAAAAAAACTAACAACCATAGACTCCTTGAAGGATAGGGGAAACTCCCCACCCTCCCCAACAA
The DNA here is from genome assembly GCF_964204655.1 of Triturus cristatus. Taxonomy (NCBI): domain Eukaryota; kingdom Metazoa; phylum Chordata; class Amphibia; order Caudata; family Salamandridae; genus Triturus; species Triturus cristatus. Next base: position 1,037,655,458 of record NC_140583.1, read on the forward strand.
AGTTAAACAACTCCATCAAAAAGAGTGTAAGCTCACAAACAAATGCTTAAAAAAAAATTCTGCCGGAAAGCCGTCATTGCCACAAGGCTACCCACTAGGCACTGTGGCAAGAGCGTCCTTAATCTCTAAAGCTGACATGCTAGAGGCTACCCTTTCTACCTGGGAAGTTGCCAGCTGCAGCAGCCCGATAGACTGACAATATTTGGATATTCTGGCCACTGGAATCGTACATTTACTTTCATATAAGATCTTATAATGCTGCAGAATAAGTTGGGACACCTTGGCCTTATCAGAAACAACCTCTCTAGTCCCTGACTTCTGTAGCTCACTAACAAACACAGCATCCCGCTTTTCCCGTATTAACCATGCAAGGAATTTTCCATTCATCTGGCTTTCCTCATATACATGCTGGTGAAAATCCCTCAAGCTTTTAATTTCCTTCAACATAAAATACTCTCTCAAATCATACTTGGCTTTACCCAATTGATTCTGTTGGGGGGTTGTTGACCCTGCAAGCTGTTTTTGCCTGAAGGGCTGTAGGTACTGCCAATTGAACCTCAGCTATCTGCTCCCCACACATTTTAGACTGTTAAGACATATAGGCAACACACTGGCCCAAAATAGTAGCCTTAAAGGCTCCCCAGACTGAACGCCGAGATGTTGTAGCCCTATTCTGATTGCAAAAATCTTGAATAAATATTTTCATATCTGGCATGGATAGCCCAGGAGCCTGGGCAGATATGAACATTAAGGACGATTGTGAATTGGTGCGGAGCAATCATTGAAATGGCTCCTCTTCTGAGGGGCGAGGGGCGGCGGTGGGAGACAAGTAAAGTGGATGTGATGACCAGTGATGACCTGTCTGTTTGGTTGTTCTTGTTTTGTGATAAGAAAAATGCAAATAAAAATAATACAAAAAAATATATATATATATTTTCATATCTTTAAACCAATCTTGGTTGGTAAGAAGTTTCTGGTCCAGCTGCCACCTGGATGTTTTCCCCCTGATTATATCCAATTCTACAATAATGATGACCAGAGAGCGATCAGAAAATGAGTTATCCCAGAAATCTGAGCTTACCCAATTAACTGAATGGGAAATTAAAAAATAATCAATATGGGAAGCTGTATGAAAATGGTGTGAGAAGCAAGTGTATTGTGACAATCCCACATGATCTCTATGCCACGGATCTATTAGTTGAAAATCTTGTCTCAGTGCATTGATTACCTTTTTAGTTTAGCGGGCAGATCCCACATAATCGGCTGATACCAGTGGCCCTCTCTTTCTCTACACGCTGCAAATCATTACTGGGACGCCAAATTCTAAAATGCTGCATAATGGTGCTGTGTCTGCGAAGTGCCGCAGGCTGTACGGATGGAAGGCAAGCTAAAAAATAGCTGGTATTCTTCAGCTACAGATTTATTGAAGCGCTGTGCTTGAGCAGGAGTGGCCTGCTGAATGCAGGAAAGGATCTTTTTTGGTGTGAGCAGTAGGGGGGAAGCCACCAGGTTTCATGCCAGGTGTAAGAGCGTCCACTATTTCATTAAGCAGTTGCATTTTTCCCAGTTGTGGGTCGCTTGGAAAGTCTTTACCCAAAAGCATTAGGCCCAAATTGCCTGTGGCTAGGAGCTTTATGAGAGAGGGAGCAGCCCTGGGAAAGGCACCAGGTTTCACTAGTCACTTGTGGGTCGCTGGTAGGTCTTCTCCCCAAAAAAACATCAGGATTGAGCCCTCCTTAAATAATTCTAGTATCCTGGTGGGCTTGTTACTGCAGACCTGGCTAAGAAAAAAGAGTGAAGTCTGCTAAAAATATAGGAAAACATCTTAAAACTGCCAATCTTGGTTGCAATTAAGACTCAGACTCAACGCTGGACCAGTGAGAAAAAAACGCACCGCATAAGTGAAATCTACATTTGCGAGGGCAGACCGTCCATTTAGTAACAGCAAAACTGAACATAAACTTCTCATATAAGATCAAAACAAGAACAATAAGTTTACAATAATAAGGAACAATAAATCAGGTGCAATTCTGTCCGTATATAGTTTGTTTTACAAATTAGAGAGAGGACACAGAAAGCCTTAAAGCTGTATGACAATTCTAATATCAATTTGTATTAATCATTAGGATATCTTGCATTACCTGTGCTTAGTGTTTTGATATTATTATTATTATGTTTCTTATATAGCGCCTGAATCGACCCCCGAAGGGGTATCTCCGCGCTTGCCTTGGGAACCCGTCCTGGCTTTTCCCTGTGAGATAGCCCCTACAGGGCATCCCCAAGGTGAAAGCCAGGCATCCCGCCGCAGGGGGGCCGTTGTGGAGATTAAGCAAGCTTAATGCCCAGAGTTGCAGAGTGTGAACCCATGATTAGGTCAGGCACCGAAGCGAGAATTATCAAGTCCATGGACATTTTGAGCTCAAGACCCTGCCGCGTCGGGAATTGAACCCTGGTCCGGGTCTGACATCTGCTTCAGGGTCTGCCTGCTCTAACCAGTGAGCCACACTTCTCCACATGTATGTATGTATGTATGTATGTCTTTTGTAGAGTATGATTGGGTGTGATTGTTCCTCAAAATATGCTATGTTATGTTCCTTGTCTTGGTTGTGTTTATGTATGTTCTGAACCTATGTGGAGCTCACAAAATCCATGTATATATTTTTGATAATAAAATCTTTTTTAATGCAAAATGCAAATATTTATATTGATGAAAAATAAACTATAAATCGAAGTGGTCCTATCCATAGTTCCTTAATATTGTAAACTTATTGTTCTTGTTTTGGTCTTACTGGAGACGTTTATGTTCAATTTTGCTGTTAGTATCCTTCCCTGGATGCTTCTCCATATTTTGTACCTCAGGGACCCTCTTCTGTTTTTTAACAAGTCCATTTAGCTCAGAAGAAGTCCTGACTACTGTAAGGGGAAGTGGGGATTGTGGATGTATCTAAGGACCTAGGATTAGAACTGGCAAATTACCCCACAGGGCTGGAAGCTGGCAACCAGGATAATGAATGAAATAGGATGAATAAAAACAATAAAAATAATGAGATAATTGATACATTGATGGCTTGTGCGATTGAGGCTAGCCTGAAGAAAGTGAAAACAAAAGAGTATCCCTTGTTTTTAAAAGGAAAGTCAGCACCATCAGGCCATGCAGGGACATCTCAGACCTCAGACATTCATGCACCAGCAGAGTTGCAGTCCCCAGCACCAGCCTCATCCTCAGAGCCATCCCAGTCGAAAGCCACACATTTCCAGGTCTCTCAGTACGCCAGTAGCTCTTAGCCAAGTGTTCAATTGCAGATCCGAACTGTAGTACCATCTTGGTCTAAGGAAGCGCAGCACCAAAATACCCAGGAGGATGTAAGGGTCTCGGCACAGTGTGATATATAGACAATGCTCAAACTTATCTTAGATGAAATTAGAGACCTCAAAGCTTCACAAGCACTAGAAATCACAGCTCTCTTTCAGAGGTTATCCAAAATTGAAGAAACCATGGCGCAAACTAGAAAGGCTACAGGAAGCCGAATCCAGAATATCACATCTAGAAGATTGAGTCGGCTCAGTGGAGGAGGAAGTTTGCCAGTTTAAAAATCAAAAGTCTATACTAGAATATAAAATTGAAGAGTTGGAGAATCACTCACAGGGCTCTAATCTTCGGATAGTTGGAGTTCCCGAGGATTGTGAGGGCCCTCAGGTACTTCAATGGGTAGACTCTTTTATCAAGACTCATGTTCTTCTGGAACACTCAGGTGATCTGACCATTACACAGGCCCATCGGGTCCCCTAATTTAAAACTGCCATGCACTATATTAGTGAATTTTGCTGATTATCATGTTAAAGAGCACATATAGGCCAAGGCCATTGAGAAGAAACAGTTTTCAACAGCAGACATACCCCATTGTCATATATTTTCAGCCATGTCGGCAGCAGCAGCCCGCTGCCGAAAAGAGTTTCTAAAAATGCTGTATTTGTTTAAAGCACAAGGTGCTCAAGCAACAATTGTGCAACAATCAAAGCTAAAGGTCTTGGTTAAAGGGCTGTTTCACATGTTTACTAATTTAGAAAAGGCTCTGGAACTCCTGCAACAGATTTCAAATAGAGTACAAATGCTATCTCTGGAGTGTAATGTTTGTGAGAGAGATTTTCTGAAAAGGTGTTGTGGCTAGAGTCTGTCGCAGTTTTCAAGAATAAAGTTCCTTTTTAGCTTCAAATTGAGTTTTTTCCAGGCCCTATTGTCATTCAATGTAATTGATATGTGTTGAGCCTTTCATGGACTGTGTGAGCAAACATATACTTATAGTTTTTTCCAATTTATTGAAAAACCTCTTGGTGTCCTCGCCTTTAAGTTTACTCTTCCCTTGAATAGAGATTTTTTCCTGTTTGCTTTTCTTTATGAAGTTGTGGCTACCATTTGCCAATGTTTCTGATTTCATATTGTTCAGTGATAGGTGTGCTTTTTTAACTAATTTCATATGCCTTTCCTGTACCGCACACTTCTGCAAACTGTTTTGGGCTGTCATGACCTCCATCAAACGGAATCCTTTGGGAAAAATGGTATTCATCTATTTCAGTTTACACTAGGACTATGCCCTTTTAAGAGGGAGCAGGTCCTAACATTCATTCTTACCACCCTGTGAACCTGAAAATGCTGGGATCCATCTCGTATATTGTCTTCAGCTATCAACCTGCCAAAAAAAGATATTTTCTGCGTTCTCAAACAAATTCAATGCACGTTAGCATGCAGAAAATGATATGTAAAATATTTAAATATCCTACAGTCTGGCTTCTCAGAAATTAGAGCCAGTCACATGTGTTAGATAACATAATCTTTGTTTTTTTCATCACACCCTCATTTCAATTTAGCAGCTTATGTAGTGGGTTGCACATCTATGCAATGATGCAAATGCCATGCTCTGCTGTGAACCGCAGCAAGGCCAGCTTGGCATTAAATTCTTCTGTGGTTAGTAAACTGGGTCCCAATTAGTCGAGGGCAGTAATAAAAGCTAGGATTAAAGTTAAAGAGGCAAGTCAGTTTTGGAGTGCATTGTTTTTGGGTGAATAAGTTAAATCTGGCTTCATATACCATTTCATTTCCTTACCCTGTGGTGTCTTCAATTATATGAAAACATCCCTGTAAATGTTGTCATTACTTTAAACTTGAATGACTATGTTAGGAAAATCAGGTTTAGGTTTACACTAAACAAGTGACCTCTTTACCAGGTGATTACAGGTTTGACAATGGTATTTTTTATGCATTATGTCTTCATGCACAACGGAAATGAATTGAGGAGCCTCATTTCCACATTGAAAACAATCTTCGCACTCATTCACAGCACTAGCAGGAGGCACATACACCAACGAGGGCAGATGGCAAACAGCAGCGACTGAGCAGTGACTAACAGTCCAAGGACAGATGGGAGGAAGGAGGAAGTGGGAAATTAAGTATAATAAGCCTCTAGGAAGAACATAAGCAGAATCTAATGAGCCAAACAAACAACTACTGTTTCATGTTTTTTTCTCAAAATATCTTGCTTATAACAGTGTGAGAATTCAGCATGCGCAGAAAATATTTTCATCCTTTCCAGTTCGGAGCACAGTATCGGAAACTGAAAGAAGGATTTGGTATCATGTCCCCTACAACCTTTGCATTTAAGGGCCTTATTTATGAAAAGTATCTCATTGCTGAGGTAAAACAGCGATGCAACACTTTTCACTGCGCCCTCCTTGCTACCTAATGGATGCCCCATATTTACTGTACGGCGCTCCATGTCACAAGGATTGACAGATGTGTCAGGAATCTTGACGTATCTGTCTGAGCAAATCTCACGCATAGCTGGAGATGTATCGTAAGCATGAACCAACTCCAGCAATGCATGAGAGAGGCCTTTACCTATTGCACCTCATCACCCTTACGCCTGCTATGATGTGGTTTGGGATACATTAGCAAGAAAGGATGTGACTCAGAAGAGTGTGCAATTTGTCACTCAAAGACCCCAAAAATGGTAGTGCAAAACCAGATGTGCAAATAAGTTAATCAGCAACCATATTCAAACAAAAGGACAACCCCTTATTTCTCCTAATCAGAATGTTGATAATCCATCAGGATCAGAACTGTTAGGTATCACGTTGTTGCTTCACCTATTTCTTTCACCCACGTATGGGCAGTATAGTCTGTGGACGTGATACAATTAATTGTTCCATTATTATCCAGCATTAACATGACATGCAATCTTCTGACTGAGACTGATTCTCTGACTGACCATGAGTGTGGTTTTAAACTTTGAAGGTGGTTCGGTTCCATCTTGATCTCTGCAATGGCTGGGATTTTTAGGCTTGCAGCAGGTGAGGAGCAGTACATTTAAGATAGCAGGCACGCTAATGGTGTGAAAAAAGGAGAGAAAAGTCCATTTTCACCTAGTGAAGCAAAACAATTTTATCCATCATGAGTAGAAAAGGGTGAGACATTAGGGACTGCTACAGGATTATCCACAGACTTGTGGTGGCCTGGGGATTTTTGTGCTCCAGGAAGGGGACTATCACTTGGTGGATTTTTACCTGGATGTTGTTGGCCTGCAGTGTATCGCCTCCTGATGTGGCCCAGGGACATAAGCACTCTCCAAGGGCCAGTTGGCTGGCCTCCTGTTCACAAGATCCCAGGGAAAAAAAGGATCTCCCCATTTCCATGAGATCATAAGGACCGCGCAGGGTGTGGCAGAAATGGGTGGAAGTTATCATCAGTTGGGACAAGGACCGTCCTAACATATGCAGTAATCACACTGTGCCGAGTCCGAGTGACCCGAGCTTGCAACCAGAAACCTGTGCTAGCTCGCATTTCATAGCGTGTGGTGTCTGAGGGGTGTTGGGGGACTTTTGCCAAGTCCGTGAGACCCGAGTCAGAAGCCTGGACTGGCTCCGACCTTCAGATCGGGAGGACAACAGCGCCTGACATCACAGCCTTTGTCCGAGGTCACTGGTTCCCTCCCCTCAGACCCTCTCCACAAGGTACTCTGTTGTTGGAGACATCGTGATTAGACCCGTGTGCACCCAAGGCTGGCAGTCCGGAGCAATTGGAAGTGTGCCTGCTTCCAGCGTCACAGTCTTTTGTCTATGGGGGCGAGGGTGATCCTGCACTCATGAAGGTACCACTGGGTGCCTTCATGGCCTAATCTGGATGGGAAAAACCAAGTAACCCTTTCCTTCCGCTTAGGTGGTCCTAACAATCTAATCAAAGTGTCACCAGCAGGCACAAGTGTATCATTGGCTGGTGTAGTTTGAGTGACTGCAAGGCTGGGCCACAAGGCATAGAGGAGAACTGTGACTTCTTGAGCATCACAAGCTGTGAGGGGTATGTGATATTAGTATATGTCATGTTTTATGCTAATGTGATAGCAAGAAATTGGAATACCTCTAAACAAGCCTGCACATATGTTCTGTCATCTTGATGTGGAAGGGATAGCTTGGATCGTGACTATCTTGGGAAAGTATGCACAAAGTTTTATGTCACTTTTGAGGCTGAGGGATAACGAGGCAAGCGAATACCTATGACTGGTACATCTATGTCCGTGCTGCTCTGCTGCTAATGGGAGACTTCAATAATTGCACATAACTGTAAAACATATATGAGATGTGTAAGACGGTTTAATTTCAATGTGTGTAATACAAAGACCAGTGTTTTATACTTACGATGTGAAGTCTTTCTGTAGTGTACTCAGTTTGTTGTGAGGGCGGTGCTGTGCCAATACTTTACACTTTGACCCTTAGGAGAAGCCTGATTGATCTGCGCCAAGCTACCAAAGGGTGAGCACAGGTTATTTTAAGAGTTTATCTTACTCATTTTATCTGGGACAGTGGATTCTCTCTGGCTTCGATGCGTCCCAGCCAGCCAGAAACCACTGGGTTCTAACTTCTAACAGCCAGCCTAAAAGTTCCATTCCCCAGAAGTGCTCTGATCTGCTTGTGGGTTGATTCTGCTCTCAGGTTGAGATCATTACACACTCTGGAATCTGGATCGTGTCCTATCAGGGATCAGACTCCATGTTTCAGTGGCATGGACGTTTGCCATTTGGTCAATTCTGCAGCAACTGACTATAGGATACTAGTTATGTCATAGCGAAATCTCAATTTCTGCAGGTATATGAGGTCTAGACCCAGTAGATTTTGAGAATGGTGAAGGGAATTTACTCCTTACGTCGAGCTAGAGTTCAGAGTATATTGGAATTCAAACAACAAGAAATGTTCTTATTCAGGTTTCCAGTGTATTAGTAATAGAGATATTTTACCACTTGAACATAAAAATAAGTAGATCCATTAATTAATCGACACTGCAGGCAGCTGGGCTGTCAAGTAAAGGGCGATACGCGATTTACACTGTACAGGATTGCTGGGTTGGAACATTCAGTTTCAGGTTGCTGAGCATGCAATGAACTGCAACACTTACTGTACATTTTTCACTGTCTAATTCTTCTACCCATTACAGTGCTATTGCTGTTTCTGTTGACGGTAATAGCTCAAACACTTTGTTGTTGAGAGATATTACAATCATAATATGCCTCCAAAGCCCAGCTTCGCTGGAAAAAAAAGAGTAAACGAGATGAAAATAACATTCGCCCTATAAAGCACAGGCAAACAATAATGTATGCTCACTCATCGTGCAGAGGAGCGGATATCGGATGCAGAATAGATTAGGAAACCAGGAACAACCGGTAAAAGGGAAAAACTGGAAGCCAGAAATTCTCAGGAGACCAATTTGCACAGTACGCTGGATTCGGCTGTTGTAGAGCGAAGCTAAAGCAAGGCACAATGTATGCAATGTGCGCTTTGAGAATGCATATGTCGAGCTGGCAAACCTGCTTGTGCAACAGGCTTTCTACATTTTATGCTTTCAATAACAAGTTAAAGGGAAGATGCAAACAAGTTGCGGCGCGAGACTGAGAGTAGACCACGGTCGATAGTTAAGATTAATGAAACCTTGCTGACGGATAGAATGGTTATTATCAGCGGGTTATTGACTGTTCCGGAGTTACGTGCTTGCAGCCGAAGGCACGGGGGCATAACGGATCACATATCAATACCCGTCCTGCTTGTTACCATTTCTTCCATTTAGGGAGGTGATTAGCGAACTGCCGCAGACGATGCTTTATCCACAAGGGTAAATTATCAATAGGAAATTACTCTCTGTTCGCTCCGGAAATGCATTTCCTGACTGGGCAATAGTTCCTTCCCATAACCAGCAGCGACCCTTGGAGAGAGTTCTGTGGGGCAGAGAGGCGGGGAGGGTCAGGGTTAGGGGGGGGGGGGGTAGTAAACAACGGAATATGGATGAACGGAGGTAAGTAAACAATTAAATAAATAAAACAAATTTCATTGCGTGCGCTGCATCACATTTTGCAAAGCAGAGCGCGCAACGAAATGCGTTTTATTTATTTGTTTACTTACCTCCCTTCATCCATATTCCGGTGTTTACTACCCCCGCCCCTCCTCACTGCCCCACAGAACTCCCTCCACGGGCCGCTACTGCCCATGACTTGTCCGGCTCTTTACCCACAAACGGCTTGATAAGCAACATGCTTAACCCCTTCCCCGCTCATGACGGAACCGCTCCGTCATGAGCCACGGTTGCCGCGTGCTCATGACGGAGCGGTTCCGTCATGCCACGACCGTTGGCGGCCGCTCCGCCCACGCGGCGCTGTTTCCCCGCCTGTGCGGGGGGACAACACAACTGAGCGGAGTCATGACGGAACCGCTCCGTCATGAGCACAGCTCAACCGTGGCTCATGACGGAGCGGCTCCGTCATGAGCACAGCGCCACCGCGCTGCCCCCGCACCCCCCAGCGCTGCGGCGGAATTCCTGCCGCAGCGAAGGGGTTAAACATAACAACAAACAACATTCCACAGTGGCGTGGACCTCACCAAAGTCATATGTGTATGTTAAATCCACCTCTGCCTGTGATTGGTCTAATTAAATAGGGACATATGTATGAGAGCTTTGCGTCATGCTTGCACCACACAACATGGTACATGAGTAATGCAAACTTCTAAGTCAGATTTATGAAGAAACTCCACATTCCGTGGCTTTGAATGGCTTCAAAAATTTGGAGTAAGGCAACACAGTGCAAATCACTGCATTGTCTTAACCCCTTCAGTGCCCATGACGAGCTGGACTCGTCATGGGCTGCGGTGGCGCTGTGCCCATGACGAGTCCAGCTCGTCATGAACTCCGCCCGCTAATGTTAAGCGCGGCACTGGGCGGGGAAAGGGGCGGGCATGCAAGGGGTTAATCTGTTCCCAAGCAACTCCCATGGTTTTTGATGCATTCCCAGGAAACGCACCAAAAAGATACGCCTCCACAGGAGATGCGTAATGAGGAGAAAGATCTTTATTTTTACTAGGTTTTTCCTTTTTCTATTTCTGCTGCATTCTGCAGCAGACATAGAAAGAGGAAAAGGCCTCACATGATTGTTTTTGTGCAGGAAGGTGCCCCGTCATGTAAAAAAAACAATACTGCTTACAACACAGGCACCCATTAACTTGCACCAAAATGTCGAGAGCGCAGGGGGAAAGGACAGGAATGAGCTACAGTGGATAAATATGGCATATTCCTGCCTTTTCCCTGTTACACAGCGCACCACAGCGGCTTGCTGCACTGCACCACAAATTTTATAGTTTCTTAGGGGTAGTGCGATATTGGGAAGATTTTCCTCCCTGACTTTCATGATGTTTTTTGGAAGATCTTCATACTTTAGAATGGGTGCAAAAAAGAAGAAATTGCAAGAAAACAGTTACTCCCACAAGGGATGTCCAGCTCTACACCAAGATGAACAGCCTGGTTGCACTTATCCACAGGTAATGGGGAGTTAGACCACCCGGGCAGGGATTTGACAGATCACCCACCCTAGGCAAGACTAGGTTAGGGAGCGCTAGGTAGGAGTACACTATACACAGTACCTATATACCCACATATATTCACTGTCTTAGCACAATGGTGGGAATTTTAATCTTTTACACTATTGTTGCAATGCTAATTACAGAAATCAATTTTATTCTATTTAGTATTACAGCACACTTATTTTTTTATAAAAGAATCACAATGCTTTAATAAATATTGACATGCCTTGCTGAGTATTTCTTGTGCACTTCCTTGGGTATGCATGAGATTCCAAACAAAAGGGTCCTCGATCTGTTACCACGATTTCCTTGGGGTATCGGGGTTCTCATATTCTGAGGTTGCACAGACATTTGTTACCCTGTAAGGTTAGGGGTCCAGATGGTGCACTGTTAGCTAACAGGTATTGGCTAACATATCCTGAGGGTGTGCGCGGAGTCAGTCTGGCAAAATACTTACGTTCATTTTGTCCAACAAACGCACAGTTTTACCGGTGAGTTACAAGTCGTACGACACTCTGTTTGGTGTGACAATTGGTTTGACAAGAGAATTTGTAGTAGGGTAAGATACAGCCCTTTGAAGCTTAAAGATTATGACATGTATTAGCCTGTACATTTGTAAATTTTGTCTCCATATATCTTGAATTCATACTGTTTGCTTAGCTTTGAATCATAATGGTATTTTTGTTTTTCAAGTTTTGTGACGGAAGGGGGTGGGGGTGCTAGGATATGTGCTAGGCTGGGGAGGCTTGGAATGCGGGGTTGGAATGTTCTATGTGTTCCTTGCGTGGATCTCAGCTTGGGCTCTATTGTAGGGTTCAGGTAAGAGTTGCTGCCAGGACGTCGGAGTTGATAGAGGAATAAAGTTCAGCTCTTACCAGCGTGTTGTGGGCCTCCTTTGAACTTCCTTTCAATAATATATGGTAATGTAACATAAGGTAACGTAACATAACTTAAAGTAACGCAAAATTACACTGCAAGTGCTGTTGTCTCCATAGGGGAAAACAATCGTCCATGCAGAAATGAATGAAAATCAAATGCCACTTTAAAGCTGGTGTTTGCTTTTATAGAGCAGTTTGACAAAAACAGAACAAAATGTTTTCAGTGTGCATTGAGGGAACGTTAATATTTATACTGCCAACAGTGAGATTCTAATGGCACTTTGATATATCTGCAGAACTATCTGCACTTAATTTGAGCTGTTGGGTGCTGGTATTTGGGGCTGGCACTCATTTTTTGTAAAACACACAAGATGATGGATGGAATGTTGCCCATTGGCAAAATATTCACACCCAGTCACAGATCTCGGTTTAATCCATTGTTATTTTGCTCACCACGTCACCCCAGTTCAGACATGACCATATGCGAATCAGTCTTGACCCTGTGCCTCATGGGAACAGTCCAGCCCGAACTGCCAAGCCATGTCTTCCCTGGACCGGAATCAAGCATCCTAGGACCGGTTTCGGGGTATCACCCCTTTTCAGCCAAGATAGCTTGACTCCAGTGGCGTAGTGAGCACGGGACCCACGTCTGGGCATACCCTTCCCACATAGGGCGAACAGCAAAACACACACGTTTTGTGGTTTTTGAATGGAAAGGGCCGAGATTTATGGTTTGTGTTCTGTCGGACAGAAAACTCGTCATCCATTTCAAAGCGCTCTCTTGGAGGCCAATTTCCCCAAGCCTCCTGAGCAAAGTCTGATGGGAGATAGTATCGAAGGCTGCCGATAAGTCAAGCAACACCAGAAGCACTGCTTGTCCGTTGTCTAGGGACATTCTGATGTTGTCAGTAACTTCAATCAAAACAGTCTCCGTACTGTGTCTAGGTCGGAAGCCCGACTGAGATGAATCGAGGCAGTTCGAGGCTTCAACAAAATCAGACAGATGTCTATTGATATGCTTTTCTAGTACCTTGCTCAGGAGAGGTAGCAATGAGATGGTTCGGTGATTGCAAAAATCTTCCATAGGGGCTTTAAGATTTTTGCGGATGGGAATTATTTGTGCCGCTTTCCATGTGGAGGGGAGGATACCCTTCGCTATAGAACAATTAAAGATTGAGCAGATAGGAGCAGCAAGTTGTTTGGCCAGCAGAGAAGTGTTCTTAGCAGGGATGATGTCTAGCTGGGAGCCTGATTTCATAGTTTTAAGTAGCACCTCTACATCCTCGTACTTGAGTGCAATGAATGAATCTAACCTCTGTGCATTGTCTGTCACTACATGGTGGTTTGCCGTGGAGTCGTTCTGAGGACTTCCGGCTGAAGTGATTTTGTTATAAATCAATTCAATTTTCTGGGTAAAGTGCATTGCTAATTTGTTGCATAGGGCTTGGGAGGGTGTTTCTTCTTTATCGCATGCCTTGGGATTGGTAAAAGTTTTAAAAATCCGATAGAGGGTTTTAGGGTTCGAGTTTCTGCGCTATATGGGTTCTACAAGCAATTTTAATGTTTTTATGGTATTGGACCAATGCAAGTTTATATCTTTCTTTACCCTGTGTTGCATGTGATAGATGCCATAGTCGTTCCAATTTTTCACTGCTGCTCTTTTCTATTCGGAGGTTTGTAGAGAACCAAGCTGTCTGAGGACGACTGGCTACGCTGGAGCATTTTTTCAGTAGGACCAGATAATCGATGGTGGTTTTGACAGTAGATCTATTTGGCCAGGCATTCCCCCATATTGTCTGTGTCAGAATTCTGTGGGCTAGGGAAAGTATTTTGAAAATCCTCTGCCGTGAGTTTGTACCACTGTCTGCGAACCTAGGTGAATTAGTACGGGAATTGTTGGATGTCCCCGGGCCCTTAATATAAAACTCTATTAGTGAATGGTCTGTCCAAGTAAGTGGAGAGGTAGCACCACAAATGATATTAGGGAAGTTGGTAAAGATAATATCTAGCGTATGCCCAGCTAAATGGGTGGGGCCACTGTTGATTTTACATAATTCCAGTGAGGTTAAGTCTGCCAGAAAAGTAGCAGTGTCTTGGTTCGTGGTATTCTCGCTGTGAACATTGAAGTCTCCTAGAAGCAAAAAGTTTCTAGTAGAGATTACATGTGGTGAGATAAGTTCCATTAGATAAAGCGAAAAACTAGAGAGGGGACCCCGGGGACTGAAGACCAGAGCACCTTTCCAGCAATGTTGGGAGAGCAAATCCGTTCTAAAAACCAAGATTTCCAGAATGTCATTACTTAGTTGGTCAAGTATTGATACTTTAATGGAGTCTTTGTGGATACTAGCTATGCCCTACCCCCCATCTTAGACGATCTATCCAACTTTTGGATCCGACAACTTTCCGGAGAGCCACTGCAATTGCAGGATTTTAGCTGGGTTCTATCCAGGTTTCTGTCAGGAACCCGATATCAGGGAGTTTGGTTGAAAACAGGTCCCATATTTCAGCCGTGTTTGGGTAGAGATCTAACATTACACAAAAGACAATTCCAGCTTTGGAATTCCAGTGGAATCAGGGGAGAGGAGTCAGTCTGGTCGAGGTGGCGGCTTTGGCCATTGCTCCTGTCAGGCCTCATGCTCTTGAAAGTAGAAGGAGCTTGTTTCATGCTCTGAAAGCGGCATGATCTACATGTGAAGGGATCTTCCATTGCCAAACATTACTTGGTGTTTTGCAACTGAGTGCAGTTATCTAAGTCATCATTTCTGATTCTCAGAAGTTCTAGCCTCGTATATCTAACCAAGTCCCTTTTACCTGAGTCTGGTGTAGGACATACAGGGGTCCTGGCTCCGGGCGATGTCCAGGCGCAGATGGGTGCAGACGGGCTTGCCTTATGCGCGCCTTTCGTGCGCCAGCTGCGCACCCACTGCTCGTCGTGCCAGACATCAGTTTAAATAGGAGAGGTTAGCAGCTAGAGAGCTAACCTCCGCTCTGCTTCACTGCATATCAAAGACGATATTCCCTTTATTTCCTCTTTTCTCTTTACCTTTCCTTTCTCCACCTCCTTTCCCTGTCTCCATTCTTCATTGGAAATCAGCCCGCCCTGCACCCAGTTCTCCCCAAACCCCCACACTCTGTGCACTTCACGCTGGTGTATTTGCAAAATGGGAACATGTGCATGCACAGCAATCATCTTTGAACGACCTTTTTTTTTTATTGTTTAAGAAAATGCATTCAAAGATTGTCCGAGTGGTTGTTCATGCTTCGGCATCAGCAATCTGTGAATAGATTTTCTTAAGGCATAACAATATTATTTTACAGCTTGGTGCAGCAGAAACAGCTGCAGTGGCTATCATTGAAAGGATTTTCTTAAAGCATAAGAAAATTCATTGAAAAGGGGTACCACAAATGCACTCATACATGCATGGTGGCCATCTAGGGATAAAAGCATTAGCAAAATCAATAGGTTTCACTGTTGATACCTATTACTTTGTCAATGCTTTATTTTTTATTGCAGCAGCACTGTAGGGATGTAAAGCTTTAGGTTTTATCCAGTCTACACAAGAAATAAAGTCATTTTTACATAGCATCTCCATGAATACCAACATGCAATTTTTTTTCTCGCAGGAGCTCCTACTATGGGAGTGGAGAAAGTGTGAGAGGGTTGAATACAGCATGTAATTTAACAGGAGCTCAACACATTGGGCCTTGCTAGGATGTCTGTCCGACCGACACCCAGAAAAGCAGTCCGACCGCCGCATTATGTTGTGGTCGGCTTGACCTCATTTTATGGAGGGACCAACTAACGCTTCCAACAGGGTTATGGAGCCTGTAGGGCTGCCGGTAGGATCGTATTCCCTACATTAGGGGTGGTGCCTGCACAGGCACTGCCTTAGGGAATATGATATTCCTTTCCGACAGCCTTTCCATGGTGGTCCGACCGCCATGGAAATGCTGTTTGAAAGGGACTTTGGGTGCCCCTAGAAGGGGCCCTGTTCCCCGTGGGCCTCTGTTATGAGGCCTGGGGGGCACCTCCTTGGGGCACATGGTGCCTGGCACATGGATGTTTAAAATCATCTCTTATTCCTTTAAGGCTTGTCCTGTGGCCCTTTTTGGTCCGCAGCACAAGCTGGAATGGAAAAAGGCATGATTCCAACTGCTACACAGCGTCGCATCATAATTTGACAGGTGGGACCGCTGAATACTTGCTGTTCGGTTCCAATCCCACTACGACCCGACCACCATTGGGCCCATTAAAGGGCAACCACTGGCTGCAATAGTTGCTGAAGTTTCCTTGACTTACATGGTAAGTACCGCTGCTAGCTCTGGTAGCATCAGCATCATTTATTATTTACTTTGGTGGCAGTCACACATAGGGGATTTATGCAGGAAACCATATGGTCTTGAATCAGCGACCTCTTCCTCATCCCAACCATGGAACATTTGAATTGTGTATCTATGTCTAACTGATGAGAATCAGCTGTAATGGTTGTTATTGGTCCGGAGCACAAGGGATGGCAAAGCTACCTTGCATGATGCCTCAGGGGTCGACTTACTTGACCCTGGACATGTGGCAGGGTCTATGGACACAAAACATTTTGAAGGGAGTCTTCATACATGGTGTACTCATGCACAATTCTGGCCATCTAATGAATTCTCATCTTGAAAGGCAGAGATTGAGAGTGGTAACACAGATTTGTTCTTCCTTCGGCCCCTCTCCTCTTCCAGGCTGGGCTTTGAGCTTCATTCTAATTTCAGAGTCACTGCAGAGTCTTACTAGTATGCATAGTAGGCTGGCTGTCAAATACAGGTGAAGGTGCTTACTCCAGAACTCTATACTGATAATCATAAATATCCCATATTTATGGCTTATGACAAGACAATCTATGGCATATAAACTTGAAAGATCATCTCTAAAGTCCAAAAGTATATTAATTGCATTTCAAGGTATTGTGAATTGAGAACTATAGAGTTTTTGATCTGGGGAAGGGAGAGAGGCCAAAACCATCTATGATGAGTTCAACCCGAAGGGTGGAATCAAATTTGTTATTGAACTTGGATGCGAGGAGGAGGAACTTTTAGCATTAGGAGCTTATTTGATCTTCACTATTGGAGTTTCACAGATGAGAGTGAGGATATCTTTGATAGGTTATATCTTTTAGTAGAGTTGCATATCGTCTACATGCTGGTTTATTGTTAAACCAGAATCCATCAGCTGTGTGGTTCAATATTCCAATTAAACATCATACAAGCCAGATTAGACCACCCGCTTTGCTTAATCCAGCATGCCCAGAAGCATCCACTGTATTGAAATTGAGGATGGGTGCAGGAAATTCGGAGACACAGAGCTAAGTTCTGGTGTCAGGGAGTCTGAAGGTGAGGGGAAGGACTATGTATGGAGGAACCAAGCTCTAGAGCAAAGGGAAGGGGTATAAGGAGTGAGACAGGCAAGAGGAGAAAAAGATAAGAGAGCATATTGGTCAGAGGAGTAAGTCAGGCAACAGAGAGGGACAGAAAAAGAAGCAGTGCTGTCTAAGGGAATGTTCTGAAGGGTAACAAGGAGTGCATTGATACTCTAAACAGCCATAATAAAAAGTGATTACAAGAATGAGAAAGAAATACTTAGCAGTGAGATGTGGGGGAAATTCTCATATATCAGGGTCCACTTAATAGTGGGTATTGGCATGACTCCTTTTTTTATACAGCTCCCACAGACTGCGGCACCGTTCTTTCAAAACATTCTTCAAGACACTAGCAGTAATAAATGAATTCATTCATTCATTTCACTAGCAGTAAATACCTTCTATCTGCTTTATATTCTCTTCACACAGGGAACAGTAATATGTTTTTAACGAACTCTTGACTTACATTAGCGCATCACACCTGGGTATCTTTGACATCTTTTGGGAATTGTTTTGCATGACACTGTCATGCTCTATTTGTGTTCCTTTATCCATTAAAATACTAAGTCAAAACAAGTTCAAACACAGAGGGCATGATTCACAAAGAGCCTCTCCACTAGTATAGAAGGCATCGCACTACTGGGGGTGTTTCCGGGGCTGAAACTCCGAAATGAGAATTCACTTTTCTGAGATTCTGCCCCGAGTGCGAAGGATCCCCCATGACAGCAGGGCCTCTGCCATGAGTGCAGAGGCCCTTTGTGAACCAGGCCAAGAAATGGCAGTAGTCTTAGTTTAAGCTGTATTACAAATTGATCACTGTTCGACGTGGCCCTTCCTGCAGGGTCACACCAGAGTTTTGCCTTCACTTACTTAACTCATGTTTGTTTGACCCTGTGCCCTTTACCTCTGCTAATCAGTTGTAAAGTGCTTGTGCTCTCTCCCTTAAATATGGTAAAATTGGCCTAAACCTGATTGCGACATTCAGTTTACTTTTAAGTCCCCAGTAAATGGTACTATGTGGACATATCCAGGGCCTTTAATAAGATGTTAGAGGTGGGCTGCAGTACTCCTTGTGCCACCCACTGAAGTAGCACTGTAAAACACGTCCCAAACCTTTTACAGTTCGACCTTGCCAAATAAATCTTTTTCCAGGGTTAAACCTTTGTTTTAACATATATAAAACACCCTGGGGTAGGTCCTAACCCTAGGGCAAGTTACATTTTATTGAAAAATTAGGACATGTGGGTGTAAGTTTTACATGTCCTAACAGTGAAAACCTCCTAAAGTGGTTTTTTATTGTTGTAAGGTTGTCTCTCCCATATGTTAACACAGGGTTCACCTTATTACACTTAATTAATACGTTTGGGACCAGAAAGAGAAATGCTGTTTCCACTCAAATGATCTGCAATTTAAAATACTCTTTAATTGTTACTATTCTGAAAATACCATTAATTGAAAGTTGACATTTTTCTACTTACACCAAATATGCCTTTCTAGCAGTGCCCATGGCCACATGACTGTGAATAACTCTTCGGTTGTAGGTTGTATATTCTTTCCAGGCATTGGAATAAAAAAAGAGGCCTTCGTGTGAGGAAAGTGGGTCTTTCTGACATAATGGCTGAGGAGGAGCTGTACCTTGCCCTGGTCACAAAGCTCTGCAGAGACCTGCACATCACGGCAACAGCAACCGCCCCCAATGACTGCCACTGCAGGGTTTCAGCAAAACCTGCACATTGTGGCAACAACCAGTGATGACCACAAATGCGAAGCTCCAGCAATGATTGGCTCGTCACAACAAAAACTGTGACTCTCCGCGACACCAGACCTGCTTCTTGCGATGACTTTCCGCAGCCCCTGGCAATGCAAATGGCAGTTCCTTGTGCTGATTTCAGAAGATAATTTTTCTGCGGGACAAACCTGGGCTCCATCATGGTCGGCCTGAACTTGTGACTTTTCCCCGGTCCAGAACAAGATAACCACAATTGGTGATTTTTTACTTTTGCCACCTTTTTTACTGGAAAATCTGAACATTCATAACTCTGGTTCTACTTATTGGATGTTTGTCATTTTAGTGTCATTTAATTTATTATATTTAATTCTGTTTGTCCAAATTGATGTGAGAATTTTCTTGTGTTGTGTTAAGCCTGACTGCTTTTATGCCAAGCTACCAGAGGGTTAAGCACAGGCTTATTTTGCATGACAGACCTACTAATCAGGTCAAAGTTAATTTGAGGTATTTTATGCATGATGGGCCTTATTTAGGGTGTGGTGGATGGTGCTTTCTTCCCAGAGTTTGCTGTTTCTGTCCTTCACTACCAGGTTTTTCTTGGTGGTGAGAGGCAGAAAAAAAGGCTTTACACCGTTCACCCTAAACAGGGCAGGCAGTGTAAGGGCCTTTTTCTGATAATCCCTACTCCATCAGGCCATTGGAGGAAGCTTTCCATTTCTATTGTTGTAGCCAACGGGGGCTACATCGACAAAAAGGTTAAGGTCTGCTCGTTTCTAAATGAGGTGGGTTAACATAGAGAGGTTTAATTGTAAGCCTCTTGTGCCACCATTATGTCACCTTTGATCTTAAAAAAGTGATGCACCAGCAGCGCATGGGGCTTATAAGTAAGCCCCAGAATTTGTTAGACCACATACTCTATCACATTTTGAATCAGGCTCTATATATCTTAATATGTACTTGAAATATTTCTATAGTGCTGGTCAGCAGAAAGCAAGTAGCAGTTGTTTTATGGTTTAAATCATTGTATTTGAGTTTTAGATGTCAAAGTTAAAAAACTGCAGAAATAATAGAAGATTTTCAGAATTAATTGCACAGGGCAGTTATGTAAATTTCAGTAACAATAGAATGCAATACGATTAAAGTAAGCAACTGCATACAAATTCATATCAACAAATCGTGACATAAAACCCAACTAAAGATGAATGCAACAGGGGTATGCATCTGATTATCTCAGATGGATCTAAAAAGATGGGGTATCTGAAATTTCATGAAAGACATAAGGTTTATCTCAGTTCTTAACGCACATGCAGGAGTTTTGCAGAGGCTTGTTGCATCATCGGTGGAAGATCCATTCAATACAAAATGCAAGTTGAATTTGGGGGGTTTTACATGTAGAGGCTTTGCTCCTGAGGTCTTATTGTCCACCAAAGATGGTCAGAGCTTTGTTTCGATGAGGTGAATTTCCCAGGGGAAGGACTTGTATGTAAGTATGTGCATTTTAAATTAATTTTGATTGTCAAATGGTAGATAGTGTAGATAGTTTAAGACTGGTGTGGTTTGATCTAATTTTCTCTTATAACAGATGAGGCAGCTTTTGGAATCTAGCATATCCTTAACTAGTGAATTAAGATTGGGGGGTACAAAAGACAAGATGTCATTTCCATATTCAAGTAGCAAACCTTTTGGTATATGGCAGCTCTTTTAAGATGGTCAAAGCTGAGGAGATGCTTGATTTTATTAGTCAAAGCAAAACATGCTGGCTAATTGGGTAATCCTGTTGATAGAGGTTAACAACGGTGAGGTTTTGTCAATGGTCAAGCCCAATGGTCTTACTGGGGGGGTAAAGAGAGGGACCAAAGCCATCTGTACTGAGTTAAATGAGAAATCTGGGGTCACATGTGTTTTTATTCCTGGTATGAGGAGGACGAACTGTGTTTTTTGCATTTTAACATTAATAAACAACAGCCTTGGCGGTCCTCCTGTCGGTGTAGCCATATTGGGCTGACAGGAGGACCACCAAAGTCATAATATGAATATGCGATGTTACATCACATGCGATACATCGCATGCCTTTACAATGCGGTCGTTACAACGACCGCATTGTTACATCGCATACCATTACAATGCAATTCGTTACAACGACTTGCTGTAGGGGGCGCAGGATGTTGGAATACTATAATTTACTATTCTAACTCCAGTCTGTGCAACAGTAGGACTGGTGTTGGATTTGAAATCCAAAACCTTCTGCCCGCTACAGCAAGTCGTTGTAACGACTTGCCTCGTAATGGTTTGCGATGTAACAACGCGGTCATTATAACCACGCGTTGTAGTGGCATGCGATGTATCACATGCGATGTAAAGGATGTCTCCCTACTGCTGATGGTTTAAAAGACAGACTCTGAGGATAAGAATGCCTTAAATGGATCATGTCTTTAAGTTGAGTTGTGTGACATCTGCATACTGTTGAATAGGAACACCAGAGCACATCATTGGAGAGTTGAGGAGGTAAAGATTCAAATTAAACATTGTCTGAGTCAGAATACGGCATCTGCTATGCTTAGACTGGCATGCACAGAGGCACTGTTGACACTGAAACTGGGAAGCAGTGCAGGAAAAGGATAGACCCTGGAAATATTTTATTTTGGTATAGGGAAGCATGAAGGAGGAAGTGATGGGATTTGTTCAAAGGAATCAGGGTAGAGTGCAAACAAAATTGTTGCAGGGATGTTAGAAATTGGGTCTCTAGTTGGCAGAGTTATGCACCCTGTCTCAGCAGGGACCACAATCCTAGTCAGGGTAAGATAGAGACATACCAAATGATAACCTGTGCTCATCTTCTGGTAGCTTGGCACAAAGCAGTCAGATTTATCTCAAAGAAGCAATTTATAAAGTTTTTGTGCAACACACACACACACACACACACACCACAAAAACACCACAAAACTACTCCGCACAGGTTTAAGACAATAGAAAATAATATTATGAGTAAAATAAGACCAAAACAATAATAACCAATAAGTAGAAATGGAGTTATGAACTTTTAAAGAATAAATAAAAAAGTAGTACTTAGAAATCAGTAATGCTAAAGGGGTACTTGAGATTGCGCTGGACTAGGGAAAATCCAAAGTTCAGGCAGACTGCGACGAAGGGCAAGCCAGCTTTTGGACTCAGACAGGTCCTGCTCAGAAAGTACCTTGGATGGAGCAAGCGTCGCCGTCAAAGACAAGGCTTTGTCGATGATCCCTGTATGATGCAGGTTCTGCATCATCATCGAACCACGCTGCCTGTCATCGTCGAGCCACCCAGTTTGGCAAGGCTATGTCGCCGATCAGCTCCTTCGTCAGCGTCAAAGGGCAATGGGTTGGTTCAGGTCTGCACAAAGTCTTCACTGTGTCGATTTTGATGGTTTTGGACAGAAGAAATCACCTTTCAAGGGACCAGGACTGGAAAGGCACCCCTTGGCATGGCAGGACTTGCAAATGGCAGAGTCCAGGTGCTGTTGTAGAGCTGAAGGAAGTCTTTGATCGCCCTGAGACTTCAGAACATGGGGCAAGCCAGCAAGCCCTTAGAGTCACTCTGGGTTTAAGTGAGATGGGTTCAGTCCTTGTTCTCAGCATGGCAGAGATCAGCAGGCAGCAGGGCAGTTCAGCAGAGCAGAAAGCAATTTCTTTAGAGCAGCATCAGGCAAAGTGGCTTTCCTTGTGGCATAGTAGACTTCACTCCTGGCAGAGTTCTTCACAGGTCCAGTAGTGTACTGTCTGGGTAGGGAGAGAGCCCCAGTACTTATATCCAAATGTGCTTTTGAAGTATGGGTGACTTTAGAACATTCCCTTGAAGTTCACAGGTCCCCTTTCATCACAGTCTTGTATGACAGGCTGCCTGTGGGGGTAATCCACCCTTTGAGTGGGACACAGGACACAGCCTATCCAGGCATAAATGTTAGCTCCCTCTTCCTGCCCAGGAAGAGCTATCAGAATGCAGATGAATGCATGAATGCAGATGACTTTGCTGTCACACCCACCCTTCCCGCGTTTGTGGCTGTCTAGAGGGAATGCACAAAGTTCAGCTGTCACCCACCCCAGACGTATATTGGAACCAGGCTGCAGGCACACAGAGCTAAGTTAAGAGCAGAGAAGTGTCCACTTTCTAAAAGTGGCATTTCTAAAATGGCAATGTTAAATCCAACTTTACCAGTAGAGAGGATTTATTAATACCATTCCAAAGATATGAAAAATGATGCAGGTACTCCTTTCTAATCAGGAATTACAGCTAAAAGTGTTTTAAGGATTTCCCAATGCTAGCCTATGAGAGGAGTAGGAATCACAGTTATGAAAAACTAATTTAGCTGTTTGTCACTAAAAGGGCATGTAAAACTTACCAGTACATATTCCACCTCTTAGTTATGTTATGTTATGTTATTCTATGCTATGTTAATCGCACTTATAGAGCGCATGGCTACCCTAGGGTGTCCTGGCGCTAAGCACTGCCTGTTAGGGAACGTGAAGGAGTGTGCTACTGGGAAAAGAGCCATGTTTTCAGCCCCTTCCTAAAGGAGAGGAGATCCAGGGCATTCCTGAGATAAAAGGGGAGATCGTTCCAAGCCCTAGAAGCGCAGGTGATAAAGCTCCTGCCTACCCAGTTGACGTTTTTTAAATGAGGGGACTAGAACTTGTTTAGCTCCTGCTGAGCGTAGCATTCTTCCAGGGACATACCACTGAAATGTTGGCCTCAGGAAATTAGGTCCTACTCCGTTAATGGCCTTAAAGACAGTACAAAGTACTTTGAAGCGTACTCTTTGTTTGACCGGGAGCTAGTGTAGTTGCCAAAGTTCCTCCATTACAGAAACAAATTTCGGAGCCCCTGACAGCAGTCTGGCTGCTGCATTTTGGGCAAGTTAAAGCCTATTAATATGTTGTTTTTGGACATTGAGATATAGGCCATTACATTAATCAAGGCGTGACATTATGAGGGCCATGACCACTGTCTTGAGGCTTTTTTCAGTGAGGAAAAACTTGATTTTTCTTATGATTCTGAGTGCCAGAAAGCAGGTCGAGATCACCATACTTATTTGGTCACCCATGGTGAGCTTATTGTCCACCAACACCCCCAGGTTCTTTGCTTTTCTAGTGGGTGAGGGGCAAGGTCTCAGGTCTTCCGGCCACCACTCAGGTGTCCCCACATACGGATTGTTTCCAAACTTTATGACCTCAGTTTTGCTGGAGTTTTGTTCTAAACAGTTGGACAACATCCATCCAGAGATGGCACCCATACAATTGTGGAAAAGGGGCCTTGTTTCCTTTTCCGCCCCCTCAGTCAGTGTCAACACTATTTGAGTGACGTCGGCATAGGGGGTGAGTTGGAAACCAAAGGATCTTATGACTCCTGCCAGGGGTGCCACATAAACATTGAAAGAGACGAGCCCTGTGGCACCCCATATGGGAGGGAAAATGGCTTTGACATATTGCTGTCCAAATCCACAGTTTGCAATCTATCGGATAGAAATTATTGCAGGCGTTTCCATGCTCGTCCTTTTATTCCAGCGTCGGACAGCGGGTCCATCAACACTTCGTGATGAGCTGTATCGAAGGCCGCGGATAGATCCAGCAGGATCAATATTGCATTGCCTCCCCTGTCTAGGGCCTCTCAGATTTCTTCAGTGGATTTGATTAGAGCCAACTCAGTGCTGTGATCCTCTCTAAACCCGTATTGGGACGGGTCAAGAGTGGTATTAGATTAGATTGAAGGAACACACTGAGTTGGATATTCATAGCTTTTTTCAAAATGTTGGCAGGAAGTGGAATCCGTGAGATTGGCCTGTAATTATTGGGGTCTTTTTTTTGGGGTGGCGGACCTTGCCGGTACCGAAAATGGCCGCCTGAGCCCAGAGCTCAGTAGAACCATCTACAAATCCATCAGAAATCCTGCATTACAGCGAAAATAAAGATTGAAATTACCTCTCCCTGGCGATTGGAGGAACGTCCCCGAGCACTGGTTGTGCTTTGAGTGATGTAAGAGGCCGAACTCCGCTGCTGCACGACACGATCCTTGAAGCTGAACTTGACCGGGTGAGCTCTGCTGAAACGCAGAAGGGCAAGATCCACCCGGCACTGCAAAGCTGGTACGACCGAAGTGCAGAGTTGCTGAGAGGTGCGACTGACAGCGCGTTGACTCCTCTGCTGGCTGGGGCTGAGAGGCCGATCAGTGCTTGGCAGGAGATTGACGCCGGTAAGCCAGGTGTGGGAGGAGCCACCCCTGGGTGTTGCCTGCAGGAGAGCATGCCGCTGGGAGGCAACGGCACGAAAGTGGACTGGCAGAAGCGCGAGCGGCCTGGGGACAAGTGGTGGCAGGCCCTTAGCTGAGACCCGACATGGTGCCTAGCAGGGGCCTGGATTAATCCTCACTCCCCCTGGGAACCTGTGTGCAGAATAGGCAGCAATCCGCAGAGTGAAGCAGGTGAGGATTCCCGCGCCCTTGGTGATAGACTGACATGGCGCAGTTGGTTACCGGAGTCGCTGAGGAAGACTAGCACAGTTACCGAAGTGAGACTGGGAGAGTGACGGGCTCAGCAGGCGTGGGCCGTGACATACAGGGCGGTAAACCCCATAGCCTGGCGTTCCCGGGGGACACGTGACCATCCAGCCGAGGTGAGGATATAGACAGGTGCACATACCTCATCTACCAAGTTTGCACGAGGTCCGGATTGCGGGGCTGATTGTACCACCATTTTGGTGAACGGATACGGGACATTGGCTGCGCCTGGCAAGTGTGAGAGCCCTGTGCGTCCTGATCCCTTGAACCCGAGTAGTCTAAACTCAGGCCTGGCATAACTGGCCAAGGGACAAAGTGCGTTGTGTGAGAGGCGTCCCCACCCTCGCGATGGGAAAAGTAGATAAATCACAGCTGAAATTAACCTTGGACCAGAGAAAATCGAGGACCAGAGACAATACACTGGAGGAGGGCCCGGACTCACGAGATGGGACCCCAGAGCAGGACGATGGGGATATCTGCTCCATGCTGGTCTCTATGCAGAAAAGCTTGCAGGCAAGTCTGACCGCCATAGACTCTAAATTGGATTCTCGGTCATATCGGATGTATAGGATGTGGGAACGTATGGATAAGCAAGTGGAGAGGATGGACATGGTGGAATGCAAGGTCACCGAAGTTGAGGAGGCATAAACTGATATGAACGCAGTACAAAAACAGATGACAAAGTGTTACAAACCTTGCAAAATAAGGCGGGAGACATTGAAGCCCGTTCCCGGAGATGTAACATACGTATTATGGGTTTGCCAGAGTCAACGCAGGTGGGGAACATTGAACTCTTTGTGGAAAAACTATTTCACACCCTGCAGGGCCCGACCAGTTCTTCAACATGTTTGTGGTGGAAAGAGCTCACCACTCACTGGACCCGAGGCCAATACCTGGGGCCCATCATCGCTAAACTCCTGAACTACAGGGACTGGGACTCTGCCTTGAGGCTAGCTAGAGAAAAACAGTCCTTGCAATATGAGGAGTCCATGATCTCGCTTTACCCTGACTTTACTGCTCGGGTACAGGAGGCCCGCAAGCAATTTGCTCCACTCAAAAAGCAACTGCGTTATCAAAATATCGATAACGCCATGTTATACCCGGCGAGAATGAGAATGAACAGGCAGGGACAGTCTAGGATCTTCACAGACCCCAAAGCGCTGCAGAAGGCACTAAAGGAGTGGGCAAGAGAGACAGCGGAGTCCGGAGCATGATGCGATTGAAGGCGCTGCAGGAGGGAGATTGGATGAACAAGACTAGCGAGTGAATCCTACTGCTGAGCAGATAAGATTGGGACATTTGCGGGACAGAGCGGTATATCCTGCTGTTGTGTTATATACTACTAAGGGGCTACAACGGAGGGTGGAGGCGCAGCTCGTTAGACACTGGGGGGAGGAGTACGGGTCACTGAAATGTTGACTGTTGCACAATTTGTTCAGGGTTGTGTGCTGCGATTCCTATGTGGGCAGGGAGAGTAACTCGGACACTGAATGAGTTATCTAATGCAAATTGACAAACTAGATGGTGAACGGTAATGGACAGTTTGCCTGCTAAAGTTTCTTTACAGTACGGGCTGGCAACATCCGCCTCCGAGCTTGCACCGCATTTTGAGAATAATCACGTACACAATGTTAACGGAGCTGTTGGACATGATTATGTTCTGAGAGTTTGGGGGTTACACGGGGGTTTCATCAATGCGCTGTTGTGGAATGCTTGGCATGGGTGGGGGGTGGTGGGGCATTGATCCAGATACATTACAGAGTTTTCAAGAATGTCAGGTTTGCATGTACAACACTTTCTGTGTGTCCGGCTGTACCTTGATATCTGGGCTACGCTTTGATACAAATCGAGGGGTCTGATGAGTCAGAGTGATCGAGACTCGGACACACATTTGGAGCTAAGAATCCTGACTTGGAATGTTAGGGGCCTCAATGACCACAGAAAATTACGGAAGGTCATTGTTTATCTAGTGAGACATAGGATAGATATCGCCCTGTTACAGGAGTCCCACCTACCCCCGAGCAGCGCTATGTTCTTCTGCAGAGGTCTGTCAGGGAACACACACGGGACGGGTTTCACTACGCATGCGAGGGGGGGTAACATGGGTGAACCCTAAGTCTCGGCTCAAACTGGTACCAATTGATATGGACCCTGATGGTAGGTATGTTATATCGCGATGTGTAGGGAAGGGTTTAGATTTGATTCCGTTAAATGTGTATGGCCCGAATTATGATAACTCAAAATTCTTCACTTCCCTCACAGACAAGATGCGGGCTCACACAGGGATGCTTCAACTTTGGGAGGGCGACTTTAACTGTGTTTTGAACCCAACTTTGAATCGCTCACGTGGCCCGGACAGACGTGTCACTGCAGCAGCACGCGCCATCGTGGATGCTATGATGCAATTAGAACTGGTAGACGTGTGGGGGAAGCAGAATCCACTGGGGGCGGGTAAACCCTTTACTCGACGTTCTATGATTTACACACAAGGATTGACTATTGGTTGACTACGTATTCACTATACGCGAGAGTTAAGGACTGTACTGTACTCCCCCGTACTTACTCCCATCACTCCCTCATTCTTCTAGTTGTAGACACCCCAGGGAAAGTGATTCCCTCTTTTACTTGGCACTTCCCTCCATCCTCCCTACTGGATACTGCATTTTGGTCGGAGATGACCGAGGCGATTGACACCTTTTTTGCCTGTAATGTCGGCTCAGTTAACTCCTTCGCAACTAAATGGGAAGCGTTTAAAGTGTATATTCGTGGGATAGCCATGTCAAAACACTTGGGGGTGCTCCGCTCCCCGCGGAAGCATCTCTGTGATCTTGAGGGCTCCCTTCAATCTTTAGAACATCAATTGGCTGCTGGTGCGTCTGAAACGCTCTTAGAGGAGTATCATGAGGAGGCAGACGCGGAGTTTGAACACTTAGGAAAATATGCGACGGTGCGCACGTACGGTGAGGGAGAACGCCCAGACGCTGTTCTTGCCTCCCTCCTGAATAAGCGCAGGGAGGTCACGGTAGTGTCTGAAATTAGAGCTGAATAAGTCGAGCTTATAACGGGGGAGACGGCAATATTGGAGCGGTTCCGGCAGTACTACTCGACATTGCACCGCTCCTGCAGTGAGGGTGTGGAGTCTGAAATGTTGGACTATTGGACACATGTGAAGCTGCCTTGGCTAGCAAATGAACACCGCAAATACTTAATGTGCCCACTTGAAAAAGAGGAGATCCTTACTGCTTCGGCTGAGATGAGAGCGGGTAGTGCGCCTGGGGTGGGTGGGCTCCCGTTCCTTTTTTTATAAAGAATTTAAGGATATGTTGCTCCCGCAAATAGTCTTGCTGTTTGAGGACATGGTGGTCGATGGTATTATGCCGCCGTCAATAAGAGAGGCAGTCATCGTCACGATATTGAAACCGGGTAAATCTCTAGATGAATGCACTTCGTACCGTCCCCTGTCACTTCTAAACAGGGACACTAAGCTATGCGCGAAGATCCTTGCTAACCGACTGACACCGCTAGTTCCGTACTTAGTGGCCGCAGAACAAGCTGGTTTTGTCCCAGGTAGGAACCTGACCTACAACTTGAGAACGGCCTTCGGGGCAATACAGCAGACAGGATGTGCAGGCAGTGGAGGTCTTATTGGACATGGTAAAGGCCTTCAACTCGGTTGAGTGGCAAATTTTGAAACTCGTTTTGGCACGGATGAGGTTGGGGGATATGTTTCTACAAATGATGGGGTCTTGTATAACTTGTCTACTGCTAGAATAAAAATTGCCGACTCGGATACGCATCGCCAGGGGTACACGACAGGGATGCCCTTTGTCCCCGATCTTATATGCGCTAGTAGCTGAACCATTAGCTTGTGCTTTGCGGGAGTATCATGATCATAGGGGAATACGTTTCCCGACCTACCGGCTTATAGTCACCACGTATGCCGATGACGCGCTTCTCTATGTTCGGGACCCTGAGAATAATCTGTCCCATATACTAAGGGAGGTAGTGAAATTTGGCATGCTCTCGGGTCACAGAGTTAATTGGACTAAGTCAATCATTTTACCTCTCACCCCGATCAATGTTCCCTTTACACCTAAGTACTTGTTACATTGGACGACAGACCCAGTTCGATCTTTAGGTATAATGTTTCACACGGACTCGGAGTTGGTGTTCCGGGAGAACTATGGGGTGGCTATTAGCAAGCTGGGGGACGATATAGAGAACTGGATCCGGCTGTCGCAGTCGCTGTCGCTGCTTGGGCGTATCTCGATCATGAAATTGGTGATCCTCCCACGATTTTTGTTCCTGTTCTCTAATATCCCTATGGTCCTTCCCGGGGTTTTTTTCCACACACTCAACACGCTTCTGACTGAACTGCATGGGCAGGCAAACAAGCTAGGGTCCGATGGGATGTCCTCACTCTTCCATATTGCTTAGGTGGGCTGAGGGCGCCGGATCTTGCCTTATACTACAGAGCTGCACAATACGCACATGCTCCCCAGTGGATGCATGGCTCTCCAGATACACTGCATATACAAATAGAATGTGTGGCATCCTCTCCTCTTTCGTTACCTACTATGTTGTTCACACCACCAGATTGTAGAACTGGGATCCTAGACTCTATAAACGTGACAAGACATGCCTGGCATCATCTGTTGCATTCCGGTGCAATTTTATATTCACTGCTGGCCCCCTTAGAATGGTGTCATTGGCTACCTGCGTGCAAAGATATAGGAGTGACTAAAGCGCTCAGGTCCATGGGAGCATCCACTATCGGGGAGATGTTCTTGGAGGGGAAGGCCAAGACATGGGAACAATTTGCAGGGCCCGACAATAATGCTACACTGCTACATAGATTTCAATTACAAAGACTGCGACATGCAATGCTAGTTACCCTATAGACAGACTTGGACGAGCCAACCGGAGGTCATACCACTCACATATACTACCAAGGTGACCTCCCCCACCAAAATTGTATCCAAAATTTACAAACTTTCCTTGGGGTCTCGGGCAAACTACTACACTAAGTCGAGACTAGCTTGGCAATCCGATCTAGATAGACAGCTAGATGACGTCACTTGGAAGTATTGTTGTGACAACACGAAGAGGATCTCGCTGAACGGGAGACACAGGCTTGTCCATTTTAAGTTCATAAATAGGGTGTATTACACACCGGAGAGACTGTGCTGATACAGACTGCGAGATACTGCTACCTGTGATAGATGTGTGGAATCTACAGCGGATTTCTTCCATTTAGCTTGGTCATGCCCTGGAATAAGTAACTTTTGGGGCCTGGTAACAAACAGAGATTTACAGTGAGCTCCTCCCGCGCGTAATCGCTCGAAAAACTTTTGGGCGCTATACCATACCTATTTACTGACAAACAATGGGACAATTGGTGGTGATGGAGCGGAGGGGCGGTAGGAAGGGGAAACGATGGAGCACTAACTACAGATTGGTAATAGTAGGGTAACAGAGGATTGCGCTGTGTACTACATGCCAGCGCTGTATTAACATTGATCAGGATCCGGTGGGCCAGGGAGTGGTAAAAGCTCTTACTATGTTGTAATCTATGCTACTCGGAATTTTGCTGACTCAGGGGGTGTTGAACGTAAAAATTCATGGCATGAAAGCTACTGATATGAATATATGGAAGTTGATACACTGCTTTGTAGCCTCTTTGTGCAAACCTGTCTTTATACTGCAAGAAGCTATGTCTCTTTTGTTTCAATGAAAATGCCAATAAAGTCTTAAATAAAATACAAAATATTTGTGGTCTTTTGGGTCCAGGGTCTGTTTCTTCAGCAAAGGAAGAATAGAGGCCTTCTTACACCTCCTGGGAAATATGCCCAAGCTAAATATGGCATTCAGCAGGGGTGTGAGTGATGTCCCAATAACTTCTGGGATGTGTTTCATAACCAGCGCTGGGCAAGGATCCGTGGGGGCTCCAGAGCAAACAGAGTTCAAAAGTTTGATCGATTCTGGTATCTCAAGGGGTAAAAATTGTTCTAAAACCAGTAGAGGGCAGGGACTGTCTAGTCCTTCCATGTGCGGCCGCACTTTTACCCTTTCATCATCTAGGGCGAATAAAGAGAAAATAATTTCTACTTTTTGTTTAAAAAAGTTGGCCAGTTTGTCACAGAGTTCAGGGCTGCTCGAGCTCTTGGGGACATTAGGAGTGGCAAGTTTTTAAATTGTTTTAAAAAGTTCTTTCGAATTAGATTTGGCTAGTGATATTTGTTTCGTGAAAAACATTTTTTTGATTTCTAGTAGTAACTGTTTGTAGATGGTGATGATTTGTCTGTACATTTCCTTGTCAGCACTTGCATACCCTCTCCGCCAAGCCCATTCTAATCGCTTGCAGGCCAATTTTTTAGCTCTTAGTTCGTCAGAATACCAGGGCACTGAGGGTTGAGCCCGTTTGGGGGTCCACTTTTTTACCGGGGCTAAAGTGTTACAAGTTGCGTCTAGCCATTGCGTATAAGTTGATTTGGCCTCTTCCACTCCTGGGGGGATGGGATGCATTGAGCGCCTCAGGGTTTCTCGTAATTTCTTAATGTCCACATTTCCCCATGCCCTAGTTTCAATCTCCCGGGTTGGCTTCACACTGGCTAAATAGCCCACGGGTGTCTTCAATTCAAATTGAATGGCACAGTGATCGGACCACAGCAGAGGAAGAACTGTAGTACAAACTAGGTCTTGGGGATTGGAATAAATCCCATCCAGGGTGTGCCCTTTTTCATGAGTCGAGACCTTTACCAACTGCTTAAGGACTCCAGCACCCATACTTTGCTCCATTTGGGGAGTATCTGGATCCAAGGGGACCTCCATATGGAAATTAAAATCACCCAGCACCGTGTAAGAGTCTAGGCAAAGCCCTTCCTCAAGCAGGGGGCCTAGCCGCTCCAGAAATCTGTTTTTAGGACCAGGCGGATGGTAAAGCAGAATACCTTTGAAGGAGCTGTAATGTACCATATGAATAATGAAAGCTAAGGCCTCACAGAAAGTATTGGAGGCATTATCGAATATAGGTTCCACCGAGTCATGAGAGATGACTTCCAGCCCCCCCCCCCCCTTCTGTGTGGTCTGTCCAGCATATAGCAGTGAAAACCTGGGGGAGTTGCTTTCACTAGATCTGGTCCTGAAGTGTTATATGCCCATGACTCAGTAATGTAGGCCAACTTATGTTCATTCAGTAATAATGCACATTCTGTACTATGCTTGAATAATGATCTGGCATTTAGTAGGATGCATTTTAAAGGACTTGCATCAGCTTTGTTTGCCCTCTTAGCTAGTCTGACACCAGGACCAGCACCCTGCCCATAGGGCTACCTAGGGCCTAACATTGGGGTGACTTATGTGTAATAACGGGTTAGTTGAAGGCTTGGTAAGTGGTTGAAAATGCCAAGTCGAAGAGGCAGTAAACTGCACACACAGGCCTTGAAATGTCAGGCCTGAGAAAGGTTCAAAAGGTCACTTGTGTGGGCAGCACTACCAGTGCTGCAGACTCAACAGTAGCATTTAGATGAGGTCCTGGGTATATAATATACGCTTTACAAGGGACTTGTAGGTACACTAAATATGTCAATCAGGTATACACCAATGTCACCATATTTAGGAGAGAAGCACATGAACTTTAGCACTGGTCAGCAGTGGTAAAGTGCTCAGAGTCCTATGGCCAACAAAAAGATACAACCAAAAGTGAAGGCAAACAGGCAAAAAGTTTGGGGGAAGACCACCCTAAGGATAACAGGTCTAAAAGGGGAGTTATGCAGGAAAGAGATGACACAGTGCAGGGCTCTGGAGGGAAGAAAGACAAGGAGTTCTGAGACAATGGGAAGGGATAGATAACAGCGACAGTGTACAAATAAACCAAAAAGGTAATAATTGTAAGCCCTAAGTTATATTCATCTGGATCTACTTCCATAACAACAATAACCCCCATCCTCTCCATGGACAGCAGAGAATCCATAATTTGCATTGTAAAACTGAATTAAAGGTATACTAGGGGTGTCAGCCCTAGTGGTCACATGAGAGTCATGTTCATTTGTGGACATGCTTGATTAAGGGGGACCATATCAAGGTAAAGCACTTGTGACACCCAGCTGCACCACTGAATCGTTTTTTGAAAGGCTAGCAGCTTTTTACAGTTTAGAATATCACCCAGAGTAGAAAGCTCCACATGACTTCAGGTGCTATACATTGTTTCGATGCCATACGCGTATAACCCAAAAGAACTCTGTCTGCCACTCAAATGCCTTGGACTCAAGGGAAAGGCAGTACCAGTAATTCTACATATGGTGTGTCTGTTATTGGGTATCCTAACGCTGTTTAATTGTCCATAATACCACGGTCCAAAATGTCCTCACTTTCAGACAAGTCTATCATAAATGTACATGCATACACTATCCCAGATCGCCAACATACATGAGTTACTCCAGGGATACGTAGCCTTTAAGTGTTGCAATGTCAAATACCAACAAGTATACACTGTTCTGTGTAGTGGGCATTCATAAACATAGCTGCATTTTATACTGTTTCCTGAAGCTTTGCTGGTCAGGTGGCTAGCAGTTCTTCCCATTGATAAGTCTTCATGCTTTTTAGACAGGTTTGCCTCACATAAATCTGCTTCTGCACAAACATTATGCTCTTCTTCTCTAGTGGCTGTAAATTCATCAAGGTTATATAAAACAACCATACTGTAATAACAGGTGTCTAATAAAGAATTTAGTATTTTGAGCCTTTCATAACTTAACTAAATATTGTTTTCTTTCTGATTCCTTTCAGCGGTTTCGGTAATGAGATACAGCGCATCAGCCTTTGGATTTGCTGTAAGTTGTATGCCTCCTAAATGAATTTTCTACTTTATCGTTTCTAAAGCAGCACTAAAAGGCATGCAGTCTATACATACATATATATAGTTAGGTGAATATGTACTTTATATTTTGAACTAAAAAAAACACAGATATGTACTAGTTACAATTACCCGAGCCAATCATAGCTTGTGCTCCCACCATGCATTCTTATAACCTCACATATTACATCACTCATGACATGTTATTTGTCATCATTTATGACATCACATATGAAATAATTTACTTCAGGACAGGGGACTAAGTCCCTGAGTCCTGTAATCGCTGCCTGCAACATTTTCTCATGTTGCTGGCTGCCAATCAGAACATTCTCTACCACGGGAGCCTAACTCCTACAGGAGGGAATTGGCCCGAGGGAAAAAAAGCTCAGCAGGCCAATCAGAATGCTCTATTTTTAAATTGGTGCTCCCGCAAGACTTGCAAGCCTCTAGTAGATTCAAATGTCCAGATGTACAAATATGTTTGAACCATAATTTCTCAAAAAATGCTGAACGGATTTACACCAAATCACAAAACGCGGTGGACTAAGATCTAGCTCCTTGTCAATTTTGGTGTAGAGTTTCTTAAAGAAGTCTATGGAAAATGCATTTCGGGATCCCCCTTTTTTTCTCAAGCCCTGCTTGACGGATCACCCAGAAACTTTCCATGCACAAGCTAGGCAAAAAAGAGCATATTTTAAGAAACATTTTGTGCAGATTTGTCAAATGGTGCCAAAGTTATCAGCAATATGGAAATGCTTATCTAACTATAACTACCCACTGGATTATTTCTATATATATATATATTTAAAGCAACTCGCAATATGTCTCCCTTTTGGGAATCACGGGCGCAGACCTCTTGTAGTGCCAAACAGTTTTATTAATTTATTTCCCCATCGATGTCCAGACGCGTTTCGGCTGTCCAAGCGGCCTTGATCACCTGACCACGCACTGTGGCAGGCCCATTTTTAAAGTGCAAGTGCTCATTAAATTTTCAACAAACATAGAAGACATACTTATTGTCAGTCAAATACAATGTAAACAAATTACGTTAATACATAATCATTTTGGCAGATGCCTAGTCTGTATCACACTGTAAATAGAGATTCAAGGCCCAAATGCCAATGATTATACAGATAACATTTGTGTACATATTTCTTTACTGGGTGTCAATTGGCAGTATGTCCCCCATCGTTATATTGTTCATAAAGTGCTCACCATACCGTGATAAAAAGACATTATTTTTATAAAAGAAACTATAAATTACAAATAGATATCATACTCCAACAGTAGTCCAACACTAAATTTAAATATTTGATCTATTAAAGTGCATTAATGCGACAGTACTTGATGGACATAAAGTGACTGGTGCTACTTGGTACAAACGAGGCAATCAATCGGCAAAAGATGGCGCTAATTGGCAGGGAGAAATAATGATTGGTACGGGGCAGTCCAAATATGGTAATTCAAAAAGAGGGAATAATCCTATACCAAATTCAAGGCAAGTTCATGTCAAATTCATCTAAGATTGAAATGCAATGAAAAACAAAAATAAACAAGTGTAAAAAAGAGAGACTTGTGACATATTTAAAATGGTCAATAAAAAGACACTAGGTATATAAAAAAATACTACCCTGCAGCATCCTTAAAACCAATCATTAAAAATAACAGTAAAAAGTCCGAGGATAGTATATACCTGTATTACTTTATGGTCAACGGGGTGAGTCTAGCAGCTAGAAATGGTTACCAATCAAATAAGGTAGATTAAAGAAAGGTGTAAAGATCCTCTGTAGCATTCAGGCCCCCCGGCCATTTGGAATCAAACTCCAAAATATATTGGGTTTCCAAACGGCGACGTTTTGCCTCCCTGTTGCCACCTCTTCTCTTCAACGGCACTGACTCGATGGCAAAATACCTAAGACATTTGGGGTTGCTGTTATGGACCTTTTCAAAGTGCCTGGCTACGGGGTAATTATGATCTTTATAGTTAATGGCTCTTATATGCTGCAGAATACGATTGTGCACTGCCAGCTTGGTACTGCCCATATACTTTAAAGAACAATCACATTCCAGGACATATACACAATAATCCATTTTGCACGTAAGGTGTTGTTTGATTTCCCTTTGTGTGTCTGGGAATGCCGTGCAATATGTCTTAGTGTTTGTACCAAACTGGCAGGCCTTACAGGTCGAGCATTTAAAAAAAACGTTTCTTGTTGGTAACCATGTTTGCTTTTTAAAGGTATCTTGACTATTGTCAGTTAGTATATTACCCATGCTTTTGGGTTTACGGAAAGTAATAGAAGGATTAGAGGGCATAAGATGCCCTATCACTGGGTCTTCCCGTATAAAGTGCCAATGTTTTCTTATGATATTCCTCAATTCTTTTTCCTGTTTAGAAAATGTAAGGATAAGGAGTACTGGCTCATTGTTGGGGTTTAGAGCCTCTTTCTTTCTATATACCAGAAGTTCCTCTCTAGGTTTTAGCTGGGACTTTTTCATGGCATCCTCCACTACTTCATAACTGTACCCTCTGGCTAGGAACCTTGTCATGCTTTCTTTTTGCTTTAGTTCCATATCCTCAGGGTTGCTACATATACGCCGAATATGGAGCATCTCCCCATATGGTATGCTTCTTATTAGATGCGGGGGATGCGAACTAGTGGCATGGAGTAGTGTGTTGCCTGCCGTAGGTTTTCTAAAAAGGGTAGTAGTTAAAATGTTATTGTTTACTAAAACCTGTACATCTAAAAATGTCACTACTTCATCACTAACATTAGATGTAAAAGAAAGATTAAGATCATTACAGTTAATATCCTCAACGAATTTCAACACACTTTCTTTGGATCCTTGCCATATAATAAAAAGGTCGTCAATATAGCGGAACCATAAAATCACATTCTGAGTGTAAACATGCTTATATTTTCGTCTGACCACCAGCTCCTCCCACCAGCCCATGAACAAACAGGCATAGCTGGGGGAGAAGCTGTCGCCCATCGCTACTCCTCACATCTGTTGGTAAAAATAACCATTAAACAGAAAAAAGTTATTGTCTAAACAGAAAGATAACATATTCAGTAACATTCTAGTATGGTCAGCATATTCCATTTTTCTTGTACTCAGATAGAATTCGACAGCTCTGAGGCCATCTTGGTGTTTAATGCAGGTGTATAAAGAACATACATCTAAAGTATAACAGATAATCCTCTTTCCAATTGAAATTGTCAATCTTTTTGAGGAAGTCTCCTGTATCCTGGATGTACGAGTCTAACTTTTTCATATGATCCTGCAGAAAGTAATCAATGTACTGCGAAAGATTCTCAATGGGGCCGTCACAGGCTGCAATGATTGGTCGGCCTGGAGGGGCAGTCAAATTTTTATGGACTTTAGGGATAAAGTACATATATGGTGCTAGTGGATGTTCTTTTTTGATAAATTTAAATTCTTCCCAACTCAAGAGGCCCAAGCCTTTCCATGCCAATAGATTTTTAAATAAAGTCTCTTGTGCATTTTTATATTTGAGAGGCGTGCTCTTACTATAGCACACTGCATCATCCAATTGCCTATAAGCCTCTCTGAGGTACTCTGCTGTGGGCCAAAGCACAATGTTCCCTCCTTTGTCCTAATTACGAATTATTAGGTCTGCCTTCTGTAATTTAGAGATCAACTGTTTGAATTTTCCCTGTTGGTTGGAATATTTTCTCTTTCTTGCTGAATTGCTAGTATACATGAGTTTTTCAATTGGACTGTCACGTGTTCACTAAATGTATCCAAACCATCATGGGAAGAGATAGGGATAAATTTGGATTTAGGTTTGAAGGGAGTATCAGGTTTTTTCTGATTAAATACTGAGGTCAATTCGCCTGTTGCCACATTATCACCCGTTGCCAATTGGTACATATCATTGTACAATGCCACATCAGATAGTTGGAGGCCTGTTAGGTTAGTAGCGTTATCCAACCTATTATCGAATTCCATTCCTGGTTTTTGCATGTGTAGTTTTTTAAGCTTCAATTTCCTAATAAATAGGTACACATCTGCTCTTGTACGCGTATAATGAAAATTTGATTCAGGGCTACAGCTTAAACCCAGGCTTAGTAATTGATTCTCTGCTTTTGTTAGTTCAATTTGCCCTAAATTAATGATGGATTTTACTTCCTGGGCTTGATATTCACTGACCTCTGTTTTTAGTATCTCCGGGAGCGCCCTCGACCTCGTTTCCTTGGCTCGCCGTTGCCTATTCACCCGACGTCTTGCCCGTCTCCTTGGGCATTTTGTTGTACCATTGTGCTTTGTGGTCTTGGCCTCAATGTCTCCCTTCTTCCTTGCTTTAAAACATCCAACTCTTCCCCCACCGTCAGCTTGATTCCCGAAACATTTCTTACACCTTCATTGTCAGATTCACTCTCCAGTGCTGAGCTAGACGGTGAAGAAAGTTCCACTTGTTCCCTCTGGGACCCCTTATCTCCATGTCTTTTATTAGCAGTTGCTGCTCTAAGGGAATCATAGCGACGTGAAAAGGTAAATATTTGACCATTCACATAATCATCACGGTCTCTTTTGAACTTCCATATTTTTCGTGCCTTTATTTTTTCTTCTTCTTTTCCTAGACTACCGTTCATTTCTTCCCTCAACTTGTTTTGGTGTTGGGGGTCATTTGCTTGTTGCTCTATGTATGCTTCATGGCCGTCTATTTTTGTTTGTAATGCTGCCCCATCTATTTCTGCATACTTAACAAGAATCTGGACCAAACGCCTGGAAGAATCCAAGTTACATTCTCCCCATTCTGCCATCATCAAGGGGTTTGGTGTCTCATAGCTGGGGGCTAACATGATACGTAGCCCCCTTGGAATTCTACCAACGTACAGATATCTTTTTAAAGAACGAGCTTCCCACCACTTGGCTGTTTCTTGTTTTTTCAACTTTTCCAATATTTTGAATTGTTCCTTTAAGCCAGTAGGCTCTTTCTTTGTCTCTTTTTGTGCCCCTGTTCGCATGATCGCCTCATTCTCCAAAGCATCTGAAAATATTTCATCGGCTGCAAGCTCACGGGCTGCGCGCGCGTCAGCCAACATCTTCTATTAAGGGATTGATTTAAGAAAACTGTTCTTTACACACTGGGGAAATAATCCAACGTGCGAGATAAGACTCTCCGCATCCGTTTTCCCCAGTGCGGGTACACCTCCTTCCCGGTAACCTCGATACCAGTGACAGACGCTGTTCTTACCGGTAGGTGGAAGCTGAATACTTTCCGAGTGCTCTCCGCTAGGTGCCTGCTCAGCCGAGCGTCCCCACCAACTGCAGGAAAGCGCTTTCTCGTGCCTCTCACTTCACCCGGGTTACGTCGTACTGGCTCCTCAATAGGGTCCCGAGGGGCTTTGCCTGATTCCTTCTCCGGACATAGTGCCCCGGGGGTCCCCGCCGGCACTCACCACAAGCCTGTGGTTGTATCCGTACGGCAAACCCTCGAAGGCAGTCAGCTGTTTTGTGGCGAAGCCTCTTTTCCAGGAGGGGGTCTGCGAACCGGCAACAGCCGTCTGCCGGTAAAATTTAAAGCAACTCGCAATATGTCTCCCTTTTGGGAATCATGGGCGCAGACCTCTTGTAGTGCCAAACAGTTTTATTAATTTATTTCCCCATCGATGTCCAGACGCGTTTCGGCCGTCCAAGCGGCCTTGATCACCTGACCACGCACTGTGGCAGGCACGTTTTTAAAGTGCAAGTGCTCATTACATTTTCAACAAACATAGAAGACATACTTATTGTCAGTCAAATACAATGTAAACAAATTACGTTAATACATAATCATTTTGGCAGATGCATAGTCTGTATCACACTGTAAATAGAGATTCAAGGCCCAAATGCCAATGATTATACAGATAACATTTCTGTACATATTTCTTTACTGGGTGTCAATTGGCAGTATGTCCCCCATCGTTATATTGTTCATAAAGCGCTCACTATACCGTGATAAAAAGACATTATTTTTATAAAAGAAACTATAAATTACAAATAGATATCATACTCCAACAGTAGTCCAACACTAAATTTAAATATTTGATCTATTAAAGTGCATTAATGCGACAGTACTTGATGGACATAAAGTGACTGGTGCTACTTGGTATAAACGAGGCAATCAATCGGCAAAAGATGCCGCTAATTGGCAGGGACAGATAATGATTGGTACGGGGCAGTCCAAATATGGTAATTCAAAAAGAGGGAATAATCCTATACCAAATTCAAGGCAAGTTCATGTCAAATTCATCTAAGATTGAGATGCAATGAAAAACAAAAATAAACTAGTGTAAAAAAGAGAGACTTGTGACATATTTAAAATGATCAATAAAAAGACACTAGGTATATAAAAAATTACTACCCTGCAGCATCCTTAAAACCAATCATTAAAAATAACAGTAAAAAGTCCCAGGATAGTATATACTTGTATTACTTTATGGTAAACGGGGTGAGTGTAGCAGCTAGAAATGGTTACCAATCAAATAAGGTAGATTAAAGAAAGGTGTAAAGATCTTCCGTAGCATTCAGGCCCCCCGGCCATTTGGAATCAAACTCCAAAATATATTGGGTTTCCAAACGGCGAAGTTTTGCCTCCCTGTTGCCACCTCTTCTCTTCAACGGCACTGACTCAATGGCAAAAATACCTAAGACATTTGGGGTTGCTGTTATGGACCTTTTCAAAGTGCCTGGCTACAGGGTAATTCTGATCTTTATTGTTAATGGCTCTTATATATATGTAGATCTCCAACTTTATGAAATCTTCTAATTGCGCAAACTTTCAAGCAGGAAACGGACACCCATTCATTGGTGCCATTTTTTATTTCAGTGCAAATGCCGCCATGATGCGTTTCGGGCTCAACAGCCCTTGATCACGTATTTATATAGAGGAGTTGGCCTAACGGCTAGGGCGCTCGACCTCGGACCTGGGGAACTGGGTTCGAGTCTCGGTAAGGACGCTGAACATCCTGTGATTCTGGGCAAATCACTTAATCTCCCTGTGCCTAACAAAAAATGAATGTGTGTCCTCATGTAAGGTAACTGGTGCTATGTAAAGCGCTCTGATACCTGATTGGATTTGGGTCCAGTTCGGGCTATATAAAACTCTGCAAAACAAAAATAATTAAAAAAAATATATATATATATATCCAGAACTCTGTTAGTCTAGAGACAGACAGCGCATCGCTTTCACGGTAATGCTCGATTCAAAAGTATTATTATCGTTAGGGACAGAACACACCCAATGCGTATATTTGTATGTGTATATATATATGTATATGTCACAGTTTACGGGCAGTGGTGTGCCGGTATTATCATATCTTTAGTTATACATTAGATGACATAAATACATAAATCATGAAATATTGTTTTGGCAAAATAATGCTGACTATTTCTCCAAGATGGGATTGGAAGGTGTCAATATGCAATTAGAAAAAAATGTAGGTTTTGAATCATTACAACTTTGCAGACTCATTAATTTGATGTAAATAAATTTTAATTTTAATTTTATAATTGACTG
Organism: Triturus cristatus; assembly: GCF_964204655.1. Classification (NCBI taxonomy): domain Eukaryota; kingdom Metazoa; phylum Chordata; class Amphibia; order Caudata; family Salamandridae; genus Triturus; species Triturus cristatus. The sequence goes on from NC_140583.1 coordinate 1,037,697,261, forward strand.
TAGCTTCTATGTTTTACCTTTCACAGTTTGATGCAGTTCTAGATGTGTTGTCATCAGTGATAGTACTGTGGCGTTACAGCAATGCGGCTGCGGTTCATTCTGCCCATCGGGAGTACATGTAAGTAACTTTTATACCGAGATATTGGATGAAATCTTGACTAAAAGTTGTGTAAACTGAACATCAGGACCTAGCCACCAAATATTTCAAAAATGTTTTTCTGATTTTACTAACCTGCCAACCTTTGGCCACTTTTGTATGCAAACAAATCATCAAGACAAATATTAATGTTTCTGCAGCACAAATTATAAATACTATCAGATATTATTTACTTGACCATGAAATTGAAACCATCACTTTGTGAGATGACTTGAAATTGAATGCTGGATCATCACATGACGACTTTTAAAAATCCCAATCCTCATTGAAACTATCTTCATAGCACTTCCTTGCATCTTTTAAAGGTAAGCTTTGTTTAGGGGAAGTCTGAATGCCCCACAATGAAAACTCTGAAATCATAGTACAAACCTAATAGACTATTTTATTATCTCAAGGGTCGACAAATACTTCAAGCAAATTTGAGCAGCTGGTGGATAATTGTAGCTATGAATTACCAATGAAACAATTTGCATTTAATGATATATTTTATTAAAGCAACATTATTTCTAATAACCAGTTCAAATTTACAGAAAGTTAACGTGAACAACATAGAAAAACGTCTAATTCATGTTGAAGTTATGTCTAAACATCTGTCTGTCAATAGCTTTCATCAGTCTTTAAACATTGCTCACCATTTGTTGGTATTTACATGTTGTGCTTTGTGCACAATGGTTGGAGGGACTTCAGCTTTCCATTACGAATCATAACAGGGCCCAATACACTTTCATGGTCAATCAATGACATGCTAGAGGCAAGTCACTACCTGACTGCATTTTACAGGAGTGGGGTTGGATGGCTAGGGGAAGTGCCTTGGGTGTACCCCAAGGATCAGCAATAAGCCCACCTTTATTTATTATATGTCTAAGGCCATTGGCAAAGCTGATCCATCATAGGTAGACTGACTTTATGCTGATGAAACCCAGCTTATAATATTGGTTGATCTAAAGGACTCATCCCTTACAATGGTTTCTATTAGTATGAGGGATGTTGCATGTCGGCTAACAGTAAACTTTTTTAAATTCCATGAAGACAAAACGGAGGTACTCTGTTGCTCAGCAAATAAGATGCCAGGACCATTGTCTAAATACATCTGAACTCCACAAACAAATTTCCCACAGTCAGCATCCTCTGAAGTTCAGAACCTTGGAATTGTCTTTGGCAATGACTTGTTTCTGACCTCACATGTCAATAAGCTATCTTCAACATGTTTTTCTCTCCCTAAAACACTGAGGAAACTATTACCTTTCCTATTGGTGGAACAGAGAGTTCTGATTGTTCAGGCTACCATCCTTAGTTGATTAGACTACAGTAATGTGATATTATTGGGCGCTTCTGACAAACTGATTAAAAGGCTGGACGTATCTAAAATGCAGCAACTTGGTTAGTATTAGATCTCGCATGAGGGAGGGGGGGTCCATATCCTGTGCTTTAAAAAAGCTACATTGGCTACCAGTAGGAATAAGGATCATTTTTAAATAATTGTGTTTTGCCTACATGGCTGGCCATAGAATGGGTCCTATCTACTTAAGAAACAAGCTCAAGAACTACCAAACTGGTCACCAATTAAGATCAACTGAAGCAGTTTTCTAGGGTCAGTAAAATCTGAAACTCTCCCGGTTCGGAGGTAGAGCATATTCAATTCAAGCAGTATACCTGTGGAATACCCTACCAAAGGCCCTGCGTAAATCACCTGATCTAGGCAGTTCTGGAAATCCTTTAAAACATGGTTGTTTACTAGTAGGAATGGAGATTAGAAAAACCGGCCATTCATAATGACAAGTGCCAGGACACCTTGAAGGCAATTGCGCACTTTAGAAATATAATTAATAATACTGATAAGAATACTACTAATACTGCTACAAATAATAATTACTATTATTATTCTTATAAAGTTCTCCCAATGGCATTGTTTTCCTGTTGTGACTCACCACCAAACCTATATTTTGTTTTTTGGAGGATACATAAAAGGCATCTGTGCTGCCTTCTTTTTAGCATTCAGCCAACTGAGGTAATCTTTGCCTTTGTTTCTCAGGTAACATTGACACGGATCTGTTGGTGCTATAGTAAAGACCTTGCGGCTAAGTGAAAACAAGCATTGGCAATGCCAACATGTCTGCTGTATAAATGAAAGTGCCTCTCCAATCACTAATGAAGGTGCTTAATAACTCACCATATATGCACCCTGTCAACCATCCTTTCACTTATCTAGAAATCCACCACTGACTCATTATTGCATTCACCTGCTCATCCACTCACAATAGAATGCACACACACATTCAACAAGCATATGCAGAAAACGTTTTTTTTTAAAGTGCTGCCACCTAAATATAAAAATGCAACAAAAAGACCTATCGATGGAAAGAATGAAGAACAATGTCGTACATTCACCCCAGTACAGAGATCTGGGCTTAAATCCATCATTTTTTTTGCTCACCATGTCATTACAGTTTGGACCCAGCCATATGCAAATCAGTCTTGACCCTGTGCCCTATGGGAACAGTACAGCCCGAACTGTTCGCCCTTTGTTGGAAGGGTATGCCCAGACGTGCGTCCCGTGCTCACCATGCCACCGAAGTCAAGCTATCCTGGCTGAAGAGGGGTGAAACCCCGAAACCGGTCCTAGCATGCTTGATTCCGGTCCAGGGAAGAAACGCCGTTTCTTGATAATATGCCCCTCAATTTGGCTCTTGTCAGTTTGTGAAACTACAACCGTTTCTCCATACTCTGCCTTTTGTTTTTTAGTAAATACACAACTTTTGTCTCCAAGTAACAGCTTAACACTTTCATCAAGTACTACATAGCTTACTTTGGTATCATACGAACAGATGCTGACTTAAATTTCAATGCAATGCCTGATATTCCTGGGTTATCCTAACATGTTGACACACATCGTCAGTTATCTGGCTATTGTCTCATAAGCCTAAATGATTCCCTAATTTACTTCTTATTGCCTTACAATTGCATGTGCTGCCATTAAACACTGAGTATGGTGTTTGCAAACCAAAGGTAGTCATCCAATGCAAAAGATAATCAACACATATTAGAGGTTTTCATCACTTGTTAGAGATTGTCATACCACATCCTATAAGGGATTGCTGTCATCTGCCAGACGCGATCATCACGCAACAGCATTGGATATAACATGCAAGGAGTTTACATCTCATGTGAGCCATTGCCAATAGATTCTACTGCTTAGAATCAGATGCCTAACTCTGCTAGCATTTACCAACACATACCAATGTGTTCTATGTGTATTTGAGCAAAAAATGGACTTGCTGAAACTTATCATTTGTAACGGCCTCTAATCATGGGACCTGTTTCCACAACTTTTTCACCATGAATGACATCTGCAAGGTTGAAGTTTTCACCAATTACATTTCTCCTCCTATACTTTCTCTTTCGTTTTTTCATGAGGGTTCCTCCCATGTAATCCATCCTCTCACTCATACCCTTTTCTTCTTGGTGTCTTTCTTTTTTTAAAATCAGGGGTCTTCTTCTCTCCATTACCACCTTGCCATTACCACCCTTTATGGCTCTGCTTTAATTCCCCTCACCCACACCATATGGTGTTGCTGATATGCTTACCACATCTCTCACTCCGTTTCTGATATTTCATGCATGACCTGTCTCTCCTATCCTCGATGTATTTGCCTTTTTTTCGTTTCTTCTGTGGTTGACTTCTTTTGCATCTCTCATTCCTGACGTTTAACAACAAAACAACTCATATTAAAATTTCTTTTATTTCAGGAATTGTTAAAAGGTCACGGGATTTTTGTATTCTGGATCTGTGATTCAAACCCAATTCTTGAATATTTTTTCACAAAAAATTCAGATTTTCGTGAAAACTGTTTCTGCTTATGTGGGATGTTTCACAAAATGGAGTTTTGTCTGACAGGTTTTGTCAGGCTGATATTATCCAGGTAGCAATGTACCATTGATTGTCATTACATCCTAAAAAAGCCCCCACCCATATCAACTATTGCAATCATGTAGACAAAGTTCCTTCATGAGCTCGGTCAAGTCATTTGCGGTATATTGACTGACATCATTCAACAGGAACCTGGGAACCTGATGTATCATTGGAAACGTTGAAAATAGTGGGTGCAAAGTGCACATTGTCTTTGTGAACTGTCCAGTATCTTGTGATGCAACTGATGTGCTAATCAGCTGCATTGAAAAATGTATGCTCATAAAGGGCTGCAAAACCTTCTGCTTCAAATATAGTATTGAAGCAGGTCACATATATATATTGAATTATTAACTAATTAACTTCCTACCCTGTACCCCTACAAAACTAGCAGTCCGCATCTAAAAAAGATTCCATAGCTTACATATTTCAAATTTTTAAATAATTATTTAGCAATTAGTAATAAATTGTTAATTAACTATTACTTGACTTTCCACCCTAAACCCCTTCAATCCACATTCCAAAATGAAACTATAACTCTAATAGGTATAGCACAATTTACATAATTGATAATCAATTCATTAATGAATTAACAATTAACACTTAATTGTTAATTAAATATAATTTATTTAAATTCCCACCCTACACACTGACATCCCACCATCTCACAACTAAAATGTAACCTAAATAAGTAAGTATTGCTTGAATCACAAAATCGATAATGTATTAAATAATTAATTAATTCTTAATTGGTAATTAGTTATTATGAAATTAACTTCCCACCTTATACCACTACAAACCAGGCAGCCTACATCAAAAACATAACACACATATACAATTATTACACCATTTTACACAATTACTAATCAATTAAATATTTATTGATACAATTATAATTAATTGTTCATTTCTTATTACTTAATTAACTTTCCACCCCATAACCCTACAAACTTACAAACCCACACCTAAAATATACCTAAAAAAATCAGTATTGCATAATTTGCATAATTAACTTTAACACCAATCATATAATTAAATAAAACTATTAATTAACTAAAAGTTAGTTTTTGCCTAATTAACTTCATACTCTCTGCCCTTGCAAACCCAACAGCCAGCTACAACACTATAAATTACTATAAACAATTTAGTTAAACATTTTAAATAACTCAAAATAAAAAACTGTATTTAAAAATCTTCAAAAGAAATCACGTTTTAGCATACTTAGTAAAGCAACACATACAGTTATGGAAGCTAAAATTACTACATACTGGCGAAAAGCAGGGCTTTAAAAACATTTTGAAAATCTGTGGGTCTAAATGTAACTTGTTTTAAGATGCAGGGCCAATGTCTTTATGCTCACAATAATAGGTCTAAGGCCGGTGTCTAACCATCACTTGGGTTGTCAGTGTGCTTTACACATGAGAGAAGAGTTAGCTATTCACACATGAACACATGAGTACTTAGGTGAGTATGTGAGCCTTAGACCTCAGTGTAGGAACAAAATACGTTGAAAAAAGGGAGAAAAAGGTTAGGCGGTACCGATAAGGATATACTATACCACCTGAATTTCAAGTTTTAAAAATCATGCTGCCAAAATGCTGTAGCAGCGGAAGGAGAGTCTGGATAAACCCTCTTTAAGTGATGATTACTGGATTAGCACACAGCTATCAAATAATTAGTGAATATTGAATTTATCACATTTTTAAAGTATTCAAAATGTGTTCCAAAGAAAAAGCATTGCGACGCAGTTCACATGAGTTGTAAACAAAGGGATACACAGTGAATGAGAACCCATTTAATAACAATCTAAGGTTGACATATGCACTATCATATATAATAATAATTGTGTTGCTCATTAGTCATCCCTGCTATGTACATTAATGAATTCAAAAGTGTCTAATTAGTTGACGTTTCGACCCTGGAACAATTAATTAGAAATGATGCAAATGTTATTTCCTAAAGAATGTTTTTGCACTTGTTGCTACCACGTGGATCTAATCGAGCTTGATTGTGGGCTAAATACAAATATGGGATTAATTTATAAATGACGAACAAAACATTTCAAAGTGTTAAACTGTAGAAATGCTTTGCAAAAGCTAAAGTTAAATCACCAAAAGAGTCAAAACAAATAGATGGCATCAAAGCACAAAATATAGTCATGATTACTACACGTATGCTACACAGTTCATCCATGATTCTGTCAACTTTCATATGGACCGTGTAAACAGATGTCTACTTTATAAAATAAAAAGCTTCTGATGTGGCCAAACTTACTGAAATTGACTACAGAATTGTATGCAGGGTGTAGGCGTGTGGGTACAAAAATCTAAAGAAATCAACATAATTTGTACAATTTGCAGAACGAGTTTTCCTGCCATTGTTAATTTTAACAAATTGGTAAATACATTTACATGAAAGCTTAGTGATTATGCTAACAAGCCTCAAGTAGACGTCTACAATTACTGTCGAAACAGTCATTAATAACCGAAACAATACTTTGCTAAATAAATTGTACATTTAGTCAGAGGAGTGGTACAGATTGTCTTTACATGCACCAGTAGTTCATTATCAACCAGCCATTTCCTTTACAGTAAAACTGAAAAACGACTGGAATTTATTTTGTAGCCATTAAGGTTTCCGTAATAAAACTTGTCAGATTTCATTTAAATAGATTCCTTTTCTAGGTCTCTCTTTCATAGGTCTAACCACTTACCTCATAAAGCCTCATTGCTAAATTAACTGATGGTGACCTCCACTTGGTTCCACACACCTTGGTCATTTGTACAGTGATTTCCTATATACCGCTACATGAACCCTAATGGATCAGATCATATGCTAGCCCTAAAGATAACAATATTTCAAAATACAATGAAGGATGAAATGCTTGTGAGAATACCTAAGTAGCTTGATAAATAAGACATCAAAACTCGAAAGCGCATCTGGCACACATAACTACTAGTAGAAGTTTCACCTATTCAAATTGAACACTTAGGGGCTCATTAGGATGGCGGGTGGATCGCGTTGGTCAGCAGTCGTTACGATTGCCGGCCGGGCAGACTTGGCCACTAATATGGTGGTGGTGCCTACCAGGCACCGCCATCCATATTAGGATGGGTGTGGTAACTGGCCTTTCCATGCGGCGATGCCGCCATGGAAAGACTGGCGCGGATGTGCTTTGGGGGTCTGTTGCGGGCCCCAGGGAGAGTGGGGGGATGGGGGTGCACTTGAGGGGTACCCCCTGTATTCCGCACCATGCGGTGCCTGCCATGTTGTGCATGGGAATGCACAACATGTCAATTTGGCATTGCAGCAGGTGCTGCTGTAAGCACTCGCCGCTGTAAGCAGAACCGCAGCAATGTCAAATATGCAGAATGCGACAGCCAGGGTGGCGGTCGCATACTAATCAGCGGTGAGGGACCGCCGCATGTCTGGCAGCCGTTCCCACCATCGCGAGGATGCCAGGCAGACTGAAGTCAGCCCGCCATCCTAATGGGCCCCTGAGATCCTGAACACTTATATAATTCAAAGTGAGTAAATCTATCTTTTAAAGAGCTCGCCAGGACAAGTATATGATAAGAAGTGTGTGTGTGTGTGTTTGCGAATGCAAGGGTGTGTGGGTGGTGTATGAGAGAGAGACCTGCAGGGCACATTTTTAAATCCTGAAAAGGTGACCAACTTTAATCTTTTCTAGAGCAATGCAATATGTATCACTGTGCTTAGAATTAAAACCTAAGACTAAGAGATAATTCACTTATTTATTTTGGGCTATGGTAATTTTAGAACATGTTGGTAAATATCTGGGTCAGAACTCACTAGTGGATGTGTTAAAACATATTACAAGTGACTGACTAGTTCTACGATCATGTAGAGGCACAGGGTTGAAGGATGAGGTCCTAAACATTGTCATTGAACTGTGAAGGGACTATTGATATATTTTATACTTGTGGTAGCAGTGTTTTATTACTTAGAAAATATGGCCACTCTCCGGTCCCACAGCAGCCCCCTTTGCTTCCTGTGATTTTCTCTCTTATGGGAAAGATGCAAAAGATCCTACAGAGGACCATGGGTAGAAGAATAGTGGAATTTATAATTTGAAAGTAAAAGAAATCAATCTCCTCGCTGTTTTACTGCTGTCTTAATCTTTACCAGTACACAATCCCCTCAGCCGGAGTAGAGTTGTAGGGACTGTGATCTTGGGTCCCAGGTGAGCACACAAGATACTTAATTTACACATACAAGGAAGAAGGAATAACCATAAACAGATGCCCCACTAAGGTCTGCACAAACATTGACCAATGATTGTTTTGTGCAGTACACAAAATCGCTAGACATACACTAAACCACTTTGGCCTCTACAGCAATGCAGTGGGTGGTTTGTTTTTGAATTCTATAATGTCTATCAGAAGCATGGTGTGTTTCTTGTGCACCTCATTCTATAGAAAGCTTTTCATTATTAACTAGTTATACAACAATTTCCCAGAAGGAAATAAGAAGGGAGTTCATAGGTCTGTGAAGATCCACAAGTGCCATTCCAGAAAAGGTCTGATATATCTTTTTGAAGGCAGCACTCCGTTTTACAAACTGAACCTTCTGATTGCTTCGTCCATGACCACTTCTCTCTGTCTGTGTCACGGCGTTATCTGACTGTTGTATGGGAATATCCGAATTGTTCTTGCACCAGAAAAAGCAACCATTTCTTACCGGCTGTTCTCATTACTGCTCCACAGGCTTGCCGGCTGCACAATTTGGCAATTACTGTGCCTCTGCTCCATTCTTACTTTTAGTAACTTTGACCAACAGCCTGCATACCATCCTCACCAACAAAGTCAGCATGTGAGAAGCCATCTTAATCTCCATTTATGGAAACATGTGTCTTTCAAAACATAGAGATAACCCATCGCCTCCCGGATATAAGAATCCCAAAATGTGCATATTAGCAACTTTTCTAAAGTCCTCAAATAATTTGAGCTGAGACTCTAATCGTATCATGGCTGGGACACCACTGGACCAAAAGTCTTGTAGGGACTCCTCACATTACTGAATGCTCTTCACTGACTTATCTAGCTGAGATACAGAGACCGTGACCTCCTTAAAGACCTCCTCCTTGTATAAAAGCCTACAGTTCATAGCTTCCACTGTCACTAAAATAAAGGGGCCTTTTAAAACAATTGTACATTTGTGCATCTTATTTAGCAGGTTCTGCTGATCCTCAGAACCCCCCAACTCTTGCTCTAGACTAGCTCCATGTCTCAGTTTCAGGTGCAGGCCATGATCCCAGGGGGAGCTTGGGTCTGCTCCTACCAGCTTAGCTTTTCATGGTGATCGTCCTTGTAGGTCAGGTTTCTCACTCCATCAGGTCGGTGAAAGCGGCCAACACAATTTTGGAAAATGACAAAATACCTTATGAGGGCCTTTGCCTATTCCACGACTGGCAGTAAAGTTCAGCTTTCTGTGTTGTCTTAGGAGGTGCAGTAGTGTCTCTAGTTAGCTCCATGTCTTGCTGCTCGTCTTCACCTCGTTAGGGCCCCAGATAGAGCTGCCCTGGCAGTGTTCCATAGAAACTCATTTGCTGGGGCTCAAAGGTGCCCCACTGCCTACACTGTATTTTTATAGAATATATCTATGACAACTTAAATACTTTACCTCAAAAATGCCATCCATATTTTTAATACTATGTGCGTGCGTGTTAGAAATGGCGTTTCTGGTTGGCTAGGGTATGCACCTAAGCAGGCAGAACCCACCACTCTAGTCAGGGTAAGGGAGTTACACATCGAAGATAACCCCTGCTCAGCCCCTTGGTAGCTTGGCAAAGCAGTCAGGCTTATCCCAGAGGCAATGTGTAAAGCGTTTGCACAACACACACCAGTGAAACACTAGAAATGCAACAAAAAGAGACTCCACACAAGGTTATACAAAAATATCCTTTGTACTGTACATAAAAACACATTAGACCAGAAGTCACTTTGTAGCATGTAAAGCACATTAGACCACATCACATAAATCACTGTGCCACTGGGCGTTTGTCATAAAGATGCACATAAGTCATATAAGACCAAAATTACAAAAATCATTGTGTCACTAGGCACTTGTCATAAGCATGCAGAAACCATAAATCATCATCACTCTGCCGTAGGGCAGTTAGTCATAACATCATATGCATCATGATCACTTTCCCACCATTACTGCAGTAAATCATATACTTAGAAGTTGCGCAAGTCCTGAAAACATTAAGGCAACATTATGCATAAAATCACAAAAAACAGCACCCTCATTATGCTGCTCATACCATAAGAATGTTGTAAGAATCACCATCACTGTGCCTATCATCTCCTCCCTATATTTTATAACCTAAGGGCTGAGAAATGTAGGGAAATATCATCCATCACCTGAATGCATGGGGCACAGTGCTTCTATGAAGGGAATCCGCCTTCTCAGGTACTGTAGTTTCCCCATGTAGGCTACAGGGCCACCAGCCCACCTACCACTGTGAATGTGGTAAGCTTGCCTCGTGTGGTACTATCCTGGGATTGGGGGCCTCTGAGATGAGCTCCATCCGTAAATGTCCCAAAAAGAACAATGCCTCCACAGTAACTAAAAGTGCAGCTGCCTGCGCTCGGGCAGCACAGCAGCGTGTGGCGATGACTCAGATATTGGGGAAGGGGCCTCACCTGGGGGTCATTTTCATTGGGGGCAGCTGCCGTCTCGCACAGCAGCTGCATCGCTGACGCATGGCCCTCCCTTGGGTGGCCCCTCCTTTCTCCTTTGGCTAAGGAGCAGTTGCCAGTCAATGCCAGGGACTTCCTGATCACGCTGGTGACATCGCTTCCTTCGGCTTCGGCATTGCCCAGCAGCGCCAGGGAACTTCCGCCTGGGTTTCCCAGCTGCATTGTGCAGTGATCCTCTGCAGCTCAGGGCCAAGCAGCAACACCCTAGCTACACACACTGCCGAAAATGGAGACAGGCTGCTAGGGAAAAGGGGAGCACTTCTCCTGCCTGAGCTCTCACCTCCCCTCTCTCAATAGCCACAGGCAAGGGTGGCAAAAAAGTGCTCCATATGCACTGAGCAGTGCAAGAAGCGCTTCTCATGCGCTTTTACTCCCAGACTGTAGAAATGACGAGGGAAGCACCCTTAAACACTCCACACGCTTTCTCTTAAACTTAAAGAAATGAGGACAGTTCAGTCCCTCTAGTGCTCCAGACAGGAGCAGCAACGGTAGGTTCGTTCACCTCTCACATCAGGGCAGCACTCCTTACACAGTCCACAGTTTCCCTTCCAGGCAGGGTCTCTCTCAAAATCCAGCAAGGACCTTTCCATGAAGAAAAAGAAAAATAGTAATTCCTTTTTCTCCACCACAGACAGAAGCAGCAACTACAGACCAACCCCACATAGCACACAGCAAAGGGGCAATACTCCTCCTTACAGCTCTTCAGCTCTTCTTCTTGGTAGGGTCCTCTTGTTCCTTGAAGTAATCTAAAGTCCTGGGATTTTAGGTGTAATAATTATACCCTAAAATGTATTTGATCTCTTTGTGGCAAGGGTCTCTGGACCCAGTCCAAACCAGTCCTCTCCTCCCTGGTGTAGCATGACCACAAGGGGTGGAGACAGCATTGTACAAAAAGAGACACAGCCTATTCAAGTGTAAGTACAACTCCTCCCACCACTCTAAATGCAGACCAGGTCTATTCAGTCCTGCAGTGAGTCACCCAGGCAAGGTAGGGCACACCACAACCCCACCGGTGACTGTCTAGAGTGAATTCATATCTCAGCTCCTATCGCTCATGCACCAGACGCTGAATACACACACAACCAGAGGCACACAGAATGGTAAATTAAGAAAATGCTCACTTTCAAAAAGTAAAGCGAAAAAAGTGGTTAAACCCTATATTGCTAGCCAGATGGGGTTTAAATTAAAGTTTTATAGAAAAGACAATCTGGCTACCGGTTTTGATTTGCTGCTATTTATTTAGGCAGACTGTGGGCCAATACACATAGTCTCCTTGGTCGTAGTATAATTATTTAACCATCACTTCACTCATTTTCAAATCACAGGATTTAAAAACCACCTTCACCAAAAGGTGTGTTAATAAATTCTGGGTTCAGAGTCCGAACTTCATTTTCCTATGTTGTCCATATTGCAAGTTACACGGGTAAAAATGTTACAGTGCAACCCCAATGATAAGCCAATGAGACAGATGGCCTTTCAACAGTGAAAAATGAAATACACAGTAATTAACTTTTAGAACATGTCACACACACAAGTACATGTCCTACCTTTCACATACACTGCACCCTGCACCTGGGGGTACCTTGGGCCTACCCTAGGGGTGCCTTACATGTAAGGAAAGGGAAGGTTTGGGCCTGGCAAGTGGGTGCACTTGCCAGGACAACATGGCAGTGTTATAACCTGTTGTGTTGTGTGCATCTTCCTTATTACTATTCTGTCCCTTGCTGCTCAGCCATGAGTGATGTCACTTAGAATGTTGGGTGTGAGGAACTGGGGAGTTGACAGTTGGAAGAGATGGGGCTGAGCAGCAGGGAGGCTGCTCCTGGTGGGGCTCTCATGGGGACTTAACAGAGGCTCTACAAGAGATCTAATGAGCTTTTATATGACCTTTATAACTTGTTGAATAAACCTACGACTTGTTTTAAGCGGCCTGTCTACGAGACATCCTTCATTATTACACTGGCGACGACTGGAAGAACTTACGTGTGTGCTACTTCTATGGACTATGGTTCCTGTTGCTTAAAGGATTTTCAAGTGAAAAGGAAAAATTTCAAGAGAACTTTCAATCTGGTTGCTGATAGAAACTGTACTGAAACTGTGAGTAAAGTGGAATTACAAGCTGCGTATTTCTGAAGGAAACTGTACTGTAGCTAAAGATGTGTGTAAAGTGATTGTTACTGGAAAAAGAAAAAGGGAACTTAAGAGTGATTACGAGTGGAAGCTGACACTCAAGAGCCCCACCAGTGACCTATCCATCGGTCGCCCTAGTATGTGAGTGCCAGTTTTTTTTCTTCGGTTTCAGGTTCCAGTGGAAGCTGCGACGTGTGCTGGGAATTACCAGTAGCGATTTTTGTTCTGAGGATAACTGTCACCCTAGGAGAGTTGATGAAGAGAGAGAGTCTCGGAACCTGTGGTTCGTGTGAGGTGTGAAGCGCTTTCTAGTATTTGGTGACTTTTAATGGCCTTTCACCCCATCTAGCCTATAGCTTAGGAAACAGATGAGCACAGCTCACGTTTTACAAGTGGACTCGGTGCTCTGTGAACTACTGTAGTGGTAAATCTCTCAAGTTATGGCAGAGTTTGAGCTTCAACGTATATTGGTGATTAACCATGCGGAAAAGGAAAATAAAAAAAAAAGAACCATCAACTAGCTTGTCACACGCTCTTCAGCATGACATAAGGAAATCTGTCAAACGACAGTTTGAAAGACGTCGCTTACCTTTGTCTGTTGCCACGCTGTGACGGGGCCGTTGGTGCAGGAGGTGTTCGTTGGTGCGAGAGATGTTCCTTCTTCGTTGCCATCCTGGGAGTGATGACGCAATGGAATCCTCTTCCTGACTCAGCGACCGGGACGTGATGTGATGCGCACGGTGCGCGCTGCACTGTTCTACTTTCGTCAGCTACATGTTGATCTGCGAGACGTCAGCTCACGCGTCAGCTCTCGCGTACTTTTGGCATCCATTTTGGGTTGGGAGATTTCAGAAGGATCTCTCGCATTCTCGTTGCGTGTTCGTGGAAGCGCATTTGAGACGCGATGTACCCACAGGGTCTACTGATGTGGCACATTCTTCATAAGGAATTATTTATTTTCATTTACTGCACTGTGCACGAGAGGAGTAAAAATGCGGTGATAATGCAAACAGACATTTTTCTAATGAGCTTTTATATGACCTTTATAACTTGTTGAATAAACCTACGACTTGTTTTAAGCGGCCTGTCTACGAGACATCCTTCATTATTACAGGCAGTTTACAACTGCGTGCGCAGACACTACAGTGGTAGGTCTGACATACATTTACAGGGCTTCTCATGTGGGTGGCACTGCTAGTGCTGCACGCCCACTAGTAGCATTTGATTTCCAGGCACTGGCACACACTGTGCACTTTACTAAGGACTTACCTGTGAATCAAATATGCTAATCAAGGATAACCAATTATTGTCTCACTTTATACAGAGAACATATGCACTTTAGCACTGGTCAGCAGTGGTAAAGTGCCCAAAATCATATAGCCAGCAAAAACAGGGTCAGACAAACGGGAGGCAAAAGGTAAAAAGTTTGGGGATAAACCTGTCAAAAGGGCCAGGTCTAACAGTTTGCTAAAATGAGGTAACTTTTTATGTTGGAATTAAGATCATATTTGATGAATGATGATGACAGCAAATGATGATGACAGCATGTGAATGTGCAATGTCACTGCAATTGTAAAGTGATTAATTGCACACAACCAGTAATTAAAATTTAAGTATGCAACATACCATGTTATCCTCTTTGTCGTCCCCAATTCTTTATAATGAATGTGGTAAGCATCCCATACTTAAGTAATTGTTCTTAACAGTTGAATTTAAAATAACCAAATCTGAGGCTTCTAAAATCAGTAGGAAGTTCAATAGTGGCAATATTAAAGAGGTGAAATGTAAGGGTGCACCACCACCGAGCAATTGCAAATAGGCACAGATTCTACTTATATGTTTCACTGAAGTTTAACATCCTGTCCACTAGTACAGTTCTTTAATCTCCCCAGAAATGCAACTGGAGAAGAGAGACCTACTTTTGTTCAACCTAACATAATAGGTTTCTGAATCTGTGACTCTTAGGAAAATAACAAGATATGAGAAGTAGTCAAAGCCCATCTCTCAATCTTTTTCTTCCTCTCATTGTCTACCAATTCTTTTCCTCAAAGCTATATTTCATTATTTATTTTTTAGTTTTTTGGATCAAGACATAATTCGTCAGGATCTGGGCACAGGGTGGCAGAGCACAGTATGATATAGTACAATAGTAAACAAGTACATACAGGTCTTTAAACAAGAAGTATGGTCTTCCAGAAGACAGTAACATCTTTTTAATACAGGCTTGTGGAGACCAAGTATGAGGGGTGAGTACCAATTATGTGAGCTCTTTCAGAAAGTGGTGTTTATGTTCCCATTTGAAGGTGGTGATTAGAACCTGCTCGTCAGATGTGTACCCGGAGAGCATTCTCAATCTTTGGTGCATTTCAAGAGTGCAGTTGTTTAAGGATGGAGGACTTTCTGAATCAGGGAGTGTCCCATAGGAGCACATATTCACTTCTTAGGGGCCGATTATGATGTCATCTGGAAAGCAGTCCAACCGAATCGTTCCGGAATGCTTTCTGAATGAATTGGGTTGTGTGAGTCTGAATGACCGATCACAATGCTTCCCAACATCATTCGGTCGGACTCGCATTGACTTCAATGGGAGCCTGTGTTGCAAACGAGAACACAGGCTCCCATTGAAAAAAGGATTGGTTGGGGAAAACCTTGCATCCTGTGGCGGGCACACCATGGTGCCTTCCACATTGTGCATGGCTGAAAAGAGGGGTCCCTAGTGCCCAAGGCCCCAATTGGACGCCTCCAGGTAAAGGTGGGCCCGCAATGCGCCCCAAAAAGACAGATTACAACAGCCCTTTTGTGTCAGGCAGACCGAATTGGAACGGCTGTCCGAATTGGTCATCGTACTTGTTTGTGGGTAAACCGTGTTCACAGAGCTGTACAATTTGGTTCCGAAAGACTCGGGCTGTCAGAACGCCTTTCGGAACCGATTCATACTGTACAAATTGTTTCCGGGCATCATAATCAGTCGTTGGGAAATGTGTACGATTCGTTCAGAAACAAGGGTTCCGAATAGGATTCTGAAGTACCCAATCCCATCCGGAGCGCTTCCGAACGACATTTTAATCTGCCCCTTAGTGTTTTGTTTCCACCAAAGAGCTGAGCTAATGTCATAGGTATTTGGGTGTACTTGTGATTCACCTAGCGTGTAATACATGAAGTTGCAAAAATCAATCAGCAATCCATAGGAAGTTGACAGAGTGATGTAAGAACCGGGGGTAAGTCAATGAAATCATTGCATTGGAGACCAACGTGACTGTCAAATGGAGGACTTCTTTGAAAATGGCAATATGGCATGATACTCAAATGTCTGGCTTAACTTATATTCATCAGTCTCTTGTAATCATTTGTCCTTATAGAAAATTAATGCTAATACGCCTACATTTTTCTTTTGCTTCTCCGGTATCAAACGGACCAGGTATAAGACCCTACTGGTCTTTCACCTCATCAGGTCGTATCTTTAAAACATTCTGCCAGAAATTACCCTCTATAATGCCTATACATACGTTTTACAGTAGGGCAATTTTTTGAGGGAGGTGTTCTTCACTCTTATGAGAGTTTGCAACAAAGGTTTTATCTTCCCCGGGCCGACCTGTCTCGGTATTTACAGTTACAACACTTTTTGAATATTGTTGATTCAGTAGAATCTCACTGCACTCAGAGTTACTTTGTTGATTACCCGATCAAGGGTCCTCTTAAGGGAACTATCACCATGGCATATAAGATGATTTCCTCAGCAGAGGCTTTGGTATGATTTAGGATCGATTTCTTTCAGGTTGGAGGGGAAAAATTGACCCAGCACCTCCGGTCAGAGATTACCGTGGATGATCTCTGGCATACTAATATGTTAGCACAGAGTGTCTTAAATGTCACAGAGTTCATTTTTAGTCCCACAGGATGTAATAAAGGTAAAATGCCATAATTGTTTGTAGATTTTCCACCTTAGATATAGTAGCTCTAATACAAAAGGGTGTGCTCCTGAATATGGAAACCCCAATACTGATTGGAAACTATATCAAGGACAGAATATCGAATATAAAATATTGACAGGTAAGTAAGTCTAGATTTTCTACACTTATATTTACCAATACGGTACATATATCTTCAGGGTACATAGATGAGGAGCTAGGAATAGTAAATCTATACTTCCCTGAGTGCACTTACCTTTTAGTATTTTCTCCCTCGATATTCTTGCACCGCGATATTGTTGGTGTCGATATTCAGTAGTACAATCATACAAAATGCTGCCAGTTTTCTGACTTAAGCTGTTTCACCTTTGTGTGTGGCTTTAATTGAATTTGTCAATAGTAAACAATGTCTGATCTTATTTAGTTTGGTACCAGATATTTTGCAGTGCTTGCTTTGCCACTCTGTTGCACCTCCAAATGTTATTTTCATTGTTAACAATGTCACTTCAAAAGATTACATTTTACTAACTAAAATATGGCAAATCAATGTTGTTTCACCCAAATTCACAAGCAGCAAACAATATCTGTTTCTCCTATGCTGCCAATGCTATTGACGAGCTAAATATCCACGACTGCAAACCTATTTATGTGATAGGCCTCACATCTTTCCAGTGCCCTTTCCGAATCTGTAGGCGTATGGTCTTGACCAGATGGCACATTGCATGCTGGTAAATCTCAGAGTCTTCAACAATTGCAAAACCCAGCAACCTAAGAGGACTAAAAACTTCATTTGCCGGTTTTAGTATTCACCTCCTGTTCCGCTGTATATTTCCTGGCTTCAGTCTCCATTGCCCAATTTACAATTAAAATGAAGAGTAAAGGAAAGTTTGCACAAAACTTGGATAACTCGTTTCTCTAATGTTTCTTTTTTGGATGACTAGCCCAAAGCTTAAAAATATGTGTATTTATTATCTGCTTATATTTTCCACACATATTTTCTGCGCATGCAGAGGCAATGTTTTAAATCTATAGCTTCTGTGAGCATAATTCACTTCCTAGTGCATGCAGCTCACATCTTATTCATGACGCAGGCCGCCTGTTTATTGCTCCCATCTGAAGAACGTTATGTGTGCTAAAAATACCAGAATAGCCCCATCATTCCCTTGTGCTTGAGAGATTGCTCCTCGTGTATCATTACTGTTCCTATTGTGAAGCGCTCTGGCACCTTCGGGTAAAGTCCGCGCTATATAAAAACGCATAAAATAAATAAATAAATTGCAAAACGCCAATGCATGGACGCTTTTTTAACCGAACTTCCTCATATGATAGTAATGTGTACCTTTATCATCAGAAGCAAAAAAAAAATGTAAGAACATTAAAAAAAAGTCTCTATTCCCCTACACTGGACTCCATTTCTCGCAAGTGTTGTAAAAAACATAAATATATATACCTTCCCTCTTGTTCGTAGGCCTACGCCCCCCTTCAGCGCATGGATTGATTAATTAAAAGGTAATCTTGTCCTACGACTGTATGGGCGATCCTGTCAGCAGGGACCCCGAACCCCACTCTACGTTTGTGGTGAGGGACTAGATGCCAATTGTCCTAAGATTGTTTGCATTTTACCAGTAGGACAACTTTTGAAATAGCTCATCCAAGTCTGGTGTTGGGCCCCACAAAACGTATAAATATAAATGGGGCAAAAACGGATCTAGCATACAGAAACACAGATACAATAAATGAAGACTGACACATAGATGTTCTACGTCAAAGCTGCCTCCCTTACTCTATCATTCATATGCAATGACAAGTTTTTAGGCAGTAATGAGGAGTAACAAGTGGATTCTAAATAAATTCGGTTCTGCATGTTGAACCAAATACTGGTGATTTACCGGACATAACTATCTTTTTTGCCGTCTGCTTCTGGCACTTGGATATGTTTGTGGGTTTTACTGCACCAAGACTGTATTATGCAAATTGTCCTGGATACAATAGGTGCTTTTGACACTGGATCACTTTGGTAATATGGAAGAGGCTGCAGATGCATGTTTGGCCCTTGCTGAAATATGGATCTACCCAGCGCAAAATGTGCAATAGCATGATCTCAAGGGGCCACTTGCTCATTTGCGTGGGGTGGTGGCCTCCTGCAAAGGGCTGAATCTTTTGCCTTTGTGCCCCAGCCCTAGCAAAAATGCAAGTGCAGAGGTATAGGGGCCATCATCAGGTGCATTCACATAGAGATGGCACACAGTCTCTGCTCCCTCAAAAGGGTTCCTTGGAATGGAAGTGCAGGGTCCCATGGGCCTTGTAGTCGGGTGCAGTCGGGTCCTGCGTGCAGGACCCACAGCTCCATACAGCCACTCACACACCCATACAGTGACTCACATACCCATATGGTCACTCACACGCCCACTCACACACACATACAGTCACTGATACATCGCCTCACAGACCCACAGAACTACTCACACACCCACACAGACACTCACTCATGCATCCATTCTGCTACCCTCACATCTACTCACAGACCCACACAGCTACTCACATACTCACTCACACACCCTTACAGTCACTCACATAACCACTCACACATCCTCAAAACCACTCACACATTCCCTCACAGACCCATGAAGCCACTTACATCCCCACTCACACCCCACATAACCACTCACACATCAACTCACATTCTCATACAGCCACTCACACACCCATCCACACATCTGCACAGGCACTCACACACCCACTTACTGACCCACAAATGCACTCACACACCCTCAAAACTACTCACACACCCACTCATACACCCATTCAGACACTTACACAGCCATTCACAACCCCATACAGCCACGTACATGCCCAGTCACTCAGGCACCCATTCACATACCCACAAAACCACTTACACATCCAAAAACAAACCCAGACAGTCACTCACACACCCACTCATAGACCCATACAGACATGCCCACACCCACTCTCAAAGGTTATAGTTAGGAAATACAATTTAAAAATTCCTTTAAAAAATCAGTAAAATGAACAAAGCTTACAGGGACATTCTTGTGAGGAAATAACATTATAGAAACCATAGAAATTCACTGAAAAAACAAAGGTCACAGGGACATTATCGGTGGGAAATAGAATTTAAAAAACTTAGAAATTCACAGAAAAAAACAATGGTTACAGTGACGTTATACTCTCAAATTTCGCTCCCACAAAACCAGTGAATTTCAGCAGTTATAGTAGCCGCAGCTAACTATCAACTTACGCCGCACAATGCTCTGCTTATGACCTCACATAATACATCACTCATGAGAGGGTCAATGACATCACTAATGACATCAATGAGGATATCTCAAATGACATCACTGATGATATAATCTACAGAACCACTCACATACCCACACACCCACTCATACACCCAGTTACACACCCATACAACTGCTCACACACCCACTCACTCATCCATAGAACCACTCACACACTCATTCAATCAGCCATACAGCCACTCACACAGCCATTCACTTACCCATACACCTACTCACACACCCAATTATTCAGCCACTCACAACCCCCTCACTCATCCATACAGCCTCTCAATAGAGCCACTCAATCACGTATATAACTACTCACACACCCACACAAAAATGTACATACCTATTCACACATACATACAAGCACTCACATGAACACTCACTCACCCATATAGCCACTCACACAGACACTCACTCACCAGTACAGCCACTCACTCACCCATACATCTAATCAGACACCCACTTATTCTCCAATGCAGCTGTTCCCACAACCACTTATGCACCCATACAGATCACATATGTGAGAAATAGTATCACTTATTAGTAGTACAGAAAGAATAGTAATTTAACTTATGCAGTAGCTTAGTATTTATCTTTACATCAGAAAAGTTTACAAAATATGTACAATCACTGGATGATGTAATCATTGATGTCACTGATCATGTAATGAGTGATGTAACATGTGAGGTCATAAGCAGTGCACTGCGTAACATATGTTATAGCTAGCTCAGGTAGCTATAACTTCTGAATTTCACTGGTTTTGTACAAGTAAAATCTGAGCCTAAGAATCAGTGGTTATCAGTTCTGTATAAATTTAGCTGTAATGGGAAGAAAACAAAGTTCAGCCTATGTGAAAAGATTATTGATAACCACTTCTTCATGTCACTCTAAACTTTAAGCAACACTAAACTCCATAATGAATAAAATTAGCAACACATATTCTGAACAAAAAATATTCTTCTGAAAACGTTAAATAAGGCTGCTGATTATTTCGTCTAGTAATTCCACCTATTCAGCATCATATTCAGTTGACTAGACGGAAAGGCAATATTCAGAGGCCAACTCAAAAATGCTAATATAGACACTCAGTACCAAATGAAATTTAAATTTCCCTTTCCCAGCCAGATATGTGGTGTACACAGAAATAATAACTAACTTTTGTTGCAAATGTTTGGTGTCTCATAGCCAATCATACATGGTCACAGACTCTGATTCTAAAAATATTAACAGATATTTCTCCTGCACCCTATCTGGCTGGGATCAACTACCATGCAGCTCTGTGAGAAGTCATATGGAGAAAGGTAGACAAGACTGCTACACCCTGGTATACCCGCAACAAATAAGTTGAGGTATAGAAACAATCAAGAGAGGAGATTGAGATGGAATTGGAGAAGTGGAGGAAGTAGACAAGATATTTGGAAACTTCTAGGATTAATAGTCTTCGTTAGAGAAGATTATGTTCACACTATTATTCTTCACAAACCAGTTTATTGTACTGTGCTGCACTTGTTATTACAGCTAGAATTGGCACTGCTAGACAATATGATACCTTCCTGTATTATGTGCTAGTTAAATTAGGATGGACTTACCTTGACATAGAAGAGAACACAGGCAAATTAATACAGAAATATGTAATAGTTGAAAGTGAAGTAAATCTCGGAGGGTAATTTGATGGTGTCTGTGGTTTGGTTAGGAATGAGAAGAGAAACAAAGTCAACATGGAATACTAGAAATTGGTTTATTTTCTCTGGCAAAGCCAGGTTATTTGGATATTTGATGTGAAGATTGCTTTCCAAGTTTATTTTTTTAAGTTTACATGTTTTATTAACCAATAAAATATGTTAAACAGAATTGCAAGAACAAATGTTGTTCAGTTATGTAAAGTGAATAATGTCAGTAAAAATAAAAATGACATTTAGAAAAAATACAGCATGAATTAAAGTCAACAAGTACAATAGAAGCTATTTACATTTTCACCTTATGGAGAAGAGAAAAGAGGGAAAGAAGACAAACAAAGATGGGGAATGGAGAGTATATTTATGAAACTTAAACAATGATCATTGCAATGCCAAAGACCATGCAGACCAAACATTAGGCATATAAATAATAGTAGTACATAACAATGAGCATGAGACGGTAGTGGAAACATAGACAGAAGTTTCTTTTGTTCAAGGTAGCTTAAAATGTTTCAATAACGCAATGTGTTTATCTTAAACAATTTTATTAACATTATTAAGAAAATCTGTTGATGATAACCAAAATACATCTCTATTAGCTGTAAGAACACACAAAGGCTCTGTCCATTCTATTATGATGACAAAGAGCATACCACCAAACTTTGAAGGAGACATTTGAAGAATGTGTCCAGTTAATAGTTGCCTGTTGAAAAGCAATTGCCAATTAAAGGTCAAACAATTTATTATAGAACAGATTTATATTGCTAACTTCAATTAGACTGGCAAGAAAAAAGTTAATTATATTAAACTGCCAAGTGGTGTGGAATATTGCTCTAATCTGTTTCCAAACTTTGTGCCGAGAGGATAAAGTATGCAGACATCAAAATAATATGTGTATCAAATCATTACTGAAGTGATCACATGACCAACATTTACTTCCAGAGTTATGAGAAAATTTAGCTTATAAGAAAGTACGTAAATATGGTCTGTTCAAAGAAATTACCAAAACAATGTCTGATTTGTATTGGGTGTTCTGGAGGTTTTATGAATTTTAAGCCAAAGTTTATTCCAAAATGACACCGAACAGGTAAGGCCCAAATCCTTTTCTCACAGCAGCTTTCCATTGGATGGGATTTGGAGCTGAAAGATGATAGAAAGAAACATGGCAGAAGGCTTATGTTTAGAAGCTAAAATCTGAGCCAGATCAAAGCTTTTACAGATTGTCACCTGGCCATCTCCCAAACTATAAAGGACTTTCAAAACAATATTTATTAAGAGGGAAAACTGAAGAGGAAATTTATTTAAAAATCTGAAAGCCAGATTCCTCCTTCCTGTTTAGATTTTAAAGTTTAGTTGAATACATTTTTGATTTCTTTGTCTCCCCATAAAAACTTTAAAATGAGTGAATTTTTTTTTTAATCACTGATTATATGCAGAGATCATGGAGGTGTATATACACCAACAGACACAAAATCTTAATTTTAATTGAATCCAAAATATAGCCTCGCCCAGATAAAAATAAGGTATCCAATTAGAAAATAAAGTCTACACTTTAGACAAAACCTTCTGAAGGTTAATGTTGACTGTCTGTTTATTGGAATCAGTAAAGCTAAGACCCAGATATTTAGTTATAGAGAAATTCCAGAAAGAACCAGAGGATTCAATTGATTGTTTGATGCATGCAAAGTTTGTTTAATGGAAGTATTTCTGCTGGTAATTTAAAATGTCAGAATTGGCAATAGGAAAGCAAATATCATCAGCATATACTGATAAGTTTAAATGATTCACCCAATATTGGTAACCTCAAATTAATGGATTATTTTAAACCCTGGAAAGAAAAGGTCCCAATCCCCCAAAAATATCAAACGGGATAAAGGACAGCCTTGCTGAACAAGGGAAAACAAGGAGAAATATTCTTGATGACAAAAGGCCAAAAACAGGAGAAATGTTCTTGTTAACCATTACAGAGACTTTGGGAGAGCTGTATAATAGGGAGATTAAAGAAATGCTTTTAGGGCCAAGGCATTTGTAGAGAGTTGAGCATACAATTCCAACCAAGCCTATCAAAGACCTTTTCAGCATCAACCGGTATTGTTGCTAGAGGATATTTGAGAGGGGGAGCTTTGCTGAAGACATTAAAAAATAAAGTCTAGTATTATCAGATTTCTTTTATACAACCCAGCTGTTCTTTGCAAATTAATTTAGGTAAAATGAGAGAATAAGCATAAAGCTAACACTTTGGCAAAAATCTTATAATCCACATTAACAAGTGATATCGACCTACAGTTTTTACAATGGATAGGATCTTGGCCATCTTTATGTATATGGCAGATTCTCGAATCTTCGAATGTGCCAATAGCAAAATTGGAGGATGAGAAAAGTTTAATAATTGTAATAGTTTTGGTATTGAAATATCAGAAACATTGAGAAAAGACATAACAGTAAAACCATCAGGGCCAGGTGTTTTCCCTTTTTTGAGCAAATGAACTGCATGAAGAATGTCTTGTAGTTAAATATCTCTTTAAAAAGAAGAGAAATCAATTTTACTTGCAGCAGGGTACTTGATAAACTGTAAATAGGAGTCAATATGTGATCAATATGTGATTGTTGTGCAAAGACATCTGGCGTATACAGATTTGTACAGAAATTTTGAAATTCACTTAATATACCATCATCTTTGAAAATGTGGGACCCTGAGGATGCTGCAGAAATTCTACATAAGGATGTTATTTTCTAATCTTAAAATATTCCCACTTTGGTATGACCTCCATTATAATGTGCACTACTTTTAAGTAGAATTGATAAAGCACTTATTTGTAGAGATTTCATTGAAATTAGTTTTGCCCTTAATTAGTTCTTGTAATGCAGTATCTAATTTAGAGGAACATAATCAATGTTTTACGTTCTTAATAGTAGCAAGCAGCTTGCTATGCTATTTGGCATTTTTCTTTATTTCTAAACACACACTCAATTAGAAAACCCCGGTCAGAAACAAGGGTATAACATATGGAGAATATCCTGTATCTTTTAATAAACAAAGAATTGATTTCCACCTACCCATCTTATCCTAAACCAGCCAGCCAGCACTAATTCCAAATCAGTAATAACTGATACCTAATCAGAAATCATGATGGATACAATCTTAGCATCAACTATGTTTTGAGGTAGCTGTTTACTTATCAAAATATGTTCTATTTTAGATCGTGACCCATGACTCCCAGAATCAATCAACGCCCTGGGGAGATAGTAGAGCAAAATTGTTTTGGAATTCTATTAGAAATAAATTTGGCTGAATATTGAAGATCAAGAAAAGGGTCCACAATCTCATTGCAATCATCTCCTAATATTAAGTAATTATCCTCATACTGAAAACATGTTTTTGTCAGTGTCAGACCAAAGGTTACATTTGTTCTGTGTGGGACCATGAACATTAAACACTGTCAGTGGAATAATATTGTTGGTAAATTGAACGATAATCCATCTTCCTTCATTATCAGTTTCTGGGTAATAACCTTGATATTAAGTTATTGTACAAAGAACAACTACCACAATTTTCTAATTAAACATTGGGGAAACCAGAACCAAACCCACCCAACCACGTTTAGATTTCAATGCCTCAGGTTCCATTAGATCATTCTCTTGTAGCAACCCCAAATCAGCATTACATGTAGCCAAATGAAAAATAAGTCTTTTTATAGGATTATGAAAACCTTTTACTTTCCATGGAAGGCCTCTGAATAGTGGGTAAAATAAAGAAAATACAACCAAAATTGTCCTCAATGAAAGCAGAATAAAGCAGCACAACAGGCAAAATACAAATAAAAGGTAACCTGATAAAAGAGAGAAGAGGCATGAAAAGAAAATAAATAGGGAGATACGGGAGGGAAGGAGGAAAGCAAGGGAATTGAGATAGAAGGAAATAGGCAGTACATGAAAAACAAATGACGGCAGGAACAACGTACCTTATGCTGATGAAAAGGAAGTAGGGGTAGGAAGACGCACAAACAATGGGGTAAGTTAACACAAACATGAAAGAAATGAAGGCGGTATAAATCGTATATACTTCGAAATTCAAGTTTCAAGTTTCAAAACTTTATTCGGATAATAGTAATCCATAAAAGCACAGAATACAATTAACATTGCAGATGTACAATATACTTCGAAATTAATTAACTTAATGAAACTACATAGATTATAGTACACAGCTGCTAAATAGGAACAACAATTAATGCCCTTAAGGACCAGATTTATAGCACCACCAGTGTGGTCCCTGATAAATTATTTTGAGATCCACAGAATTGTCATCAGTTTTTGCTTTTCCTTATAAGTAATTTTGAACAAACAGGTGGCAAACAAGCCATAGCGAGGGCTCAGAGATGTAAGTGATGGGTGAAGATAAGAAAAAAATAATTTTGTCTGCTAGCTGTGATTCTGGCAACATCTTGCAGGAGGAAAAAGTTTTTCCCAAACCAAGAGAGATGTTTGTTGAAATTTGCAGTATTAAGAATCTTTAAAAGATCTAAAATTACCAAGAATAAAATAATATCTCCTCTGGGCTTAGAGGAGGAAGCGTGTGATTTCAAACGTTTGCCAAGTCTGTGTGCCATCTGTATATTGAATAAGTCAATAATGGTAAATCTTTTAAGTGAGGCAGAAAAGACGTGAAAAATGAAACTGGATTCTACCTTCATGATCTTCCAGGAGGCCACGAATACATAGATTTTAGGCGTAATCCTGTTTTTCAAATTCTCTAATTTTTAACTGCTCTATCTTCTTTTCTGAAGAAGCAACTTTATGCATTTTATCCTGAATGTCACGGACTCATTGCTTCACCATAAAATCCTCCCCCTCAATAGTGGGCCATTTGTCATCTATACTTTGAATAATCTTCTTTGCTTCGTCAAAGAAAGGGTGTGGCACTCTAATTTCATCAAGTCAAATTTCCAGAAAAATTGGTGAAGATGACTTATCTGGGGTGGTGTGATTTTGTTTAAGCCTCTTGATGACAGAGGTAGCATTTCGAATTTTTAAGAAGGGAGATAAAAGGATTGGTTTAGGAATAGCAGAGGGCACACAGTAATTATTGAAATAATTAGCCTCCATTGAAGACAAGGAGAAAACTTGTTTGTCAGTTTAAATTTCCTAATATTACTCATGCAAAATGGAAAAAGTGATGCCAATGAAACAAGTAAATTAGTCACAGAAAAGAGATCCTCTATTGCAGTACTTGTAATGAGTCGATGAAATAAGAATATGCCCTATTTAAAAATGACAAAAAATCAAGCAGCATTTTGAAAAATAAGGTTGGCACGCAAGAAAAAATAGAGATAAGAAATGACAAACCACGTCAAGAAAACAGATCTTCTTTGGCAAGAGTGGGACCAGAACGCTGGGAAGAGAAATTACAAGCTCTGTCACAGGGCACCGAGGAGCATAAAATACCACTGCGGCCGATGACTGAGGCAGCAGTGAGAGCACTGCAGAAATTACACTGAAAGAAGTCAGTTCAAAATTGAAAGAGAGCCCCTCTTTCATCTCGGCATGTTCATACACCTATGTCTCAGGGGGACTGTCAATCCAGAACAGAGGGAAGCAGCATTGGTAATTGCAGGGTCTTAACATATGACACTCACCCCCCTATTGTGTTCGCTGTGTCCCGTTTCTTATATGGTTTATGGCGTAGAAGGAAAAGTTTTCTGTAATCATTTTTGTCTTTTTATCAAATTAGTTTCTTTGATAACACCAGTTTAATTCATTCTTAACTATTGTATTAACTTGATTCTATTTATTGTTTTAATGTAACATGCAATTTTGCTTGTAATTTTACCTGTGCCTTTATGGTCTCCGACCGAAATAAAGTTATCAAATGAATGAATTGCTTTAGTGTTAAAGGAAGGGAACCATGATCCCCTTCCAGATACTGGGGTGGTGCCTACACATAAAAGGAGTTGAAGAAGGGAGAACAATGGAATACACTCCTGAAGTGGTGACTGCTTTGTGATGGCAGCATACAAAGCAGTCAGCTCAGTTTCTAGGTACTCCATGTTTCTAGGCCTGTGAGGTACAATGTACATGTTCTGAATCAAAAGACTGTAACACATAACGAAATCACAAAGCATTTTCTCTTCTAGACCACAAGGTATGAGGAACCAAATGTTCATGGAAGTGCTGCAAAGAAAACATATTAATCTTTAGGTATCCATATAAAATGTTGCTTAATACAGGGAGTAGCTGGCTTTAGCGTGTTGTCCATATTTTGACTTTCTGGTCCTAATGATTTTGATCATTTACCTGGTTGAGCGCGAGGGTAATGGTTAGGTTTCCAGATGCGGTGTTGCTGGGTACAGCATCAAATAATATAGAAAAAGGTAGCATATGGAGCATTAGTGATCTCACAGGATAGTTTGAACTTTGGTGTGCTCACCAGCTTTGCAAAGGTTATTGCTCATATGCAGATGCTTGCAGATCTGCTGAATCCCTGTTGCTGCTAGCAGGTAGGATGGATAGAGCAAAGAGCATACACAGCTCTCATTCATTAATATTCTACAGCACTTGCTGTCTCTTGCAACTATATAATGATACTGAATAGGGTCTAGTGCTATAAAAAGGCAGATTCAGAATGTTAGGCATGATTGAGGAAAGGTGGGAGAAGTGTGTTCGGAGGTCAAACCCCGTGGCCTCCTATTAGCAACATGCAAATCCTTGCATTCTTTGTGACTTTGAAAAGGGTTGGGATTGTAACTAAGTCACTGCTAAAAGCTGTCCTATTGATGAGTCAGTCATCAGTGCCTGCTGTGCTTTTTAGGGAATCCCACAGAAATGGATAATAGTGGTTGCCAGTGGGGAAACAAGCTTCAATAAAGTGAGGCCGTTGGATGAAAACAGAGATTTAGAAGTGCTTCTTCTTCCACAGTTGCCTTATATGTTTAGAGGGTATAGACCCCTATGAATTAAAAAATCCTGACTACAGCCTTGAAAGCCAATGAAAGAATGGGGGACGCGGCAATCCTGAGACTGTGCATCACCATGAGTGGTACCAATTTCCAAATCATCATTTCTACAGGTAGGATAGTGACACTTGATGGTTATCTTGCCATTGCTCACACTGGCTCACTGGTGTGTCATTGGTCTCTTAAAATGGCCTACTCGCCCAATTGCTAAAATGTACACCATTTGGCATGACCATCATGCTATCATATTGCAATACTTATGCAGTCATGCATTGCCTAAGTCATACTAGGCATGCCTAGCAGCAGAGGAGCCCCTACAATTTCACTTGGACTGACTGCCTGGGGCAGGGTGAGGCTACTGAGTGGCAGGGGACAGTTGATTCACAGAGGCTGCAGGAGCTTACACAGTACATCTGCCTACCAAGAATATTGGGGCCTATGTTTTAAAAAATCGTTTTGCGAGTCCTTAATAGCGATTTTTTGCGAATCATTATTAAGGACTTGCAAAATGCAATATATGTAGGAATCGCAATAATAATTGTGATTCCTACATATTCCTTAATTGCGCATCATAAATTGCAATTCGCAATTAAGGAATCCCTTCCCAGTCATTCCCATGGGCCAAATGCCTTTGGAATGAATGGGAATTGCGTGCGCAATTTGCGAGTACCCAATAGGTACTCGCAAATTGCGCATGCTATTTCAAGGGTGCAAGGGTTCCTAAAGTACACCCTGTTGCACTCCTGAAATGTGCATGTGTGCACATGTGGCGCACATACATGCCCATGGCACTTTGAAAAATGCTGAAAAGTGCATTTTTCAAGGTAATCGCAAATTACCACCAACTTGAAGTTGGTGGTAATTTGCGATTCCTTACAGCAATATCGTAATTTGCGATGGCTACTAGAATAACATTTAGGGAATCACAAATTGCGATTCTCTAAATGCTTGTGCAAAATAGGGAATCACAAATTTTGGGATTCCTAATTTAGAAAGTAGGTTTTTCATTCCTACATTGCACACAGCTAAATTGCGATCGCAAACGCTGAAATTCCGCAAATTTCATGGTTTTCTATCGCAATTTAGCTTGATACATCTGGCCCATAGCTACTATAAGTAAAAGTCAATAGGATATATAAATGTTTCAACGTATGAATGAATAAAAAATAACAAAGGCAAATAATACCTCACCGACAAACTACACCACTGATGATACAGTTCAAAAAATGAATTTTAGACTTTGGTCTGTGATAAAAATCCTTGGGATCAGTGCATCCTTTCAGGTGAGTATCTGGTGTGCAGCAATTTCTATTTTAGATGGACATACTCTGTAACTTATGGGGAACAGAGAAAGGGACTTGTTAAACTCAATAATCATTCCTTTTGAAACTCTGTGAGAAGCCATGCCATACCTATGTCATTATGCAAATGAGCAACGATATTGGTGGAAATTATGTGGTAAAAAAAGGGTTACTTCTCCTTTTATCCCGGTCTGCCTTTTACAGGACACATGAACCCTTGTAAGAATATTGTGATGTTTCAAATTGGCAGAGTTAAAATTAGAGGGACAGCATCAAAATAATGACAATTAAAAAAACAAAGGATGCTACCTACTCGTAGGTGACTTATTCCAAGGTAAGGCTTTTCATTCACAAGGACATATTGATATAAGATTAGACACTGATGTCTCTTAAGTGACTTGAAATGTCATTTGTTCTGAAGAAGCCTGTATAATGAGTCCTGGACTGTATTAAAAGGACGTAGATGCCATTTGTCCAATAATTGCACAATCTTTGTATTTTATTAAAGGTGTTTTTGCAAGCCATATAAAAACCAGTCAAAGCGCTGGTGCTCAAAAACACAGTTCTTGTTAGAAGTACTCCATGTAACTTTATTAGTCTTGATGTTGCGCCTAAAGGTTTGAAAATTGTAGGGGTGCATCATATTCACCGTTAGCTGGCACCCGGATATAATGAGTGTATCTTTAGTTATTCTGTTTGAGACATATTAAGAAATGTGTTAGCTACATCGTCATGTAAAAGCATTAGGGGACGCGAAAATATATTGTGAATGTATTTAGCAAAATGCATAACGATGAGTTTCCGTTTAATGCAATGTATTAGACTAAACGTGTAACCTGATTGAATTAATTCAGGTATGTCGTTTATCCACATATGTGAAAGTAAAAGCACTAATGTTAGAATGTAATTTAGTAGTGTGTTTAACCTAGTAGAGGCCCGAAGTCACAAATATCATTGAGGAGAAAGGCCTGGTATTTCTTATGTTAGCTGAAAGCGGTAGGCCGCAAGTGATTTATTCTAGTAGAGGTTTTGGGCTGCAGTAAATCGTAGAGTTAAAAGATGCGAAGTATTTCTCCATCCCATGATCTCACCGCAGGTACAAGGACAGTTGGTTCGTTAGTAAAAAGGTCTTTGTCTAACAGTTGAATTATGGAGGAAGCCAGACATGGGAGTGCATTGGAATGTGCTAATCGCAACTCCTAGTGCCACGGTGTCTGGGACTCAAGGCCAAGCTGATGGACGATGGAAGATGGACGGAGCAGGATGGAAAATTACAGAAAGAAGACCTGGTTGAGGAGGTGTGTCGGAGGGCGTGTTCTGTATTTTGGGGTTTCGTATTAGGGACAGCGCCCCGAGGGTTGAGCAAAGAAGAGATAGTCGAGGAGCTAGAAGGAGCGTTTTAGATCAAGCTCTCCAAGTGAAGACTTCTTAGGAAGCTCACTTCTTACACCTTTTTCACGAGTTCTTGAGTCTTAAGGGAATGGTAAGCAGGGATGTCATTTAGCATAGAGTAGGGACAGAAATGCTTTGGTTTAATGATTCCTAATATCGACATTAGCTTGGTAGTTATCTACCTCATGCTTTTAGAAGCTGTACTTTTGTTTATATTCAGTCGTATGCAGATTCTTCGTAGAGTGGCATTTGTATCAGTACCCATTTACCTGTTGAGCCTTGTGCTAAGGTGCTTGTATCTGCAGATGTTTTTCTTGATAATAAAATCCCGAGAGAAATAGAAATTGACTTTCGAGTCTTCAATTATGTCAAATTGTGGAAGGTATTCTTTGATAATTGTGTTTGCTCCCTCCACGCTATTAGGCAAGTAAAAAGGTCCATTCGACCAGAGTGGGTTCTTGAGATAAATGGATACAAGAAAATTGGGCCCCAGCAGTTGGTAGCAGAGTCGGATGGTTACTTCCGATAGCGAGGGACGATTAGATAAGATAAGTGATCCTCGAGACCCAT
Organism: Triturus cristatus; assembly: GCF_964204655.1. Classification (NCBI taxonomy): domain Eukaryota; kingdom Metazoa; phylum Chordata; class Amphibia; order Caudata; family Salamandridae; genus Triturus; species Triturus cristatus. The sequence continues at coordinate 1,037,729,282 of NC_140583.1, forward strand.
AGACGATAAGTAATGGTGAATCATCAGATGGTGAGCAGCGGACGATGGCGGATGATGAACATAGACGGCGAGTAGCAGTGCGGCAGGAAGCAGCAGTTCGTGGAGTGAGTATGAACAGGATGAGATGTTGTAGATTGCGGTGTTGATTTGTTGTGTGATGTCTTGCAGCGTTAGAGCGAATCTTGAGTGCTTGTGAGATCAGGCTGTGAGTGCACGCAGCCCGGAAATTGTGGTGTAGAAGACACCCGTGGTAGATTTTGTTGACCACCCAAAGGAGATCGTGAGGTACCGTCGATCACCTGGACCTAGATAGGTGGAGCGAATGTGTGAATGAATGGCAACTTGACGCTGGTCGCGGGTTGCTGTATGTGGATTTGAGTATTTGTAACCTATCAGAGGTGAACTTTCTGCCCAGACGGGGACAGATAGTTGCCAACCAAGGTCAACAATTTCGAGAGACTGTGGACGAACAGTCAGAGGCTGTGGACGGACAGCCAGAGAAGTAACTTGTTTGGGATAAACGGTTATTTCAGTGTATGAATGGGACGAGTGCAGGCGTGAAACGTAAACAGTAAGGAGAGGGAACTGCTGCGAACGAAGACAGGTGACGTCAGAGAGAGTCGCGCTGTGATAGGTTGGTTGGTGTTAGTCGCGCTGTTATTGGAGGGTTCGACATCAAGAGGTAACCAGCGTGTGAGATCGAAGTTTGTTAGTCATGAAGTTTTTTAAGGTTTTTCGAGAATTGTGTAGAGGTGATAAACATGTGGTTACTCGAGAGGGAGAAGAAGCCCCTCCCGAGGATACTCCAGCACATTATATGGCAAAGAATGTGGGATTGCATACGATTATTTGGCTCGAGAATTGGCATAAAATGACTCAAAGTGAAGGGGAATTAGCATTCCCGAGGTATGGCTCGTTCAGGCTAGCAGTGTTGTACCAGTTGAAATCTGTAATGGCGGGGTTACGACCTTTGCCAAGGCCAACACAGTTCGAAGCACTACATGCGTGGATTAGAGCAGCGCATGATAGGGATAGAGGGAGAAATCAGGAAAGGGTGAAAAAGTCGATCAGGGCTTACCAGGATGCTAGATGGGACGCAGCGGAGAAAAGGTGGAGAGTGCAGGCGATAGAGGGAGAGAGACTGTATCCCTTATTGATCACATCAGAGGGGGTAAGGAATGTGAAGTCAGAAGAAGAGGATGAGAGTGAGATAGACGATGACTTATTGGAAAGATTGTTGTCAGAGAGACCACCTCCGTATAACCCAGAGGTCCCAGAAGGGACATTGGTTCAAATAGAAGATACTAGAGGAGTAACAGGCCATCCAGAAATGAGAGTAGAAGGAAGACTCTCAATAGGAACAGAGAGTACGAGGAGCCCGTCTGAGGCAAGCGTAAAGGTTGAGAGAGAGGGGAGGTTACCGGATGTTTTTAAGGTACCGGTTACCATTGGACCCATTGTTTCGATTTACCACCCAGATACAGGGGAGGGCGAAAACCCAGAGCAGACAGCCGAGGGGGTTAGGAGAGAGGTCACAGAAAGTGGCCTAACGGGTGCAATGACCTGGAATCTGAACCCTATAGAATGGAGTACACCCTTGCCAGCCATGTCAGATTCCTCAGGGGAACAAAGAGAGCAGAGACCAGAGAGGTCGAGGTCCCTGATGGAGTCGAGATCAGATTTACGATCATGGGTACCGCCCCTAAGAGGCCAAGACCCAAGAGTAAGAATGGCAGAGAGAGAGCAGGTCGGCTCCGGAGATCGGTCCGCTCCAAGGGAAATGTTACGGGAAGGGAGGTCGCAGGACCAGGAATGTGAGGAAGATGGTAGAGGAAGGGTGGTCTGCTGAGAGGTGCTGAAAGGAGCCTTAGGAGCCGGGATGATAGATGTAGTAAGGTTAAAGGCAGAAGTGGATGAGATAACCAGTGGAAGCTTATCCCTTGAGAGATTGCTAACGTATGGACCGGATGAAATACTATTTGTGGCGAAGGATGTGACTCGGAAGGCTCGAGTTGCACATAAGAAATTGTCAGAATTGGCTAGGCGATATGAGGTAGATTTGTCTAAAACCAAAACATTGCAAGGAAGCCATAGGTTGCAGTACAGTGACCAGGAACTGGAGGAGAAAAGGGTCGTCGGATTGAGGGCTCATAGCAGAGATTTGATCCTAGCCATGCATATATGGATGACGCTTGATAAATGGGAAGAAAAATGGTCCAGGAAGAAAAGCTCTAGGGGAATGATAGGAGAGACTCCACCTCCGGGTGGAGGGCAGGTAAAGATAGGGAACTTCCCTTTGAGGGAAGTGCAGAATGGAGGATACGTGTACGTACCCTGGAGCAGGGGAGATTTGGTGGCGTTTACCAATGATTTCCCCCGGCTTAGGGAGAAGCCAGTAGAGTGGTATAAGCAGGTTGATCGTTTTGTTAAGATCTCAAAGGTATTGTGGACCGATCTGAATACTTTATTCGATATCGTGGTCCCGGGAGATTTGTGGGCGGCATGCAAGACTGCCATTGATTGGCCAACTCAAGAGCCTGAGAGAAATGCATACACGAATGGCCCATCACCGGCAGTAATGAGGATGTATGATCGAGTGATTGCCTGGTTGAAGGAGAAAGTTTCACCCCAAGACATTGATTGGGTAAAGATAGACAGGACAGTGCAGGAACCTAAGGAGACGGTACATGAATTCCATGAGAGACTTTTGCAGGCTTTTAAGCAGTACAGTGGCTTAGATGCGTTGGACACAAAGGATATGGGACAGTTTGTTTCAAAGTTTGTGTTAGGATTGAGGCCAGAAGTTAGCCTTATGATACAGCAGCATTTGATTTGCTGGCAGAATAAACCGGTTGACGAGATTTTGAGGTACGCCAGGTACTGTGCTGATGAGATTGAATCCAAGCATAGGAAGTTGAAGGATAACTTGATGCTTGTTCAGATGCAAACCGCTCAGGGACAGCCTAATGGGGGAGCCTTGGTAAGGAGACAGGGGAATTATCAGGCGGGAAATCAGAATGTTCAGGGGCAGGGAAGGCCAAGGCCAATAGACCCTAGGACAGGGATGGATGTGGCGACATTGAAAAAGACTACCGCATGTCATCAGTGTCACCAGGTGGGACACTGGAGACGCGAGTGTCCCCTGAACCCATGGAATCAGATGCAGCCGGAAGGAGAAGTAGTTCAGGTCCCTGGGGCGGAGGCGGTACAGACAGTAACTAGACCTAGGACGATGAAAGGGGGGACTGGTGTTCCGCAGATGCAGGTTCCCCTACCACCCAGAATACAGAGTGTACCGCAGGGAGCTCGCACTTATTTGCAGATGCCAATGTTCGAAGTGAGTGAGGGAAACGATACAAGCTTGTTGGCACGATTAGGGTGAAAAAGAGACACGGATTGTATGCTTAGGGCCATTCTGGAAGTAGATCAGGCAGGACCCTTTGTGGAAGCAGATCTTGACGGTCACCCTACAACCTTTTTGGTTGACACGGGGGCTACCAGATCGACTATAAGGTCGGCAGTGGTTCCACGGTTGGCCCTTTCTGGACAAAGTCTCCAGGTTGTTGGAGTGGCAAATAAGAAGTTGGTTAGTCCACTGACGGAGCCAATTCCAATCAGGATAGGAAATGTCAGTGACCGACACCAGTTCGTGGTGTGCGACTCTAGTCCGGTTTGCCTGTTAGGAAGAGATCTATTGTGCAAACTCAACTGTACGATCTACTGTACCCCGAAAGGAGTGGAGGTACAGACGTGAGACGATGATGCGACCTTTAAGGTTGCAAATCAGCGTGTGTGCGTGGAAATGTACCCAGCATTAACGGTGGAGGAACTTCCACTTGATCTGAGGGACTCAGTGTCTATTGATGTATGGGACCTTAGTGGTGAGGAGATTGGTTTAGTCAAGGGAGTAGATCCAGTGAAAATTCAGATTAAACCAAACGTAGAATTTCCGAGGACACCCCAGTATAAGTTATCCCCTGATAGCAGGGATCAAACCTGTGATTGAATCTATGATCAGGCAGGGAATACTGATGGAGATTATGGGCAACCCATGTAATTCGCCCATCATGGGACTGCAGAAGCCAAGCGGGAAATTTAGGATTGTGCAAGATCTGCGAAAGATAAACGAAATAGTTGTTCCATGTTGTCCAGTGGTACCGAATCCATCTGTGATCCTATTTCAGATCCCATGCGAAGCTGAATGGTTCACAGTGATTGACTTGTGCCAAGCGTTTTTCTCGATCCCTTTGCATGAGGACAGCCGATTTCTTTTTGCATTTCGGCTGGAAAATCGTGTGTTAACGTGGTGTCGTATCCCACAGGGGTACACGGAGAGCCCATCTATTTTTAATCAGATCTTGAAGAAGAATCTCGAAAGTCTTGTGTTGCCACAAAACTCTGTTTTAGTGCAATACATTGATGATCTGCTTGTCGCGTCAGAGACGGAAGACGCCTGCAGAATAGACACAGTTGCTCTGTTGAATTACTTGGGAGAGAATGGTCACAAGGTATCTCCAAACAAGTTGCAATACTGTTTGAGTGAAGTACAGTATTTGGGGCACCGAATTGAGAAGGGAAAGAAAAAGGTGTCTCCAGATCGCATTGATGCGATTCTGAGAATGCCAGTTCCCTCGACCCAGAGGGAGGTTAGAATGCTTTTGGGAATGGTGGGCTATTGCCGCCAGTGGATCCCAAACTTTTCCTTTGAAGCAAAGCCTTTACAGCGGCTGACGCGAAAGGATGTGAGTGATCCGGTACCATGGGATGACGAATGTTTAAGGTCATTCTTGAGGCTGAGAGGAGCTTTATGCAGTGCTCCAGCTTTGGGAATGCCAGATTATAACAAGGCATTCGCCTTATTTTGTTGCGAAAAGGAAGGTTGTGCATTAGCAGTGTTGACTCAGAGTCACGGAGGAGTCCGTAGACCAGTTGCCTATTTTTCAGCTACCTTAGATCCAGTAGCTTCTGCGTTGCCCGGATGTCTCAGATCCGTTGCTGCAACAGGTGTCAGTATCGAAAGATGTGAGAGCATTGTGATGGGGCATCCGCTTACTGTTCATGTGCCACATTCTGTTGAGTTGTTGATGACTAGGACTAAGACTCAGCACCTCACAAATAATAGGTTGACTCATTATGAGCAAGTCATCCTTGCTTCAGATAATGTGACGTTGAAGAGGTGCTCTGTTTTAAATCCTGCTACACTGTTGCCTATTCCAAAGGTAGATGATGAGGAAGATTGTGAGGACCATGATTGTCTCGATGTGACGGAACTATGCACCAAACCGAGACGTGACATTGTTGATGAACCGCTCCCAGTTTCAGATGAGATTTTCTTTGTGGATGGTTCATGTTTAAGAGACATTTTCGGTCGACTGAGAGCAGCGTTTGCTGTGTGTACCATCACAGGGGTGGTTGAAGCCGCTTGTCTTGAAGGAGTACAGTCTGCACAGGTGGCTGTGCTTATTGCTCTGACCCGTGCCTGTTTGGCCGCTGATAAGTTCCGTGTAACGATTTACACAGATAGCCAATATGGGTTTGGTGTAGTTCACGATTTCGGACAGCTATGGTCCCAGAGAGGGTTTATGACATCTTCTGGTTCACCCATTAGAAATGGGGATTATGTACGAAAATTGTTGGAAGCATTGAAAAGCCCAGATGAAATTGCTGTTGTTAAATGTTCTGCACACACTAAAGGAACCGATTTTGTGTCATTAGGTAATAATTACGCAGATGAAGTTGCTCGATTTTGTGCAGAGCAGGAATATAATTATACTGAGAATCATGTTGTGGAAAGTGAAGAGAAAACGGACTATACTGTGAAGTTAGCTATGGCAGACTCATGGGAAGAACTGAGGCAGTTGCAAGATGGGGTCTCCGATCAGGAGCGGGATAGCTGGATACGAGCGGGATGTGAGAAAGGAGACGTGGATATATGGGTTTCGAGTGATGGACGCGCTCTTTTGCCGGAATGTTTGTTGAGTCCCATGACGAGACTGATACATGGTGCTGTACATCTTGGCAGAGATGCAATGATGCGAGTGTTTCGCCAAACGTGGTACAATCCGAAGTTTCGGACGGTAGCTGAGGCAGTGTGCCAGAGGTATGTTACCTGTCAACAGATGAATGTAGGAAAGAGAACCGCTGTGACGTTGAGTCACATAGGTAGGTCAGGTGGACCTTTTAATAGGATGCAACTGGATTTTATTGAAATGCCGAAGTGTAATGGGTTGAGGTACATATTAGTTATAGTATGTGTCTTTTCCAGGTGGGTGGAGGCTTACCCAACACGTAGGTGTGACACACTCACTGTAGCTAAGTTGTTATTGAGAGAACTAATCCCGAGGTACGGTTTTCCGACCTCTTTTGAATCAGATAGAGGAACTCATTTCCACAGTGAAATCATGAAGCTGCTTTGCGCTGCCTTAAATGTAGACCAAAGATTGCACTGCAGCTACCGACCAGAGGCTTCTGGGATCGTGGAGCAAGTTAATGGAACTTTGAAAGCCCGAATGGCGAAAGTATGCTCTTCGACATCCTTGAAATGGCCAGATGCATTACCTTTAGTTCTCATGAGTCTCCGGAGTGTACCTGATAGGAGGACTGGATTGTCACCCCACGAGATAATAATGGGGAGGGCGATGTGCTTGCCAGCAATACCTGCTACTGCCTTGATTAATATCACTGATGACATGATTTTGGACTATTGTAAAGGCCTGGCTGACGTGGTCCGTTCTGTGTCTCAGCAGGTGCAAACAGCAACGGTTCCCGCCGCAAGCGACCTGTGCCACGACCTGTGCCCAGGCGACTGGGTATTGGTGCGCAAACACGTGAGGAAGAGTTGCCTGGATGCTGGGCCGTACCAGATAATCCTGATAACGAATACAGCAGTGAAGTGTGGGGGACTGCCGAACTGGGTACACGCTTCCCATACCCGTAGAGTTCCAGCACCCTTGGAAGAAACAGCCCCTCTCGAGAACGAAAATCCAGTTGAGGTGGCCGAGCCATCTGAGAGGGTGAGTCAAGCTGTAGGGGTTGCTGACGCAACTGGTTGTGCACTAAGCCAAAAGGAACGTGAAGATAACGCTGAAACTGACTCAGAGGAAGAAGAAAGAGCTGCAGGGGGCAGTACCGAGTCGGATTCCGCTGAAGAGGAAAGCAGTGCACAGGGTACCAGTAGGGAGCGTGGAGGTGCCACAGAAGCAGAAAGGGTTTGGCCCGTGAGTCAGAGGCGGGGAAACTCGAGATCGGCACCAAGAACCGATCTTGCCCCAGTTTCCAAAGAATCTGAAGCGGACCAAGAGGACGTAGATCGACCCCAAGGAGCTCTGAGAAGGTCAAAGAGAACCAGAGTGCCGTGCCAAAAGTACGCCTCACCAGAGTGGGCATACACAGTGACTAATGCCAAGTTTACTGAACACGGGAAGATTGAGATCGATCACACTGGTCAACAGTCTCCCGTTTCCGAGAGTGGAAGTGTTGTTGAAGATCCCAGGCTTGGAGATCGAAGGAGTACTGACCATCAATATTCCGAATTCACCATTCTTGAGTATCATTCGTGGTCTGATTTTGGAAACGCTAGACTTCCCAACCTTTGCAGTCATACCCGCACCCCGAGAACTGACAACCCTTAAGCTTGAAATACTGTAGGCGGTCCTAGAATTGTTGGGACCAGCAGTTATTCTGGACTGATTGTGAAGTTGTTGTACATAAAGTTTGAAAAGAAGATAACCTAGGCCCGAGTGGAAGAAGAATAAATTTAGGGATTTTCCGTGGAAGGACGAAGAAGAGTTAGGGAAGTCTTCCCGATCAGAAGGAACGAGAAATTGAACATTGCTAAAAGTTCCCTGGTTCGAGAGAGCAGTTGAATTGAACTTACTGGATGAGAAAGAGACTTGTGTCAGCAGAGACTGTACTGAACATTGAGAACATTTCAGAGATGGCGGAACCTGGGAATACGCATCGTAGAGCTAAAATAGTGATAGACACATTGTTAGGAGTAGTGATAGCAGTTATATTTGCAGTAGTAGTGACTTCATACATGGTGGCCCATAGACAGGAGGGGGAGGTACAGGGAGCACCCACACCTACCACTCTAGGACAGGGAGGGGTCACTGTTAGGGATCAGAGAGCTCAGACGCTTGAGGAGAGTCGTATGTTTCACATAGACTTGTCCAGAGCCGACTTCAAACTCAATGCTTATGCAAAACTATTGTACGAATATGTGGATGTGATGGATGCGAAAGATTGTTATGTGTGCATGCAGTTGCCTGCTTCGGTAGATGAGGGTATTAGGTACCATCATCTCCCACTAACATATGGGATTTCTTGCAGCCTATTGCTTAGTTTGTTTTATGAAAGGAAACAGTTTGAGTATTTCTTCTCAAATTATGACACAGTACTTCCCGAAGTTCCGGCATACAAGCATTTGAATAAGTATGACTATTATAAGTCAGAGGATAGGCTTCGGAAGTATTTTAGGCTGACTGTGAAGCTAGATACAGCTTATGCTCATAGACATAATTTGACATGTTGGTTGTCCGAAACGGAAAAGAAGTTCATAGGTCAGATAGAGGACAGCTATAGAAAACTGACCCAGACACGGAATACAGGAGATAGTCCAGTGGACTGGACGGATGAGGAGAGATGGCATAAATCTAAGGGAAGTTATGGACCGATTGCATTAGATGAAGTACAGAAGGGAAAATTGTGTGTTGTCCGTCCTCAAACTCCCAAGGAGAAGGTTCTAGTGGGGCATAGTACGTGTGAACATACCTTCACCATGGATGACTCTGCTAAGAATTTCTTGCAGAATTCAATACAGGTGATTCCGACTGTGTACTATGTGTGTGGGAGAAATGCATATGTGAAATTGCCTGCGAATTGGTATGGTACGTGTTACTTGGCCATTATATTCCCAAAGATTTATCATACGGAAGATTTGAAACTATTAGAGACGGGACGTCATTCTAAAGTGCGTAGAGCTGCGAATGCGGGAATGGTGATTGGGGATATATACGGAGTGACAATACCTAGTTTGGGAGCGGTTCTGAATGATGTGAAGATAAGAAGGTTGGCGACTGTGGTGGATGAATTGTCAATGAATTAGGCGAGGTCATTGCTGTTGGTGAATGGAGAAATGTTGTCGATACGGAATATGGTTTTGCAGAATCGACTTGCGTTAGATGTATTATTGGCAAAAGAGGGCAGAGTCTGTAAATTGCTGAAGGTCCAAAAATGTTGCACGTATATTCCAGACAACAGTAAGGACCTGGCGAAGTACATCGTCAACATTACCACGATCCATAAGGAAATAGAAGATTTGACGGAAGAGAATGTGTGGGAAAAGATTAGCCAAGGATTTGGTCGAGTGGGAACTTGGTTTGCGAACCTGGGAATGGGATTCCTGGGTTCTGTGTTGAAGCCAATCATAATTGCAGTGGTATGTGTGATTTGTTTGTGGGGACTCTTAAGAGCCTGGAAGTGGTATAGGGGGAATAGGGCCGTAAGAGCCCTCAGAGCAAATGAGCAGAGAATGGAGAGATTACAGGATCGTCAGTATCAGAATCTTAAAAGGATGGAAGGGATCCGACATGGTGGGATGGTAGCAACTGCAGTTTAGATCAGATATATTCCAGGAGGAATGAGAATGATGGTGTGATGACAGTTGTCATCAAAGGGGGGAACTGATGTAGCGCCGAAAGGTTTGAAAATTGTAGGGGTGCATCATATTCACCGTTAGTTGGCACCCGCATATAATGAGTGTATCTTTAGTTATTCTGTTTGAGACATATTAAGAAATGTGTTAGCTACATCGTCATGTAAAAGCATTAGGGAACGCGAAAATATATTGTGAATGTATTTAGCAAAATGCATAACGATGAGTTTCCGTTTTATGCAATGTATTAGACTAAACGTGTAACGTGATTGAATTAATTCAGGTATGTCGTTTATCCACATATGTGAAAGTAAAAGCACCAATGTTAGAATGTAATTTAGTAGTGTGTTTAACCTAGTAGAGGCCCGAAGTCACATATATCGTTGAGGAGAAAGGCCTGGTATTTCTTATGTTAGCTGAATGCGGTAGGCCGCAAGTGATTTATTCTAGTAGAGGTTTTGGGCTACAGTAAATCGTAGAGTTAAAAGATGCGAAGTATTTCTCCATCCCATGATCTCACCGCAGGTGCAAGGACAGTTGGTTCGTTAGTAAAAAGGTCTTTGTCTAACAGTTGAATTATGGAGGAAGCCAGACATGGGAGTGCATTGGAATGTGCCAATCGCAACTCCTAGTGCCGACGGTGTCTGGGACTCAAGGCCAAGCTGATGGACGATGGAAGATGGACGGAGCAGGATGGAAAATTACCGAAAGAAGACCTGGTTGAGGAGGTGTGTCGGAGGGCGTGTTCTGTATTTTGGGGTTTCGTATTAGGGACAGCGCCCCGAGGGTTGAGCAGAGAAGAGATAGGCGAGGAGCTAGAAGGAGCATTTTAGATCAAGCTCTCCAAGTGAAGACTTCTTAGGAAGCTCACTTCTGACACCTTTTTCACGAGTTCTTGAGTCTTAAGGGAATGGTAAGCAGGGATGTCATTTAGCATTGAGTAGGGACAGAAATGCTTTGGTTTAATGATTCCTAATATCGACATTAGCTTGGTAGTTATCTACCTCATGCTTTTAGAAGCTGTACTTTTGTTTATATTCAGTCGTATGCGGATTCTTCGTAGAGTGGCATTTGTATTAGTACCCATTTACCTGTTGAGCCTTGTGCTAAGGTGCTTGTATCTGCAGATGTTTTTCTTGATAATAAAATCCCGAGAGAAATAGAAATTGACTTTTGAGTCTTCAATTATGTCAAATTGTGGAAGGTATTCTTTGATAATTGTGTTTGCTCCCTCCACGCTATTAGGCAAGTAAAAAGGTCCATTCGACCAGAGTAGGTTCTTGAGATAAATGGATACAAGAAAATTGGGCCCCAGCAGTCTTTTATAGTTCTTGTGTGTCCCCCTGGATAGAAGTTCACTGGGGTTTTTATATTTGATGAATGATAATTTAGTACTTAAATTAGTTGATTTTAGCATGTTGATTAGGTATTAAGTATGTCCTATTATTTAGAGGTATATATTATAAAACATTTGAAGAACGGAGGTTTAAAGGAGGCAAGAAGGGCACAGCTTTGCAGGATTCCTCGAGTGATTTTAAAATATGGTGTGACTTCTCCCCTTGACCTACAGCGTTCCCTTGAAGTTAGCTGTGTATAAAGTTGTGACAGAAAATTCACAATTTCAGTAAGAGCACCCATCTTAGCCAGTGACTGCCACAACTTGGTGTGCTTAACCAGATCAAGCACACTGCTCAAATCCACAAAGCATAAATGAATGTGGCCCTCTTTTGCCAAAGTGTATTTGCTGATGAGCAGATGAAGATTTATATATTGTTCCACGGTATTCACATCCCTTCTAAAACCATATTGGGTGTCTGTTAGGATCTGATTACCCATCACCCAGGATTCCAGCCTTTCTAGTAGGACTCTAACCATTACTGTAGCAGAGAATGGATATTGGGTGCTAACACCTGGCATCCCCCCCCCCGTCCCCTTTTTTAAAGATCGGGACTATAAAACTTCCTGTCCAGGATAGAGGTAAATAACTTCTGGTTGCTGTGTTGCATACCTGCATCAATATGGGGGCCCATAAATTAATGCATGATTTAAATGTATCAATTGGGACCCCACTGGGTACCTTCGCTGCAACAAACTTTGCCAAGGAGGTGGCAATCTCTTCTAAACTAATGAGTTTTACCTGTGTTGGTCCTACATAGCATATTGCTTGGGGATAACGTACAGACCATGATTTTCTGGGTTGAAAATTCCACCATAGTGACTCGGTCAGTCAGCCTATTTCACTACCGCCTCGACCTGAGGGGGCTGATGAATGTTTTAAAAAGGGCTGGTTTATTGGTCTCCAGAAAAGGATAACATTCCTTGTTTCTGCTGCCTGTTGCAAATTTGCGCAGTTCCTCCTGTAACTCCATTTTACTTTTCCTTATCACTTGCCTATAGCCAAGTCTCAGTGTTAAAATGTCCTCCCTATTTCTGGGGTGGAAGCCACCTCTGGCCGGGGCTGGGCACCTAGGTAACTGCCACTGGCTTAGGTGGAGGCCCTGTACCATTGGCGGAGCTCCTTAAAAGCTTAAACGAAGCTCAACGAGAGAGCCCGAATGGCGTGGGGAAATAAATTGGTTAACATCTGGGTACCTAAGGGAAGCAAGGATTCTCCCTGACACTGATAGCCTATTAAATTTTATAATAACACAATCTTCGTCCAAGGATTTTGCTTCTTTGCCTATCCAACTTACTCTTTGTACCATATTGATCAAGTCTCCGACATGAACCACCAGCGTAGAATTAAAATCCAACCAGTGCATAGCCTTGTTCTTCAGTTAGCTAAAGCTTTCAGTGCAGAAGGCCTTGATAGGAGGGACTTTTCTCAACACTATAACATAAGGGGCAACGTCTAGTGGCAAGCTGGGTGTACTAGGACTTGATGAGTGAAAACTTGCTGCTCGTCTTACGGGCATGGTAGTTTGGGCCACTTTAGCCAGACTTTTCTGTGCCATGTGTGACTGATAACCCACTGCCCCAACCCTTCCAGCCCTATTTAAGATGGCCAGAGCTGGGGTTACTCCTGGGTCATGTTTGACCCTCTCAGTAGGGGGCTGTTGAGTATGGGGTATAGTTGGCAGATTACTCACCTGTTCACTTACTATCTTAGTGGCTCTACCATCTAAATTATTGTTACCAACATATGCCATAATGGTGTTATGGGGTAGTAAGGTTGGTGTCGACGCTTGTACTCCTGTGGTAGGAGCCGGCTTGTTAAGGCTTATCAGTTCTAATTCTACTACCATAAAACAAGAACAAATTGTTTCCAATTTAGCATACAAAACACTAATAAATATATCATACAATCAATCCACTAAACTCTTCAATTTGCCCTTCTCCCTAGACATAATATCGTTGGGTGTTATAGAAGCTGTGGGGTGGGTGGTATTTGCCCTGGTGTTTACCCTGGGGCATTTTGGTTTGAAATTGCTGCCCATCTCAAGTCTCTTTCTTTTTCCTGACACCCCCCCAGCCCTTACTTGTATCCACTATAACATTAGGCTCTAGGGGGATGGGTGCCTTCTGAGATCTGGGTAGCAATGAGGGTTCCTCCGTAGATGCAGCATGTAAAGTCGACAAGCGCATCTCCATATCCTCCACAATTAAAGGGGGCAACACATCCCTAGACCCCTGGTCCTTAGTGGTAAAATTCCCCAAAGGAGGTGAAAAAGCAGATGAGGAGAATAAGCGATGCTCCGCCAGTTCGATCTCCTTATTATTGACACCCAAGGCATGTTGCAGGAATGTATCCATAGAGGTGTTGCTATGGGGTGCAGGAGCACCAACCATAACTTATTTTTCCGGTAGCTCTTGTTTCCATGTAATGTGGTAGGAGGACAACTAGAGAGCGCTATGGGACCCTAGAAAAATGCAAGTCCAAGTCAGTGCCCCTTTAACGCCCTCCCTCTCAAGTACAGACAATAAAAAAGTAGTGGACGATAGGGGGTGAGGTCGTCTCTCCAGCCTCTATCCTGATCACGGAGGGCCTGATATACTAATGCTTCAAGGGTATAAACACTGAGAGAGTCACACAATCTCCATGGTGGTATGCAAAACTGAACCCCATAGCCTGTATTGTGCAGCAGCAGACAGCTAGCAACCAAGCAGCAATCGAGGGTTATGAAAAAATCCACTAACCTCCTCCTCCCTGGTCTTGCAAGCCGCTGCCTCCACCACATACACACACGGGTCCGTGGGTCTGTGGCTATCAAACAGACAATAATTGATCTACTACATCTGCAGGAACTCAGGAACTGCATAGGCTCAAGAATTGAAAAATGTAAGGTTAGGGCTAGGGACAGGAGGGAAGGTGATGGAGGTGAGCCAAACTCCACCATCAGCTGATGCCCCAACACCCCCACAACACAATAAGCCCCCCCGCTGCTACAAAACGCAACACAAAGGTGCTGACCAAGATGTCCAAGGATGCTGCGCCGACACACGCCAGCACCACACTGCAGCCGCTGCGGAACACCAGACCCACCCTGCCGAACACCCGTGCCTGCCCATCTCCACAAGTTGGCCAGGCACATTGACGGGGTAGGAGCAGCAAAACTGCAGCAACAGCACTAATGTCAGCTGGTTGCAGTATCACAATCTCGCCATCTCGTGGCATCCTAGAGCAACGGCTGGGGGTCAAAACAGCATAAGAAGCATGCCCACTCTGCAGAAAAAACCTCGGCCTCGAGTTGCAGCTTCACCTGTCCAGACTCTCTCCAACCTTCAATCTTCCTGTGCGGCGGCGGTGCGGCGGTGTGTGGTGTGCACGAGCACAGTGTCAGGTGGAGGATGCATTTTCTTTCCCTGGTGTGATGGCCACCCTGTGGAAGGAAGAAAGACTTGAAGTCCTGAGAAGGCGGCCATCTTTGTCAGTTTAACTGGTGGCTGTCAATTAACAGCTGAGCACCAAGCAGCTTGAGCCATTTCAGTGAGAGGCCAGCGGTGTAGCATTTGTGTTGTAACCCCCTCCACTCGCTCATACACCAGGCATGGGTGTATTTGAAAAAGCCAGGTCAACCTGGCTCACCTTTGTGCTTAAAATGGTCAGACTTATGAAATGTGTAATTGTCTTATTCAGAAGTGGACACTTGAAGAGATGATCAAAAATATGAATTAATTTAGATTTTTCGAGACATCAGATTGAATTAATTTTAAAACTAAATATTGTTATGAAATAGTTGGTTGAATGCTGTTAAAAACAGTTTTGTCAAATTACCTTTTATTTTTTTGTGCAATATTTCCTAAGTCTGCTATACACTTCCCCAGTTCAGATGTCATGTACCAATTTCATATAGCTCTAATTTGCCCAGTATAAATCAAAGGAAAACCTGTCATCTTAGTCCAAATTTAACTAATGGTAATAATGATGAGGCAAATAACCAGGGTAAATAAATATTTGGAAAGCGATGCACGGTTAATTAGTCCAACAGACTTCCCATTCACCTGCACAGCTGCACAGCGGGGCTTATTTCTCCAGGTCCTGCTGTCAGCGGTGAGCCGAGGTGCAATTGTGGTGCGTTTGTCGAGCTGAAGCTCAGATGCCCAGATGGCCTTTCTAATTGCAGTGGAGTTTATTAGCGCGAAAAACAGAATGAATCATTTTGACCTGATAAAACAACAGAATGGAGCATAGCAAGGTGCAGGAAGTGGCACACTCGGGTAGAACAAGGCTAACAGCAGAATTTAAGAGTCGGAAGCGCCTATTTTTAGCAGCTTCTTGAGAATGCACAGAATGTGTAAAAACCTTTCCAAATAAAGACGCCCACGGCACTTATGGCTGCTGCAAGACTCTGAGCGGCTGCTGCATCTCTTCCATTCTTCCCCATAGTGTGCACTTCCCATACTTGCGGATTGCCCATCTATTATTGTTTAAAAAGCATAGGAGAAGTACATTATAGTGGAATACTGATGTCAAGGTGGCGTACAAGCTAAATATGTGCCTCATGCTATCCACGAGAGTGGCAATTGGACAAAAAGGCCCATATTTACTATGATTTTGCATCAGGGTTGTGTCACTTTGGTGGTGTAGCCGTACGCGAAATCCTTTTTGGCATTTACTAAGCCACGCAAAGCCACTTTGGGTGGTTTGGTAAACACAAAATAAGGCACATCACTGCATTGCACTGCCTTGCCTTACTTTGCAATGAGTAGGCATTACATGAGTGGAGCATAGGCATTCCCAGGCATCCACCCAAGTCTTTTGATGCAAACCCAGACCTATGTACCGGGGTTTGATCCAAAATGGCGCACCTATTCGAGCAGAAATATCTTCATTTCTCCTCGTTACATACTCTTTCTATGCCTGCATGCATAAAGAGAGGAATATGCATCTAAGGTTCGAATTTTGTGCAGGAAGATCCCCTTTCTGTACAAAAACAATCCTGCTCTTAACACAGGCACCTTTGCTCTATGGTTTAAGGGTGCTTAAGTTGGGGTTAGGCACCACAAAGTGCATCAGGTCAAGGAGAGAGCAAAAATGCTCCATATCTTTTTAAATATGGAGCATCTCTGCTCTCTGCCTTTTATTAAAGGCAGCACAGTAAGTTCAATTTCTATACCACGTCCTGTGAAATAATCATAAATGTGCTTCTCAAGTTTTTCTCTCCCCTGCACAAGGTGCAGTACCCAGGTAACACTCCCGCTGGATAACTTTACTCATCACGCAGAAGAGGGAACATGGAAGCAGAGACGTTTTTAAGGCATGGGCAAAGTGGGCGCCTACCCAGGGCCCCAGCCTTTCAAGGGGCCCCTGATGGAGCCAGCTCTGTTCTGCAGAGAATCTTTCCCTGATGACCCTGAATAATTCTTAAACAGATACTGTTTTCCTTTAATTTATTTTTAATGTGTTTGATGTGTGAGAGTCTATTACAGACATTTTGCAGAGAAATGTTGTGTTTATGTTTCATGCATGCATCATCCATTAAAAAATATTAAATGTACTTTTAGAATTTGGTGAGGGTGCCTGTGCACTCTCAGTGACCTGCCACAGAGGGCTTGAGAGAGCTGAAATTGGATCATAAATTCAAATCTATTCCGAACTGGGTCCTCAAAATATGTTTGGCCCAGGGCCCCAAAATCCTTAAGATGTACCTATATGGAAGTCATTCGCGGGTTTCCAATGCCGCCTATGCCCCCATTTGTGTTCTGATGTCCAGCGAACATCAACCCCTGTGGTCCAGACTTCAGCATCGCCTGAGGCACATTCCACCCCATTCCACCCAAAACTGATCTGGAGTCATTTTTGGAATTAGAATGAAAATGGGGCATTGAGGGTTATGGAAGCCGAGTGAAACAAGAGTGGAAAAAGAGAACTCCTTGAAATAGGCAGGAGAAACAAGCGTAAAGTTATTGAATGGGGTGGATACGATGTACATAGGAATTGAGGGTGGGGGGTGAGCTGTAATGCATTTATTTATTGATGTATAACATATGTAACCAATTGCCCCCCTCTCTGCGTCACATTGAGGGAGAAGATATCCGCAGTTAACAGGAGGTGGTAACTGACAGGAAACAGTAAGAGGCTGAACCGTTCACACGGTTGGAAGAAAATCTCTCGATTGTAAGCATGTGAAGCTCCATTACTAAAAGCCTATGCGAGTTACACATTTTAATAAGCATTGAACATCAAACACCCACATAACTCGACTGTTTCACAACTCGAAGCAGCTGGTGTTACATATGTCACATTGTTTAATCGCTGTGACAGGCAACATGGCCTGGGTTTGAACTACTGTGTTACGTAACTCAAAGCCCACGGGGAACGAGGAACATCCTTTCTTGTCTGGCAAGACCAAAGCCGAGCCACTGTCTGCCTCCAGTGTGGCGCTGATGCTCCAGATATGTAATATTTGATCATGGACTGTTACTTTCAAGGTGCAGAGCTCAGCCGAATTCCTTTGCACTAAGTGGCCAGCTCCTGCCGGTATAACAGCAGCGCCATGAAACTAGGCCAGCCACAGAGCCAGACAGCCTTTAAAAATCATTCAGTACACAATAGAATAGGCATCAATGGTTTTACACTGGGGTAAAGTACGCCGGGTCCTGCTGTCCATAAAAGCAGGTGCTGAGACGGATCCCTATCGGGATCTCCATTTTTGCCCTCACCCTCGGGGTGAAAACAGAATCTCAACTCTGCAGCGGTGCCACCCTCCACTGCCTTTGATGGACTTCAAAGAGGCTCGTTTTAGTTCTTTCACAGTCTCATCATTTCAGAATGGAAGCATTTTCAATATTATGTGCAGCAAACCCCCAGTTATTACTTATTTATTTTATGTCACTAACTACATTGACAAAGCCAATAGTCCTGGCTCGCTGTAGGTATAATGTTACTTTTTGTATTACATATATGGGTGGAGTGACAGAAACAGGAAAATACCAGTCGAGCGGCACACTATGCTAAGAATTTTGAGCTTACTTGTTTCAAGCCACGTCCTTAATCACATCGGCCACGCCCCTTTGGATAATACCCCCCCACTCCCCAGTTTTTTCATCCCACTTACACCCTGGTTTTAAGCCTGGTTGCTGTGATGACCCCGGTCAATATATCCTGGTATTGAAACACTTGTCCCAGAACCAGCCCCCCTTCCTACCATACACCAACCTCTGCTTGCTCACCTCTCCTGAGACAAACCAACTCCCTCCCCCACAACGAGCAAGCTGACCCATTGACAGCCACAGCTGCAGGCATGCCTGCATTTCCATTCGCTCCCTGGGTTGTGCAGGGTGTCCCATCTCACTAGGAAGGCAGGTTCGGGGGGGGGGGGGGGGAGGGGAGGGGGTTTGAGATGCTACAGTTCCAATTAAATAAATGTATTAGTTGGTGGAGCGCAAGGCAGTAGCGGCTCCTGGAGGGAGTGCTGCCGGGTGGTGTCGCGGGGGAGGGGCAGGGTGGTGGGTAGTAAACACCGGAATATGGCTGGACGGAGTTAGTAAACAAATAAATAAATTAAACTAATTTCATGGCTCGCACTGCATCACATTTGGCGAGGCAGCGCATGCAATGAAATTCGTTTTATCTATTTATTTGTTTACTTACCTCCGTTTGTTCGTATTCCGGAATTCACTATCCCCCACCGTGCCCCTCCCCCAAACGATGGATTTAACCCAGATCTCTTGACTGGGGGAGAATGTCTGCATTGTCAGCATTCCGTCCATCATTTGTTTGTTGTAACGCTTTTCGCCCTAAGTGGGATGGGTATTCCCAGACGTGGGACCCGTGCTCACTACGCCACTGAAGTGAAGCTATCCTGGCTGATGACGGCTGATAGCCAGAAACCGTTCCTAGGATGCTTGATTCCGGTCCAGGGAAGACATGGCTTGGCAGTTCGGGATGGACTGTTCCCATGAGGCACAGGGTCAAGACTGATTTGCATATGGCCATGTCTAAACTGGGGTGGCGTAGTGGGCAAAAGAACGATGGATTTAACCCAGATCTCTTGACTGGGGGAGAATGTCTGCATTGTCAGCATTCCGTCCATCATTTGTTTGTTGTAACGCTTTTCGCCCTAAGTGGACTGGGTATTCCCAGACGTGGGACCCGTGCTCACTACGCCACTGGAGTGAAGCTATCCTGGCTGATGACGGCTGATAGCCAGAAACCGGTCCTAGGATGCTTGATTCCGGTCCAGGGAAGACATGGCTTGGCAGTTCGGGCAGGACTGTTCCCATAAGGCACAGGGTCAAGACTGATTTGCATATGGCCATGTCTAAACTGGGGTGGCGTAGTGGGCAAAAGAACGATGGATTTAACCCAGATCTCTTGACTGGGGGAGAATGTCTGCATTGTCAGCATTCCGTCCATCATTTGTTTGTTGTAACGCTTTTCGCCCTAAGTGGGATGGGTATTCCCAGACGTGGGACCCGTGCTCACTACGCCACTGGAGTGAAGCTATCCTGGCTGATGACGGCTGATAGCCAGAAACCGGTCCTAGGATGCTTGATTCCGGTCCAGGGAAGACATGGCTTGGCAGTTCGGGCTGGACTGTTCCCATGAAGCACAGGGTCAAGACTGATTTGCATATGGCCATGTCTAAACTGGGTTGGCGTAGTGGGCAAAAGAACGATGGATTTAACCCAGATCTCTTGACTGGGGGAGAATGTCTGCATTGTCAGCATTCCGTCCATCATTTGTTTGTTGTACCCCTCCCCCGCCCTGCGTCACCGCCCGGCAGCACTCCCTCCAGGAGCCGCTACTGGCGCAAGGTCTCTCAATTGTGTATGATGGTGAATGTGTGGAACTTTACTTGGGATCAGCAGCATTGGAGACACTGAAGTTTCTTCCCCTTAATCTTTCCAGTGCTTTTTCAGAACAGCCATTTACACTTTCTCACTTGTGACTATATGGTTAGGTTGTGTCTCAACACGACGCCATACTCCATTTCTTCATAAATTTTCTTTGTGGTAATCTGGTTTCAAATGGTCCCCCATGTGCACATTCAAATTGTGCAGCGCTTTTAGCATGAGATGCTACTACTGCCAGAAAAAGGTTCTCTCCAAAGGGCTCCACTGCTCTTTGGATTTGCGTTCATGCAATATACACAACACAAAACTAAAACCATCTTGAGGTTACTCATACACACAAACACATTTCTGCAACAGATGCATTAACCTACCAAGTAATTGAGGGAGCTTTGGTGGGTTTAACTAAAATGTGCACTAATGTTAGCTTCTCTACACTTGAATTCACACATGTGTATTGACATAGAGCTATTGCAATTGAAAATAAATTATTGTGATGTGTTTAAATGTGTTTTCTGCCTTAGACTACAACTAGACCTCAGTTAGACCTCTATGCCATATTTGTTTAAAATAGATGCCGCATCATGATGTTTGCTCTCCGTTTATTTTTTCTCTACTATCACTACATGCAGCAAGATGTACGCTGTTTGTTTGTCTCATTTATTGTTCATGAAGAACTTGCAGAAAGAAGCGTTTTTGCCACATTCTAAGGCGTTTCCTGCTTGTAAACTGTACTGCATACATTCTCAATTGTTTTCTGTTGTTTATGTAACTAGTTACATCATATTGTACTGCAATATTTATATAGCCCTTACTTCCCCTGTAGCATGCCATGTAGTGCTTGCCTACATGGAGAGCACGCTACACCTTGTACGGTGTGTTTGGAAGTGTGTTGTTGTTGTTGTTTTGATCCTGTGTGGGAAGTGTTTTCATGTCCAGCTTGAGGACCATTAATCGGGGTTATCGTGGTATGGAACTCAGCACTTAATAGTGTGATGGATGAAGAAGTGAAGAAGTTTGAGCGAAAGGCCAGCAGTTTATGGTTTTTGGTAAGCTGGCAGCTTTGAGCAGCTCTGCAAATCTCTTTATCGTGTTTCCTTTGTTCTCAGTCCACTTAGCTGGTTAGTAAACATGGTTGTCCATTCTGAGATGTTTTGTTCGAAGTTTATGTTTGTGAGCAGGCATACACTAAAAGAAAAAATTGAGAAATCTGGTGGGATGGACTTTGTCACAATCATCCTATATCTGATTGTCTTTGTCAAGTGTCAGGAAGTGGTCATAATATGTAGATAGTTGGGACCTGCAGCGGTGGACTAAATTAAAATACTGCTTTGGACAGCAGCATGTGCAAGATCTCTTCAGGAATTTCATGCATGTTCAGTTGGTGATGGGAGGTTTATTTGTTGTGAATTGGTACAGTACTGGTTGTTCTAACACTTCTGGAAGGCATTTGCTCAGATGGGTCGAATCAATAAACATGTACTGGGATAGTGCGTAGGGTTATATAATGTTAAAAAAATAGGAAATATGGTTTGTTGTGAAATGGTGAAACCATGCTGACTTTGCAGATTTCATCATTTTCTATGTTGAAATTAGCTTTATAAACCTTCAAATTTGGGAGTAAGCCAGACTCTTTCTTGATTTGGGGAGGTTCTTTCCTTTGCTGGGAATGGAAGAGGAAACTTTGGACCATGGTTAAAAGTCTTGAAACTGGGAATATCAGGGTAAAACTTGTGTGGCCTACTCAAATTATCATCTTGTCTTTGGCTTATCATTTCACCTCCTGCCAAACCTCTTATCTTCGGGAAGTGAATCTGCTTCTGGTGCCTTGATGCTCCCCAGTGCTGTGGTGCATACTTCTTCCCTCAAAAGAGCTCTTGGCTTGGTGAGTCTGTATAAGAAATTGGATTATTAATTTGGATGGGTGACTTTCCACCTCAAGGAATAATTACAACCCTTGTCAGGGTGCACCGCCAAAGTGACTTTGGGCCTGATTTAGATCTTAGCTGATGCATTATTGCATCATCTTTATGACGGATATCTTGTCCAACAAAATAAAAAGACCATTATATCCTATGGGATTTATATTTCAGCGGACGGGATATCCGTCACTGTTGTGATGGGGTAACCCATCCGTTGAGATCTAAATCAGGCCCTAAAACAACCTAAGCTCAACACCCTGACAGCAATGCCACAGAGCAGACAGTATTAACTAAGAGTTATTGTGTAAAGTATTTATGTTGTGTCAAAGCAATAATACAATAAAAACAATAAAAACATCAACACATTTAGAAAAATAGAGTAAAATTTAATAAACAACATGCCACCAAAATGACAAATATCCACCGAGTGGAACAAGAGATATGAATTTTTAAACTTTTAAGTAGGAGAACTTAAAACAAAGAAGTAGAAAGTAGAAAGTGCAAATGATAGTCAATAGTCACGGTTGATGTGGACCTATGCGCAATTTGTTGCCGACCGCAATGGAGGGCAGGTTGTATACACCAGCCAGGATTATGGTCAAAGATTTCTTTACCTTCTGACTATAGTCCTTTAAGTCCCAATCCACCTCAGGAGTACACTTCGTAAGCACCCCACGACCTCAGTGGAGACACCTAGCGACTCATAGGGTGTCAGGAAGATGCCATGGCAGGATCCTATCTAGATCCAGTTACAACTGGTCAGCTGGGCAGTTTCAGGAAAGGCCTCTTATACATTGTTGTGTTCCTGTAGCTTGAAAAAGGAGGTCATCCTCATGGCTCTTAGAGTCTGCTTCATTGTCCTGAGTACAAGAGGTCCAGTCCTTCAGGGCTCCTCTTGTGTCACAGACAGCAGATCCAGTTCTCTTCTGTTCTTCTTCAGGTTCAAGAGTATTCTGAAGTTGGTGCCATAACTTGTCACATTCATGCCTGACATGAGGTAGTGGGTGGGAATGACTCCTGGGTTCATTCTAACCATTGGAGTAAAGGTTCCCTGAACAACCATACCAACTTTGGCCTTTTCTAAATGGCGAAGGTCTTTTGCCACAGTAAACATTGGCCCCAATACCTTGTAGTGTGTGATGGAAATGTACTGTTGTAATCCTAGTATCCTTCCTCATCTAACACTAATATCCAGTTTGGGGTAGCTATGGTGCCTACAATAAACCCAGAAACAGATGTCTGGTAAACCTTTGGTAAAGGGCCCTCATATTTATCTTCAAAGCTCACTCGCTATCCCCCCCCCAAGACTCCTAAGATCTTGCGACAAAGCTCTGCTCACAGTCCCTAGGTTCAGAAAGTCCTGGTCAGGAGGCAGGTCATTTTCTTTCCTTGCCCCTTTCTATTGGATTATGTTGCTTCTTCAAACACAAATCTGGGAGGATCATCTCCAATTCAGGAAATTGCTTAAGACTAACCTATTCTAAAAGTAGTACTCTCCGCCTGTTATCCTAGTATTCGTGCCGAGATACCCCTCCCGCTGTGATTCGCGCGCCTAATAAATTACAATAACATAACAAAAAAAGTAAGGTTTTACCGCAACCAGACAGTGGATACACAAGAATTGTTTCGGCATCCTGTTACCCTCCTTTCACATGTGCCATATGTGCTACATGAAGAACTCAGAGACAGAAATCTGGTAGAACAAAAGTAGGATTTTTCAACAACCAGACAGTGGATACACTAGAATTGTTTGGTTATCCTGTTTCTCTTCCTTTAAAATGTGACTGAAGGTGTTATATGAAAACCCAGCAGACCTGTCAAGCAGGACTGGACATATAAGCAGGATTTGACACTATAATGTCAAAAAGGAGGACCACAACCCCCAGCCTACATATTCTGAGAGGCTCAAATGAGTCATCTGTGCCCATTCAGGTCAGCCTATTGTTTACGCCTGTGAGGTAATTCACTCCTTTTTCACACCAATTCAAATGCTAATTACTGGCTGGCAGAAGAGATAGAGCAAATGCACATTTAGGCGCTATGGACTTCATAATGGAAAAAAATTAATTTTCTAAAAGTTATTTTTCCTAATAAATGCCACATATCTGAGTTTACTATTGAATTGGATTTTAATAACTAATAAATATAATTGCTTAATTTTTCTAGCTAGTCCTATTCTCGAGATACAGTATTAGGATTTCTACTCTGGTTTTCAATTTAGGAAAGCTAGGACTGCCACAGTGAAAAATAGCTTTTGGGTGCTAATCAGTTTAAGAACATGTTAACATTGAATTTCTACATATTCTACTTTTAAATATCATGCATCCTGCCTTGTGGCCTTCAAGGCCTACGTAGGGGTTCCTTATTAATATTTAAAAAAGAGGTATCGACCTGTTTAAAAGTGTTATTTTGTCAATTTGAATAGCAGAGCTTAAACTACCACAGTCAGGCTACAATGACAGGCCTGAAGCCATGTTTTATATTGTCACTGTAGTGGATGACACAATAGGTGCTGCAGTCCACAAGTGACATTTAACTTGCAGGCCCTTGGTATACTTTTGTACCATATACTAAGGGATTGAAGGTAAATTAAATATACCAATTAGGAATATAACAGTTCAACTATGTCTAAATTGGGAGCACAAGTACTTTACTTGAGGTTAGGGTGAATAAAGTGCACAGAGTTCTAAAATCAGCAAATTATATAGGGCCCAGCAAAAGGCAAAAAATATGGGGTGACAGAAAAGGCAGATTTGAATTGTAAATGCTATTATATATTTTGTTCTGTTTAGACATTTGGCTAATTCTAGTGTTTAGAAGTTCAGAAATGTCTTCCAATTGTAAAGTGTGTGCATGATTTCACATAGTAGGTGTCCATGATGTGGGTGAGGTGCGTTCTCACAGTACTGTTCATGGGTGGGAGAATCCCAGGCCAAACCTAACAAGTAAAATGTAAATTTGATACTTGTATAGCGCACTACTCACCCACAAGGGTCTCAAGGCGCTTGTGCGAATACCACTGTGGAACCCATCCTGGCTCTCCCTGTGAGGCGTCCACTTCTGGGCACCCCCAAGGTGGAGGCCAGGCATCCTTAGCCGTTGTGGAGATTAAGCAAGCTATTGCCCAGAGTTGCAGAGTGGGACTCCATGATTGGAATAGGCACCGAGACGAGAATTTTCAGGTCCGTGGAATTTTTGAGCCCAAGACCCGCCGAGGCGGGGAATTGAACCTTGGTCCCGGGCTAGATCTCTGCATCAGGGTCTGCCGCTCTAATCATTGAGCCACACTTCTCCACAACAAGTCCTTACCATAAGTTGTTCGCAAGGAGGAGGGATTGAAGGTCTGATTTCCTCCAACTGAACAACCCTTTCCACTGTGAGAGGGACATACTCTTGCTATTACTATAAGTGTTTTTGCTTGCTACAACATTTTTACGTCAGGAAACAGTTACACTCCCTGACTGGTATTATTGCAGAGGTAAGTAGGTGTGCCTAACACTGTTCATTCTGATGTTACAAAGTTAATTGAGGTGCTCAATATTTTTTAAAGTTTTCAAATTCTGCACAATAATGAAAGTGATCCACATTCTAAAGATTAGAATTGTGTGTCCGTTTTTTCAATAATCTGTTGTAGGGAGTTTCAGCATTTTTCACCAGTGTCTCAGAGCAGAAATAAACAGGGGGCTCACCATTTATCCTGCAACTATGTATTATTTCAACCATATTTAAATGTACTAAATATATAAATTAAACTTTTACAGTGACAGAATAGGCAAAGAAGGCCAAAATGTGGAAACTACAGGGAGTAAACATGTCACTTCATTGACGGAAAGTCTATAAACATACATGTTCTGTTTTAAGAATGTGGGGGCATATCAGCAACAACCGGCGATAATTATCGCTAAGCGCACTTAGCGCTAGGATAATTATCGCCGGCTAGTGTGGATTTTTATCGCTGAGATAGCGTGCTATTAGCAACGCTTATCTCAAAAGCGATAAAAATCCTCACGCTAACTGCCTAACGTGAGATTATCGCTGGAAACCCAGCGATAATCTCACGTAGTGTGGCGTTAGCTTGCTGATAGGGCCTCACATACTTAGCCATGATATCCACCTTCCATAGGATATCATGGCTAAGTCAGTCCTGAAGCAGGCTTAAGGAAAGTAGCGATAACAGGGGTTATCGCTACTTTTCCTGCCGCTATGCTTCATAGCGTGGTGCTTGATGATAGGAGAAATGTCGCTTAGCGACATTTCTCCTGTGAGGTCAGGAACGCCCACTTTGCATCTCATTAGAGATGCAAAGCTGGGCGTTAGGAATTCCTACGCTTATGCAAGTTTTCACGCGTTAGCGTGAGCTTGCTG
This sequence comes from Triturus cristatus, assembly GCF_964204655.1. NCBI lineage: Eukaryota > Metazoa > Chordata > Amphibia > Caudata > Salamandridae > Triturus > Triturus cristatus. The sequence continues at coordinate 1,037,755,460 of NC_140583.1, forward strand.
ATTAGGCGAAAACGGCCGCAAAAGCGGCAATAATTCTATCGCCTAGCCTTGCTGATATGCCCCATGATTTCAATGAGAAAATGTAGGTTACTATTTTGTTGCAACCAATATTTACTTTTTGTGTAGAGGAAACGCTTTAAGAAAAATTGGATTTTGCCTGGAAGGCTGAAAGTCTTTGCATCATTCCTAACTGGGAGCTGCAGCTTTAATGCCTAGAGGTGACCTGTTAACAGCACACACCTTCCAGTTATTATCTGAAATGTTTCATACGGCTCTCACAGACAGATGTAAACATGAATAACTGCATGTTAAAGCCAGTAATTCACTGTTATGACTTAGCAATAGTGGACTACAGAAGTATTGTCCACTGTTTCTATATCATAAAGGATTCCAGGAAGTTGTGGCTGGGCTCTTTGAGAAGGCACAGAGAGTGGTGGGGAGGAGTCTGGAGCCCAGGTATTGTGTTTTCATTTGGGAAAGGGTGTAGAGGTCATGTTACGTATGGCTCCCCATTACTGCTCTTCCTCCAGGCCTCACTAAGCAGCCCTGGCAAAAATGCTCAAACAAGCCCGCTCCGTTCACCTCCTTGCACAATCTCTCTCTTTCATTTATCCATTCTCTGTCCCTCTCTCCTCTCTTTCTCTCTCTTCTGCCTTTCTGATTGCTTCCTATTTCCCCCTTCCGTCTCCTTCTGTCTCCCTTGAAGCTTCCCCATACCTGCTGCAGTTAACCTTGAGGAGCTAGGGAAAATGACAGAGGCACCAGGAGCGGCTTTTAAAACCGATCTCCAAGGGCTGCAGCCAGCAGGGGAAATGCCCAGTGGAATAAATGGCCTGTCCATCCCTTTTGCCCTTGTGTATGAGGAGGGACAGTTGATTTCAGGGGATGTGCATAACATAAAATTATAAAAGGGTAAGAAGTAAATAGCTGGTATGTTTTTGACCTCAGGACTCAGAGGGGCAGCCTATAAAATTCGAGCTGCACCCTCGTCTATTTGATGTCACTCAGAACCGCTTGGTGAAAAACATTCATGCTAATATTGTTACCCATCTATAACTTCACATGTCTGTGGAAGCTTAGTAGTCTTGCAATGAGGGAAAGTGTAAACTAGTTATTCGTCAAAATCTCTGCAGTATGCCAAGTATTGCACTAATAACTGCCTATAATTTTAATAATAACCCATTCATTAATTTGTGCAATATTGCCAGACAAATTCTACATCCGAGCCTAAGGTCCATGGTAGACACAAGTTCAAGCCCCGCCACCAGCCAACCCCACAAGGACCCATTACAATGGAAAATGAAGCGGTTGGACGCGCCTTATTTACTTGCGCTCACATGTTCCAAAACAGCCTCTGCGCCTCGCATTTACATAATGTAAATTTGTTAACAGATGCAGCTCATGTCAAAAGGAGAATGGCGTACTGCATATTAGATTAGCAAACAAAAATAGGAATGCTATTCCCTGTGTGCCTGGCAAATGGGCTCGAGGGAAAGCTAAGAAGACGTGCCTCTTTTCTCGCCTGGCATGGGGGTTAGTGTAAAAATTTACGCGCTCTAATTGGGTAGCGCAGAAAGCATCTTATTGCTCTCAGAAACAAGGTCATGATCTGATTATTTTTTTTAAATGGAGATCTATTTTACAGCTTTGCCGCTGTGTCCTCAGTGAGATTATCCAACATTTTTCAACTCGTGAAGAATTTTGAGAGCAATCAAATTGAAATATTTATCATGCGTAGATTAAGCCCAATAGCAGATGGTGTCGTTCTCGAATCTTCTTTATTTATGCCGGGAAAGCCTCCCATTATTGACTTTGTATTTCCTTGTGCGTTGGCCGAGCCCCGCTGCCTTGGTAACGTCTCTAGAAATAATTGGGAGCAGAGTGTGCCTAGGCACAGGGGGGACCGTGTGAAAACGGACTAATGAGCCAAGCGCTAGGTTTGCAATTTCCGTTTTTTACAAAATAGAGCAACTTGTAAATCTCATGTGCACATCTAAAATACGTATTTTGTCCGACAGCCAGTTAGTTCCATATCTTGGATAATGCGATCCGAAAATGTCAACCGTAATTAGCAGTGCTTAATTTGTAAAATATTAAGTGCCAGGGCTCTGACCAGGAGGCCACTGCAGCTTGCACCACACATCACCCTAGTCATCGCTGCCAAAACAACTACTAACCATCTCTCTCGCATGTAAATGCGACAGTTCCGATTATTCCAGGTCCCCAAAGCTAAAGGAATGGCTGGGGAGGCAGGTATTAGACATTTTTTAATGTATATTGTTTTCCTAAACAACTGTTAGACTGCTCATCTCTAAATTACATGAGCAGCGCCACCTTGTGGCAGACTGCCCTAAATGTGGTGTTGACAATTAGGTGCCGTGCCGAAAACCCGGAAATCAATTAAGTACCGGTGCTCAGCACCAGAAAGCTCCGGCTCAAATTAAGCACTTCGATCTGTGTCAATGGTGTCTTTCCAAATGGATCAACAATAGCGAAAGCCGGGTGTTTGTTTATAAGTCTTATTGGGCTTTGGCAAGGTCACAACCCTTCTGGAAACTCCTGCTGACAATGGATCTAGTGGCATATGTGTTTCTGAACATCTAGTCGACTGTTATGGGGAATTTCAGTTGACGCCATGGGTGCTTGGAACTAGATGTTTGTGACAAATGATGGCTATTGTTTTCAGCTAATAACTTTCATAACCAGTAGTTTCACTTATTTTTTTCCACTGGACCTATATAGCTTAAAGTGCACCAATGCAAATGCCACAACTGAATCCGACAGAAACCACCAGGAATTTGAATAACTGGAACTTCCACCAGTTTGGTACCAAAATATTACTTTTAAAATATCGAACGTCAGCAACATTGACTCCATAAGGTGAACTAAGACAATATAGTAGAGGAGAAAATAGAATATTAAGTCTTGGCGTACAATCAAGTCACACAATTACACAGTGGTAGAAACATTTAGGACACCTGGCAGAAGTAAATGAAACCATTTAGTTTACAGCTGAAAATGTTGCTCTGAATCAGGATCATTATGAATATTTTGATTTTGATGAAACTTCTAATTCTGACATCAGATTATCAAGATCAGACATCTAAGGATCGGCTGAGAGAGCGGCCGCGACCACTACCCCTCACTTCATCTGACGCCAGACGCCGCCGCGAGGAGCTGCAATCGCCGTTTCTGATGCCCTCGGTGCCTTCGGAGCCGCGGAGCCCTGAAGGACGGTTTCTTTTCATTTATTAACTGTCCACTAACTTTTTCCCAATTGAAGGGCTTGAGGCTTTTATATGTGGAGGCAACGTGCTTGCTCTTTAACGAGAAAAGGACTGTTTTGAGCTTTTTTTGGAGCTGGGTGGCGGTGTGCTGCAGTCATTTCGGTTTTGCTCCTTTTTTCTTACTTGCCTGGCTTGGGCTTTATACGTTGACTGCTGTGGACAGCTGTGGACTGATGTGGACTTGGGAAGCATCATTTAACATCACCAGGGACTCCAGGTTTCTCACCAAGAGTGGGTAAGTGTGGGATTTCTCCTTGCTCACCTTGTTTGCGGGTCGCTGGGTACGTCCCATAGAGTGATTTTGCAGTGTTTCAGCAGTATTCTGGCAGCATCTATATCGGCTACTGACAGAAGAGCGCTGATAGGAAGGCAGTATGCGAAAGCCTGGTAAAGCAACAAAGGGAACCACTCAGGTTGAATCTCCGATACTAGCTCAGAAAGTTAATAAGCGCGCAGCCCAAGCCGCAGCTCGGTTGAACCACGCGGCCGCATTTCAACAGGATCTTCCTCTCTCATCTGAGATTGCGGGGATGGCAAGTGCTGAAGCGGCTAAACAGGATTGTCCGGAGGCAATTACGGTGGATTCTGTTTGTCCCATTAGTCCTAGTGAGTTGGTTTCTATAAGGGGGGATTCGTCAATCTCTGCCGCCTTGTCTACAGAGACTTTGACTCCTGGAAAAGCAGTGACTGAGTCTTTGGAGGCTAGAAAGTATCCTATCTTCTTTAAAACCAAGCAGGGTGGGCCTCTGACTGAACCAGATACAGCAAATGAGATTGAAGGAAACAACCTTTTAGCAGCAGATATTGTTTTGGACGTCGGTCCAGAAGTGTTAATCTTCAAGTCTGGCAGTCTTCTTCCTTTTCCTCTTCCTTCTTCGCCATCTTCAGATCTTCTAATTCCATCATAAGGGGGAGGGCCCATGCCTCTTTCTATGCTGGATGTCTCAACGGAGTCTATGTCTATTTCAACATCACCAGTGGTCCTCGATCCTACTGATTCAGAGGCTCCCAAGGGCCCCCAGGCGGAGGATAGGCCCAATTTAAATCAGTCTGATCCCCCTTTAGGCTCCTTTTCTATGCAATGGGTCGCTAAGAGCCTCCTTAATTTGATTTTGGAAGAAACCCGTGAATTAAAAGCTTCCCAGTCTGCTGAGATTGCAGCAATAAATACCCGCCTGATGAAGATTGAGGAATCCATGGCTCAGATTCCGGTGCGGCTCGTGGAGGCCGAAACCAGGATTTGCCAATTGGAAGATCAAATGTCATCTCTGAATCATAAAGTGGCCACCTTTCAGTCTCAGAGAGCCTCATTGGAGTTGAAGTTGGAGGAGTTTTGGGCATCCCGGAGGGCTTAGAGGGGCAGCGGACGCTACAGTGGGTGGATTCCTTTATAAAGAAAAATGTCCTTCCTGAATTTAGCAGGTATCTGACGATAATGAGAGCTCATAGGGTTCCTGCACATCTCCCTACTAATGCCAAGTTCCCCCGGACTATATTGGTCAACTTTGGAGACTTTAGGGTCAAGGAGCAGATCCTAGCGATTATGCAGAGACAGTTCTCCTCGGCAGAAGTGCTATTATGTCGCATCTTTTCAGATATGTCAGCCTCCGCAGCAAAAAGGCGGAAAGAATTTGTCAAAATGCTTCATTTGTTTAAGGCACAAGGGGCACAAGCTATGATAGCTCAGCCGAGCAAGCTGAAGGTGCTAATTAAGGGCAAATTTCATATCTTTTGTAATGTCGCAGAGGCGCAGGAAGTGTTACATCAGATTTCTATTGATAAACCCTAATGGCTTTAAACTAGTCTTTGGTTAGCAGGGTGGAGGGTAAGGAAGGTTAATTATGGTAAAAGTTGGTTTAACTGTTACTTTTGTAGTTTAGGAAGAGGAAGTGAGGGTAAGGTGGGGGTGCCATTCAGTTGCACTAGGCACCAAATCATTGTGCCTGTCGATGGGTGGGTGGGCGGGACAGGTTGTCTGACTCTGAGCAGGCGTGGCCATCTGCTCAGGCGACAACGGGCCAAGGGTTGGGACACGGGGCGGTAAGGAAACTTTGGGGAAAAAAAGATCAGACATCTAAATTATTATTTCAGTTCTTCCTGATCAAACGCTGATGGGCATATCTGGGTTATACATAAATAGAGATATGCACATCACAATGATTTTTTTACAGGTAGCTAGAGCGTGTAAGTACCATATATATGTACACTCTCTTTGACTCATTAATCACTAAACAGGTAGAACAAATTACAGTAGTTAAAAGAAAGGTAGCATCATAAATAAACCATTTTATTCCTCTTCATATTTTGGGGGTTCACTAAGCCCATTTTTACAATATTGTATACATTTTTTCAGTGTGCTTGGTTTCTTCAGTTAGAGAACTTTGGGTTACAGACAACACATATTTTGTCATTTTGTGGCATGCAAGCCTAGGTCTTTCTAAAGCTTATGATGATGCTATCCTATATGATGGGATTTTCATCTTTGTGCTTCTGTTTTATTAAAACTGTGTGATAAAATGCGGTCTGTCAGGAACATCATGAGGTTTGATTGTGAGGGTGGGTTCTGGCATTGGCTCACATCCTACACAATTGGGCAACACTTGATATCTAAATCACCTGCCTTGGAAAGGGCTCATCTTTTCATGTCAAATAAGTCACCACTTTCTTAATTAGCAACGTTTTTTTTTATACCAGACCAGGAAAGGCTTCTAGCTTCAAACTCAACATTCGGCCCCTGCCTCTGTTTTTAATCGTCATCAACATCACTTTCACAGTAGTGAGAAGGAGACACGAAGTGAAAGCACAACATTTGAATCTAAGCAGATATCTATGCTTTTTAGGAATCTAAGAGAAGTCGTTCTTGAGATATGGCCAGCCTAAAACCAACTCAAACGAAGTCATCCAGAATCTTATTGTGACGCACTGTAGGAAAAGCAGGTGTAAGACAACCTAGGGAGAGCACCTGATTGATATGTTCTAGGATTAGGATTTACATCATTACGATTAACGTTTTTCCCAATTTGTTGTCAGCAGGGGTTAATCAATATTTGCATAAGCTTAAATATCAAGAATGAAGACTATCACGTCTTGACCTGCAAGAAACATGACTTATGGCAAATGCCTTTGGAATCCCTCTGGCCTTCTGATGTGCCACACATGCCTTCTGTATGGATCCATATGAATCCAGACAACTGTGTTGTCACCCCAGCCTTTATCTTGGATACAGAGTTGCCAGAATTATTCAAAGCCTGGGAAGCCAAGGGTGGTGTTTTTTAAAGGTCAACTCTTAGAAACCTTCAAGCTATGCATGACAAAATAAAAGTCTTTCAGAAAAACCCATCCGTCTAGAAAATCTCCCAGAGTTTAGTGGGTTCTTCATCAGCAAAACAAGAAAGGCCAAAGGCCAACTCTTTACCTGGTAGAGATTGAAGAGTGGCCCGATGAAGGTTGATCCATTTCAGTAAAGGCCCTTTCCTGATGCTCCTTCCAGACAAGGAGCTGCCATGTTGAGTTGCCACTCTTGCCATCATTTCTTCAGTGAGAGGTGGACATGCTCTCTGTATATTCTGCACCATTCAGGGATTCCAGACTTTTCCATCTGATTCTGTGTGGAAACTCCAATCCAACAAAGCAAGCAGGAATAATTACTGGATCAAGGGTCAGCGAAATGGGACTGTCTGTCAGCCTTGACAAAGTATAAAAGTCAAGAAAGACAGAGGGGCTCCTTACAATGTCGGTCAGAAAGCCTATGACCAACACCGTTTCGGATTCAGGACCGACCGACAGGCAGTCTGCGGTTATGACCACCAGATTACGATGTAACTGAACACTGTTCGGTCGATTTCCATTGTTCCCTAAGGGAGCTTGTGTTACAGCCATAAACAGGCTGTAATCCGAGCTGCTGTGGGGAAAGGGGGGGGGGTGTTCAAAACCTACACCCTGCCACAGACACTACACGGTGCCTGCCACACAGTGCAGGGTTTTACAGTGTGGTACCTCAGGTACCCCCTCGGGCATCAACCAAAGGCTAAGGAGGCAAAGGGGCCCTACTGGGGGCTCCCAAAGCTACTATCTGACAGCCTTTCTGTATTGGGAAGGCCGGCACAGAAAGGCTTTTGGAATCCAGCATCATAATCCCGTTGGCGGAAACACCATCCATAGGGGGTTACAGTGTGGTTCCAACCAACAGGAATACTCAGAGAACTGGTCGGAACCAAGTCGGAATGATTGGCCAGCCGTAAACCAACCGAGTTGGTCAGAAAGGCTCCGATGCGGTCCCGAAGGCTTTCTGACTGACATGGTAATGAGCCGCTAGTTCTTCAAGCAACTTCACTTGTGAAAATGTAATAATACACCGTTGCTATCTCTTATTTTGATGTCATTTGTTATGCTTCAATTCCATTGATGCTTTGTCTATGTTATAGTATGGGTGCCAGGTTCTTATGCTTCAAACTTAACCTCTTTCTAAGCCAGTTTGTTTGTATTTTCCTCATGTTTCTTTAGAGAAGCGGAAGATTTTAGTTTTCAGCTTGTTATTTCTTTGTCATTTGTTGCCCTCTAGATCATTGCAGATTTCCCTTTTTGATGGCTTCCACACCTGTGATGAGTTCATCTTATCAGATTGTCATGTTTGCTAGGTTTACCCTGTTCCCTATCATGGAAGGGCACCTACCTCCTGAGATTGAAGATTGCCATAAGGAAATGTGGGTGAGAACTAATCAGGATTACCAAACCAGTAACAATTACTGAGCTACTTCTGGCACCAGAGAATCCTGTAAAGAATTGGCATGAGTTTTTTTTTGTTTTGCATCGATAATCAGTCAAACAGAGGCATCTCACTCAGCCTGGAGCTTTTAGCTTCAAGTTCTGTTTTTCTCAGGATCTGCCCATCAAAAGCATCTGTGGAATTCGTTTAAGTTATTGCCTGCAGCCTCTCTCACATGTTGCCTGGTGCCCTGAACCAGAAAAAGTGCAAAAATAAGCATCCTGGCCAGGCCCAGCTCCAAACCCAGTTAAACAATAGCCACTCTTGGCTTGACCTTCCATAGCCATAGAGTTGTAATGTTGGACTTAGCTCTCTCTACAGGGTCACCCCCAGACTTTCTGGCATCAACCCTCCTGATTTATGAATTTTGTTGGCATTGGGAATCTGTGCACTTTACTATTGTTAGCCAGTGCTAAAGCACTTGTGCTTACTCCTTAAAACAGTGTAACATTGGCTTATACCTAATTAGTTTGTTCAAATTACTTATATGTCCCTAGTTAAAGGGGTATACCATATATCAATGACCGGTAAATTAAATGCTACTAGTGGGCCTGCAGCACTTATTGTGCCACCTACATAAGAAGTGTCTTAAAACATGTCCCAGGTCTGCCATTGCATCTAGTGTGCATTTTTAAACTGCCAATTCAAATCGGCAAAATAAACTCCTTGCCAGGCATAAACCTCACTTTTTAATACATAAAAGTCACCACTAAAGTAGGCCCTAAATAGGATGCATTTATTCAAAAAGGTGGACATTTACTTTTGAGTAGGGGTGGGCAGAACTCACAGAGTTTTTCTCCATGAGATTCTGCGGAGTTCTGCCCACCTATTTAAAACTTGAAGGAATCGATTGAGTGCTTTACAAATTTACCATGGTGGTAATACAAAGATATAATCAAATAACAGAAGGCATCTTTTGCCCAGAGGACGTGCATTAATGTGAGATGTCACACTGGGGTCAGTGGCATGGAGCTTTGGGGACTTGCAGAGCTGCAACTGATTTCCGCACACATGCCTCCTCTAATGGTACTGCATAATGCGAGAGGGTGACTGGCATTAAGGACACTGTGTGCAATGTGCTGCGTTGTTAACCGACTGTGGCTGCCAAACTGCAGAGGTAGCAAAGTCACTGCTTCCAATCCAGTTCAGTCTTTCATATTCATACAGTACAGACAGCAGCCGGGACAGTGGACTGACTGAATGTAAATAAAAGAGGTAGTAGGGACAGCAAGTGTTTCTGTCTATTGGCCCTGTGACAGAATGCTTTCCTGGTTGTTCCCCTCATTATCCAGGGAACCCCAAGGTAGCTTTGAGGGTCCTGTGTCTCCGGTGTCTCCTGCAGCATGTAAGGAGGCAGCGGTCTCATATGCTTCAGGCCACTTATTTAGTCTGTAAAATGTTAGCGTACCTGGGCCGCACAACAAACAATCCCAAGATTGAACATATTCTGGGCAGCATCTTTGAAATTAATGTGTAAGGTGACTTTGGATTGAGGCATTCTGGCTACCTCAGCCAATCACTGTCACAGTATGCAGCACATAACTCTGAAGTGCTGATTGGCTGTGAAGTGCCCTCATGCCTCTGTTCTAACCATCCTCCAAAAGTCAGCGGGTGCCGCCCAGTTTGGAGCAGGCTAGGATTGGCTGGCGGATCACTGTCTGGCTTCAGGGAAAGGTTTGTGTTTTTGGGCAGACAGTTATGAGGAAGACTCAACTATTTTGCACTCCTCTCACCTAGCTTGAATGAGAACAGTCACAACAATGTTGTCAAATATGAACTCATAAACGCAATACACCTCCTCCACCATCGAAGGTCTATCTCAGATTAATCCCCCCCAAAAAATCCAGTCAATGGTAGTATCCTGGGACTTGTACCAGGCACATAGTTGCAAGGTGCAAAGTAAAATTTCAGCAAGCCTTGAGACAGCTGCTGAATACTCAGGACTGGAAGCTGTACTCTGCAACATCAGACCAGCCGACAGATGTGCTGCTGCTTTACATCTTTGTGGAGATATCGCCACCACTCCAGTTTCTCACATAGCGAACATTTTACTGCCAAGGAATCTAACATGTAACCAATGACCAAAATGAAAATGCAAGGATTCAAATTTAGAGGAAGCACACAGTTACACCAAAGCTCCTAACCCTTCCCCACATTCTCACCCTAATTCCCTTGCTTACTTCTCACAGACACAGTGAAGTAGACATTGCTCGCACATGGAGGAAGTACAAAGTCCAACCTGCGGGGGCCGCAAGGTCAATGAGGAAGTCTTTTCATCGAGCACTCTTTCCTGCGTAGCCATCTCAGCACCCTAAACAGGTCTAAGGCTGCACCGTGCATTAACAGACATCATCTTATTCGGGTTGGGTGCCAGTAAACTTTGCCACCGTGATGGTTGGCAGACTTTTTGCTCCAAGCGAGGTTCCCTGGTATCTCTTCCCATTTACGAATGGGTTACCATAAACTTTAAGTTGGTGATAAAATGCGAATGTTTTGTGACCGCATTTTGGTTGCAAAACATTCTTACATTCCACTGCGAGTCTCTATTAGGAAAGGACACCCTTAACACACCCCTTTCTAGTACCTAATACCTAATTGCGAACCCATTTTGCAATTCGATATTAGGTTACCGAATCACAAAATGGGCATTTCTACATAGAACAATGCTTTTTTTCTGGTCGCAAACAGCCCGATTTGCATGTATGTCGTTTGCAACATGAAAAAAGCTGCGTACATGTGGTCCTTTGTTTCCTCATTGGCTGAAGGGCTCCTAATGCATTGGGCAGCATTCCAAGATCCATAGTGCTTTGCCCGCAAGTATGAGAAACTCGGTTTTGCTGCCACTTAGTTTCAAGTTGGTTCTTTCCATATATTCATTGACAGCAGAAAAGAAATATCTTACAAAAATAGGAGCAGCTGGACTAGTCACATGATACAAAGAAATATTTGTGCCTTAGCTGTGCATGTAATGAAGTGTAGTCCAATCCTTCTGATAAGTTGGGCCAAGGGAGTGACAGATATTAAACAAGAGTTGGCAGAGCCAATAGGTTTGACCCGTGGCACTCGAGTTCGAGAAAACAATATAAAATGCCTGATGCAGTGCAAAGTAATAAAAAAGGATTGTTCTATGTTTACAAGGCTCTGATTAGATAAAGAACTGAATTGTGATGATGTTGTATGTAATAAAAAGAACCCTCATGCATTTCAACTGAGGAGGAAGGATGTACACAAACAGCCAGTGGAAAGAAGTTGAGACTAAGATTTTCCAGAGGGATAATCCAAGATGTGATTGATAATGTCTCAAGCCAAATGGTGAGGATTCCTGAGCCAAAGAAGCCAGTAGCTGAAGGAGGCTAAACCCAAGCCCTCATAGTATGCACTTATACCATTTGCCATGATTGGTGCATGCGCCATTACATAAATCCTAAAAGGGCAAGCAAAGACATTTGTCAGAGCACCAAACTTGTCTGCTACTAATATCATGATGTATCTCCTATTTGCATTCTAATGGGAGCCAAGTAATAGTTTGCTGCCTTCAGAAAGGTTTCACAGCTAGAAAGTCACTGTCGCTGCCAATTCAATTCTCTTTTTTTTATTTTCCCATGCCTGGTTCAAACATTCACAAATCAATTTATTATTTCTGATCAGGAAGGCAAACACAACAATTCAAACACAATCGAAGATAGCTAGAGCAGTTTTTAAAATATAAGTAAAACTGGGAATTTATTTTTAAGCAAGAAACAGATAAAACAAACCTGAACCCAATTCTGTTAGTGTTACAGAGACTGGCATCATATGAGTGGTGTTCTGTATGTGGCCTCAAAACATTATTATTTTTAAATGTGTGTATGTATAATATATGTTATAATAAGCAGGTAACCGTGTATGATGGGGATGTTTTTAACCAAATGGGGTCTGAGTGAATTGAACTAAATGAGAGCGAAGCTCGAGTTATCTGCAATGTCACTTAAAACCCTAAAGGATGCATAAGGAAAACAAAACACAATACTTACTACAGAGATGCACCTTTCATCAAACAACTAATCATTCGAAAATAGGGACTGTGAATTTTTTTTTTTCCCACTAATGAGGTTTCGAGACGTTCACAATTTTTGCTCTTTGCGCTGATTGCTAAGTGTTATGGTGCAACTTCGCCTTCACATATGGAACCTTTTTTTTCACATGGCGCAAAAATTTCACGACGTAGCAAAATCATTTTCACTCAAGTTCAGCCCAGCTGGAAATGATATGCAAGTTTGACCTTTTCCAGAGTTCTTAATAAGCAGATTGGCATTCCACAGAAAAGAGCCATGAACAATGTTTTGCAAAATATATGATATAGCAAAGTATTATATCAATCCTGTTGAAAATAATTTGTGCATGAGCTGTTAGCTCACATAGCTCAATTTCATTAAGTGTGCTTTTTATGTAGCAAAGCTAAAAAAAACAGTTGTAACCTTTGCGAAGATTTCCTTAGAACTCCCAAAAAGTTGGAAAAAACGCGCAACTCCTGACAGCTATCTCTAACAATCAAATCAACAGACAACACAGCTGCTGCACAAATGCTGATCGACACATAGGGTATATTTCACGAGTGAAGTTATGCATCACATGCAACAGAAAGTATAAGATGGATAAACACCTCACAACATGACATACAGAATGAGTTTATTCAAGAACAACAGGGCTTAGCAGCACAACTGCAGGGCAGTGCAAATGAGAGGGCAAGGACTGTATTAAACATAGATGGAAAAATATGAGAATCTTCATCACGGGTGGGGCACAATACAGCATAGAAACACGAAAAAGGCCGAGTGTCACGAAGGAAATAGGATGGAGGAAGGTAAAATGAGTACTTGGGAATTAGTAGCTCACTTAAGGGATAGTAAAATGCTGCACCTGGCAAATGAAGCCATTCATTGGTGGAGCCTATTTCAGTGCCTACTAACTGTGGCACAGTGGGAGGGCGTTAATTACTCCAGCAAATTTTAATTTTCATTCACAGCAGGACAGACAGCAACACGAAGCATAATAAAGACCCAAAGGAAAGTCTGCCAAAAAATGGCCTGTTCATTATTCATGTCACAACAAAGTATCATGGACGCCCCAAAGGTCCCAAATCACAGAAAAGTCATACATTCACTAATATTTTGACTACATGACTATTTTTGTAACTGGAAATGTATGTATGTACATTTTTGCATGCGCAAATGTCACCCTGTTGGACCAGGCTCTCTCTGCATGGTCACCCCTAAACATTTTGCCTCTACCCTCCTCTTTTTTTGCTGAATTTGTTTTTGATGGCCTTATGCTCTCTCCTCAACACATGGTTTCAATGGTTTACACTTGATGGACATATTTAATTTGCGTGCAAGTCCCTTGTAGTGTGTATGCCATATGCCTGGGCCTGTAAATTAAATGTTACCAGTGGGCCTGCAGCACTTTTCGTACCACCCACATAAGTAGCACCTCAAAACCTGTCCCAGGTCTGCCACGTCAGCATGAATGCAGTTTTAAACTGCCAAGTCAGCTTGGCATTAAAACCCTGTTGCCAGGCCTTAAACCCCCCTTTTATTACATATAAGTCACTCCTAAGGTACGCCCTAGGTCACACATAGGATAGGGTGCTGTGTAAGTAAATGGTTGGATACATACTTACTTATATGGTTTATGTGATTCTGGGCAAATCACTTAATCTCCCCGTGCCCAGCAAAAAAATAAAAAATGAATGTGTCCTCATGTAATGCAACTGGTGCTATGTAAAGCACTGTGATACCCGATTCGGGTCAAGTTCGCGCTATATAAAACTCTGTAAAATAAAAACAAAAAAAGTGGTTTACACGTCCTGGTAGTGAAAAACTCCTAAAATCGTTTTTCACTACTGTGACTCATACTCCTCACATGGGATGACATTGGAGATTCTTTTCAAATTTAATAAGCTGTAATTTCCAATTGGGGGCAAGTAGCCATATCACGATTGGTGTCTTTAGAATTGTAATGAAAATCTCTATTTAATGGTGACGTAGGGGTTTTGATTACAATTTTGAAAATGCCACTTTTAGAAAGTTGCCATTTTGTCGCCCTCAGCCCTTTTGTGCCTGTAGCTTGTCTGGGTGTAACTGACAGTTTGACTTTGTAAATTCCTTCCAGACTGTCACACAATAGAGGGATTAAGAGTGCATGGAAGGGCTATCTACTGGCATGATGAGAGGGTGGAGGTGAGCACAGCCCCACTTGCAATTGAATGGGGAGTGCTCTGCCCTCACACAATGGACATTGACACTGCAGCCAGCTTGAAGCCAAGGCAGTGAAGTAAGGAAATTCCATGCACTTCAAAGCCACTGTCCAGAAGCTTCTCCCATCTTCCAGAAGGAGTTCACTAGGGTATAAAACTCTTGAGTACATTTCTGGACCTGTGGATACTCTGCCAGGATGAAGGATTGCTGTGCTGCTACAAGGACTGCCACTCTGCTGGACTGCTGACCTAATGCTGTCTTGCAGAAGTGCTTCCTTTCTGCCTTGCTTCACTCTTGCCTGGTGAACAAAGGCTGGACTTGCAACTTAAACACAGAACCACCAGAGTGACTTAAAAGGGCGAGTTCTTGGCTTCCTGAGCTTAGCCTCAGGGATGAAAAAGGCTCCCTTCCACATTCAGGCCTGCATATGAACCCAGCTTGAGTGAGTCCTGACCCTCTAAGTGGTGCCCCACCAGTCATGCACCCTTAGAAGTGGTTCTGAAGATGACAAGGCAGCCAAAACCCAAAAGTCTAGACTTGGAATTGTTTTGGGCTAAAAACTGTTCTGAGAACTGGGAGGAGACCGGGGCCAACCTGCTCGCCGATCTGCCTGAGGTGTATCGCCGGTCAGATTGAATTTGCTGCTTCTGTCAATGTTTTCTTCTCCACAGCAGCAAATCCTTTTCAGCGGTCCTTCACCAAAGGGATATTCTGCTTCATTGAACTGTTGTCGGCTACAGCCCTCTGCCTCGTCCCACTGGAGATTTTCGACTACTATTTCAGAGACTAAGTTCAAACATAGAAATCCTCACCGTAGCTTTGGCCCAAGCCTATCCAAAGATGAAACTCCCTCCTTGGACACCACCTGCAGCTTTGCTCCACTGAACTTTATCTTCTCAGAAATTTTTTCTCAGAAAACCATCAAAGTCCGAATATAAGCGCTGAACGGGCCAAATCCCCTTCTTGTACCTGAACCGCGCTCCATCACGGCCAGCCATATTTTTAGACTTTGATCCAGTCTCACGCGACTAGATGGCCGCAGCTGGCACTTTGATCTTTTAGGAGCCAGTCTTCATTAAAAAATTTGAAACCTCATAACTCCGATTCTACTGATTGGATTTTCATCATATTGTTGTCAAATAATTTATAAAAATGTACTCTATGTTTCTAAGTTGGTTTGAAATGTCTTATGTGTTGTGGTTTAACTTTAGCACTGTTTTTTGGGCTGCATAAATACTTTACACATTACTCCTAATTTTTTTGTGCCAAGCTACCCAGGGTTAAGCACAGGTTAATTTAGTGATTTTTTTGTGGTTCACAATACAAGGGATTGTGGCTTTTGCTTGACCAGGTCTCACATCCCAGTACCAGGAATCAATTTCTCAAACATGTTGTAGTTGTGTTTTAGTTTCTGAACATTTTTCCCTGTGGAGACCCTCCTTCCACAGGGCTCCCATGAATTGGGTGGATGTTCTCCTCATTCACATTGTAAAATACAAGGTCACTTTTGTCCTTGACTGTAGCAAATCTTGAAAAGTTGCAGGTTCCTTTTAGCTCTAAATGGTTTTTGAATACCCACTAAGATAATGTTTGTTGGTCTTCACACCCTTAACACCCACAAAACGTCATGTGAGAAGATTTGCTCACTGTTAGAAATTGGGTCTCTAGTTGGCAGTGGTTTGTACCCTGTTCACGTAGGGACCCTCACTCTAGTCAGGGTAAGTGAGTCACACAGGTAAGATAGCCCCTGCTCCCCCCCTTGGTAGTTTAGCACGAGTAGTCAGGCTTATCTCTGAGGCAATGGGTAAAGTGATTGTACACACCCACACCCACACACACAATAATACAGTAAAAACCCTACAAAAGGAAACCACATCAGTTAAGAAAAATAGGCACTATTTATCTGAATAAAGCAAGACCAAAAAAACAAAAATACAAAATACAAAAGTCAAAATGTCACTTTTAAAAGGTTAGACAAGTTTAGGCCATAAAAATCAATAGAATTCATTAGTTTATGCATCAAACATCAAAGAAGTTGCAAGGTGCAGGGCAGGTGGGGTGTCGGTTCCTTACTGGCAGAGGAGGTGATGCGTCGGTTCCTTACTGCTGGGCAGAGGAGGTAATGCGTTGGTTCTTTTTGTGCTAGGCACCAGAGGTGATTCATTGTTCCTTAATGACAGGGGAGGTGATGCGTTGATTCCTTACTGGCAGGGAAGGTGATGCATTGGTTTCGAGACATGCGGACTCGGTTCCTTACTGTGGTGTGGTGTCAATGAAGAGTTGGTGTCGAGGGATGATACGTCAAAAATCCAGACGCGCTGTGTTGATATGGCGGTGTGGATGCAGACATTGCATCGATTTCACATCCAGGAGGGAGGCACTTCATCGATTCTTCAGCTGTGACCAGGTACTGCATCGGAGTTGGAGCGGGTGCCACGGACATCAGTGACACGGTGCTTGGGACTCACGCTGTTGCGATTTTTCAACATGCTGTGACGTGATCTGGGGCCTGCGGTGAAAGCCATGGTTGATGCTTCCAGCGGGGACCATGCTTCAGTGCAGACAGTGGCAATGTATCCAGAAAACAGGCCCTGGGAGTCAATGAGTGGATTTTCTCTTTGAGATCACCAGGTTACACTTACCCGGGCCCAGGAACCAGATTTAGCACCACTTGGCAAGTCAAGACACTAAGCAGAAGAGCCCCGGCACTGGTAGGTGAAGTATTTGATGGCCCTGAGATATTTGTACGGGAGGCAAGCCCGCACAAGCCCTTGGAGAACTTTGGAAGCAGGGTCTAGAAAGCAAAGTCCAGTCCTTTCACTCCCAGGACAGAAGCAGCATACAGCAGGCCAGCACAACAAAGCAATGTGCACCACACCTGTCCCTCCTACAGCAGCTAGCCCTCTTTTGGAAGAATGTCCCCAGTCCAGAAGTGTTCTGATTTTGGGGTGTCAGGGGTCCAATACTTATACCCCTTTCTGCCTTTGAAGTGAGCAAACCTCAAAGAAAAGTCTTTGGTGTGGAGACAGCTTTGTGTGAAGACAAGCACAGCCCTATTCAGGTATCAGTGACAACTCCTACCACCACTCTAGCTCAGGAAGACCCATCACCTGGTGATGGACCATCATGATATGCAAGGCACACCTCAGTTTCCTTTGTGTGACTGTCAAGAATGAATGCACAAGGATCCATCTGTTAGCCAACCCAGACATGTATTCTACAGACAGGCAGATGCACAGAATGGTTACGCAAGAAAACGTCCACTTTCTGAAAGTGGTATTTTTAAACCCACAATATAAAAACCAATGTCACCAAAAGATGTATTTTTAAATTGTAAGTTCAGAGACCACAAACTTCAAATCTCTTTCTGCTCCCAATGGAAAATGACACTTAAACAATGTTTCAAGGCAATCCCCATGTTATCCTTTCAAAGAGATAGTCCTTGCAATACTGAAAAATGAAATTAGCTGTATTTCACGATTAGGTCATGTAAATCACACCAGTACATATCCTACCGCTTAAATACACTGCACCCTGCCCATGGGGCGGCCTTTGGCCTACCTTAGGGGTGACTTACACGTAGTAAAAGGGACGGTTTGGGCCTGGCAAATGGGCGCACTTTCCAGGTCGAAATGGTAGTTTAAAACTGCACTCACAGACACTGCAGTGGCAGGTCTGAGACATGTTTGCAGGGCTACACTTGTGGGTGGCACAATCAGTGCAGCAAGCCCGCTAGTAGCATTTGATTTACATGCCCTGGGCACACCTGTTGCACTTACTAGTAAATCAAATATATCAATCATGGATAAACCAATTTAATCAGAGAGCATATGCACTTTAGCACTGGTTAGTAGCGGTAAAGTGCCCAAAGTCCTAAAGCCAACAAAAACAGGTCAGAAAAAAAGGAGGAAAAAAGCAAAAGGTTTGGCGATAACCCTGCAAAAAGGGTCAGGTGCAACAGTCACATTGAAATTCCACCATTATGTCTTAACGTTCCATGGAAGCAAATCCATTTACCATTGCAAAGTGGTTTTATGTTAAGCAGAAATGTGGATATGCATTTGAAAATTAAGATATTTACACACTCAAGTGAAATGTACATTCTCAAATACATTATTTAACAAATTACTCTTTTTCCAAATATACTGTAAGCACAGCAGCACAGTCTGCACAGGATCAGGGGAAAGGGTACCAAGCCATTTTATAATCACTTTAAAAGTCAGCTGCAGAAATAAAATGCCTAATGATTAGCAACACCATATGATGGGACAGCAGGGGATCACACTGAGATCACCCTTACATGCATGCACACACAGTGATTAGGGTCTAGCACTACTGATGTAGTGAAGCCATCCTTTAGTAATGGTCTTCACCTCTTTCTGAGAGGTTTTGTAGGAAAAACAACCCATTCCAGAAAGAACACTGTCTGTCCATGTTGTAACATGGGTTACATAGAGGATGCCCTCTGGAAAGTAATGCCTGACAGCGCAAGGAGGAAAAAGCCAAAGGCACAAAAAACCTCCAAAGTGCTGAGTCCTAACAGTGAAATAGTTATTCCAAGACTGAAGTTTGGATCTGTTTAAAACCACAATTGGAGTAGAGCTAGAGTAAAGCCAGAACTGGAGAACAGCTGTAGCTGGAGAGGCCAGACACGGAGTAAAGCTAGAGTAAAACCTGGCCTGGAGCAGAGCTAAAGCTGAAGTAGCTGGACTGAAGCAGAGCTGGAGCAGACACAGCTGGTTCAAGATGGAGCTCTGGCAGACACGACTGGGGCAAACCTGTGCTAGAGCAGAGAAGTATCTAGAGCAGGAGTAATCAGTCCAACAGTAGGAGCAATTCAGAGGAGGTGAAACACACTGGTACTCTTATCAAAGACTCTTTAATACTGTTAAGACAGGAACCACCTGAATGGAAAGTGCTGGTCTCAGAAAGGAACATGCTAAAATTGTGTTGAACTTTGATGTGGGTGGGGTGGGGGGTTGGTCCCCCCACTCTTACCTGTGGCCATCACGGGGCAGCAAATGCGGGAAGCGCCAGCACCCCTGCTCTTACATGCTGCCACAGAACGGCGGCAATCCCAGGGACCACCATGGGGGCCAAAGTTCTAGCTACGCCACTGTGACCATCTTGGAATGGAGTCTCAGTAAAGGAGTGTTGGACTGGAGCTTTCAACTAATATTCTTTCCTTGTCCAGATCATAACAAAATCACATTTTCCACATTGGCAAGGTCCAAAATAATCTAAATGAAGACCACTGTTTACTACCACTATGCACAATCACACAACAGTAGGAACGTTGCACAATTATAAATGAAGTTCTAACATATGAGTTGCCATGTGAAAAGAAAAATTATTTTTCAGTGACAGGACGTATTTTGCATTTGGCAGGCAATCTATATAAAAGGAAAATTTAAAAACAATCGGCCTCATGCCAACAAAACACCCACCCAAACCACTAAACAGGCAACGGTGTTGAAATGAATTAACTGAAAATGATTAATAGATCTGTGACAATTTGAGTGTGAAGCCGGTGGGGGTGGGGAGAAGGGGAGGTAAAAGGCGAAGAGATAAAGGAACCGGATGGGGGTCATACAGCAACCAGGGGAACAATGCGGGAGGCACGCAGTACAGACACAGGGACACCGTTAATCGATTTTTTTGATTTGAACACTCTAGGAGAGTATAAATGAAATTCAGAACGAAATGTGTGGCCCCGTTGTATTTACTTATGTGTTTGTGTCTGTAGACTGTTCATGTGCATGTGTGCAAGCATATGAAGAAATAATGCACACAGGTATGAAGTTAGAAATCCGCTTAACCGCTGCTGGGGGAGGGAGAGTTGTGTATGCTAAGGTCTAGACTTTCTCTAAGAAAGTGTTTTGTCGTGCAAGGACACAAAGCATCAAATACAACTATTGAATTAAACAACAAAGGCATTGTGGCCCAACCCAAGCCCATGGAAATCTAGGGAAATTAATTAGCTTCTAGCCACAAAAGTATCAGCTAATAACTATGTGGGGAAAGTGAATAAAAATAGGTTTAGCAGTGTACATGAAGGTCAGCAGAAGTGACAATTAACAGAAACAAATAGAGTTCAATGCAAGAGAGTAGTAAGGATAAAGGTAAATTATGAATTGTCTTTCTTGGACGTTTTTGTTAGATGTTGTTCAAAGGTAGTCCAATTCACATGTGCACATGGTTGCACTAATGGACTGGTATGTTGTATTGTAATGTGGCAATATAGAGATCCTGAATTACACCTGGTAGACAAAGTAATGGACTTTTTCCCGGGGGAAATATTTTTCTCAGTGAGAAATGCCCTAGGCTCTATTGGATTAAAACTCTATGCTTTAATATATATTCTGTTCAGTTCACAGTAGAAGGGAAGAACGCCAAATTCAAAGCAACTTAAGGAGGGGGAATGTGCCTCTCAATGTCAAATGCTCGAGGAAAATACTTTTTATGTGCTGTGTGGCTTCCATTGAGTTAGAAAGATTTCTGAGGGTTGAAAGGGGTCTAGCTGAAGATTTCAATGAAGCAGGCCATCAACCTTGCATCATTGTTAGGTTTATGCAGGTATTTTACTGATGTCTTCTGGGGCCGCATAATGAATATGGTGCACTGTCCTGCTCTGCAGAACAACGTACACGTAGGTCAGTACACAGGGTGATGACTGGGGCATTGCACCATATCATAAAAAATACACTGTTCCGAGTGCAGATTTGAGGCCATGCGTACACTGAGAACAGCGCATTCGTGAAAGATGGGTCGGCTATTTTAATCCGTCGGTCTGCCTTTCACTGTGTGGGCGACAATGCGGCTGGCATTTGAAAAAGGACAGAGATTGCCCTGTAGATGGGTGCAGTTAGTGACTACACCCAACTGCAGGGGGATGTCTGGGGAAGTCCATGGGGCCCCTTCCTGCCTCTCCATGGGATGCTCTCAAGGGCACACTGATTGTATGCCATCTCAATGTGCACAAAGTTAGTGCGCCTCCTGACAACTCAATTGCCTCTGCACCCATGTCTGTAATATAGCGCAGACGTAGAGGTAAAGTGCTTCACCATTTGCATGAGATCATGCCCCCATGCAAATGAGGGAATGCTCATTGAGATGGACCGTCACACATAGTGCTAGCTCCTTTTGCCTTACAAAAGAGACTGCACAAGTAGCTGCTGCCCCTACTGTAACACCAAAGTGCCCCATAGGTGAAAAAAGTGGACACACATACACAGTGCACCCCCAGGTGACATTGTGCCAGATGTACGATCCTTTTTTGCGCTCGCAAACGGAAGATCGGCCCGTTTGCGACCGCGAAAAAGGGTCATGGCATGTACAAACGCTATTTTGCGAGTCACTGACTCGCAAAATAGCGTTTGCGACTCTTGATATTAGGAAGGGGCGTCCCTTCCTAAAAGCGAGACTCAATGCCATTTACTATTGTTTTGCAACCCCTTCCCTTTTGTGAATGGGTGGGTAAATATTTTTTAAGAGCAGGCAGTGGTCCCAGGGACCACTACCTGCCCTTAAAAAATTAAATAAAAAATTAAACTGAAAAGTTTCATTTTTCTTTTTCAAATGCATCTCGTTTTCCTTTAAGGCTTGCCTCATGAATATTCATGAGGCATGCAATTTGCGACCCCATTGGGAATTGCTAACAGTGTCTGAGACACGTTGTACGTTCACTTTTGCGAATCGCAAAATGCGAGTTGCAAGTTGACGCAATTTGCGACTCGCAAAAGTGAATGGTCGTACATCTGGCCCTTAGTATCACGCGGCCCATGGTAGCAGGGGGTGATTCGTTGCGCTATATTAAGTTTGGATAACGTAATAAAAACCTTTTGAATTTCTATAGCTGTTAGGTTTTAATGTCAAGTACTACTCAACGCCACCTAAGGAAATCTGCAGATGGAGCTATGGCCCCTTAAAATCCTGGTATAGCTGGTGGGAATCAAAAAGACACTAGTCTCTCTCTTAATACTAAATAAAGCTAGAAAGAGAGTAGGGGACTCACACTTGCCCTTCAGCTACAGAAATACCCACTGTAGCCTGTAATGTCTCTATTCACTTTGACTCCCACAACTACCAAGTCACTGCTGTCTGTTCGCGGATGAGCCCAATAGTAGGCATGTTGGGTTAACCAGCAGGTAAATACCTTAAGGAACTGAGGGATGCATAGTTGATGTGGTGGTCCAACCCTTCTAGACACTTTCAGCCCAAAAGGGACTCTTCTACATTAGAAAAGGCTTCTACCTCGCCACTCAGGAACAGTCACCCAGGTACAGATGCATAGCAGCTGTCAAATCTTTAAGCCCCCAACATGTAACAATATTGGAAAGATCTGTGTATGTGCTGATGTATTTGCTAGTTTCAATGTTAAGTGTTAACCTTACTCTAAAAAAGAGAAAGCAACTTATGCAACAAAGTTATGTCTTCAAAAACCAGAGTGAATTTCCTGTTTATTTAAAGATGGGAAAGGTCTGACTTTTGAGCTTTATGTGTAAGTAAACCATTTCTCTCCTGCATAATCACTGTCCAGTAGCTTTCTTTGGATTGGATAAGTGTAGGAAGGCTCCTTACCATACAGATAGCTCTACGTCTTCCATTCATAAAGGCTGAACCAGACCTAAACAGTTGTTCACATCTAATCAGAGGACTGGCTGCCATTTTAGGCGGCGTTCAGATTTAGAAGCCTAACCCTGCCAAACAAATAACAAATATGCTGCTTTTACTAAGATGTTCATATGCTTCTTAAATGTCATCAAGCTGCTGGCTACAGTTCTGAATGAATATATATGTATATTTAATAGTAATAGATATTTTCTGTCACAGTCTTGTTAGCATCCTGTTCACTGTGGTGACAAGAATCGACACAAGCACAGAAAGTGCGTAAGCAGTAAAGACATTAGCATGTGTTATTAGTTCTTGAGGCTCAAATGTATTGATTAAGTGTCCTTTAGTAAACCAGAGCTTGATGTACTATTATTCACTAACAAAATATATGCACCGACTTTTTGCAAATGGAATAGTATTTTGCATACCGATCTATGTACTAATTGGCCGATTCACAAACTACTGAATCGCAGGTAGATGCAGAAGGACTTTCCTAATTAATATTCATTTCACAGTTCACAATTTATGACAGGAATCGTTAGGCTTTTGCGATTCCTAAATTGCGATTCCTTAATAATCGCAATTAAGTAATCGCAAAAGCCTACCTTGATGCATGTGCCCCTCTATAACCCTTTACCCTGATCAAGTCAGAGTAAAGGGTTATATTCTCTAGCCTATTTAGAGGTGAATTTTTAAGATAGTTGCCTGATTTGCCTGTGTATTGTGGATGAAAATTTGGGCCTGCAAAGTATATATTGCAAACATTTTGTAACCCGCTGCTCCTCGTAATCTTGCCATATTTGATGATTCTAGTGGCTATTTGGCACTCCCTTGCTGGAGTTGTCAATGGTGACTTCCTAGCATTGCATTGGTCTTTTGGGTGTTGTGCTTTGGTAACGTGCTTTTTTGCAATTAGTTTGTCAAGGTGGATTTAACTCTGAACGAAAAATTGTAACTGGAGTTTTTGTTTTGCAACGAGGTGGTATTCTTTGTTCAATTGCAGTTGCCATCTCACATTTAGTTCTCAATTGGAGGATACAGTTGTCCCTTCACAGCAATCACTCTGTTGTCATACTTATGCTCTTTTGGCAATTACCATCGATTACCTTCTAAGTCCCATTTGCTGAAAATCTAACAGGAGAACTCAGTCAAATCTATCCCAATACTTACGCCTTCAACCCCTCATGAGTCTGACATCACAGGTGTGTGTTGTGACAATATATATATTTTTTAAAGCAGATGTTATATAGCGCGAACTCGACCCAAATATATTGGAGCGCTTTACATGAGCACCGGTTATGTTACAAATTCAGGCACAGGGAGATTAAGTGATTTGCCCAGAATCACAGGATGTAAACGCGACCCCGAGGCTAGAACCCTGGTTTCCAGCACCAAAGTCGTCAATCTATCCGACGGACCACATCCTCTCCCCAATTATTGAGATACAAGGGATGAGCCAACAAGTTAGCGTACATGGTGGGGGGCCCATACTAGTCTGCTCGGTGTCAGGCCAGAGGCGTAATGAAACGTGAGGGGGCCCCCTTGCAAAGTACATGGAGGGGTCCCCCGCTCTGGACCCAGTCAGCAGCTATCAGGCCAGGGGCCTGAATTCCATGAAAAGTGCTAGAGGGGGCCTCCTGCAGCTCGCCCCCCACACCGTGGGGGCTGCGGGGGTTATGGTTACGTAACTGTATCAGGCATTTCCCCAAATGATATCAGGACAAGCAGAGATCGGGGTATACGTGTCATTATTTCTGTTCTTCTTGCATGGTAGCACCCCCCCCCCTTTAAAACTGGTAAATGTGGTAGCTAACCCTTTACCTGATTAACGTCATAGAATTTGATGACTGAGAAGGAGCCTAATGACCATCACATCTAACTCATAAAAAGTCCTCAAAGTGGTTCAGGTTGTGTTTTGAAACCAGTGCAGTCCCAGAGAAAAGAGGCGTGATCTGCAGGCTCCTCAGGTACCCTAGTCAGGGCTGCTCATGGATTTTGCAGTACTGTAAATGTGCACAGTCAGCATGTACAAGAGATGCTTACCTTGCTAAATGAGATGATGAGATGCAGATAGCCGCCTGCGTTGTTTAATGCAGCAGAGATTTCCACTACTGGTTTATCTTACTCCACTGAAACGTTGGTTTTGGATAATATTTTCAATTCTACTGGCTTTAAAAAAGCTGGCACAAAAAGGAAGATGTGCCTTGTCTGCAATTTCTTGAAACCATCAGGAATCTGTAATAGTTGAGTCTAAAAGCAAGGGGGCACTTTTAGTGATGTTCTGGTGGTGATAGCTCCTTCTCCTTATTTACCAAGCGGCGTTAAGCCACGTGACGTGGCTTTAAACCACCTTATAAATAAGGCCCATTTTCGCGCTTCACTTAGCGTGAAAGGGGCATGCAATGGTTGTTGCAGTGGGCATTCCGCTACAACACCCACTGCTTTTTGACACTGCCCCATATTTAAAAGGATGGAGCAGCGCCAAAACGAAGGCAAGGTAAAACTTTGGGGGATATTTACAATAAAATGTCGGAGCGCGGTGTTACGCCAAAAATGGTAAGGCCGTACTCTGACAATTTTTAAAAGCAGGGATGCGCCTATTTACAAAAATATGGCACACCTCTGTGTTTCCCCTAGCCCTGGTGCTAAAAATGCTGCCTAAAGCCAGCGCAGGCCTCCTTGCGCCATGTTGCAAGGGTGCCTGCTCTGCAGAGGCTATTGTTTATGTGCAGCCTTACTGCACATAAACAATCTTTAAATGAGATTTGCTGTTTCTATGTGTGAATGCAGCACACATAGAAAGAGCAAAATATGAGGAGAAATGTATAACTTCTCCTAGTATCTCCAGTCTAAGACCAGGTTGTACCTGGTCTCACGTTTTGGTGCAGCCCCATCCTTCTAAATATGGGGCAGCATAAAAAAGCAATGGCTTTTGCGGCAGAACACCCACTGCAATACCCATTGCATGCCCCTTTCACTCTAAGTGAAGTGTGGAAAAGGGGCCTTATTTGCATGACGCTTTGTAATTAACTAGAAGTGGCTATCACACACCAGAACATCACGAAATGTGATATTCTGGTGCAATAGCCCCAGGTAAATATGCCCGCTGGTCTTAGGATGGCGGTACAAGTAGAAATTATTAATTTCCTCCTCATATTTTGCTCTTTCTATGTGTGCTACATTCTGCAGCACACATAGAAACAGCAAATCATCTTTAAAGATTGATAATATGCAAGAAGGTGTCCCTTCCTTCACGTAAACAATCACCCCTGCAGAGCAAACACCCTTCCAACATGGCGCAAGGATGCCAGCACCGATGCTAGGCATGTTTTGGATTACTCATAGGAGCATCAGGTTTTGTTGCTGAAAGCCATAGATGGAATGTGGTAAGTGTGCTTTCCTTCACAGCCCCAGGACATGCCACTCACATAAGGCATTTCAGGATAATGTTGTGTGCAATTGGTGGGAGGACAGTAAAGTCTTTTAAGCATCCAAGATACAATACACATTTTATGAGTTATGATTCCTTTATCTTTGGAGTACTGGTGCACTCCATGTCGTGCAGGAACTGGGGTGCATGGCCACAGGGGGCATGCACCCCAAGGCCCTCAGGCAACAGGGGGCCCTGTAGCGCCCCCTCAGTTTCCTCAATGCCACAGTTTTCATGGCAGGCTCACCACCATGAAAAGTGTGGTTGTGAGGAAACTCAGAATATGCTTGGCGTGCCGCAACCTCATCACCAGCATATTACTGGGCCAGACCACCATGCCATCGCCGAGGGATCACAGATCCCTGGCAGTTGCAATGGTTCTCTGGCGGGGGGACTGCCACACTCGTAATGCGGTGGCCAGTGCGGTGGGACCTCCAAACTCGTAATCACCCCCTTAGTTTGGATGCTGAGCCAATTCCCAAGAACATTCCTTTATATTATTAGCAATACTGGACCATGAGAAATAGTGTCCTGAGAACTATGTGACTTTGGCGGCTCAAAAATAGGCTGGCCTGGCATCAAGCCAGTGTCAGCCACCAGTTGCCAAGCATGGGTGATAATTAATAAAGACATCATAGTCCATATTGAACAACTGTGAGAACATTTGACAAGCAGCCAGCCCTTTTATGCATTTTAGGCATTACATTTAACAAGCAGTCAGCCCTTTTATGCATTTAGGCATTATTGGTGTGGTTTGCACTCGGGAAGTAGCATCTACATTTCTCAAATATGGCTATTACTGCCAGGAAATCCTTGTCAAAGATAATGTACTGGTTCTGCTGTAGAGTGATCTTTTGAAAATGTTAAGCCACAGTTCGAAGCTGTCTACTCTTGCTAGTTCTTTGGCATAGGAGATAGGTGTGAGTGATGTTGTCTTAGGGGTGCATTGGATGGAAGCTCACTGCCTAAGCTCTATGTGCTGGTTGAGGAGAGTCCTGGAACATTTGAGAATAATGCTGTCTTTACCACTATGCAACCAGAAGAAAAGTGGAAGGGTAAAAAATCAGAACTACAGGTTGAGGGAACTAAAAGCAGAGCCAGAACCAGCACACTGAAGTCAACTCTCAAGAAGCGAAGCAGCTCTGCAGCTTCTCACAGTCAAGGGGGAAAGAGTCTCTAAAGCTTCTGTAAAGTCCTTCTATGATCATGATACACATTAACGGAGCAAGCCTTTTTTTTAATCTCCACCTCATGGGAGAGCAGAGGGTGCCCAAATAATATGCCTCTACACTAATAGCTTATTGTGGAAGGAGGGCAATATGTGAGGAAACATCAGGGTAAAAGCAGGAAATATAAAAATACATTACCTCCGCTCCATTATACATAGAAATTTGCTTATGGTTCTTAGCACAGACTACTCACTGTTCTGCAACGCAGTGAACACCCACCTCTTGTTTTGGCCTTTTGGGATCCTAGCGAATTGAGGAACAAATTGTAGAATACAAAAAAAGGTATTTGGATGTTCGTCTATAAATTCATGTATACATAAGTTGGAAGATGGCTATGTGGCTGAAAATATCAAATACATTGCTTAGTACTTAAAAGGGCACAGAGCAGGGTTAATCAGACTATGAGGTGGACCCCCCCAATGGGCCATATTCTATCACGGAGGCAGAAGAAACCAGACTTTGGAGCACTTATGGCCCTCCAAATTGGTTGCCGTATCCAAAACAACCAGTCTCCCTTGTCAAAAAAGGACAGCTGGTATGGTTGAGATGCAGACTCATACCTCTAAAGGCACACTACAATGGCAGACTGTGCAGGCTAGCAACAAAGACACACTCGCATTGGCAGAGGCATTTTACACCGTACCACTCCACACAAGGCTGCACCACATCAGAATCCAAAGGGACTCACTCAGATGGATCGCCTGCTTCCTCGCCAGAAGAACAAAAAAGTCCCCCATCACCATTCACCTTCGAAGCCAAGGACATCATCTGCAGTGTCCCCCAGGGTTCATCCCTCAGCCCCACCCTCTTCAACACCTACTTGGACCCCATGGCCAATATTGTCAGATAACATGGACTGAACATATTATCTAATGCAGATGACGCCCAACTCACCCTCTCCCTCTTCAAAGAGCCTACCACTACCAGATCCAATTTTCACCAGTGCATGGTGAGCGTGTGCAATTGGGACAACTGCCTGAAGCTCAACACAGTCTAAATAGAAGTACTGATCTTTGAAAAACAACACCACTTCCCTGGAACAACTCCTGGTGGCCCTCAAAACTAGCACTATCACCGACACTAACCGACCACACCAGAAACCTCATCATCATCCCAGACAGAAAGCTGACCATGAAGTCCCAGATCAACATAGCCTCCTCTGCCTGCTTCCTCACACTGCGCATGTTACAAAACATCTTCAAATGGCTCCCCCAGGATACAAGAGGCACTATCACACAGACCCTAATCATCAGGCGACTGGACTATGGCAACACTCTTTATACAGGGATAACAATACACCTCTGGTAGAGACTTCATATCATACAGAATGCCACAGCCAGACTCATCCTCGCCCTCTACCCCACTTCCATCAAAGCAGAAGCAGAGGACACTCCTTCTTCTACTTTGCGGCAAAGACATGCACTATAATAGAAATGTATTGATTCATTAATTCATTCTTGTCACATTTATCTGCCGTCAAGTGATAAAGTAAAGAGGATACTGGTTGCTCCCAATATTCTGAAGTTCAACTGTATGAAACTGGTGATAGAAAGCTGCCTGAAGGGGAAATTCAATCGCTTGACTCACAGACTTTTGAAATTCATTAGTTGTGCAATAAAGGATATGAACAAATATAAGAACATTCCGGAGGGGAATATTGCAAGTGACTCATAAGGAATGTCTATAGCAAGCCAGAAGCAATATAGGATTATTAAGCAAGAAACACTAGGACTGAATCACCTGTAGCGAAAGATACCAGGACGCTTCTTTTATTGTTTTGAAAGTACTACGCGCTTTGTCTTTTTCTAACACCTTTAACTTTTTGTAACCCCTTTGATACTTTATATGAAATTTGTAATGATTCTAATTAATCGTAAAATAAACATATATGTCTCTGTCGATCTTTGATGCCTTTAATTTGCCCCTGGGGAACAGAAACAAACCATGCTGAACATAGTGCTGTGTTTATAGTGAGTTACTCTAATATTCCATCCCTTACATCTGTTCTGGGTGGGAGTAGGTGTCAAAGTGGGGTGGGGGGTCTCTCAAATAATGCTCAGGCCCTTTCCCACGTTTCTGATAAAGGATCACACTGTGGATATTCTTACACATTTTCAGGCAGACATGACTGCCAAAACAATACTGGCATTCATGTATTCGATTGCATTTTTAAGAGAGACCTGAATATGGTAAGAGCTGCCAATTTTGTAGGATAATTGTGAGAAAATATATTTGACGTTCTGGGGACTATGGTGTTTTTTTACACTCGAGGGGCACAGCATTAAAATGTTTAGAGACTATTGACATACAGCATTCTGAAGGTCAGCCTTTACTTTTCCTCATCTCCCTCCCTGACAGGAAGGAGATGCTGCACTCCAATAAATCAAGTTTAGTGTAGGTTTGAAACAAATTAACACGGTCAAAGAGTACAGAAATGAGGGCAAAGGATATTTGTTCTTTATCAAGTTTTATTATAGGTCAATAAGCAATTCGTTTTTGATCAAGAAATGTGAAATTTCTGGGATCTTATGATGGTGTATGAAACTATATGCAAGGTGGTGATGTAGGTATTGCTTTATGTATTTGCAAGTGCATAAATTCAATCAATGGCGTAACACAACATTTTGCGGGTCCTGCAGGATATAAAAGGGGCGTCAGAGTCTTCAATATCTTACCAATATTCCCTAGCCTGAATGGAAGCCCCATAAATGGTCACACGGGCCACTGACTGGGTGTGGGTAACTTACACCGCAAGGGCTGTGGGGCCGTTGTTACACCCCAGAATCCAACTGCATCAGATATACGAGGAAACTAAAAGGTATGGTATTGGACTTGATGACTGAATACATATTGATCGCAATTCACTGGTTACATCCAGTATATTCGGTGCTGTGATATTAAAGAAAGTGTCAGCTTCTGGTCGACGAGTAACTCCTGAAAGAGTACCATCTATATGTCAAATGACTGAGCCAGAAACTGTTAAGGGAATGCAGAAGATTTTGATTACAGCACTTTAATTGTGCTCTTGCTGACTTCTGTTAAACAGGCAAAAGACAGAAATGATAAGATAACATGGACACCAGAAATGAGGGATGCTTTTAAAAAATTGAAGACTGATATAACAAACGTCTCAGTTTTGGGACTCCTGAGTACACCAAGGAAATGTATCTCTTCCGTCATTGCAATGGTCAAGCGATGATAGCTGACCTTACAAAATAAGCATTGGCATATCCAATAGGTTTCGCATTTGGGACCTTTAAAGTGTTTAGCCATACAGCACACATATACACAGGAAGGAAGGACACTGCAAAATTAAACACATCAAAAAACAAGGCCACCTCAACCTGCAATCCTTCCAAGGTCGAGAACACTGGTACCACCTTGTAGCAGATATGGCAGCTCGGAAGAGAACTGTGCGGCGTGGAGGAAGAGCAGTAAAGAGGTCCATGGGCGCGGAGATCCCTCCCGTCCCCCACACACACGTAAACCAGGGGCAATCTGCATTAAATGTTTGCTCAGTAACCCAGGCCTGTTCAACTATTTATATCTCAAAAGATCTTTATATCGCGCTTTTATGCCGCATTGCCCTTGCGGTCGCTTTGCGGTGCTTTAAATTCACCAGACCACATCCAAAGTTAGCTGCGCAGCCACAGAAGCCCTTGCGTGCACGTGGGAGTGCTGCCTGGTGTGGTTACTCTGGATTGCAGAGTCACAGCGCCGACTCACAGCTGTGACCGCATATGTGGCCAATGGCTTCCTGTGGCTGCCCGGCAGCAGTCTGTGGTTAGCCTGCATCAACATTACGAAAAGGATGGTCCTTTATAGCGTGCTTGCACGAGAGCAAAATGCTTCTCGGTGCTGGGAAATCACAGAAACAACCACCGGACACTCGGTAAACACGACGTCACTTCACTACTCGCCTGAAATAACCTATTACAGGTGAATTGTGGGTAACTTCCTATTTTGTTCTGCCATCATTCAAAACACGTTAGTGAACGTGTGTGTAGGAGTGCAGCGCCTCAAAGCTGTGACGCTGTCAGCAGCCACTGCTTCGTGCCAAAATTAAACACGGCTGCAATGAGACCCCATGGGCGGCTGAATCGTGAAAGTGACCCCATTTATGGAACTGAAATCAAGCACGGTCGCGAAAGTGAAAGCGGCTGCGCTGGGTTAATGAGTAACATGATCCAGGAATGCAGGAATGCAGCTGGCACCCGGCGCATTGCTGCTTGCTCCCAAGACCCAAAGGCCATGGGAGTGAACCATTTGTGTGCTTTCATTTTTGAAAGCCACATGCGAAGGCCAATAGAATGGGACAACCTCACGCACAAGCTTTAAGAAAGTCTGGAGTGTTTCCAAGAGACCCTCTCCTAGAGCAGCACATGTGCTCTGCGCTAGGCTCGACCTAAAAATATCCCCTAGGACACAAAATGATTGCATACTTTAGTGGACAGTTGGGTTCAGTGATGAGAGGACATTATCCTTGCGAGCAAGCCCTCACCATTACAGCTTTTGCAGTACAGAAGAGCACCCCACTGTCACGGGGGCACCTTTGACACTCTATGCAGAACATGCAGTGTTTCCTATTATTCAGAAGGCTAAAACTACTTTAACCACACACAGCGTGTCAGGATATTGTCACTACCATTTTTGAAGGTTGTGAAGTGTCATACAGTGAAGTGAATACATTATTTTCTCATCCTATATTTGACTCTGAGAATGATGTGCATTACTGTGCAATGTATATTTCTAATGAATCTATTCAAGCAACAGAGTATCCTATTCCTAGTAGCATTGTCTATTTTGTTGACTGTTCCTGTACTATTGAACAGGACACAAGAGTAAGACACACAGATACGATAGTAGTTGGACCACAACAGCATGATTCTTCAGACACACTCCACATAGTAGACCAGTTAACACTACCAGTACATTATTCTACACAAGCAGTAGAATTGACAGCCTTAATAGTGCCTCCTAAACAAGGAATAGGAAAAGTCATCATGATCTATTCAGATTTGGCTTATGTAACTATTACTGCATATTCTAGCATTACGAGATGGGGCAGGAGAGGCTTTCTTAAGTCTGACTGGAGTCCTGTCATGGATAGGAATCTTTTAGAAGCTTTAATAGAGGCACTTGCTTTACCACCGGCAGTGGCAGTTGTGAAGTGTGCGGCACATACAAATAGACAAGATTTTGTGTCACGGGGTGATGCATTAGCAGATTGGGAAGCTAACGGCGCTGCTACGCCCACCCCCATCTGTGCCATCAGGTTCACAAATTGTCCCTGTTTTAGTAGGCCTAGAGGGCCTCGCCTTCTGAATAAAGCAGTACTGCTGATAATGTTACACCTCATTATGCTGAGTCAGCGTGCTTACTTCTTTCAGAGTTACAGGAAGCTGCATCATTGCATGAGACGCAATTATTGGAGACTAGAGTGTGCTCCAGACAGGTGATTATTTGATCTATAGACAACTATCTACAGGTAAACCAGAACATATTTTTCTGTGTAAATACAACAAGATTGGTTTGTTTCCAATTTCACATGATATGCTTATCATGTACCTTCATAAGTGTACAGTTTGTCAATTTTCTCAAAATCCCACATTGAAGCTGATAAATTCTACCATACCATGACCACATGGTCCTTCTAAAGCTCTCCATCTTGACTTTGTTGATATGTGCAACAACTAATGGTATCTCATAGTTGTGGTTTGTCCTTTTCCTCGAAGGGTTGAAGCGGCGCTGTGCATCCATTGTGATGTTAAGTCAGCTGGTGTGTTTCTGATTCATGCAGTGATTCCCTCTGGGGAATTCCAGAAGGGATAAGATCTGAGAACAGCACACACTTTGTTAATGCAGTTTTAACATACCACAAAACAATGTTAGGGATAAAGCATAAACTATCTTCTGTTTATCGTCCCCAGAGCAATAGCATAGTTGAGTGCCTAAACGGCTTACTGAATAATAAGATCAGCAAGCTATGCACCACATTGCATAGAAATGGTTGTGTTTCTTACAATTAGCATTATTCTCCCTTAAGATCACACCTAGTTTTGATCATTCATTTGAATACCCCATCAGATAGTGACAGGAAGACGCAAATTCCTACCACTAGAAGTAAGGTACATGAAGAAAGTACAGCTTACATTTTTATGAAATGCATGTCTATCTCTCTGAACTAACAAAAGATGCAAAGTAAACATGTAACCAAAGGTAAGGAAAAGCACGGCATTGTTGAAGTCGACCTCCATATTGTGCACATAGGTGACAATGTGTGTGTGAGGAACTTTGTGCGAAAATGGAAAGACCTGAAGTTCGGTGGTCCTTTTACTGTAATGATGGTCAACCCCACTGCCCTCAAGGTAGATGGCAGGAAGCCATGGATCCATCTATCGGATGCTCAGATGAACTCTGCATCGCGTCAAATACTGCCAGTGATGTAAATGGAACAAGAGGGGAGAAGAAGATTGTGACTGTAAAAATACTGCCCTCCACCTCTGCCTTAGGACAATTATTTTGACCAGCAAAACACAAGTAATATATTTTTGTTATCTTTTTTCTTTTTTGTTCTTGATGCTATCATTTCTAATATTGTGTCTTTATATTAATGCATATTTTATTTCTAGTAGCACACACCTGCGAACTGTCTACTCATGTCGATGTGTCCCATAGTACCCAAACAAGATTATTAGATAATATGTGGTATCCACATATGTCAGACATAGGATTTGAAACACTAATGAGTTGTGCTTTGTTCGCTTTTTAATTCCAGGATCTGATAGGTTACACTCAACCAAAGAAGACGCATTCTTACCGAGTTTAATAGTTATTTAGTAAATCCTTTACCCCAGATTGTGTTCGTAGGCCAGGATTTAGAGTTCCTGGATTAGCTTATGCCCATGATCAATGGCATTCTGATACTGAATTCTCTTGTTGGGCCATGCCTTTATGGAATGATACTGGTGTTATCACTACTATTAGTCAGAATGCAGTGTGCATGTATATGGGATGATAAGAGATAGATAGTACAGTAAGTCCTCAGTCAGTCATGAGGTTACCATATGTTTCGTTATATTTCAGAGGAAATGACACTATTAATGTAGGACAGAATATCAACAGCAGTGCCACAATGGATACCGTCACATGCAGAGGGCACCTCCAGCCTCATAGAATATTATCGGCTGTGTGGAGAAATATTGTACACTCAGTTACCACTGAACTGGAGAGGCCTCTGCTCACTAGTGACTTTGACCACCTCTTTCTTGGTATTTTCGGTAGTAAACTTGTCAATCTTACATGAATACCCCATGAGCCGCCAAACAACTTTGTTACATCACCACCGAAGGAGAAGATCGGCAAAATATTATGGCACTCCCTCTTGGAATGATGTTCCTCAAGAGTACCGGTTGTTTAATGATGCTCAGTTATTCTTTTGAAGTATTCTGTGTTTGTTCGGGCAAAGGCAAGTGCTCGATGGTTACAAATAACTAGATGGGAACTTCTGAAGATGATTAACACAACAAAAGAAGGATTTAATGCCATAAAAGAAGAGCTCTGTGTCATGAGAATGATGATTATGCAGCATTGTTATGCAAGTGACTGTATGACTGCCATAGAAGGAGGGGTAAGTGCCAAGATAGGAACTGCTTGTTGTACTTATGTCTCAGCAGATGATGTGGACAATGGAACTTTGTCAGAGGAGATACAAACTTTGCATAATCTACAGAAGAAAATGGTAGATGAAGGAGGTGACCCAGTTAATTGGCTTAGTGGGTGGTTTGCTTTACTACCATCCTGGATGTCAGAACTCTTAAAAACTTTATTGCCAGCCCTTGTGACACCGTTGTTGATATATTGTGATAATTAATTATAGCATGTTGTAGACATATCAGTACAAAGGCAGGGTGGATGTTTTCAGTTAGGCCACCTACACGAGTAGTAGATGCTCAGGGCAATACATATAATCTAATTACAGGCTAGGTACAGACCCAAGTTTAGAGCCAATCATTGAAATATCAACTATAGAGGTGGGCTATAGAGGAAATTAAATATGAAATAATTGTACTGCCGCTGTAGAGAATGCCACAGAGTTATACAGGTGAAAGAGCAGGCCTAAAAATCCACAGTGATGCAAGACAATTGAAATGTTCACTAGGAAATAGAGTGGATGATCAGCAAGGTCTTGGTTAAAGGAAACCTAGCGTTTGTAAGCACAAACAAATTTATCGTCACAGCACAACAAGCATGTATTTTTAATTTCTCAGTGATTGAAAACGTGACTTGAAAAATAAGGGCAAGCGGTAGAGTTAGCCAAGCATACACAGAATCTGAGAAGAAGTCTTGGGAGCAGAGCAATAAAGCACACATGCACACACATGCATACGAAAGAAGTAAATAACTGGTTTGTTAAGCATTGTTGGACTGACAATAAAGAATGTGAAGAGAAATGGTCAGGAGTTCGAATACACAGGCTATGTGGTGTTTTTGTAACAAATATGTGACTATTTATTAAGTAACTTATTATTTGACCTTTTTTGTAACACATTGTTCCTGTGACTATATAAGTAGCAGCCTGAGAGCAGCCATTTGAGACTAGCTGTTTACCTGTGTGGAGATAGCTACATTTCCTGCTGCAACAGCAAATCTGCTTTTGCCTTGCCAGGAGGCATCTTGTCTTTTTTATTACAGCTTCCCCACAACAAATGCCACCCATTTCTAATGCATCTATTCCTCACCCCAGCCATGAACTATTTGTCCTTCCTAGAAAGTTCACCCATGCTTCACATTACAATGCAGTATTTTGACCTCAGACATCTATAATGACTTAGCCCAAACCCCTACTTGGAACGCACTACAAACAAGAGTCACACTATTGCTCTCTGGGCACTCCACCTCAGGCACAAATCTCACATACTTGTCCAAATCCATGTTTAATGTCATCAGATATAGGGCCCTCCCCAGACATGCATGATAGCTTGTGACATCAGACAGTCAAAAGGGTATGCATCAGAACAAAAAAAGAATGCTGACCTCTGTGGTTCACATGCAGGGCTTCTTAGTCACCAATGTCAGGCCAAATAGGGCCAGAGCAACCTTTACCTCCTAGACCAGGAATGTAAGTGTGTTTCTACAATCCCTTTTTGCTGGATTGGATTCCGCTTGCTTATTGCTTGCCGGTCTCACATGGAGACCTTTACCTCTAACTTTAAGCCAGGCACCAGTCAAAATCTATTACCAAGGTCTCCTTTGGACCTGTTATTGTCCACCAGCCCAGCTGTTTCAGAAAGATCAAGGAATCTCAGGGCAAGTATTTCGATTACCATTTGAGAGGTTCATTATTCATGGCTTTTCAGTATTTCCACTGTCTGACGTAAAGGTCTTTAAATGGCAACCCATTTCTCTTGTCTTGTTTTTCAGAGACCGTTCCATAGTTGCTAAATCTCTAGTCCTCTCTAATTTATTGTCAACAAATTACTTTTGTTTCACGACTACTGTCGAAGAATCATTAGCTATCTGTTGCGCTCCAAGATCCCTTAAGGAGATATTGGTAGGCCCAGCTATCTTGCAAGCCATTGCTTCTCTGCTCTGTTACAGAAACACAGTAGGTGCCAGAATCACAACATAGGACTTTTCATTTCTTGGTATAGCACTTCCACAAGTAAAAACAAGAGGCCCTTGCTGAGCCTGATATTTTAGGCCAAACTAACCTTAACAACTACATTAGATTGCCAAGGTCATAAACTGTGATAAACTGTTCCTTTTTTAACACTAGATATGATACACTCCTGCTAGAAACAGGTTTTCTACAGAAGCATGTCTGTGAATGGATCTCCCACGGGAAATCCACTGCATTGGTCAGAAGCGACATATCCTACTTCAGCCTCTAACAGCACATCCTCTTGTGTGGAGATTTTCCATCTCCTTAAAACTACATCATCATGAGCTCTTGTAGAGCTGCCTTTAAGCTGTAGAAAGAGCTCTAGATACACCTGTGATGACTGTGGCTTGGGTGAACTGAGTTACATACTTTCTTCCAAGCACAAAGGGAACAGCTGTAACATCAAGAGACACTCACCCAGTGGTAAAATTGTAAAAGAATAAGTGCCAGAGCCCTAGTCAGGAGGACACTGCATTTGCCACCGTCCATTACCCCTGCCAGCTCTGCCAGTGAGAGTACCAACACAATTACTAACTGTCACACTCTTGCAAGTGTGACAATTCATATTATTCCAGGCCCCCCAAAGCTATAAGAATTGTTCTGGTGGAATTTATCAGTCATTGTTAATGTATTTAATTAATGAACAGCTGATGTTGTGCTTATATCTAAATTAGGCACACAGCGCCACCATGTGGCAGACTGTCATAAGTGTCAGAGCTGACAAGTGCTGGTGCCAAGCACTGGAAACAACCGGCTCAAATTATGTACTGCCCTCACCATATACTGACTCATTCACATGTGCTACAGAATGGCTTTTGACCTGGTCACTCTAAAATACAGAGACACAAAGAGACCTATGTAGGATTTTTAAACATTAAAGACTTGGAATCGACCATGTAATTGATCTTTATGATATGACTCTACTGCTAAACCATATTCCATGAGGACATATTTCTGCTGGTTGTTCCTTTTCACTCATAATCTTACATGTTTTTTAGGTGGCACATTTACTATGTTAAATTTTGCTTTTACATTTGATTAAATAATGTATATTACATTTTTTCTATAGTGTTCTTTGTTGCATAGGTCCTCAGTGCTTGAACAGTTTGCTTGTCCTTGGAAGTTAGGTGTTTGATGTATCTTAACAGTTTAGCTGGTTGTTAGCATTTTCACAATGATTTGAGCATCCTGGCAGGAGTTTATTCTTTCTTTCATAACTTGTTTTTCTTGCTATTGTGTGCTTTTTTCCACCCAAGGACTCATTTCAGAGTTAGACTTTGGGTTTGGTTCAGCTACTGAAGTCAATCAATCAATCAATCAAGGGTTGGTAAAGCACAACTATTCACCCGTAAGGGTCTCAAGGTGCTGGGGTGAGGTGAGGAGCAGGTCCGTCTGAGTGCTGGGGTCGATGGAAGAGCCAAGTCTTAAGGTCCTTCCTGAGCTAAGGTAGATTGGAGATAGTCTGAGGTGGAGGGGTAGGGTGTTCCAGATCTTGGCAGCGAGGAAGGAGAAGGACTTTCCTCCAGTTCTGGTCTTGCGGATCCATAGGACGGTGTCCAGGGCAAGCTGGGTAGATCGGAGGTGTCTTTTGGGTGCGTGGAAGGAGAGGCGGCTGTTCAGGTATGCTTGTCTGGCATTGTGGATGGCCTTGTAAGTGTGGGTAAGGAGTTTGCAGGTTATTCTTCTGTCTGCCGGGAGCCAGTGGAGTTCGCAGAGGTGTTGAGTGATGTGGCTGTGCCGGGGGAGGTCGATGACTAGTCTGGCTGTAGTGTTTTGGACATTCTGAAGTTTGCAGAGGTTTTTTTGGGTAATGTCAGCATAGAGTGCGTTGTCATAGTCAAGTGTCCTGCTGATGAGCACGTGAGTGATGTTTTTTATTGATTCAGTGGGGATCCATCTGAAGGTCTTTCACAGCAGGTGGAGGGTATTGAAACAGGCCAAGAATACTGAGTTGATCTAGTGGTCTATAGTGAGCGATGCATCTAATATG
Source organism: Triturus cristatus (assembly GCF_964204655.1). Taxonomy (NCBI): domain Eukaryota; kingdom Metazoa; phylum Chordata; class Amphibia; order Caudata; family Salamandridae; genus Triturus; species Triturus cristatus. The sequence continues at coordinate 1,037,794,674 of NC_140583.1, forward strand.
ATGGCGAGGTTTTGTGCCTGGTAAGTCAGGGTGGGGGGACTTCCTAGCACAGAGGGCCACCAGGTAGAGTTCCATGTGCAGGGGTGGATCCCAGGATGAGGACTTCTGTCTTCACATGAGAGTAAAAGAGAGGAAAAGAAAAAAGGTACAGAGTCTATGGATGTAAAAAGCTGGGTTTTGATGCGAGGGAATTCTCTTTTATCTTTCTTCGACGGGTGACATGCTCATAAATATCCATGATGTTTCCCACAATTATATGTTATTTAAATGCAAAATGATTTGCGTACATTATTTCGAAATCCTGAAACAAGCTACTGCCCTTGCACCAAGAACGTGCACTGCTCATCATTTCAAGAACTGCATTTGTGAGTAATATTAATTTCCCCTTATGTAGTAGAGAGTGGGGCATATTTATGAGAGCTTTGCATCATGCTTGCACCACACAACGTGGTACATGTGTGACACAAACCTCTAAGTCAGATTTAGGAAGCCCTAAAAAGACAATTTAAGTGGCTTTGAATGGCTTAAACAATCTGCAGTATGGCAACACTGTGCATATTGCTGTTTTGCCTTACAAGAGAGACATTCCATGGGGTTTTAGGTGGGTGTCTCACGTAATTCTTATGGTTTTTTACGCATTCCCAGATTTACTAGGACTTGTAAACCTAGGACTGCACCAAAAAGATATGCCTCCCAAGAGAGGCGTAACGAGGAGAAATATGTTTATTTCTCCTCGTAGTTTCCTCTTTCTATGTGTGCTGCATTTTGCAGCACACATAGAAAGAGGAAAAGAGGAAAAAGCCTCTTTGGATTGTTTTTGTGCAGGAAGGTGCACTTCCTGCAGAAAACATTCCTGCCTACAACACAGGCACCCTTGCACCATGGTGCTTGGCTGCCCAAATGGCACCAGCGCAGGGAAAAAGTATAGGAATGCGCCGTATTGGCTAATTACAGTTCATTCCTATCCTTTCCCTGTGACGCAGGGCAGCACAGCAAGGTGACAGATCAGGGTGATGAATGAAAAGCCGTTAACGCCATACAGTATGGCGTGTAACCAGACTCTGGTGGATGCGGGAACTCTTTTCATCACGCCATCGCGCGTTAACAGCTTTTAATTTTTCACCCTGTATCGGGGCTCCGATTCAGGAGAATACTACCAAGGTGGACTTTGTCCCCTTCCTCACCGCCAACTCTTAACTGCTCGATTGTCCTTTTATCATGCCATCGCGTGGTCATGACCCCTTATCCTTGTATGCTGATTGGGGCTCTGATTCAAGATACCATTACCAGGGCGGACTGTCCCCATCCTCTGCATCTGGCTTGCAACGATTAATCGCCTCTCTCCGGTCCTTAGCTTTGCAGTGCCGGCCCCAGGTAGCAATTGCTACTTTAAACCCTCTCTCCCCCGCATGACTAAGAATTTCGCACAGGCTATTACTCGAACATTATATCTTATGTCCTGATGATGATCCCCCCATTCTAGTGGGGATCGAAACCTCGTCAACTTTTGCATCTTGACTCCAAACTGCCTTACTTGAATTCTTATGGAGCAAAAGATGCTTGCTTAATTGTGACTGTCTGATATTTGTATTGCTTCACAAAGTCACCTTGTACTTTTAATGCCTGAGGTTTGGAAATCTAATGACTTCCAACCTTTGACCCATGTAATCCTGTATATAATATTGTTTATGTGTCCTTCAATTGTTTTATATTCAATAAATGTACTGTATCTCCATTGGAGACCATCATCTCCGGGCTCATTTCAGATCTGTGCCCTATTGTATTTATATATCCTTCCTGAAGGGACCGTTGTTCCTTATAATGCTAGGCATACCCTAGGTCCATTCTGACTGACAGGGTTCCCTTGTTTCTTTACAAATAGTATCCCTAACCTATGGCTTCTTACTGGCCAATCACTACCCAAACATCACCACCAGCCGCAGTCTGTGCAGGTAACAGCGGTGGGGCGGTGGGGCCGGGTAAGGGGAGATTTTGAAGGACGATGTCGAGGGAAAAATTAAATAAATAATTAATTTTCCTTCGGCATCGTCCCTTGAAATCCCCCCTTACCCAGTCCCACCACCCCACCGCTGTTACCTGCACGGACCGCGGCTGATCACCACACAGAGGGAATGGATGGATTTGAATGCGAGCTGAGCTGTGTATGACACGGAATGGGTGAGAGCCCAGGAACACACGAAGAGGGTATCAAGGAACACTAGGTTCAAATTCACTCAATTTAATTACTCTTCGGACTGATGCCAGAGCCAGGAAACACAGGGAGATGTAGAGACTCATTGAACGCGCACTGGTAATAGGAGGTTAGCAATGCAGAGGAAGGCATCATCGGCACTCCATGCAGAATATGATTTAGAGACCAGAGGAAATGGGCTAAGACTGAGAATGAGAGATACTGGAACGTCAGGGAGCAGCGTGAGGGATACAGTCCTGCTAGCCTTGGACAACAGAATGGATCCGAGACAGCCTTGAAGGAGAGGATGGTTCGAGGCGCGTGTCGGTCCCATTTAGAGATGCAGGGTGGCAGGATCAGTGCCACTGACACGTGGACAGAAAAAAGGAAAGGTGGATCATGTGCTGTCGCTATTATCAGACCAGGTCGCTTTTGCTCTATTCAAATGTTAATGTTTGAAAAAATGTTTCGCCCTAGACGGGGATTGCCTGAAAAGTGAGATGATAGGACTGGATATGTCTACATAATGCTTGTCAAAATATAGGATAACAATAAAGAACAATTTAAGAAAAAAGCTCATGGAATAAATAATCTCGAAGCAACTTCCTCTGCATGCCAATTTATATTGCTTTAACATTATTACCCACATTAATGGCACAGTATCTGTATTTATATTGTCTCATGCTATCCCTTATGAGACCCGGAGTGCATTAATTAGTCGACCTAGGAAGACTGAAGGGTGCGCTGGCATTGCTCACTTGTGCCCTGGTGACCTATAGGTTACACGTGACCTCATCGAGTTATTGTGAGCCATGTCAGCAAGCGCTGCAGGCACCCCTGTACTGGAATATAGGATCTGTGCGAAATGTTAAAAGACAGACGCTGCACTGTTAGACCGGCCAGTATCAGGGAGCCTGGAAGTTTATATTTAGCCTTTTATATCCTATTTTTAAATATGTTCTAGCTTTGAGCGTGACTGCTTCCCACACTGTATGTTAGGCTCCCTGAGGGAATCGCATCCAGGATAAATTAAGCAAACCGGTGACTCGGTGCTACAGAAATAGCACAGCATCCGTTCCCACCTTTCTGTCTTTTTTACGATTTAAAAGTTATTTTTAGCTTCCATTACAGCTGCAGCTTGTGTTTTGACCTCCTGCCCCGATTAGTGACTTCTCAACTGCTGCCTCCTGAGTGATTGCTATGTTAAATTCAATTGTCACTTTTCCGACACCTGCAATGCCCAAGCAAATCAAACCAGAAGGCCACATGCTTCAAAACACGAATCACAGCTAAAACAAGAAATGCACAGGATGGCACAAAACATAAAAGTACAGGAAGTCAAACTAACACTGGATTCCTCAGGCTTTTACTACAAAGTATGAACTATAAGGAGGGCAACTGGAATTATGCAATACTGTGGCCTTGGGGTTGTCCACATAAGTATGGATGTGACTCATTTGCCAGAATACCCATCATATGCTTGATAATTTATAGATTGAACCTGGAACGGATCAGAATTTACTAAACACATGGAGACACTTGTTGCCGCACCTTTCTTATGCCTACTGCTGTGCTTGAGTGTTAAACTGTACTAAAGAGGTGAGCCCTTTGCCTAGAGTTAACCAGTGGCGACTCGCGAGGAAGTGCTGTGAGGCGGGACGGGGGAGGGGCAGGGTGGGGGGGAGTAGTAGACTCGGACATACGACGGACAGGAGGAAGGTAAGTAATAAAATAAATAAAACTGTGTACCTTGCGCTCGCTGCATCACCGAAAATAGTTTTATTTATTTAATTACTTACCATACTCCTGTCCATTGTATGTCCGAGTCTACTACTTTGATGCGAAATTAATGTAATTCGATATTTTTGTTCTCTGTTTTTATTATATAACCAATGCAAATTCTGAATAAATGCAATGGCAAGGAAGGGAGTTGAGATTGGGTATAAAACTGAGCAAATGCAAATTAGCTCACGGAAGGGGCAGATTACATAGATTCTGCCGTCCTGTACAATGCAGCGTTCCTCTAGCATTAGCACTCATCCACTGCTAGGAAAACGACCATAGCATTTAAAAACTGAGCAGAAATAACAACTGCACTGACTTACCTGTGCAACAAATGACATTTACTTGATCGACTTTTGCAAAACGTTTCTTTTGAGAGGAATCAAAGACCCTGCGAAGCAGCTGCAGGCTGAGCAAAATGTATGTGGCAACGAAAGAGACTTTCGCCTTTGATCGTGCGCAAAGTTACCCTAAAACAACTTATTGAAATGTCGATTCCCTGAAGGGTTTCCGTTCAAATAATTTCAAGAATTTAAATACACTTGGGGATATTTTCAAGAATGTGCGATAATCATCGCCAACCCAGGCAAACGCAATTTTACATAACGTCGTCTATCGCAAGAAACTAAAGCCGTGTTATCGTCGATTTCTCAACACGCTGGCAACAGGCGATAGTTCACCGAAAACGCATCAAATGTCTGCGTTAAAATTACTGGGACGCCGATAAAAAAGGAAACCTAAACGTGAAAAAAGTTGCGATGGGCCCAACAGCGAAAAACATATCAGCGATAAGCAGCGCCAGGCTTGCTATTCCCACGTCAGGTGGGAAAATTCACCAAAAAAGCTGCCAAAAAACCCCCCCAAAGAACTGAGAAGCACCATGGAGGTAGCTAGACCAACTACAGAGGCCAACCAGAACCACACAAACCCCCCGGAGGACCAGCCAGGGACCTCGGGGAAGGAGAAGGGCAAGGAGAAGAAGAAGAAAAAGAGGAACCCGCGATTCAGTCCGCAGGAAAACAAGAACCTGATTACGGAGGTGAAAGAACACCACCAACAACTGTTCATCACCTCCACTGTGTCATTGGCAATTAAAAATGCAATATGGCAGTCCATCTTGGCCAAGGTGATTGCAGTCGGAGTGAAGTGCCAAGAAGCGCTGGAAAGATGTGAAGCGTATAACCAAGCTGAAATCCGCTAACAACCGGAAAGCAGCAATGCAGACTGGAGGTGGGAGTCCGACGCCACAGCAGGAGCTGGATGAGATGGAGGAAATGGTGTCCACAGTAATCAGTAGGGAGGGACGGTGGCAGAAGTTGGGGGACCGGATACTTCTCAACATGACCTGACCCAACAGGGTGAGTAACGACCAGGGACAGGGGGCACGGGGGTAATGGGCACAATGGCACACATGCACAATTAAGTTTAGCACAGTGCACACCCACAATGACTCTGGATCATGTCCCTGATCTCCTTGACATACTGCAGCACACATAGAAACAGCAAGTAGGCCCCCGTCGACAATGTGCCCAGAGGAGGCCCTCTCCACACATCACTAATCTCACCTCAAACCCATGCTCATGTGCTGAACCCAGCAAAGCTGCGGGTCCATGAGCCACACTGACAATGCAAGTGACACTGCATGGCGAACAGCATGGCTGCAGTCCAATTATCATGACATGGTGCACACCACGACACTGAGGTGGTTGAGTGTGGACCACAGCCGTAAACGAGCGGGTCACACTCTAACACATCTATGTGCACAAACAACCCCTGACGTCATCCCCATTACGTCCATGTTGCTCATGTTGCGGGACTTGAGTGACAGGGTGCATCTCTGCATCAGGTTGGCTCATATTTGAACCCAAATGACACCTGAACTGACATATTTGACCCCGAATGACACCCTGCTGTCTTATTGTGGACACCAAGGACAGCCTTCATGTTATGTTTTTGTACACATGTGATACGCTGATGAGTGGGATTACGTACTACACTTGACACCCTGATGGCATTTCTAATCCGTGATGCCCTAAACAGCCTCTCGGTACACAGGTGTCATACCCACCATCTTTTTGCTATTCGTGAGGCTGTTAGCACTTAATGCTGCACTTACGCTTGTCAGAGTGATGTGTTAATGCAGAGGACTGACATGCAGACAGGGAATGTGTCTTGCAATGGATTTATTTGCACATGCTGTTCATGTGGTCATTTTGTACTGTTCCGTGATTGCTACGGACAGTCACAATGTGACGTGCTCATTTTTTATTTTTATTTTTAAATATGTTTTTAATTTTTTCAAAACATAACAATATAATCGTCATCAGAATATACAAATAAGCAGGTGTTCATGCAATGAGAATATGACGTGATCATGCACAAGAACAATTGACATGTCCATAACCAGTATGTAGTGAGTTCAACTCTCCAGTGCAAGACTGTCAATGGTCAATGAAAACATTGAAAGCAAACATACTAGCATCACTCAATTGTCATTGAGGAGAATATAAAAGGCACCTTTGGCACCCATGTGATAATACCAAACAACCTTGCCTCCCTCCCTCTTATACCACCCCCCTCCCCGGCGTATCACCCATAACCAACGATTATGTCATCATCAAAGTGTGTCTCGGGTGAGTACAATAAAGGTGTACTGCAGCAGGCATCATGAAAATCTCTTGGTGTCAAAGGCAGAGGCAATCAGAAGCACAAGAGATACACACACCAACTTACAGGATAAACAGCAACCAGGGCAAGGTGGCCGGATCATCAGCAACAGGGTCTTCGTCCAATACAGTGTCTGGGATTTTCAGCAAGACCACTAAATTTTCCCAAGCCCTCGCTGCCTCCAGAGCTTTCTCACTATTCGCCCGTCGAGCTAGCTGTAACCTAACGGTTCCTTCACATTCCGCCCATTTGAGGAGGTCTGTCTTCCACCTCTGAACACTTGGGCCCTTCTTGGATTTCCAACGTGCAGTAATGTCTCTTTTAACCAAGAGGAGGCCCACATCTATACATTTACTGGTGATCTTATTCTTGGTAGTATGAGGGAACCAGTGCAGCAGACAGAGGCCCATAGTGGGCCGCACCTCTCTATCAGTAATTTCGTGGAGTAGTTCAACAACCTCCTCCCAATAAGACCCAAGTTGAGGGAAGCCCCACATCATGTAGCGAAAATCCGCACCCTCCGTGCTACAGCTCGGGCAATTCGCCAAAGTTGTATTCAAATATTTATTAATTTTTGCTGGGGTAAGGTACGCCCTGTGTAATATATAAAAATGCACCAGTTGGAAACAGGCGTTTCTAGAGCACTTCCATGCCCGTTCAACTTGCTCAGCCCATGCTTTCTCAGGAATCTCTTTGCCCAAATCCTCCCCCATGTCTGTCATGTCTGTTGGCCCAGCTACAACTGTACCGCAATCACCTGTATGAGGCTTTTGGATGCTTGACCTTAGCAATGATTGGTGTCACTTATGGCTTGACCTTTCGCTTTGCCTGCTATACTTGCGTGCAACCTGTTCTACATCGCAAAAGATGTAATTTCTCCTGTGCCATGGAACTTTGCTTATCGAACATGTGGTGTCCAATCCCTGATTTCAGCCGGTTGACCTGCTACACCAGGGATACAATGCTCTGTCTTCAGAAAGAGAGGACTGATCTATTAGAAAATATTGTTAACAAGAGCATTGTGGCATCTTCTCCAGTCACAGGTCGGAAACAAGATGTGAGTTGAGTTTGGCCTTGGTTTGTAGGTATGCAACTGATTTTTTTGCTCAATGCCAGTGGCAGATTTTCACACTGCCACAAATTAGTGCAAAGGCAGGCAGTGAATACATATAATCCAAAACAATGCTTAGTTTCTAAATGTGCATGCATTCCTTATGTTCACTATTGCCCATTTGTTCATAATAGGCTATGATGTACAAGTCCAGATGTGTTGTCTTTAGTTAACTTGGGGATGTTGAAGAAAACTTTGGCGTTTTGGGATCGCTGTGCAAAATGTATTTATTAAAAACAGCAAAATGAGCAGAGGTCCATCTGCAGTCTCCCAGGAGTGGTGCTCCCCCAGGGGAGAGTGTTAAACACCATTAAACCAAACCTGAAAACTTTCTAGAGTAAGATCTTGTAGGTCAAGAGGTTGTACTATAAATTACCACACACAAGTGGTACATGAAGGGAAACAAAGAATCTAGAAGCATGAGGCCTATAAAAGTACATGGGAACAAGGCCTCTACAAACACAGCATTTTTTTATATATAGGCTTCAGGTGCCATGTTACAAACCCCTTTTAGTTGTGAAGCGAGAGCTTCTGGTTAATAATTTAACAAAAAAGTCTATGACAATGTATACAGTGAAAGATTTGTTCACTGAAAGATTAGCAGGATTACATTTTATCAAGGGTGGGCTGAAGCGAACACACATATAAAGTGTTCAGTTTCTGGCAGGACTGATTGTCCATTCCAAAATGGACCTTTATTAAGGTAAGTTATGGGGAGAGCTAATGAGACAGCTGCCAGTAACCATGACTCTTCACGACAGATAGACACGCCTTTACTGTCTGGAGTCCAAGAGTGGTAAATATTCAATTTTTTGTTGGGCAGATCAGCCAACTGGGGTCTTCCTTTTTCTCGTTGGTCTGTGCTTTTTGCATTTGCACACAGTCACATATAATTTGATGTTTAACTTTTTTAACATGCTGCAGAAATTAACTGAAAATGGCAACTGATTGCTCTGTTATCGGACAGTATAATTGTACATTGTTTTGTACTATAACACTGTTCCCACTTTACTTAACTTCACTGTCACTTTTATTTTTTTAAATCAGTTCCAAGTGGCGATACTAACCATAAAAGCTGATGTTGATATGTTACTTACTCTGAAATTTGCCATTTACCTGAACCATGTTACTGATATGGTGGTTGTTCTTCAGCACTCCCATCAGTCTCAGGACCTCAGTAGGACCTCCTCAGTGGCTCAATCCAGGCATATGTTGACTCACATAAGAAGTACGAGAGATAGCAGGGTGAATGAAATGAGTCAAAGTGTTCGGAGACGTTGTCCTGCAGCTCCCAGAAGCAAGACAGCTGCTGGAGAACTGGCATGATAGCATGGTAGACATCTGTTCCAAATCAGTGTCAGGCTTTAGCTTGTGTGCTTTTGATACCACCCTCCAGGCAGCTTTCCCATCAGGTTAAACAGGATAAGTATATGTGATAAATAATGTACATGGATTTCACTTTACCAGATTCAGCTAAGCACCTAGCCTCTGTTGTGCTGCAGGACAAATGTCTGAACTTTGTCTTATTCAATATTTACATAGCTTCCCTAGCTAGACAACCTAGATGTTTTCAATTCAATTCAATTGTCTTTATTCGATCCTTCAAAAAGAGATCATAAAAGATATTACGTACAATATGAAATACGAATTTTATAAAATTAAAGCATATTCAAAATATCATGTATACAAGTTGCAAATGATATACAAATACAATAATTGAACAATGATTCATCACAAATTCAAGCTAAGGCAACATGGCTTTGCACGTAGAAAGTGCATTCTTTATAAAATTACCAACAGCTTTTCAGAACAACAAGCCATCCAATCGAAAAAGACAATGTGCAAGAGTGTCAGGGGAGATGACTCGTCACAAGGGCAAATGCAACTCTCAGAGGGTAAGAATTGGCCCTGATGGAAACACAAGAGCCATCATAATGATCCTGTTCTAAAGCGCGGTAAAGCATTCGCCCCACATTTTCTGAACATCCAATAGATAAGGGACTACAGATGCTGTGGTTTGGAGGAGACAATACTAACTGTAGGTTTCTTAACTTCCTCTGGGCCCGAATGTGGGTGAAAACGTTTTATTTAACCCACTTTTTGTCCTGAGTTGTATGCCTTTGGGGCTCTCATAAATAAATGAGCATCCAATTTCACTGGCAGCCTCCAGGGACTACTGGGACCAAAATGGCAGGAGAGGCAGTATAATATAATACAACGATTAACGCTTGCCACCTCATTTGACCAAACACCACACCACAGCAACAACGGAGCTATCTGTCATAGGTCTTCTAGACACTCCAAATCAGGCTCCTGAGGGGCAACACAGTGGGGAGCTGATGAAGGATTCTCCTCAGCTTGTGCCCTAGCAGTGTCCCTGAATCCCCAAACTCCTACACCCTATGTCAGGGATGGTAAGCACTTTCTTTTTTAAATCTCCAAGATTGGGGTGATTGGTTCACCACCTATTTTGGCAGCTATTGAAAATTTGGAACCAACCAGTGTAGTGGCTAATCCTGCTCCCAATACAATCATACCAAGTGCATGCCTCATCAAACATCAATCTTAAATAAGGGTAATGATGGACTCACTCTATGAGCTTACCCCCTTTATGGATTGAGCATGCCTTGGTATTCTTTGGGCCGCAGACCATAAGAAAAGTCTAGATAAAGTTGGTCTGCAGATCCAGTTTGTTCATAAAAGTAAAAAAACTAGAGATCAGGGATTTAAGGCCATTTGCCCCCCCCCCACCCCCCCCAAGCCAACAGGATGGCATCATCCGCATAAAGAAGTGCAGGAATAGGTTTATTCCTTATCATAGGTACATCAGTTCCCTCATTGTCAAGTGAAATTTCAAGATAGTTAATGTATAACAAAAACAGAATTGGGGCGAGTAAGCCCCCCTGTCAGACACAAAATTTACTGTAAATGAGGAGGAACACTCACCATTTGCCCCTTACCTGACAGCCGCCTTTAAATCCCAATGAAGGTGGAGTAAGAGAGACCAAACCAGCTTCCATGCCCAATAACAATTGAATATCCCACAATCTATATCTTTTCATATGCCCTGTATGTGTTACCCTGGTGCTACTCAGATGATCCTCTGTTTGAACGAAGATGTTGATCTTGCAAGGAAGTATTTTTGCAGTTATTTTTGGACTGTCTCAGAATTGATGAACGGTAACTACTTAAAACTGACTAGACTGAGGTTGTGGCATTGGGTGGACCTACCTTAACTTTGCTCATCATCTTGCTGATTGGACTCTTTTAAACTGGACTGTTCTAAGTTGGCAGTGTTATATCATTGAAATTGGGTGTTATGGATTAGATTGTTGTGTTTTAGCCTTGATTCTGAACCTTTTCCCTACACCACCTCACACTTCATATATTCTCCAGCTGCTCCCTAATCCCTGTGGTAGCATCCTTCTGATTTCAGTGACTAGGATGCTAATATGTGATTGGTCCAGTCAGACTGTCAGAGATGCTGATGTGCGCAAAAGCTTCTTCCTTCAGCTATTGAACCTTCTTTACATGAAGATTGTGTTAGGTGTCATCTTTACAGCAGTCGGCCTCCTTGTGTTTTTCATTTGATGGCTCTAAGAACGGTTTGTCTTTAGCACCAGAGAGGACATGTTACATTCATCCTGCCATGGGCTCACACATTGATTATGGCATCATTCGCCATATTTAGCTTGTTCAGATTGTGGTGCTCCACACATTGCTTAGGCTTCACCAGATGACTCCAGTTTCTCATCTTCTCATTTACACTTGCTGCCTATCAACAAGATCTCTATGTCTAAAAGACTGTATATTTGCTATAAATTACACATAGTCAGAAGATGCGTTTTATTCACTGACTTTGGGACTAGTTTCTTCCAGCCAGAACACTACACTCTGCCTTGCCAGACTTGCTTGTTGCGCTGAGGATCAGAAAGAAATGCAATGGTTGCCCTGCGAACTGTGGTTGGCATCAGCTACCTTCCTTTTGGGAAATCATTCAAAACTTGGCTTTTTTCGTTTGCAGCTTCCTCGTCATCCATTTTGCAGATTCCTAGCAGGTCACAGGTCACTGCACCAGCATGTTTATACAAGTAATAATGGACTGTATACGTTTTAGTTTAAAGAACCATCTCTTGCCAAGGATTCAGAAAAGCTCCTCCTGAAAAAGTCATATAGTGAGGGGCAGACTAAGCTGAACAAATGCAGTGCTGGATTTCGGATGGGTCCCACCACTTATTTTTCGAGACCAGCACATATTTTTTCGCATCAGACATTTATGAGAGCAAGAGAGAGAAATCACACAAAGCAGAAAGACAGAGGAAGAGAAAGAATAGAAAAACGTTCACAAAAGGAGAAAGCAGAACTCTGCAAGAGTATGAAAAACGGTCAGGGAGTGTCTGGTAGTGGATTAAAGAGAGGTGAATTCAAGATTACACTGGTCATGTTATGTTAGTAGCACATAAAGTGCCTGGTTACTCCTACCAGAGTGTCCCCGTGCTAGGTTTTCTCCTCACCTGATATCCCAGATTCACAGCACCAAACCATTATATTTCCATGCTTACGGATTGCCTGAAGTACCATGTTTTTAGATCCCTATGAAACAGCCCTTCAGATGCCTGCATCCTCAGATTCCACATTTTAGCTGCCAGCAGACAAAAGATCTGCCACCTAAGTGTGCTCTGTTGATTTTGGGAATCCTCTCTTTAGCAGTGTCTGCAGGGGGAGCCACTGTAGTTTTATTAGGGCACAGCCCAAAGAGGAGTGCCTCAGGAGTTTCAGCAACATATGAACAGCTGCATTCTGCACCCTCTGCAACATGTGTAGCCTGTCCTTGGAAACCCCAAGATATAGAACATTACTGAAATCCATGCAAGACACTATCAGCGCCTGAATAACTGTTTTCTTGGCTGACTCTGGCAGCGTTTGTACAATGTTGCAAAGCATCCGCAGGATGCCAAAGCAAGTACCAGCCAACGTAGAAATTTGGTGGTCGAAGGTCAATGCAGTATCAAACCAAAACCCCAGATTTTTATTTTTGGTTTGAGGACTGGAACCTATCTCAATTCTGGAGGCCACCACATCGAGGACCAGATATCGGATTGTTCCAAACCACAACAAAATCCGTTTTTCCTGCATTTAGTTGTAAACAGCTGGAAGTCATCCATTTGGCCAGACCCACCAAACATGCTTTAAATTTAGGTGCTGCATCAACTTCGCCCTGGGTCAGCGTGATGATTAGCTGAGTATCATCAGCATATGATGCCATCTGTACCCCACAATGCTCCACAACATCCGCCAGGGGGCACATGTACATGTTAAACAGAGTAGGACTCAGAGCCGATCCCTGAGGCACATCCTCGCGTCAGGGGGCAAATCTCAGATTTCTAAGACTGCTGGATAACCTGAAAGGAGTGATCTTGAAAAAAATAGTGATCCAGTCAGAGGCAGCTGCCCTCACTCCAACTTCCCATAGGCATTCTAAAAGGAGTCCATGGGAAACTGTATCGAACACGGCACTCAAATCCAACAGGATCAAGGCCGCTGTCTTACCCTCATCTGCCGTCATTCTCAAAGATTCAGATGCTAAAAGTAGAGCCAACTCAGTGCTGTACATGGATCTAAAACCTGCCTGAGTAACAGATTATTTTCTTCAAGGTACTTTGTCAATTGAGAATTGAGAAATGTCTCTGCCATTTTAGCAAAAGGAGGGAGTAGGGAGACAGGTCTCAGGTTTTCTGGGAGGGCGGGATCCAGTGATGGTTTCTTTAGTAGAGGAACCACCATAGCGTGCTTCCAGTCCTGTGGGACTATACCTGCAGTGATGATAGATCAAGAAGATTGCAAACAGCAGAGGCTATAACCTTTCCACCACATAACAACATCTCTGGGGGCATAGGGTCAGTTGGGAGCCAGATTTCAGCGCAAAAAGAAGAGCCAAAATCTTCAATAGTGTTGACTTTTTAAAACTAAACAGATTTCCTGGTGGAAGTGTATCTTCTGGGGGACTAAAGTTAAAATTGCTACTTGTTTCAGGAAAGGAGGCATGGATTGGATCAATCTTTTTAGAAAACTAGGGGGCCACTAAGTTGCCTTGGTCAATAGAGGATGGAATGGAAGCAGTGACTCGTTCCAGAGAGGAGAGGGTTTTAACAATCTGAAAGATCTCTCTAGATGACCTTTTTGGGCCTTCAATTTTAAGCGTGAAAAATTTAGTGTAAATCTGTTTGATATACTTCCTTAGGGCTGTTAGATAGGTGTCTTTGGCGTCCAACTTATAGCCTTTTCTCCAGAGGCGTTTTAACCATTTACAGTCCCTCTTTTGATCCCGAAGTTCTTGATTGAACCATTTGGCCCTTGGATTTTGCTGTGTGTTATTTCCTGTCTTGAGAGGGGACAGAGTGTTGAATGCCCCACCTATCCAAGAGGATATTTGATTTGTTTATTGGCCTTCTGAGGGTTTATAGTACCAGCTTGAATCTTTCATACCCTCAACAATACCCACAACGTTAACAGACCACAGAGGTAACGGAGCCCAAACTGATTCCAGTCAAACTAATGAAAATAAATGTATGCAGTAAAACTTTGGATTTTAAATGATATTTTGGTAGCCTGGTCAGATGATGGAAATACACAGCAGAAGAAAATTCATTACTATCAAAACCGAATAGAAGACAATGTCAGGATGGTCTTACTGGTGTAACGTCGTAATAGCACTATGTTGGCAGTAACTATTCAGTTCCCTTCTCTATACAATGAAACGAAATTGTATTGTGCACGCTCTACAGTGCGTCTGGCACATTCATAAAAATCAGTTTTGCGAAAGGCTTCTATACAATTTACCTTTCATTGCACAATGTGCAGGTAAGTTAACATTAGGTTGAGACAGACATGCCCTTGTTTGTTCTGAGAAGAAGTATCCCAGGGCCGTCCTGCCTTTCTTATCTGACCCTTAAAAGGCTTTCTACAGCACAGTACATAAGACCCAGTAAACAAGAAAAAGCAAAAATGAAAAACATGCATTTAATCAAGCAATGTACACACAAACAGCTGTACTGACGGGCCCAGTTAAAGTTCTGTGACAAATCCTGGGGCAACAATCAGATGGTATAATAACATTACAGAATAGTATTAATACCTGTATCAGATGACAGCGGAAAAATGAGAAATTATGTGCTGCAGAATGTCTGTGTTTTGCCAAATGTTTTAGTACAAGCATTTTGCCTGTCTTTGAACTGCACAGTTTCTAAGTAGTATTATCACAAATCTCAAAATTTGCGGACGTGGCAGAAATGTGCTCAAACCCGGGGGCGGGGCGATAAGGGGCTATTTTTAAGAATGTCACGCAGCACAGCAAGTCATCTTGCTGCACTGTACTGCGTGACCAGGAAATGGTAGGAATGCACTGTATTTAAGGCAATACAGCACATTCCTGCCTTTTCCCCTGCACTGTCGCCTCTTGGCAGACTAGCGGCAATGCAGGGACCCATGCAGAATGGTCCAAGGGTGTCTGTATTTCATGCAGGATTGTTTTTGTGCAGAAAGCGGCACCTTTCTGCCCAAAAACCGTCCTGAAAGGGCATATCGCTCTTTCTATGTGTGCTGTAGAATGCAGCACACATTGAAAGAGGAAGTAACGAGGAGAAATAAAGATATTTTTCCTTGTTACGCCTCACCTGGGAAGGCGCATCTTTTTTGCACATTCCCAGGTCTACCAGTTCTGGTAAATCTGGGACTGCATCAAAAACCATGGGAGCTGCGTGGGAACACCCACGCAACACCCACACAATGCTCATGGAACGCCTTCCCAAGACAGAATAAGGCAATACACTTCAAATTGCGCTGCTTTGCCTTACTCCAGATTTACGAAGCCACTCAGACACGCAAAGTAACCTTTTGACGCGTCAAATATCACATGTAAGATATGCGTCGCTCTTGTACCTCATAACATGGTGCAAGAGCAACGCAAACGGGCTCATATATAGGCCCCCAGATTTAGATCACATTTCTGTTATTAGTGGTCTACTAAATGCAGCTGAATGTTCTTAGTGAGACTTCTTGAACAGAGAAAGTTTGATGCTGTGAACTCACAGGCTGGTTCTCAAAAGATGCAAGAGCATATCTATGATCTGTGCTGATTTTGTTTATTATCAGGACTTAGATGGATTTGCCTTTTAGAACACAGATCGTCCTCATTGTGGGCAATGTACAGCAATATGATAAACTCGAATGCATAATTACTCATTCATATTTCCTTCCATTTTTCTTCACATGAAAACCTTTTTCCAGGTGAAAGTATTGCTTCCCTTCCAGTTCCTGGAAAAATAGGGCTATAGTACTATTTCTTACCAACTCATTACACCATGCATACCTATTTCAAGGAGGAACAGGCTTAGTTATGATCATGGATGTCAACTAGGCGTCACCAGAGAAACAGCAGCTACACGTGGCCTTCTCTTTGATATTCCTTTCATTGGTCTTTCTACTCTGGTGATTATGAACCTAGCAACAGAAGCATAAAGTAAACAAATAGGTTAGCACTACTCTTTTTTTTTAATTTGCTAAGTTTACACTCCTTACCCTGCCTGCCTTTATCACCTCAGTGGTAAATAGAAATCTGTTGAGAGGCACAGATGGTCAACTTTGTGATGTTAGAGGTCATAGGGTGCATGATGTCACTTCCGTTACACCTTATATTTTGGTGAAACGAAGTCCATGGGTTCTATGAGTATTAGAATACACATTCGCAGTGCTTGTGAACTCCAACAAATTTACAGAATTGCGGTTGCGCACCGCAGATGCATTTACCCTTCCCTCGCAATCATCCATTTTTTCTTCTCTGACCTATTCTTACAACTGCATAAAATGAGGTTAACTTGCAAATATTCTGTTGTAATAAGTGCCTTCCATCCCTGAAGATTTCATGAGATCCTTATTCTGTATAGGAGGATTTGTCATATGTGGGCACAGGCACACTTATTTACACATTTAAGTTTTACCCATGCGTGCAAACATTTTAAGAATGGACTTGATGTCACATTGTTTTCTTACCAAAGGAAACACAAAGAGATGATGGACAGAGTGCTGAAACTTTTCAGACACTCACCCCCAGTCACAGATCTGGGTTGAATCCATCACCATTCTTTAGCTCACTACGCCACCCCAGTTCAGGCCCAGCCATATGCAAATCAGTCTTGACCCTGTTCCTCATGGGAACAGTTCAGCCCAAACTGCCAAGCCAGGTCTTCCCTGGACAGGGAAACAAGCATCCTGGAACCGGTTTCAGGGTAACACCACTCATCAGCCAGGCTAGCTTGAATCTAGTGGCAAAGTGAGCAAGGATCCCTTGTCCGGGCATACCCTGCCAATTTAGGGGCGAACAAAGCAAACATAAGGAGATGATGGACGGAGAGCTGAAACTTTTCAGACACTCACCCCCAGTCACAGATCTGGGTTGAATCCAACATCGTTCTTTAGTTCACTTCGCCATCCTAGTACAGACCCAGCCATATGCAAATCAGTCTTGACCCTGTTTCTCATGGGAACAGTCCAGCCCAAACTGCCAAGCCAAGTCTTCCCTGGACTAGAAACAAACATACTGGGACCGGTTTCGGGGTAACACTCCTCATCAGCCAGGCTAGCTTGAATCCAGTGGCAAAGTGAGCAAGGGACCCACGTGTGTTGGAGCAGAGCCACACTTTCTCGGAATTCTCGATTGGAAATATACTCAATTCATTTATGTGCACCAGACCTATCTCACCCCTGTGCGACTCCAACGCATCTTTCCAGGACTGAACCCGAAATGCCCATGATGCCCCTGCTCAGAGGCACATTTTTGCCATTTGGTATAGGCATGCTTGGAAGTTGAGCGATATTGGACGGAAGCAGTAGTGATACTGTCTGATATTATAGGAGGGCCCTTACAGCTAGATCCCTTACACTGTCTCCTCGTACACCCAAAAACACATATGCCGCTAAGTTTGCCTATTTGGTGTTCATACGCCTGAAGCACCTCATGGCAATGGCCAGGAAGTCTGCAGTGGTACCCCCACAGTCCCTTTGGCTGAGAGATATTCTTAAATGGGCATCCACTGAGACAATCAATTGGTGCTCATTCACCCTGCGGTGAGGGGCAGCAACTCCGTTGGATGAGTGACACAAGGACATTGACAATTTATCTGCAAAGACAGACAAACGACCACCTTGAAACTAGGCACTCTCACAGATCGACGCTTATCGACATAACTGGGGTCCATCGTCGTAGTCATCCTTCTGACGGTTGACAACACATCGCATATTCACATGGCCATATCTCCACCTCTGCCGCCTCCCCCACATACTTATCAATGGAACATTTGAGTCTTTTCGCTCTTGGAACTCGTTTCAGGGCCTGATGTCGGGCCTTCCCCCTTCCTCCTTACTTAGTAGACATAACTCATAGAGATGAGGCACTCCCCAATGGAATGCCAATGAATAGTTTTCACGCACAGACTTTAACAGTTTAACCCAGTTGGGAAATTGTTGTGATGCTTTTGCTTTACCTTTGTTATCACGACTCATAGTAGTTCTACGCAGAAACAATGCATGGGCGCACTACACTCTGTCTGGCGATCGGATTGGTGCTGCTCCTGGGAATGCCCAAATGAGAAAACCTGCGCATGTGGGATGTACATATCCTAAAATGCAGCTAGAGGCCAGTGCTGTACTGTACCACTGTATGCTATATCTATTGGTTGTTTGTTTTCTGATGTCAGCATACGCGTGTGTGTGCATGATTAAAACGTTAATAAAGAGCTACTAGGGAAATCATTTTTGGGCGGGTTAGACTAGAAAAGAGAACACTCTTCAGTAGACCCAAAAATAACTTCTGCCCATTCGACTTTGTCACCTGCTCTGCTTCTGGGAGGAGAGCAAGCTTTTCTTGGCCTCCCCAGAGCAGTGCTTAATTTAAGCTGGTGGTTTCCATGCTTGGCACCGGCCCTTAATTGTCGACACCGGCATTAATGACAGCTGCCACATGGTGGCACTGTTTGGATAATTTAGAGGTAAACAGAAAAGCAATTGTTTAATAATTTAGTATGCATTGAAAACAACTAATACCTGCCGCCCAAGCTATTTTTATATCTTTGAGGGCCTGGAATAGGCTGAATTTTCACACTTGTACCAGCGTGCTGGTTAGTAGTTATGTAGGTTCTGTCATTTGTAACACTGGCAGTGGCAATGGCTGTTGCAAGCTCCTGACTAGAGCCCTGGCACTTTTATTTTTTTTTACAAATTAGACACTTCGCCAAAAGGAACGTGAGCAGACAAAAAAATTGTCTTTCTGGCTGCCCATCAAGTTTGCAACTAAAGGAAATATTTTTTCCAGGTCACACCCAGAATCTAGGATGACATTTCGGTATCACGAGGATCGCTCCAACGTTACTCCAGCTCAGAAATGTTAATAAAGCCACACCTCTTTGAAGAGCAGGACCGGTACACGTGCACGTCTGCAATCAAAGCTCTGCAATCGCTCTTTGAATATATCTTGGACTTTGACACTGAGCAGTGCTCTTTTTTGCCTAGGTTTGTGCTATTCAAGTACATACACACAGGCCTTCAACAAAGCATGGCGGGGCATGTCATGGGTATGAAAACACTAACAAATGATGCAATACAAAAACACCCAGTGCCATACAGGACAGAATCAGGGGGTATATTATCAAGAACGGCGTTAAAATTATCGCTGCTGGAAACTGCCGCTAAAGCGGCGATAATGGGCTTGATAATATGCCCTTGAGAATTCCAATAGAAGCACAGGTTTAAAGCAGAACATGGCTTCTATTGGAATTCTCTGCGGCATATTATCAAGCCCATTATCGCCGCTTTAGCGGCAGTGTCCTGCCGCTAAAGCGGCGATAATTTTAACGCCGTTCTTGATAATATGCCCCCAGATGTGCTCTTTTTAGAGAGAAAATGTTTACATTTTTTCCCATCACATATTAATTTTTTTTTAAAAACATATTGCGGATGAGTTTAATGTGTTTTATACTAATATTTGAAAGATTGCTTTTCGCTTGGCGTTTTGTTTAATGTATGTGTTCAAAAAGAGCTGCTTCAAACATCCTTCTTTCTCGTGGAGAATCAAGAACACCTTGTGCCAAGGGAATTTCCCTAAGAAGAGTTATGCTTCTGCTGACATTTATGGTACTTTGTATTGGTACAGCAGCTTAGCTCACAAACTGTTCCAGGGACCAGTGATAACAAAGAGAGAACATAGCTATTTCACGTTGCCTTATCCACGACCTGAGTAAAGGCGAGCCCACCTTTCCTTACTCTCTGTGGAACAAAAGATACACTTCGTCTGCAGGATTCGAAAGCTCTGTGGAATTTCACTTTCTCCTTTTAAGCTTTTTGATGTCTATATTTTACACAATCTTCTGTCACTGCAGAACGGTTTCGATTGTCTCTTTTGTAATTTTTAGGAAGCGTACAACAGCATTTTGCCCTTAAGACTACCATTGTAGCCCCCAGACTGGCTTCCTTTCCTGTGCCGCACTCAGCCGCTCAAAAGATGCTCTGTAATATGCTAAATGAACGGCTCCCGCTCACAATGCAGCTAGGATAACCATTCAGGATTCAAGGACACTTTGAAATGCAAAGTAAGCTGCAAAGCGTCTTGCATTAAACCCCTGATTCCAAGCAATTCTTTCCGGTGGACCTTACATGTGCCACTCAGCATCGAGAATAAAAACTGTTCTTATTGCCCAGGACTGCATCTCCAACAACCACAAACGATAAGCAGTCTACACAGTCGTTCTGTTTGATGATGTCAGCATGGGGTTTTACCATGTATTTTGACATCCTTCACTTGGGCGCCCTGTTAGCAAATCACACACCGCTGTGGCAGCATAGCATCCGTTTAAAGCATGCTTGTAGTTTGCATATCTCTAGCAATAAATGATTTGCTCTAAGAGTGGAGGTACAATAGCAATCTGTTGAGGCCCAGATAATATGTAAAACTGTATTTGCTGTGTGGTCCATGTTTTTACACCTTCACAGTCTAGAGGGGAACCACCTTTCAATCTAACACTTGGTAGCTGGAAAACTAGACTCACACTGAATTTCGTCTTGAGAACTAGACCTCTTTTTGGCAATGCTGGGGTATCCTCGTTTGTTCTCTTATTTGGTGGTTGCACTTTGACGCTGCGCTCACGCACTCACAAGAGAAGGTACTGACTTTAGTAATGGTGTGAACAGAGCATATTTTGAGCTAATGGTTACAGGTCGGGCCACTGGTACTCATTTTTAGGGAACAGCACGTATTTCTCCTAAGGAGACTTTGACCCAAAGCAAAAGAGAGAAAACATGAAAGAAAGAAAGAAGGAGAATGAGAGAAAGAAAGAGACTGAAAAGAGTGACAAAGTTAGAAAGCAGGGATCAGAAGAACACTAGAGAGTGAGCTAAAAGGAAAGGGAGTGTCTGGTGGTGGATCAAAAAGGCATGAGGTACCATCCAAACCAGCTGCGGCCCGTGCAGGTAAGAGCCGGATTGGGGTGGGATTTGACAGACGATCACGAGGGAAAATTAAATAAATAATTAATTTTCCCTCGTCGTTGTCTGTCGAAATCTCCCTCCATCCGGCCCCACCGCTCTTACCTACACGGGCCGCAGCTGATCAAAACTACTCAGCCTTGGTATTTGTCACCCTTAACATTCAATAGCACAGCTGCAGCCTTTTGAGCAAAACAACATAATCTGCAAAAATAGTATTTAAATTATATATATATATATATATATTCACTGAAAAAACCATAGGTTTCACACATGTTATAGTTAGCTGGACATTTTACTGATAAAAAACCAATGAAATTCCCCCGTTATAGTTACTGTAGGCAACTATAACTCACGCGACCGTAATCCTCTGCTGATGCTAATACTGTATTCAGACACTTATTTGCTCATGTCTTCTTCCATTAAATTTTAGCTATACATATATTACAAATATTTTTTTTTCATAAAGACACATATGTCATCAGCAGAGGATTACGGTCGCGTGAGTTATAGTTGCCTACAGTAACTATAACGGGGGAATTTCATTGGTTTTTTATCAGTAAAATGTCCAGCTAACTATAACATGTGTGAAACCTATGGTTTTTTCAGTGAATTTGCAAGGTTTTTTAAATGCTAATTCCTAACTATAACGTGTGTGAAACCTATGGTTTTTTCAGTGAATTTGTACGGTTTTTTAAATGCTAAGTTACTTTACGCCATTTGTGGCGTGCGCGCCCACTTAACGCAGTTCGTTCCGTGCGCGCGCGGTGCGCTTCGCGCACCGTGCGCGCACAGTGAGCACGCGGTGCGCTTCGCGCACCGCGTGCCCACGTTACGCTAGATGGGCCATGAACGCACGATGCGCTTCGCGCACCGTGCGCACATGGAGGACATATGATGAGCATCGTTGTGACAGGTAAAATATATGTTTTGGTGAGTCGGAAATAAGCCATGCAAAAAAAGGTGCCCTTCGGGCACCATTTGCACACGGGGTGGTGAGAATGTGGATTTTTTTATTTTTTTTTTATTATTTATTACCGTACGCGTACGGTAAGCGTAATCGGCGAAATTTTTGAAAAAATTAAAATTCCCTTTTTTCACTGGGGGGATCGTTGGGGACTCCCTCGACATGGCTAGGTGCTTGGGAGCTGTCTAAACAGCCCCTTTACATGGTTTTGCACTTTGTTTTTCAACCCCCTGTCAGAGTGCGAGAGAGAAAATGGCGGCCGTCGCTTCCTGGTTTCGACCGATTCGAATGTTTACTAAGATCTAAGAGCCAATCAGAATCGCGCTCGCGCACGTCACCGTACGCGTACGGTAAGCGCACCGTAAGCGCACCGTAAGCTGGCTCAGATATATATATTGATTTAAAGGCTATTTTCTCAGAATCTACTGAACAGATTTACACCTAACCTACAAAAGGCACTTCCTTGACCTGAGGACTACCTCTCTGCCAAATTTCATTAAATTCTGTTCAGCCGTTCGGGCTGTAGCTGTGTCTAAAGGTCCTATGGAAAAATGCATGGGAAAAACGCGTTTTGGGACCCCCCTTTTATCTCAGCCCCCGCTTGACGAATCCCCCCGAGACTTTCAGGGTAGGAGCGGAGCGTAGCGCCCCACCTATTTTGAAAAATTCGCGAGGATTCGTCGACCGGCGCCAAAGTTATTCAAAATAGAATGTTGCGGATTTCCTATGGAAACGTGGTCCTAACTATAACTACCTACTGGCGACCGCCAGTAGGTAATATATATATATATATATATATATATATATATATATATATATATATATATATAATTACTATATATTTATATTGAAAATGAACAGTGTGAATTTTCGTGCATCCATCAGTGGAGAAATTAGCAAGCATTGCGTTGAACACATTAATTAACTTGTGTGGGTGTGTCAAACAGCACGTACTCCTTGTCGAGCCTCTGAAGAGAGCAGAAGCTCAGAAACGCGTCAGGCTTATAACTACCGACATGAGAGCTGTAATCCTATCGGAATGCGAAACTCAGCCTTACCCTAATAAACGCTTCTCAGCGAGCTGTTAGTCTGGTGCGTTCTTTGCATGTGGGCACGGGCACTTGGAAGCTTTGAATTTACACCCGGCAGCCCAGCCGCGTAGGATCGCACCACCCCGTGATGACTGGGGGTCCTGGGGCCCGAAAATTTTCTAAGCCTCGTAAGGGAACCAGCAGCTGATGGAATTGTGGAATGATACGTATTTCCAAGGACCATCCGAGGGCTTTGAAAATGAACAGTGTGAATTTTCGTGCATCCATCAGTGGAGGAATTAATATGACACAGACCACAAGGCCCAACAGGCATTGCGTTGAACACATTGGTGTAGCCCATCTGAGGGCGGTTAATTAACTTGTGTGGGTGTGTCAAACAGCACAAACTCCTTGTCGAGCCTCTGAAGAGAGCAGACACTCAGAAACGCGTCAGGCTTATAACTACCGACATGAGAGCTGTAATCCTATCGGAATGCGAAACTCAGCCTTACCCTAATAAACGCTTCTCAGTGAGCTGTTGGTCGGGTGTGTCTTTGCCTGTGGGCACTTGGAAAATTTGGATATATATATATATATATATCTATATATATATTTACTGAAAAAACCATAGGTTTCAGGCACGTTATAGTTAGGAATTAGCATCTAAAAAACCTTAGAAAGTCACTGAAAAAACCATAGGTTTCAGGGGCGTTATAGTTAGCTGGACTTTTCACTCGTACAAAACCATTGAAATTCCCCCGTTATAGTTCGTTCAGCTAACTATAACTCACGCGCCCGCAATGCACTGCTGATGACGTCACATATTACATCACTCATGACATGGTAAGTGACGTCACTGATGACATCACTGATGACATCTCAAATGACATTACTGATGACATCACTGATGACATCATCCAGTGAATGTGTGTTGTTCTGAAAATTACATATGTTTTATATATGTATATCTCAAGGTCGATGGAAGAATAAATGGGTATATAAGTGTCTAAATGGATGATTTGTTTATGAAAAATTGATTGTATAACTGACTGATTAAGTGTATCTTAGTGAATACATGGCTTAGTGAGTAATGTTTAAATATGTAAATATCTGTATCAGTCTCTCACTTTGTGTATGAGTGGCTGCATGGGTTGGTAAGTAGCTACATGAGTGTTTATATAGGTTATTAGTTGGTTTTTTGAGTATCAGTATGAGTGTCTGAGTGTCTGTATGGTTCGGTGGGGGGTATTACGTAGTGCATAGGTGCATGAATGAGTGACTCACTGTTTGTATGTGTTGAAGACAGCATGTGTGCAGGACTGCATGGGTGGATGAGTGTGTGCATGGGTGTGTTAGTGAGTGAATGACTGTCTCAATAGTGTCTTTATGAGTAACTACATATGTTTTAAACTAGTATATGTGACTATTTGTGTATATAAGTGAGTATATGTGAGAGTGAGAGATTGAAAGAGTTCCTGTATGAATAAGTATGTGTTTCTATAAGTGATTGTTTAAAAGACTAAGTATGTGTAAGTTTCTGGAGAAGTAAGTGTGGTGGTATGTGTATAACTGTATATGCAAGTAAATGGATGTTTGATTCTTTATTAGCATGAGTGACTATGTGTGTGAGTAACTCTATGGATGAGTGGCGTTGTGTAACAGGATGTATAGGTGTATGAGTACATATGATGAGTGAGTACATGTATGAGTGACTGTATAGGACTGTTGGTGAATGAGTGGATGTGTATGTGGATCTTAGAATTACTGAATAGGTTGTTGTAACTGATATTGGTATGTCCATTGTTTTGAAAATTTTTGTTCTATTTTTGAATGTGAGTATCAAAGGTTATATTAGGGGGAGAGGAGGTCTGCCTCTCAATCACAAGGATGATGTCATCAGTGATGACATTTGAGATGACATCACTGATGTCATGAGTGATGTCACTGACCATGTCATGAGTGATGTAATATGTGACGTCATCAGCAGTGCATTGTGGGCGCGCGAGTTATAGTTAGCTGAACTAACTATAACGGGGGAATTTCAATGGTTTTGTACGAGTGAAATGTCCAGCTAACTATAACGTGCCTGAAACCTATGGTTTATTCAGTGAATTTCAAAGGTTTTTTAAATGCTAATTTCTAACTATGCCTAAAGAGATAGGACATGTGAAGAAAGGAGAAAAAACGCACAGAAAGAAAAAAAAGAAATGCAGAAAGAAGCAACAGAAGTCCTCAAAGACGAAGAAAAGTGCAGGAAGAAGGATAACGTGCAGAAAAAACAAATAGAGGAGCAGAAAGAAGCCTTGTTACAAAATCATCCTGTACCCTCAACTTTTTCAGTCGGATACTGGTGGTAACTGAGTCAGACTAACCAGTCCTAGAGCCAGTGCTATGTTAAAAGACACTCAGAATACAGTGAAAACACCTACATACACTAGGGAACACTATGCGTTGGGGTCCCCATGTGATCAGCATTACCTCCTCTGTAAGCCCTAGTATATAATAGGGCAGGGGATTAAAACTACCTCTTAAAACGCACCACAGGGCTTGTTTGCACATGTTAACTCAGCACCCGTCCCCTCCCTTCACCACTGTGTAAACATGCCCTGTGGCCGTTTTTAGTTGGGAGATTAAGTCCCCTTGAATCCTGAGGGTCCCTAGGGTCCATCTAGCCCACTAGGTACCGCCAGTAAGCGCCACGGAGCTGCATTGCAGAGAGGTGTAAAAAGTGGCACGGCCTGGACCACCTCTCTGCAACGCAGCTCAGTGGCACTTACTGGAAGCACCTGGTGGGCTAGTTAGCCCTCCAGGGGCGCTCAGGATTGAAGGGGAATTATTTTCCCAACTTAAAACGCGCCATAGGGCGTGTTTGCACACGTAACCTCAGGCCCCGTCCCCTCCCTTCCCCACTGTGTAAACACGCCCTGTGGCCATTTTTTAAGTTGGGAGATTAAGTCCCCTTGAATCCTGAGGATCCCTAGGGGCAAAATAGCCCACTAGGTACGTCCAGTAAGCGCCATTGCAGACAGGTGTAAAAAGAGGCACGGCCTGCACAACCTCTCTGCAACGCAGAGCAGTGGCGCTTACTGGAAGCACCTGGTGGGCTAGTTGGCCCCCAGGGTCCCTCAGGATTGAAAGGGAATTATTTCCCCAACTTAAAACGTGCCACAGGGCGTGTTTGCACACGTCACCTCAGGCCCCGTCCCCTCCCTTCACCACTGTGTAAACGCACCCTGTGGCCGTTCTAAGTTGAGAGATTAAGTCCCCTTGAATCCTAAGGGTCCCTAGGGTCAAACTAGCCCACTAGGTACCTCCAGTAAGCGCCACAGAGCTGCGTTGCATAGAGGTGTAAAAAGGGGCGTGGCCTCAGAACACCTGTCTGCAATGCAGCTCCCTGGCGCATACTGGAGATACCTGTTGGGCTAGTTGGCCCTCAGGGACCCTCAGTATTGAAGGGGAATTAATTCCCCAACTCACAACTGGCCAGGGGGCGCGTTTGCAGAGTGCTGCAAGGAGGGTGTATGGACTCCGGCGCGATGCCGGTCTTTTATTTATTTTATTTCTTTAAGAAGGAGGGCTGTGTGGCCCCCCCTTCTTTTTCTAATTTACTTTCCCCGGGGCCCCCATCCCCCAGGGCCTGCACCCTAATCTTTTTTGTTGAAAAAAATTAATTAGGCCCTCCCAAGGCCTTAATCAGCCCCGGGGACCCCAACCCCCGGGTCATGGCCTTTTTTTTTTTTTTTAATTCTTTAGGAGGGGAGCTGCGTTGCCCCCCTCCTCAGGCCACTTATGGCCTCGGGGACCCTGTCCCCCAGGGCCGGCCTTTGTTTTTTATTATTTAAAAAATATATATATTTATAGAAACACCTAGGACATGCTGGACAAACCGTATTTACCTATCACCATGACGATTTGCGTGATATTCATTTAAAGGCGACTATGCATAGAATGAATCCCCATTGAATGTATTTACACCGCTAGTGAAGCTCTGACGTGTCTGACGCCCTACCGTGCCTAATCCCGGCGCCCCCGCGGGTGGGTACTCTCCATGTAGACACCCTTGTTGTTTATTTATACAAACATGGGTAGCTATTGACGGGCACATTTAATATACACGCACACCAAGCCATTCAAAGGGGATTCGACAAAAATTCGACCAAACTATGCAAGAAACCCCCTCATGGTTAATAAAACACACATCCACCGCCGGATGTATAATACTTTTTCTTTTACTCTCTGGAAAGGAGACGAACCTCACTTGAGAGTCACAGCATGCTCCTGGCTGAGCCCAATGCTGTGTTACACCCACCAGTGCCCGCCGAGTGCCTCACACCTCTGTGTTGTATTCCACCAGCTAGTGCGTATGCTATGACACTCTCTAGCCCATGTGCACTGTAACACCACCCCGTGAATATGTCATGCCACACTTGCCTTCGCACGGGTTATATTGCCCCATCTAACGTGCCTTCCTCGATGCCTATGATATAATGCACAGCGCTATGCCATACATAATACAATCTGGGATCCATATCTTTGTCACAGTGCATATGCAACGTTACACTCCCCAGCACATAATTTATATTACAACTTTAGAGACTAGTTAGGTTACACAACACTGCCCTGTGCATATTACACTCCAAGGCGCATATCGCATAGCACACGCTAGTGCCTGTGCTATCTCGTGCTCTCCAATAAATATGTCATTGCGCACAATGAATTGCATATTATATTTCACGCCCCGGTTCATCTTATATCACACTTTTTGGTGCATAGTTTATACCATATACTATATCTAGGTTTCATTTTCAATCGTGCTCTCAGGACTATGTTCTATATAACTCTGCGTCCACCCACCCTTTTCACGGGCATGACATTTTGCGATGGGGGGTGGAGGGTCAGGGGGTGTTTCTGCCAAGTGAGCCCGGAGTCACAGGCACAAACGTCCTCTTCTTCCTGAATAAAAGTGAGATTATGCTGCATACTTGTTCATATTTTAAGTAGTTCGCAGAGACACACATTTTAAAAACAATAAAGTTCCTAATACCCACCTTCTCTGAACAGTTAGCTTGCTGCCCCATCCACCTCCTCCCTATCCTCTGTTGTCTGAATCCATGGACTAGCCTCCTCCCTCCTGTCATGCATGGTCTGATGTGTTGCCACTGCCCTCCATTTAGCATGATGTACCAGTCCATTCCTCCTGCCTTCCATTGCCCAATTCTATGGCCCATCATTGACCTCCTGCTTAGCCTCTGTGCTTAGCTTGCTGCCCCTATTCTCCTTCCCCCTGCCCTCCGATGTCTTTGTGCATGCCCCTGCTCCTTCATTTTTGCCCACCATGTTCCATGGACCTGCCACTCTTATCTACTCTGAGTGTTCTGTTGAGCTGCCACTCCCCTCCCACCTGCCTAGCATTGTCAGATGACTGTAACCTGTCCCTGCCACCTCCACCCTGCCTGTCCACATGCCATGCCCCTATCCCCTTCCTCCTGTCCTCCATGGTCCATTTTTCTGCCACACCCTTCTGCCCTCCCTGGTCTGTTGTGCTGCAACTGCTCCTCCTGCCTGCCCCGTGCGGTCTGTTGTGAGGCCCCTTCCCCTGAACTTTCTTGTCTGTGCACAGGTCCTGATCCTCCCTTCTATCCTCCATCGTCCTTTGTGCATGCCCCTGCACCTTCCTTCTTCCCTATCATAGCCATTGTGCTGCCACTAACCCTCCTGCTTGCCATGCATGGTCTTCTGTGCTGCCATGGCCCTTCCCACCTTCCCTGTGTGGTCAGCTAGCTGCCCCTGACCCCCTCCCACCTTCCCTCCATGGTCTGTGTGTATGCCATCATAGTCTCATTGTTGCTCTCCATGGTGTGTCTTTTTTCTTGTGCCCAACCTGCCTGACCTCCATGGTCATCTTGCTGCACCTGCCCTGCCCCCTTGCCCCCAGCCCTCTGTTTCCATGTGCAGACCCCTATTTCCTCCCTCCTGGCTTGTCTGTTCCATTGTAATGCCCCTGATCCGTCCCTCCTGCCCTTTATGGTCTGTTATGCTGCAGCTTTCTCTCCTGTCTGTCCATTATGGTCAGCTAGCTACCATTGCCTCTTTCCCCTCTGTTCTCTGTTGTCCATTTGCATGGTCCTGTCCCCTCCCCATTGCTTTCTATGGATTGTTGTGCTGCACTCCCGTCCCGCATGCGCTGTGTGGTGTATGGTGATGCTGCAAACCCTGATGCCTGCCCTGTAGGGTCAGTTTGGTGCACCTCTCCATGTCCCTCCTGTCCTCTGTTATCCGAGTCCATGTCCCTACCCCCATTCCTCCTGCCTACCATGATCCAATGTACCATACGTGCGAACATTTTGAACTTGGTAAGAGGGAGACTTTGAAAAAAAACTGGGGTATTGATTTTCCCCTTTGAGTTACATTGAAAAAGAGGAGATTGTAGACAGGAGACAGATCAAATAAAGGCCATTTGAGCTTAAAAACATTGGACGTTTTCTGGCTGAAACAGGTCTGTTGGCATGTATGGTTGTACTACCACTGCCTCTTCCTTCTGCCCACAATGGTCTATTATATTGCCACAGCCTCTCTTGCCAGTCCTGTATTGTTGGGTTGTTGCCCCTGCCCCCCTTTCCACTGCCCTCCATAGTCTGTTGTGCTGCCACTGCTCTTCCTGCCTGCCCAGTGTGGTCAAATTGTTGCATCTGCACACTCCTACCTGCCTTCAATTTTCAGAGTCCGTGCCCCTGGCCTCTGCCTCTCAACAGTATCCCAATGAACCACTAGATTGCTAACATTCTATATTTATTACAAAAGTGTGGAACGCCTGACGTCATCTTGATGTAATCTAAACTGTAATACCTAGAGTATTTCCTTTAGAAATTACATATATGAGAGGGTCTTATTTGCATCAAAATTATGGTTAGTGCTCTAAAAAAGTAAAATGAGGACATATTTTCTGAGTTTTCAAATAGCGACAAAGAATGTTTAAATTATTTGTAATCTTTATGTTTTTTTATCCAGTTGACCACTTGATTAAATGTTGCACCTAGGGGAGAGGATGTGGTGTTACTTCCAGAGCTGCAGACTTTGCAACTGGGGAACCAGGTTGGAGTTTCTGCTTCAGCTCAACATTCTGTG
Organism: Triturus cristatus; assembly: GCF_964204655.1. Taxonomy (NCBI): domain Eukaryota; kingdom Metazoa; phylum Chordata; class Amphibia; order Caudata; family Salamandridae; genus Triturus; species Triturus cristatus. The sequence goes on from NC_140583.1 coordinate 1,037,825,078, forward strand.
ATTCTGGTCGAATCATTTAATCTCCCCATGTCTACAACCAACATGAATTTGATCTTGTGTGATGTAACCAATGCTCATGTAAAGCACTCCAATACCTGACAAGTCTGCAGTATATAAAACTGCAAATACACAAAAATAAGTGTTTTGCACACTTCTGTCATTGGGCTACATGTGGGCTACATCTGGGTGATATGTGTGCTGCATTTGGGCTCTTTTGTCTCTGGTGGCCATCTTGGGAGATTTATTTGTTATGAAGTTTCCTAATTTCCTCATTTACTGCAGTCTCCTCAGTAGGAAATGATTTCAGTTTTTTACTTTGATTCCATCTTGAAGGTATTCAGATATGTCACACATTTGCCATAAATTCTGAATGTTAGCACTCTAGTTGCTCATTAGATCACTGTAGTAAAGCTACTGCTCACCACGGAAGTCTGCTGCTGGTATTAAAAGTGCATGTTTCAGTCTGCATATCAGAATTTTTTAATGAAATAGAAGAGGATTTGAGAAGTCACTCAAAATGTGCCCTAATTTTTCTTTCTTCAGCACTAATCATAATCTCTATGGCAAAATGAACCCCCTCATTGTGTTCCTTTTTAAATTAAATGTTTTAAGTGTTACCAGTTTATTCCAATCAAGATGGCTTCAGGTGTGCCATACTTTTGTCATAAGTTAGACAGTAAGCGCTCTAGTTGTTCTTAAGAATACTCTGGGACATTCTGTCATTGGGCTATACTTGGGCTACATCTGGGTGATATTTGGGCTACAATTGGGCTCTTTTGTCTCTGGTGGCCATCTTGGAAGATTTATTTGTTATGAAGTTTCCTAATTTCCTCATTTACTGCAGTCTCCTCAGTGGGAATACTTTCAGTTTTTTATTTTGGTTCCATCAAGAAGGCATTCAGATGTGTCACACATGTGCCATAAATTCTGAATGTTAGCACTCTAGTTGCTCATTAGATCACTGTAGTAAAACTACTGCTCACCAGGGAAGTCTGCTGCTGGTATTCAAAGTGCATGTTTTAGTCTGCATGTCAGAATTTTTTTATGAAATAGAAGAGGATTTGAGAAGTCAAAATGTGCCCTAATTTTTCTTTCTGCAGAACTAATCATAATTTCTATGGCAAAATGGACCCCCTCATTTTGTTCCTATGTAAATTAAATGTTTTACGTGTTACCACTTTATTCCAATCAAGATGGCTTCAGGTGTACCATACTTTTGTCATAAGTAAGACTGTTAACGCTCTAGTTGTTCTCTAGTTGTTCGTTAAAACACTCTGGGACATTCTGTCATTGGGCTATACTTGGGCTACATCTGGGTGATATTTGGGCTGCATTTGGGCTCTTTTGTCTCTGGTGGCCATCTTGGGAGATTTAATTGTTATGAAGTTTCCTAATTTCCTGCAGTATCCTCAGTAGGAAATACTTTCAGTTTTTTACTTTGGTTCCACCAAGAAGGCATTCAGATGTGTCACACATTTGCCATAAATTCTGAATGTTAGCACTCTAGTTGCTCATTAGATCACTGTAGTAAAGCTACTGCTCACCAGGGAAGTCTGCTGCTGGTATTCAAAGTGCATGATTCAGTCTGCATGTCAGAATTTTTTTATGAAATAGAAGTGCATTTGAGAAGTCAAAATGTGCCCTAATTTTTCTTTCTGAACCACTAATCATAATTTCTATGGCAAAATGAACCCCCTCATTTTGTTCCTTTGTAAATTAAATGTTTTAAGTGTTACCACTTTATTCCAATCAAGATGGCTTCAGGTGTGCCATACTTTTGTCATAAGTAAGACTGTTAGTGCTCTAGTTGTTCGTTAGAACACTCTGGGACATTCTGTTATTGGACTATACTTGGGCTACATCTGGGTGATAAATGGGCTACATTTGGGCTCTTTTGTCTCTGGTGGCCATTTTGGGAGACTCATTTGTTATGATGTTTCCTAATTTCCTCATTTACTACAGTCTCCTCAGTAGGAAATACGTTCAGTTTTTTTGCTTTGATTCCATCAAGAAGGCATTCAGATTTGTCACACATTTGCCATAAATTCAGAAATGTTAGCACTCTAGTTGCTTATTAGATCACTGTAGTAAAGCTACTGCTCACCAGGGAAGTCTGCTGATGGTATTGAAAGTGCATGTTTCAGTCTGCATGTCAGAATTTTTTAATGAAATAGAAGAGGATTTGATAAATCGCTCTAAATGTGCCCTAATTTTTCTTTCTGCAGCACTAATCATACTTTCTATGGCAAAATGAACCCCCTCATTTTGTTCCTTTTTAAATTAAATGTTTTAAGAGTTACCACTTTATTCCAACCAAGATGGCTTCAGGTGTGCCATACGTTTGTCATAAGTAGGACTGTTAGCGCTCTAGTTGTTCTTTAGAACACTCTGGGAAGCTGCAGTAGAACACAAAGGAATCAACTGACAGTCTCTGCCCTTGTTGGATGTACATGTTTTACTGAGAATGTCAGACTTCATTCTCACATCACTGAGAAAGATAATGTGAATTTACAGAAAATATGCTCTCAGTTTAGCTTATAGATCACCTTCCAAACCTCTGTGGGAAAAGCATGAGAAAATAGTTTTCTCTCTAACATGATTCATGATATCACAGCAGAAGGCTTTTTCACATGGTAAAATCACCTTAGAACACACCACAATTCCTAAAACGAGTATGGTACCATCAACAAATGATTTATAATGTAACTAAAGTCTTAAAACCTTATATTAACTGCAATGCTTTTTAATGAGGTGCTATCATGTATATTGGTCCCAGGATGGCTGCCAACACTTCTTGGATGAAGTGCTGACAGCCAATCAGATCTCACGATGAGATGTGTGGTTAGGCTTCGCCCAGATATATATGTGATTTTACTTTTGATATTCTCAGGAACTACTGAACGGATTTACACAATTTAAGCAAAAGGCACGAGTCTGAACTGAGGACTACCTCTTTGCCAAATTTGGTGTAATTCCGTTCAGCACTTCGGGCTGTAGCTGCGTCAACAGGTCCTATGGGAAAATGCATGGGGAAAACGCGTTTTGAGACTCTCCTTTTTTCTCGGCCCCCGCTTGACGAATATAGGTAATATATATATATTATCTACTGGCGGTTGCCAGTAGATAGTTATAGTTAGGACCGTGTTTCCATAGGAAATCCGCAACATTCTATTTGGAATAACTTTGGCGCCGGTTGACGAATCCTCGCGAAATTTTTATATATATATATGTATATATATATATTATCTACTGGCGGTCGCCAGTAGATAGTTTTAGTTAGGACCCTGTTTCCATAGGAAAACCGCAACATTCTATTTCGAATAACTTTGGCGCCGGTCGACGAATCCTCGCGAAATTTTCAAAATAGGTGGGGCGCTACGCTCCGCTCCTACCCTGAAAGTCTCGGGGGGATTTGTCAAGCGGGGGCTGAGAAAAAAGGGGGGTCCCAAAACGCGTTTTTCCCATGCATTTTTCCATAGGACCTTTAGACACAGCTACAGCCCGAACGGCTGAACAGAGTTACTTGAAATTTGGCAGAGAGGTAGTCCTCAGGTCAAGGAAGTGCCTTTTGTAGGTCTGGTGTAAATCTGTTCAGTAGTTCCTGAGAAAATAGCCTTTAAATCAATATATATATCTGTGGCAGCTTACGGTGCGCTTACCGTGCGCTTACCGTAAGCTTACCGTACGCGTACGGTGACGTGCGCGAGCGCGATTCTGATTGGCTGTTAGATCTTAGTAAACATTCGAATCGGTCGAAACCAGGAAGCGGCCGCCGCCATTTTCTATCTCGCACTCTGAGGGGGGGAGGAAAAACAAAGGTGGAAAATATGTAAAGGAGCATGTTAGACAGCTCCTAACCACCTAGCATTGATTTTGGTTCCTCACAAGACCCCCCAAGGCCAAAAAAATCTATTTTATTTTTTTTCGAAAAAACGCCGATTACGCTTACCGTACGCGTACGGTAAAAATTAATTAAAAAACAAAAATATCCACATTCACCCCCCCCGTGTGCAAAACGTGCCCGCAGGGCACCTTTTATGCATGGCATATATTTCACATGAGGCACAATTTTATAAATTAAGGGGCAGATTTATGAGCCCCTTGCGCCACTTTTGCGTCACTTTTAACATGGGAAAAGTGACGCAAAAGTGGCGCAAGGGGCTCATAAATCTGCCCCTAAGTTTCTCAACGAAGCGCATAATATGTCCTCCGTGTGCGGACGATGCGCGATGCGCATCGTGCGTACATGGCCCATCCAGCGTAACGTGGGCACGTGGTGCGCGTAGCGCACCGCGTGCCCACCGTGCGTGCACGGCACTAACTGCGTAAAGTGGGCGCGCGGTGCGCAAAGCGCACCGCGTGCACACTTCGCGCACCGTGCGCGCACGGAACGAACTGCGTTAAGTGGGCGTGCACGCCACGAACGGCGTAAAGTAACTTAGCATTTAAAAAAACGTACAAATTCACTGAAAAAACCATAGGTTTCACACACGTTATAGTTAGGAATTAGCATTTAAAAAACCTTGCAAATTCAGTGAAAAAACCATAGGTTTCACACACGTTATAGTTAGCTGGACATTTTACTCGTAAAAAACCATTGAAATTCCCCCATTATAGTTAGTGCAGGCAACTATAACTCACGCGACCGCAATCCTCTGCTGATGACATATGTGTCTTTATGAAAAAAAAATATTTGTAATATATGTATAGCTAAAATTTAATGGAAGAAGACATGGGCAAATAAGTGTCTAAATACAGTATTAGCATCAGCAGAGGATTGCGGTCGCGTGAGTTATAGTTGCCTGCACTAACTATAACGGGGGAATTTCAATGGTTTTTTACGAGTAAAATGTCCAGCTAACTATAACGTGTGTGAAACCTATGTTTTTTTCACTGAATATATATATATATATATATATATATATATATATATATATATATATATATCGCCAAACACTCTTCCACTCCGCGCTTTTTCCTTCAGCCACGGCAAAAAGAGCACGGACCACAGTTCTTCAAATACCGATTCGTTTATTGTCCTGTCGGTTTACATCGACAACACGGCAGCCATTACGCGTTTCATCCCTACATGGGGACTTGATCACATGACGATATATATATATACATATTACCTACTGGCGGTCGCCAGTAGGTAGTTATAGTTAGGACCCCTTTTCCATAGGAAAACCTCAACATTCTATTTTGAATAACTTTGGCGCCGGTCGATGAATCCTCGCGAATTTCTCAAAATAGGTGGGGCGCTACGCTCCGCTCCTACCCTGAAAGTCTCGGGCGGATTCGTCAAGCGGGGGCTGAGATAAAAGGGGGGTCCCAAAACGCGTTTTTCCCATGCATTTTTCCATAGGACCTTTAGAACGAGCTACAGCCCGAACGGCTGAACAGAATTACTAGCAATTTGGCAGAGAGGTAGTCCCTAGGTCAAGGAAGTGCCTTTTGTAGGTTTGGTGTAAATCTGTTCAGTAGATTCTGAGAAAATAGCCTTTAAATCAATATATATATCTGAGCCCGCTTACGGTACGCTTACCGTACGCTTACCGTAAGCGTACGGTGGCGTGCGCGAGCGCGATTCTGATTGGCTCTTAGATCTTAGTAAACATTCGAATCGGCCGAAACCAGGAAGCGGCGTCCGCCATTTTGTCTCTCGCATTGAGAGTTATTTCTCAAACTTGATGCCCAAAAACATGTTACGGGGCATTTTTGACAACTCCCTCCCACACAGTCATGTTGAGGGAGTCCCCAAACATCCCCCAAGAGCAAAAACGGTTTTATTTTTTTTTTCGGCAATTTCGCCGAGTACGCTTACCGTAAGCGTACGGTAAAAAAAAAAAAAAAAAAAACCACTATCCACACTTACCCCACCCCCTGTGCTTTTGGTGGCCGGAGGCCACCAAATGTACAGGGCTTATTAATAGGTAAAAAAACTAAATTTTGGCAACATGAAATTATAAAATCGAAATAAAAAAACACTATCCACATTGACCCCACCCCCTGTGCTTTTGGTGGCCGAAGGCCACCAAATGTACAGGGCTTATTAAAGTTGATAAAAACCGTGCACGGAACGAACTGCGTTAAGTGGGCGCGCACGCCTCGAATGGCGTAAAGTAACTTAGCATTTAAAAAACCGTACAAATTCACTGAAAAAACCATAGGTTTCACACACGTTATAGTTAGGAATTAGCATTTAAAAAACCTTGCAAATTCACTGAAAAAACCATAGGTTTCACACATGTTATAGTTAGCGGAAATTTTACTGATAAAAAACCAGTGAAATTGCCCCGTTATAGTTAGTGCTGGCAACTATAACTCACGCGACCGCAATCTTCTGCTGATGACATATGTGTCTTTATGAAAAAAAAATATTTGTAATATATGTATAGCTAAAAATGTATGGAAGAAGACATGGGCAAATAAGTGTCTAAATACAGTATTAGCATCAGCAGAGGATTGCGGTCGCGTGAGTTATAGTTGCCAGCACTAACTATAACGGGGCAATTTCACTGGTTTTTTATCAGTAAAATTTCCGCTAACTATAACATGTGTGAAACCTATGGTTTTTTCAGTGAATATATATATATATACACACACACACACATATATATATATATATATATATATATATATATATATATATATATATATATATATATACACTCCACTGGTTCCCAGTTACCGGGTGATTGCAGCGCTCCTCGTGGGTGCAAATCCCTGCGGCTGAACCACACCGCTTTAAATCACCAAAATTCCCTCCAGCCGGAAAGAAAACGGGAAGCACTCTTTACAACTTTTCATGCGCTTTATTTTTCTTTTTAAATTCAATGCATAGGGTACAGGCAATGGCTGATCAACGCGTTTCGGTATTCCTGATACCTTGCTCACGATCAACTGTTTGTTTGATTCCGCCCTTTTTAAATTCAATTGAAATTACATCATTTCCTGGCGGTTTTTCAAACACCCCTTTGCATTCTGGAGAATGTAGTTTTGAAACCCATTGTTTCTTTATCTTAGATCCTTCTTTTGTGTTTATTGACATTCAAATGCTTTATTTAGAAAAGTTCAGTCAACAATGTCCTTTACAAACGCTTATCTTCTTCTTTAACTCCACTGATGGAGCGATCTTTTCTCATTATCTCCTCCGATGGAGTGTCATCTTATGCGTAATGAGTCTTTTTTACGACATTAGTTTCCATTTGTTGTATATCTTTCAATATTATCAATCCTTGACTGCATTTTCTGCTTTTTTCCTCATTTTGTATTTATGTTTCTACTTTGTTATAGATGTATGTAGAGCTCTTCTGACTGATTAAGGCCGTGCGGGTGTAGTGTTCGTAATTTTAAAATATATCGTGACTCCTTCTGTCGCAATTGCCTTTCTCGATCTCCCCCACGTTCTTTCTTTGGAATGGTCTCAATTCCATAATATTTCAATTTTTTCCAGTCTCCTTGGTGGGCTTGTTCCATGTGCTTTGCCACCGCATTGGATTTGTCTTTGTGTATTGTTGCTCTTATGTGTTCCAATATTCTTTTTTTCAATTCAAAAATGGTACTCCCCACATATTTCAAAGGGCAGGGACATTCCAACACATAAATCACATATTGCGTTTTGCATGTTATTAGTTGGCGAATCTCCCAGATCTTATTATTTGCCATCTTGATGTTTTTTGTCTGTTGGGCAATCTGACAGGCTTTACACATGTGACATTTTATGAAGCCTTTTGTCTTCAGCCAGGTGGATTCCTTTTCTTTTCCTTTGAAATGACTATGAATTAGATGATCCTTCAAGTTCTTTGCTCTCCTGTATGTTACCGTCGGATGCTTACCCACTATTTCCTTGACAGTGGGGTCCAATTGTAGTATCTTCCAGTTTTTTCTCAAGATACTCACTATTTGTTTACTTTCCAATGAATAATCCATTATTAACCGGATGGTCTCAGATTCCGTTTTCTTTGATTTTCTTGCAAGACAGTCCTCTCTTGTTTTGCTGTTTGCTGATTCCCAGCATTTTTTTACTGTGTTGGCATTATATTTTCTTTTTTTGAATCTTTCCATTGTTTTTTGACCGTGTGTATGCCATTCCTCTTCTTCACTGCAAATTCGCCGGATTCTCAAGAATTCCCCATAAGGGATACTTGAGATTAGGGTTTTTTGGTGGAAGCTTGTCGCCTCTAAGGTGGCATTGGTTGCTGTACTTTTTCTGTGTAGAGTTGTTTGTATATGGCCATTTTTGATATATATTTCCGTATCAAGGAATACGACTCTTTTATTGCTGATCTCATATGTAAATTTGATGTTTGTTTTGCTGTTATTTAACAACTCGAAGTATTCCCTGAATTCCATTTCAGTGCCATCCCAAATGATGAATAGGTCATCAATGAACCATTTCCAACTGATGACTTTATTCACCATTAACTCATTACTTTCACACCATGCAACCTCTTTTTCCCAGTATCCCATTGCTAAACAGGCATAACTGGGACTAAAAGAAAATCCCATTGCAGTCCCATTGCTTTGGCGATACACTTCATCTCCGAAAACAAAAATATTTTTGTTCAAGCAAATCGATAACATCTCAAGGAGCATTTTGTTATGTTCACTGTATTTGATACTGCGTTCCTTCAAAAAATAATCACATGCCTCAAGGCCCATTTCATTTTGAATGTTTGTATATAAGGATATGACATCCATTGTGACTAGTTGGTATGTATCCTGCCAGGGAGTATTTTGCAGTAGTCTTAATAGATCCGTCGTATCCTGTATATAGGAGCTGAGTTGAGTTACGTAGGGGTTTAAGAAGAAGTCAATATAATTTGCCATTGGTTCCAACAATGAACCTTTCGCTGACAGGATGGGTCTGCCTGGTGGTTTTTGGTGATCCTTATGAAGTTTTGGCAAGAAATAAATTGTGGCTGTGATTGGATGGGGCACTGTTAGATATTTACATTCTTCTTCATTTTTTAGCTCTCGTCCCACCCATTCTTGAAGCTTGTTATCAACTTTTTCTTTTATTTCCAAGGTGGGGTTCTTTCTCAATTTTTCATAGTAATTTGTATTCCTCAGCTGGCGGTGTGCTTCCGCTACATATGACATTTTGTCCATTATTACTATGTTTCCCCCTTTGTCTGCCAATTTAATTTCGATCTGGTCATCCATTGTCAAATTCCGTAGGGCTTCTCGTTCCATCTTAGTTAAATTATCGGTGAATGCTGGTCTTTTAATTTTGTATAGGTCTTGAATGACTGCTTCTTGAAACAAATCTATTTTGTTTCCCGGTGTTAATTGAGGATAGAATTTCGACTTCGATTTCATCCCACTTAGACCTGCTCCTCCTTGTTTGACTGCCATGCTTAAAGGGATTTCCTCTCCCTCTGTTACATCCAAATTTAATAATGTCAAGAAACCTTCTGTGTCCTTTACTTGTACACTGGTTGTTTGTTCTTCCAATGTTTTTGTTTTTCCATAGTGTTTTTTATCTCCAAAGAATTTGGCCAGTTTAATCTTACGAATGTATAAGTACAAATCGATTCTTACTTGTGCTAAATCCATTTTACTTGTGGGGCAAAAGTTTATCCCTCTTTTTAATAACAGAGTCTCTGTATCTGAAATAGGTCTTTTGGATAAGTTTACTACTTGTAATTCATCCTTTACTTGTTCTTCCTGCGCATGCTCCTTGTTTCTGTACCCGTTTTTTCCACGGTAGCACTTGCTTCTGTTGCCCCTTCTTTTGGGTTTCTTTGTGACCATTTCCGTCCTCTGCCTCTTCCCCTTTGTTGCCGGAAGGTGGGCCGATTTTGTTCCCATTGCCTCTGTTGCAATATTAGGCGCATGTCTCCTAAAAAAGATAACTTGCTCCTGTTTGATTCAGATTGCTGTTCCCCATCACTGGGCTCATTAGACATTAGGGAGGAAGCACTGCTCGAGAAGCTTGTTGCGATATTCCAGGTTGCTTGTTCCTTCATTGTATCAAACTTTCGAGAGAAAGTAAAGATACGCCCCTCAGCGTAATCATTCGCGTCCCTCATGAATTTAGAATGTTTCCGTTCTCTTACTGAGTCCTCATGTTGATCGATTTGCACTTCCAACTCCTCCTTAAACTTTGCCATTTCAGTGGTTATTTTCAACGAAGATAATTCCTTCTCTATATCACACAGTTGTTCCTTTATTTTAATAAGGCTGATTTCTAGGTGCTTCACCAGTATTTCAATGAGGCCTAACGATGATTTCAAAACGAAATCCCCCCATTCCTGCAATAATTCATTAGATGCATCTTGATGATTCGGCATCAGCATTATTCTCAGTCCCCTCGGGATTCGTTGTACTTCCAGATACTTTTTCAAAGTGATTAGCTCCCAAGATTTGTTTATCTCTTTACGACTTAATTTTTCCCATGCACGTATTTTGCTTTTAATATCCATTTTTCCTGCCGTGCCCGATGTTCCTGGGTCTTTGTCTGCACTGCCTTTTTCAAACATCGAGCCCAACATCTCAGTCCTTTTAGCTTCACGTTTCTCCATTTCTGCCTGCCCGTTTACTTTTCCCAATTTGCTCGTAATGAATGATTTCGCGCAGTTGTAAATCGGAGTTTCTGTAACTTTTAAGCGCTTACTTCGCCGCGTGTTTTCCTGTTGAAACCTATGATGCGGATTTTTTCCAGTCTCCTTGGTGGGCTTGTTCCATGTGCTTTGCCACCGCATTGGATTTGTCTTTGTGTATTGTTGCTCTTATGTGTTCCAATATTCTTTTTTTCAATTCAAAAATGGTACTCCCCACATATTTCAAAGGGCAGGGACATTCCAACACATAAATCACATATTGCGTTTTGCATGTTATTAGTTGGCGAATCTCCCAGATCTTATTATTTGCCATCTTGATGTTTTTTGTCTGTTGGGCAATCTGACAGGCTTTACACATGTGACATTTTATGAAGCCTTTTGTCTTCAGCCAGGTGGATTCCTTTTCTTTTCCTTTGAAATGACTATGAATTAGATGATCCTTCAAGTTCTTTGCTCTCCTGTATGTTACCGTCGGATGCTTACCCACTATTTCCTTGACAGTGGGGTCCAATTGTAGTATCTTCCAGTTTTTTCTCAAGATACTCACTATTTGTTTACTTTCCAATGAATAATCCATTATTAACCGGATGGTCTCAGATTCCGTTTTCTTTGATTTTCTTGCAAGACAGTCCTCTCTTGTTTTGCTGTTTGCTGATTCCCAGCATTTTTTTACTGTGTTGGCATTATATTTTCTTTTTTTGAATCTTTCCATTGTTTTTTGACCGTGTGTATGCCATTCCTCTTCTTCACTGCAAATTCGCCGGATTCTCAAGAATTCCCCATAAGGGATACTTGAGATTAGGGTTTTTTGGTGGAAGCTTGTCGCCTCTAAGGTGGCATTGGTTGCTGTACTTTTTCTGTGTAGAGTTGTTTGTATATGGCCATTTTTGATATATATTTCCGTATCAAGGAATACGACTCTTTTATTGCTGATCTCATATGTAAATTTGATGTTTGTTTTGCTGTTATTTAACAACTCGAAGTATTCCCTGAATTCCATTTCAGTGCCATCCCAAATGATGAATAGGTCATCAATGAACCATTTCCAACTGATGACTTTATTCACCATTAACTCATTACTTTCACACCATGCAACCTCTTTTTCCCAGTATCCCATTGCTAAACAGGCATAACTGGGACTAAAAGAAAATCCCATTGCAGTCCCATTGCTTTGGCGATACACTTCATCTCCGAAAACAAAAATATTTTTGTTCAAGCAAATCGATAACATCTCAAGGAGCATTTTGTTATGTTCACTGTATTTGATACTGCGTTCCTTCAAAAAATAATCACATGCCTCAAGGCCCATTTCATTTTGAATGTTTGTATATAAGGATATGACATCCATTGTGACTAGTTGGTATGTATCCTGCCAGGGAGTATTTTGCAGTAGTCTTAATAGATCCGTCGTATCCTGTATATAGGAGCTGAGTTGAGTTACGTAGGGGTTTAAGAAGAAGTCAATATAATTTGCCATTGGTTCCAACAATGAACCTTTCGCTGACAGGATGGGTCTGCCTGGTGGTTTTTGGTGATCCTTATGAAGTTTTGGCAAGAAATAAATTGTGGCTGTGATTGGATGGGGCACTGTTAGATATTTACATTCTTCTTCATTTATTAGCTCTCGTCCCACCCATTCTTAGCGCTATTACAATTCCGACACTGAGCTGAATGTCACCGGTGTGAAACAATGTAACAACTTTTTCTCTTCGACACACTCTTACCTCGGTTCTTGCTTTCCGAGCGGTGTGTTCTTGCAATTATTGCTCTTCCTTCAGCGGTCACTGCTCCCGGTATGATAAATACACTCCACTGGTTCCCAGTTACCGGGTGATTGCAGCGCTCCTCGTGGGTGCAAATCCCTGCGGCTGAACCACACCGCTTTAAATCACCAAAATTCCCTCCAGCCGGAAAGAAAACGGGAAGCACTCTTTACAACTTTTCATGCGCTTTATTTTTCTTTTTAAATTCAATGCATAGGGTACAGGCAATGGCTGATCAACGCGTTTCGGTATTCCTGATACCTTGCTCACGATCAACTGTTTGTTTGATTCCGCCCTTTTTAAATTCAATTGAAATTACATCATTTCCTGGCGGTTTTTCAAACACCCCTTTGCATTCTGGAGAATGTAGTTTTGAAACCCATTGTTTCTTTATCTTAGATCCTTCTTTTGTGTTTATTGACATTCAAATGCTTTATTTAGAAAAGTTCAGTCAACAATGTCCTTTACAAACGCTTATCTTCTTCTTTAACTCCACTGATGGAGCGATCTTTTCTCATTATCTCCTCCGATGGAGTGTCATCTTATGCGTAATGAGTCTTTTTTACGACATTAGTTTCCATTTGTTGTATATCTTTCAATATTATCAATCCTTGACTGCATTTTCTGCTTTTTTCCGTGGGTAAGCATCCGACGGTAACATACAGGAGAGCAAAGAACTTGAAGGATCATCTAATTCATAGTCATTTCAAAGGAAAAGAAAAGGAATCCACCTGGCTGAAGACAAAAGGCTTCATAAAATGTCACATGTGTAAAGCCTGTCAGATTGCCCAACAGACAAAAAACATCAAGATGGCAAATAATAAGATCTGGGAGATTCGCCAACTAATAACATGCAAAACGCAATATGTGATTTATGTGTTGGAATGTCCCTGCCCTTTGAAATATGTGGGGAGTACCATTTTTGAATTGAAAAAAAGAATATTGGAACACATAAGAGCAACAATACACAAAGACAAATCCAATGCGGTGGCAAAGCACATGGAACAAGCCCACCAAGGAGACTGGAAAAAATTGAAATATTATGGAATTGAGACCATTCCAAAGAAAGAACGTGGGGGAGATCGAGAAAGGCAATTGCGACAGAAGGAGTCACGATATATTTTAAAATTACGAACACTACACCCGCACGGCCTTAATCAGTCAGAAGAGCTCTACATACATCTATAACAAAGTAGAAACATAAATACAAAATGAGGAAAAAAGCAGAAAATGCAGTCAAGGATTGATAATATTGAAAGATATACAACAAATGGAAACTAATGTCGTAAAAAAGACTCATTACGCATAAGATGACACTCCATCGGAGGAGATAATGAGAAAAGATCGCTCCATCAGTGGAGTTAAAGAAGAAGATAAGCGTTTGTAAAGGACATTGTTGACTGAACTTTTCTAAATAAAGCATTTGAATGTCAATAAACACAAAAGAAGGATCTAAGATAAAGAAACAATGGGTTTCAAAACTACATTCTCCAGAATGCAAAGGGGTGTTTGAAAAACCGCCAGGAAATGATGTAATTTCAATTGAATTTAAAAAGGGCAGAATCAAACAAACAGTTGATCGTGAGCAAGGTATCAGGAATACCGAAACGCGTTGATCAGCCATTGCCTGTACCCTATGCATTGAATTTAAAAAGAAAAATAAAGCGCATGAAAAGTTGTAAAGAGTGCTTCCCGTTTTCTTTCCGGCTGGAGGGAATTTTGGTGATATATATATATATATATATATATAGTAATTACAGAGTAAGAAAAACGTTTCGCTTCTTCAGGGCCTGGTAGAATACGATTCATCCTAGAAACATTAGATCCTCAAAATTGTAACGGAGTTCCTAGAGTCTTCTAGATGCACTATGATATGTGAAAGTTCCAATAACAAAAAGTACAGCCGTGGAGACGATTTCCGTATATTGATGTGAGGCCATGGCCGTATTTTTTGTGATTGGAACTTTTACATTGTTTTTTACAGTCTACGTTTCATTCTCTTACTTGAGGGATGACTAAGTGGGTGTTACTCACCCATGTCTATGTAGTCATTACACGCCCTTACATGAGTGGTGGAAATGGGTGAAAGTCCCATTTCTACAATTTACACTACAGACCCTTACATCAGGGGTGTCCAAATGGGTACTAGTTCAATTTCTGCAGATCACGTTTCATACCCTTACATGAGGAATGATTGGACGATTTGTAAGTCACCCTGTGCTTCATGTTTTGTTTGCTGCCCTTACGTTAGGAGTGGCTGTATGGGTGGGTGGGGATGCTTGGTCGGGTGTACTTCACGTATTTCTTCTTTGTTATGACACGTATATGAGTCGTGCCTGCAGCTAGTTCATGTTGTGCTGTGTTACGCCACCTCTTACTCTTGTCTGGCCAGTTGGAGTGGTTGGTGGTGATACTAGGTGCGATTCTGTTGGTATCCTTTTTGCTTATGGAGAACTGATAGCGTTCTTTTGCTGTCTACTATCTAACAACGAAGGTTTTAAAGAAAATATTTTTTCTTCTGATACATTTTTTAGGAATTTTATAGAAGGGAGGGAGGAAATGTGATATATTATCCTGTATATTTATGTATGCATCTTCTTCATTTTATCTTGTATATGTATCTATTGTATATACTGCTTTTTCTCTTGTATATTTTCTTGTGCATTTTCTTTATATTTTTCTTTTAATGCTATTCTGTTGTGTTTCATTGCATATGTATTAAGGTTTTTTCAGGTTAATGCTTTATTTCTCCTTACATTTGTATACCTTAGCATCATTTCTCTTTTTATGGTTCTTCTTGTTAATACCTTATTCCTTTTTGAGGTCTGATTTTTGTGTTATATAAAGGGGGAGGATATGTAGTATCCTGGATATGTTTATTGCGTGTTGGTTTTGCCCTAGCTGCCCAGCCATTGTGAATGTGCTGCGTGGAATATTGGTGTGGTGATGATGAATGCAATGTTTGGGTGCCTGTGAGGTGAAGTGAGACAGTTGGAGTATGGGCTGAGCAGCAGGCAGGCTGCTAATGGTGAGGCTCGTCTACATGAACTTACCTACTTCTAACTAAGACTAAAGAAATCTACTTAATTTACATCTCAGCCACTGGATGTTCTTCATTACAAATTCCTTTATTCTTTCTTTTTTTAACCTGGGGCTGCTCAAGAGGAGCTTCCCAAGCTGCCTGTGTCTTTTGCTTTCATTTACTGAAATGACAATTAGCACGCAGGGCGCGCAGACGTTTTTACAGTAAAGTGAAAGGAAAACTAGTCGATGGGCTCGTTTTCATTTTTTCCTGCATTGGTGCTTGGGGGCATATCTCAGCCCCGAGCACTGATTGGGGTGGGATAGGTATAGTTGGAAAGGCGAGAATATACCCAGTGCATCCCTGCTTGGGAAATAACATAAAAGAGCAATTCTCAAGCAGGAATCCACCCACTGGACACTAAGGATTTGGGGGGGTGACCCCTTGGGAAAGGCCTTGTGCTCCCCATCCCCTTACAAGATCAGTCTCTCTGCCCCCCTTGGGGTGGATGGGAGTAATTATCTCTGATTTGCTGCCCAGGGGCAGATATCCCACTAGGCACCAGGATTTATTTTAAAAAAATATAGGGGTGGTGGTTGCCCATCATGGGAGTGACCATGCCCCCACCCTAGAAAACAAATATGTCCTGACAGTATTTCTGCACCCCCTAGGGTGGGAGATGGTGGTGATTCCCCCAATCTGCCCTTCTTGGCAGCAATAAGGTGCACCAGACACCAGGGAAATATGTGACCTAGGACAGGCTGCAGGCACCGAACAGCATGGACAGGAAAATGTCAATTTTCTAAAAGGGGCGTTTTCAAAATTGTAACTTAAAATTCAACTTTGCAATTAAAGAGGATTTTTTATGACAATTGCATAGATACAAAACATGAAATGTTTACTTGTTCCCAATCATATTTTAGCACTTATTAAATGTAATAAGGCACCCAAATGGTTTCCAATGGGACAGTTAGGCTTTGCAGTCGTGAAAAACTAATTAGAAGTGTTTTTTTACTACCAGCAGTTTTTGTACTACTAAGACATACAAAACTTAAAACAACATACCGCAACCTTTTAATTACAATGCACCCTGCCCTATGGGCTACCTTGGCCTACCTTCGGGCTGATTTATATGTAACAAAAGGGGAGTTTAAGGTTTGGCAATGGGTTTCTATTGCCAAGCCAAATTGGCAGTTTTAAACTGCATTCAGGCTGCAATGGCAGATATGAGACATGTTTTAAGAGGCTGCTTTACTTGGTGGCACAACATGTACTACAGTCCCACTAGTAGCATTTAATTTACAGGCCCTGGGTATATGGTATATCATGCTACAAGGTACTTATAGGTAAATTCAATATGCCAATCAGGTATAAACCAATTTTACCATATATACGGGAGTGAGCACAAGCACTTTAGCACTGGTTAGGAGTGATAAAGTGCACAGAGTCCTAAAGACAACAAAAATGAATTCTGCGATATTGTAAGGGTGAAGGCAAAATGATTGGGGTGACCAACAGAGAAGGCCAGGGCAAACACACTCCAACCTAAGCAAAGTAGGGAAAGGGTGGGAAAAAAACTATATCATTATTAATATTACATTTTTTTTTAAACACAAAGTCCAAAATTAATGTAAGAAATTATATCAAGTAAAAAAGAAAACATTGATCAAAAAGCTATTTCTTTAACAAAACAATTTCTATAAACAATCAAAATCTCCAAAAAATGTCAACAATAACTAATCAAATAAATAACTTACTCAATCACCAATTAAAAATAATAAAAAATTACCAAATATGTATTTAAATAGTTATTGAACTACAAAAGTAACTAATAATCAAATAAGAAAAAAATAAATAACAATTTGTATTAATGTTAACTAAACAATGTAACAATAAAATAAATAATAATAATATAAATATTACCAAAATATAATAGTACTAAAGAATTACACAGTTATAAAGAAAAACTTAAAACACACACAATCATAATCAATTACAAAATAATACAAGAACGATATTACATGAAAATATTTTTCTAGAAAAACAGTATCAAATGCTTAAAAACACAATATTCTTACCTGCAATATTCTGTACAACAATATTCTTGTCACTGAGATATTTTTAGACAATATTTATGTCCGACAATATTTGATATAATACTAATGTGTGATATATGTGAATTAATGAAAAAACAAAAGCTGAGATACCACATTAAAGTAAACCAAATCATAGAAAACTAATTTTAAGGAAAGACAATTTTAAGGAAATACAAACATATTGAAAATTAAAAGAAACATTTTAACAGAAAGATTATTTTAAGGAAACATCCAAAATCACACACTTGGGTAAAAAAAAAAATTTGGGTTCAGGGACGGGTGATGTTCCAGGGCAGGAGGAGCGTTTTTTAGGGATCAGGCATGGGTTGAGTTTACAATGGTAGTGGCTTTTAGGGTTCGCAGATGAATGGAGTTTAGGGGTGGTCAGGTGTTTTTGGGTTCAGGGATGGTGCGTGTAGGGGTATTGAGGGTTTTTAGGTTTTACAGATAGTTGGAGCTTAGGGCTGGTGAGTGTTTTTAAGGTTTAGTGATGGGTAGATGTTAGAAATTGGGGTCTCTAGGTTGCAGAGGTAGGTACCTTTGACCAAATAGGGACCCTTGCTTCTAGTCAGGGAAACGGGGGTACACTCCTGGATAACCCCTGCTCACCCCCTTGGTAGCTTGGCACGAGCAGACAGGCTTATATCAGAGGCAGTGTGTAAAGCATTTGTGAACACATACAGTAATAGAGTGAAAATACTACGAATGGACACCACACCAGTTTAAAAAAATAAGTAATCTTTACTAGACTTAACACAAGACCAAACAACATAAATCCACAATACTGTAATCAAAAATAGACTTTAAAACGGTAGAAATAGCTTTGTTCAATGTAGATGGTAAATGAGACACTTTACTCTAAAAGTACCTGGGATGTGTCACGCAATCCAAACAAAAAGGTCGCAGGGAAGTTGATGCGCCATTCCTTACACTCCGGGGAGTGGATGCATTGGTTCCTTACTGCAGTGCAGGGGAGGTAATGCATCGCTTCCTTATTGTGTGGGGAGTTGATGCGTTGTTGCTTACTGCGGCCCGGTGATGATGCGACAAGATGGCGCCTCAATGCGATGTGACGATCCGGTGCGATGTGACAAAATGGCGTCTCTGATGCAATGCGACAACGTTGGATGAGATGAGTGGATGCCCGACGGCCGTGCGGCAAACTCGGTTACTTCTGAGCTGCGACAGGCCTTGCGACCCGCTTCTCTAGTGATGCGACGGTGAACTCTGCGGCGGCGACACACTTCTGTGGCGATGCGACCCGCTTCCTCGGTGATGCGACCGCGAACAGCTGCGGCACGCTTCTTCTCGTTGCGTCGCGTTTCCATCTCCCAGCGACATGCAGTCACAAGAGGTACCCAGAACAACAGCAGGCACCTCTCTGCAGGTAGAATTCCCAGCAAGGAAATTCTGGGGGAGCTGGTGGTGAAGTCTTGGTGTCCCTGTGACTTCAGACAGGAGGCAAGCTCACTTCAAGCCCTTGGAGATTCTTCTTCAACAAGATGAAAAGTTCACAAAGTCCTCTTCCCCTTTCCTTGACAAATAAAGTAACCACTGCAGGCCAATCCGAGAAATAGCACAGCACAGCAGCAGTCTACTCCTTCAGCTTTCTTGGTTCTTCTCCTTGGCAAAGGTTCGTCTTGATTCCCAGAAGTGATCTAAAGTTCTGGGGTCTGGGCCCCAATATTTATACTGCAAAAATCCTTTGTCCTCTAATGGTAGAGGGTGCCTGTGCCCTGAAAAAACAGTTCTGTGCAGCTTCCTGGCAGGAAGACGAGACAGCATTGCTGAAAGCAGACCTGGTCCAGGTAGCTGAAAGGAAATCTCCTCCCCCTACTCTCTATTCTATGAAGGCTCAGGTCAGTGAAAGGAAATCTCCTCCCCCTACTCTCTATTCAATGCAGGTCCTTTTCCAGCTCTGACCCATCAGACTGCCGGAGCCAAGACCCTCTCCAGTCCCCTGTCACTCACAAACTAGACATGGAATACACAAACCTAGCAGAGGCATGCTGGATGGTTAGGCAAGAAAATACCTACTTTCTAAAAGTGGTATTTTCAGTCACAGAATTTAAAAATCACCTACACTACAAGCTGTATTTTAACATTCTGAGTTCAGGCATACTAAACTTTATTTTCTTATCTTGTTCCCTGGGTCAGTTAGGATTATAAGATGTTATAATCAAACAGCCTATTCTAGCCTATGGGAACAGATAGCCTTGCAATAGTGAAAAACGAAATTGTCTGTGATTCACTATCAGGACATGCCACACACACCAGGGTATGTCCTACCTTTCACATACAATGCACCCTGCCCATGGGGGTACCCTGGGCCACCCTTAGAGGTGACCAACATGTAGAAAAGGGAAGGTTTAGGGACTGGCAAGTGTGTGCACTTGCCAAGTCGACATGGCAGTCCCAGATTGCACACAGGCTCTGCAATTGCAGGCCTGAGCCATAGTTTACAAGCTGCTTCTGTGGGTGGCACAATCAGTGCTGCAAGCCCACCAGCAGCATTTGATTTACAGGCCGGGGCACATGTGGTGCACTATACTAGGGTCTGACACATAAATCAAATAAGCCAATCATGGAGTCACTAATCCATTACCACAATTTACAAAGGAGAGCATATGCACTTTACCACTGATCAGCAGTGAAAAAGTGCCCAGAATCATAAAACACCCAACAACAGGTCAGAAGAAAATACAGGAGGAAGGCAAAAAGTTTAGGGATGACCCTGCAAAAAGGGCCAAGGCCAACAGTAGAGTTTTGGGATGGTGAAGGATTTTTATTGTTTGGGAATGGATGAAGTTTAGGGTGCTGTGGTGTTTTAAGTGTTCAGGGATAGGTGGAGTTTATATGTAGAAAGGATTTTTTAGGGGTTAGGGATCCGGGAGTTTTGAGGTGGTGAGGGGGTCTAGGGGTCTCAAATCAGTGGTTTTCAGAGGAGGTGATGGTTTTGTTAAAGTTCAGGAATGAGTGGAGTTTAGGGGAGGTGTGGAATTTTTAAGGATCAGTGATGGGTGAGGTTAACCCAAGCTCACAAGGCCCTCCACGTCACCGGACCAGCATAACTGAATAGCCGACTCAAATTCCACGCACCCCAAAGGACCCTACGATCAGCCCAGCTCTCCTACGCCGTGGTCCCCCGCACCAGAAAGACCAGATCGGGAGGCCGCTCCTTCTCCTTCCACGCGGCCAGAGCCTGGAACGACCTTCCACTCCACCTCAGACAGATAACATCGCTCCCCATCTTTGCAAGAAACCTCAAAACCTGGCTCTTCGACAGAACCCTCCTTGATGGACTGGAACCTGCGAACCCCTCCCCCCCCCCACCACCTTGAGACCCTTACGGGTGAGTAGTTGCGCTTAACAAACACCTGATTTAACAAACACCTGATTTGATGTGATTTGATTTGATTTGATTTGTTAAGGTGTAGTTTAGAGGTAGTGAGGGGGTTTTAGGTTAAGAGATTAGGTGAGTTTAGGAGTAGAAAGGGCTTTAAGGTGTCAGGGATGGATGACATTTTGGGGTCAAGGATGGGCAGAGTTTAGGTATGTTTAGGGAGTTTTAGGGTTCAGGGATAGGTGGAGTTTAGGATTAGGCAGGGCTGTTCAGGTCAAGGGACCTGTGGAGTTAAGGGTTAGGAATGGGTGTGTTTTATGCATGGCAAAGCATTTTAAGGGGCAGAGATGGATAGTGTTTAGGGTTGGCGTGAATTCAGCAAATTAAAAGAATTGACAGTATTTGACAATTTAAAATATGTAAAACTGAAATAATTTCCACATACATAAAGGATTTAAATAAATAACTTCGACAAAATTTTTCCTGAAAATAAGACCTGAAACCATTTCATTTATACCTTAAAACATCAGGACCTGATTCACAAATGTAAATGTACACCTTTGTGTAAGTTTACAATTGTTTACTATGCACGAAGGGATCTCAGAGTAGTATCTTTACGAGTGTGGAGTCTCCGTACATAAAACAAAACTATCTTTTTATGTGCGGAGACTCCACTCTTGTAAATATACTGCTCGTAAATCCCTTTGTGAATAGCAAACAATCGTAAACTTACACAAAAATGTAAGTTTATCTGTGTGAATCAGGATCAGGCCCAATGTATGCAGAATCTAGTTTTGGAAAAAGATATTTTAAAAAATGTTTACTATGAAATGGTAAATGCCATTCATCCTGAAAATGTTCATTAAACTGTTTAGATGAAATGACTTCTCAGCAATGGTGTTCTATAAATCATTTTTCGATGAGATAACCTACACTCATTAACATGGTGCACCAGTAAGATACTAGTTTTCTTCAGGCCATAAAAACGTGAGAAATAGACACTATTTCACCTGTGACAGAACATTTGAGTGTCATCTATCCCTACTGTGACTAGGAGCAGAATTTTCTGATAAGCATTCTCATTCACCGCTCCAAGCCTGTTTGTTGATTGGCGGGTCCAGGCCTTCTTGGTGTGAGGTGTGCATGTCAGGTTAAACAGGTGCCTTGCTCCGACCAGCCCAAGATGCTCACCTCTCTGCAATGTAGGAGCCTGGGGGATTGTTGCCACAGCCCCCACGGCTCCAAATGAGCATTGGAGGACTCTGACCCAGCCAATCCTTGTACTGCTGGAGTCACAGGGGTAGGACCGGGCATGAAGGAGGTGAGGTCATTGATACCTTGCTTTCAGCACCACTGCACGCATGACTGGAGTGGAGCTTGAGGCAAAGATAAACTCATCGTGTTAGGTGCTTAGAGCGGAACCAGACAGTGAGGGTGTTAGAAATGGGGGTCTCTAGTTGGCAGAGGTAGGTACCTTTGTCCAAATAGAGACCCTTGCTTCTAGTCAGGGTAAGGGGGAAACACTCCTAAAATAACCCTTTCTCACCCCCTTGGTAGCTTGGCACAAGCCGACAGGCTTATCTCAGAGGCAGTATGTAAAGCATTTGTGAACACGTACAGTAATACAGTGAAAACACTACAAATGGACACCACACCAGTTTAGAAAAATAGGCAGTCTTTATCTAAACCAAACCAAGACCAAACAACATAAATCCGCAATACAGTAATAAAAATATGACTTTCAGATGGTAGAAAAAGTTCAATTAAAGCAAATTGCAGATGCAACACTTTTCTCACAAAGTACCTGGGATGCGTCACGCAAACAAACAACACGGGCCGCAGGGAAGGTGATGCGTCGGTTCCTTACACTCAGGGAATGTGATGCATTGGTTCCTTGCTTCAAGGAAGGTGATGCGTTGGTTACTTACTGCAGCGCAGGGGAGGTGAAGCTTCGGTTCCTTACCAAAGAGGAGCTGATGCGTTGGTTTCTTACTGTGTGGGGAGGTGATGCATCTGTTTCTTACTGCGTCCCCCAACGATGCGACAAAATTGGTGCCCCTCGATGCAATGTGACGATCCAGAGACGATGCGTGAAGTCGTGCAGCCGCACAGCAGGCCTTGCGTGGAACTCGGTGCAATGATCTCGGACTTTGGAGATCGGTGCACTCAATGCTATTTGCGGCGATGTCTCAAGCTGCGGCAGGCATTGCGATGGTTTCTTCAGCGATGCATCACAAACAGATGCGGATGCGTCTCACTTCTTCAATGTTGCGTTGATTTTCCAGCTCCCAGCGGAAAACAGTTTCTGGAGGTCCAGAACAGCAGCAGGCACCTCTTTGCAGATTAGAATTCCCAGTAAGGAAATTCAGGGGAGCTGGTGGTGAAGTCTTTGGATCCCTGAGACTTCAGAACAGGAGGCAAGCTCAGTTTCAAGCCCTTGGAGATCTTCTTTCAAGCAGGTGACAAAGCAAACAGCAAAGTCCTTTTCTCCTTTCCGTGGCAGCAAGGAGCCACTGCAAGCCAACCCCAGACGGCAAACAGCACAGGGGCAGTATTTCTCCTCAGCCTCTCCGGCTCTTTTCCTTGGCAATGGTTCCTCTTGATTCCTAGAAGTGATCTAAAAGTCTGGGGTATGGGCCCCTCTTTTTATACACAAAAATCATTTGTTCTCTGAAGGCACAGAGTGTCTGTACCCAGCCAAAACCAGTTCTATCCTCACTGGTGCAGCTTTTTGGCAAGAGGTGCAGACAGCATTTTTGAAGGCAGACCAGGCCCATTCAGGTGAAAGGAAATCTCCTCCCCCTACTCTAAATGCAGCCCACGTCTATTCAGCCCAGCCCCTGTCATCCAAAAGCCAGACATGCAATACACAATCCTAGCAGTGGCACACAGGATGGTTAGGCAAGAAAATGCCTACTTTCTAAAAGTGGTATTTTCAAACACAGAAAGTAAAAATCACCCTGACTAAAAGATGCATGTCAGCATTCTGAGTTCAGGCATACTAAACTTTATTTTCCCACCTTGTTCCCAGGGCCAGTTATGTTTATCAGATGTTATAAACAAACTCCCCATGGTGTCCTATGGGAACAGGTAGCCTTGCAATAGTGAAAAACGAAATTGGCAGTAATTCACTATCAGGACATGCCACACACATCAGGGCATGTCCTTTCACATACACTACACCCTGCCTACAAGGGTACCTTGGGCCTACCTTAGGGGTGTCTGACATGTAAGAAAAGGGAAGGGTAGGGCCTGGCAAGAGGGTGCACTTGCCAAGTCAACATGGCAGTACCAGACCGCACACAGGCTCTGCAATGGCAGGCCAGAGTTACTTTACAGGCTGCTTCTGTGGGTTGCACAATCAGTGCTGCAAGCCCACCAGCAGCATCTGATTTACAGGCCCTGGGCATACACGGTGCACTGTACTAGGGAGCGACTAGTAAATCAAATAGCCAATCATGGAAACACCAATCCATAACAGTAATTTACAAAGGGAGCGCTTGAACTTTGGCACTGAACAGCAGTGGCAAAGTGCCCAAAGCATCTAGACCAGCAAAACACAGCAAAAACACAGGATACAAAGGCTAAAAATGGAAGGGAGACCCACGCCAATGATGCCAGGTCTAACAGAGTGTATTTAAACTTTTAGTTTAGTTGAATGGAGTCTCTTTTGAGTTTTAAAAAGCAGATTTCTTGGATAAAACTAGGGATAATGTGCAGTGAAATGTCGGATCTTGGAAACTCAATTTCACTGCCCATTATTGATTAGTCCCTTCCAACTGACCTATTTATGGAAGCTTGATTGTCTTGGGTGTTCGCCAGACACTGTGTTTACTGGCAGTGTATAAGAAAATCATACATTAATGGCCTTGTGTGTGCTAGCTGCTTTGATGTCATTAAAACTGGGTGTCTGTGGGGAAAAAACAGCTCAAACATTGATAGCAAAGTAAAAAAAAACTGGGATGATTGATCAGTGCATCAGGAGTTCGAGTCCTGGATGGCATGACCATTAAATCTTTCTTCAGCACAATTTACATGTATTTTGACACATTATTAATTACAGGGAGCAAAGAAAATGAAAGGCATATGCGCAGGGAAGCTTGACTGTAAACAATGCGAGCAGCAGGAAGTAAGGATGCATAGTCATATTTCTTCCTTCCATGAGCTCTTTTAATGATTCTGGCCACAGATGTGGTGTAACACCGCAGAATGTACGCACAGAGTTGCGGCCTCCAGAAAACCGTATGCTTCCTAAGATGCGGTGCTCAATAGATAATGCCAGTAGCAGTCCGTGGAGGGGGTTCCGTGGGGCGGTGAGGCGGGGCGGGGGAGGGGCAGGGTGGGGAAATTTAAACACGGAATATGGATGAACGGAGGTAAGTACACATTTAAATAAATAAAACGAATTTCGTTGCCGCGCTGCATCGCATTTTGCGATGCAGCGCGCGCAAAGGAATTCGTTTTATTTATTTAAATGTGTACTTACCTCCATTCATCCATATTTCGGTGTTTACATTTCCCCACCTTGCCCCTCCCCGCCCCGCCTCACCGCCCCACGGAACTCCCTCCAGGGACCGCTACTGGATAATGCGCACACATTATCTGCTCATGTGGAATCCGAAACACCACATGAGCGAATAATGTGAAAAGGGCAGTGCACTGATGAGTCGAGTATAAATGAGGGAGACTTGCCGTGCCCAGAGCCTGTCCCTTTCCCATACAGGTCCTCCGAATCGCATCATGATGTCTAGACTTCGAAGATGACTTTCAGGTAAATGGAAACATTCTTTCATTTATTCAAATGCAGCCAGGGTTATACCAGTAGCTTCCTGGAGGAGGTGGAAATGCGCCACTAATGACATTCTGTTAAATATCCCGCAGGCACAGCACGTTTACCTGTAGGTTCTGTTGTTTTCTCTGCACACTGTCATTGTGATGAGCACAAAGGTGCTGATTTCATTCATTTCAAATGCAGACTCGCACATCTCTGCAGCATGCGCCCAGTCACGAGCTCAATGTGCTGTCAGAAATAGATGATGCAGATTTTGGGAGCCTCCTTGTTTTTTGTCCAGGAGGTAATGCAATATCTTAGTTTCCACTGCTTACAATTTTTACTCCAAAACTTATTAAGGAGAAACTGAATTCCTCACGTATTTTTTCACAATTTCATTGATTCCTAAATGTGGATGCGTGGACAGGACAACACAGAGTGAATGTTTGTAAGTCATCTAGAAATATACCATGTCTATCAACACATAATGCAACATGGAAAATGATAATTTCTTTTTAAAGTGGCTCTCTGTAATGGACTAGGAGCAACGCCGAGAATGGCGGGCCCCAAAGACAGTTGCGGGCCGGATCAGACCGGTTTAGGGTGCCGGCCAATGGTGGCCGCCGTAGGTTTGAATTTTTGCGGGCACCCTGGCACGTCAGCCATTGGCTGGCGAGAAGGATGGGGTCTCCTAGGGGGGCGGCAGGGGCAGCCAGGTAGGATAAAAGGAGGCACAATGTTCGTTTCACATTGCCTGGTTTCCTGCCTGGCTACCCCTGCCGACCGCCGATGCTCCTGGGATCCACCCGCATCTTCTTGGGACCGCTGGGAAGATTCTTTTGTAGATCTGAATAGGTCTTGGTACGGTCCCCCACCTGTGTACCTAAATAGCTTTCTTTATTCAGCCCAGTCATGCTACGACCTACCCGGGTTACTGTCTCTTAACCCTGCCCATATCCAATAAGCAAACACAAACCATTACCTCATCAAATGCATGTGATGTTTGAGAAAATTACACAAAACAGCACTATCCTGTTTATTGTTTGGATATTACATGCAGGTGCATACCCAGCATACAAAAGTCATGTCAGATTCCAGCTGGAGACAGGTTTAAGGAAAAATGTCTCCCATGTTTTACTTAAATCACTCTCCCAGTAGTACTCAGCATTGTCATCTCAAAGTCTGTTATGAAGTTCTGTGGTTATACTGAATAAGCAGCTACCTACATCACTATCATATGAAATCTCTATATTGATGTCATAACTGCACTTTCACAATTGCTTTAATGACCTTCTTGCTGTCTCAAATTTGCCTGAAAATGCACCATTTTCCCACTCTTTTAATAAACTTCTCTCAGGGGGATAACACTCCCGGCCCTCTCTTATGCCGCTCGCCAAACATTGTGTGCAGTAAGAAGTGTGATGTTGATGTTACATGTCTTATTTACTATGACATTGATTCTGTCTGTTTTCAAACTATTGCATTATTTTACAGCTGCATGGTTAATGTTTTGTATTTTCCAAGTCACTGTATTAAGATATTGATATGTGATAGTCAAAGTGGATGTTTAATATACATATAGAAATGTATATTCAATATATCTTGCAGGGGTCCCCATAGAGAAATAAGTTCACATTTCACTATGGGGACAAACAACTTTACACAAGAGCTACAAAAACGTCATTAGCAAATCCACAACACATATATTGCAACAAGAATTTTTTCAGGAGTATTGTGTAAATAGCTACATTACAGAGAAAGTCTATTCAGCTGACAACAGCTCCAAGTGTTCAAAGATTTCACCAGCAAAATCAAAATTCGATTATGGGAAATCTGACTATGGAACTAGAGGCTATGAGACTTAGATTGCCTGATTGAAACAAAGTAAACAAACCACAACTGCTGAAAACAACTTCAACTTTAATTTGACACTATTTTTCATTGAAAAAAAGGTTACAGTGAAGTTATGTTTAGCTTTGGTTGTAACACCTCAATATAGATAATTTTTTTAAAGTAAAGCCCAGTTGTTTCATTAGTTTAACCAAAGCATAGTTGATCATATAATATATTTTTCACAAACAACAGTATGGCCTAAATTATCAGTTGAACTGTGCTGTTTATGACTACTAGTTGAACTTGATCACTAGAGGCTTTACATGCAAAACACATTAATGGGGTAACCGCTGCAGTACTCCAACAAAATACAATATTAATAGAATTCTCAATATTCTTTCCTGAAAGATGTTGGCAGAGAAACCTGGTTTGAGGTTATTTGAGTGCAAAATGTGTCTATACTCAAGATAGCCTTGTACTGTACATCTGCACAGAAAGCAAAGGTGAGGGGCCAACAAAGGGTGGCATAGATACTTTTCTTTAGCGCACCCATGCTACTGAGATTGATTACTGTTTAACAGTTGTATATGATTTTACTTGAAAGCACATTCATAGGATACAAATTCAGAGCTACGATTTTACCTAAACTGTTTAAATAACATTTTCAAGATGACTGCTTATGTCATTTAGTAGTAATCAATGCAAAGATTTTTTTTTTTATTCCCTATTTGCATTCTGCATATTAAAACCTAAAGGCAATTGCGCAGCTTTGTGTTACTTTGGGTTACAATTCAATGCATATCACAATTTGCGTTGGATTGGAAATCCCACCACAACACTTTGCATTGGGTTTGCATTAAAAAAGTAAATCAAACCTAATGTAAAGCTTTTGTAACTCTGGGTCCTAGTGCTGCCCAGTTGGCTATGTGACAACGCACAAACAGGACTCCCCAGGAGCTTGCTGCAGGGGAACACCGGATAGCCTTTGGGGCGAAGAATTAAAAAATAGTTTGTATGTGTTGTTTCTTTAGGCTACAGCCATCCTTTATGTTCCACATTGAATATGCACAGCAAATTACTTGAGAGGTGTCAAACACTTTCTTATTCACATATGTCAAATGCTCAAGATTATTATTGTACCACAATCATGCAATGACTGCAATCATTACCAGCCAATAACAGAATAAAAACCACTGAAATACCAATGACGAGATGTCACTGAACTGCAAATGCACTGGGGATGTTTGGGTATCAGCCCAAAGGCAGCAATGGAACCCCAAAGTTGTATATTTGTTGCCTCCATCTTGACTTATTTTGAGGGTCAGGAGGGTGTCCCTCCTTGAGACTTAGGGGTCAATTAGAATGTCGGGCGGATCGCCACCGCCATGCGGGCAGTGGTGATCTGCCCGGCATTCTCTCCCGCCCGCATGTAATTTTCCCGATGACCCCGGCAGACGGAAAGACCGTCCGCCCGCTTTTCCGCCTGGTCGATGAGTCGACCGGGCAGAAAAGGTTTTAAATATGGTGGCAGTGTCTGTTAGACACCGCCATCCATTGTACGATACATGGGGGGATTTGCCTTTCCGTGGCGGCAACGCATGTGGTCCTTGCCATTGGGGGCCCCTAGCGGGCCCCCAGGAATTTTGGGGGATGGGGGTGCACATGGGGGGTACCTATGGTACCTCCCTGCATTTGCATGCACAACATGGCTGGCACCACGCGGTGCCTGCCACGTTGTACATGCAAATGCACAACATGCATTTTTGGCATTGCGGCGGGTGGTGCTGGAAGCACCGCCCGCCGCAATGTCAAAAATACAGGATGCGCCCGCCAGTGTGCCGGGCTCATCCTAATCTCCCCAACAGGACCGCCGCACCTATGGCGGACGGTCCCTTTTTACGTCAGGATGGCAGGTGACAAAGTCTGCCCGCCATCCTAATGATGCCCTTAGAGTGGAGAGACGCATTTAGGTTCTCCCCATCCCAGGGTACAAAAAAGGTGGTGGTAGGGAGCACAAGTTTTTCAGTTTTAGGGGGATCCTTCTATTAATGGGTGCTAGAGTGAGCCAAAAACAACTAATTCATCGCAAATAGACGCTATAAAAGAAACAAAAAGCTAGAGGGGCGGCTAAAACAGGTATTTGGTGGTTCCCTCTTCACAACATGATTTCCTTCAGAGTATACCTGATCTTCCCAGTAAAATAGAAGTCTACAAGGAGAACACATATAAACATTTAATATAGACTGGATTGGTCACAATGAAGATGTGTACAATATACATTGTAATAATTGTAGCTGCCAGAGACCAGCGAATAACGTATACACTCAGCAAAAACAATAAATTCCTTCAAACGGATTAAAAGAAATGTCTGCAAACAGATCAGTGAAGAGTGTTTCCCGTACAGAGGAAAAAAAGAAAAGATGAAGATTTGTAAAGGTTCAGTAAAGTTTTAGTAACTACTCCATGTGCAAAGTGCCTCTATTCCCATGTGTATTTTATTGTTCTTGCTTACTTCCACTATTCTCGGAGGTTCGTGATAAAATGTATTTATTCCTTCATTTATGCTGTATTCTTAATTGCTTCATATCTGTTTTCTGTTACAAAATACATTTTGTGAATTTTGATGCAGGGTTGACTTGGGATCAAGAATAGGCCCGGGAACGCTAAAAAAAACAGTGCCCACATTTACGGATTGCCTTTCCGCAAAACGTTGCTAGGGTGAAGTTTTATGAAAATAGGGGGGGGGGGGGGTATCACTTAGATACAAACCAATGCACGGATTAGTTCACACTGCTGAAACACACCTGAATTCAAGTGAGGCCACTTCTGCTCAGACCCCCTGCCCCTGCTCAATCTGCATACATTAATGGGCCGGCCCAGCGAGAGAAGGGAGTGACACCTATGCCCCATTCGTAAAAAGGAGGTAATGGGTGCCCATCTGCCTCCAGAAAGGCCACTCAGGCACCCACTGGGCCGCTGGCGGCATCCGAACAACGCACATACCGCCCAAATCGATCCCCACACGCTGCCCAAAAAAGCAGCCCACAGCTGGAACTCTGATACCGGCCCCTCGCCGTTGCCCGAGTGCCCACCTTACCAATCCGACCCTGTTTTGAGGAGACATTATCATATTGTTACACTTTTGCTGAAAGATGTCTTCAAAAATATTTGTGTTCCTAAAGTTTAGTGGTGCAGGACTCCTCCTTTCCAACTTTTCTTTTACTTGGGTTAACATATAAATGAATGCTTGCCCGCTTATAGTCGAGTAAACAGCAGGCCCATGCTGGTGTTGACCATGGGGCCGCATGTAAAAGTCAGGAGGGCCGCATGCATCCCCCGGGCCGTACTTTCAGTTACAGGGAAGAGGGTATGTGGTTTGGTTCCACCATGAGGGAAGGGTTGACGGCATTCTATTGTTTGTAGCTCTTGACTCTCAGGGAACTCCCTCCATCCCCCAGACTCCCTCTTTGATTGCGTATGCGGTCAACTGTCACACATTTTAAATGATGCATTATGAGATACAAATTTCTGAAACGAATTTGCATTTTGCTCCAGTCAGCTTATGCGTGGTGCAAGTTACCATTACCTTGATTTTAGAAACCATCAAGAGCCAGTAGAGATTTGTTTTATATACGTTAATAAAAATAGGTTATACTTTGTATAAAATGTGCATGAAAATGTCAGTCTTTCGTTAAATTAGTGAGTATTCTAACCACAGTAATGTAGGCAGAATAAAAATTACTTTTTGGGAAAAACTTGTATTGTAAATTGTTTCCTCAATTTGGTAAGCTAAAATTGTTCAATTCATTTTAAAAGGGATTACTTTATTATGATAGAAAACAGTGTAATAGCTTGTATTTCTGTGTTGTGTATCTTTAAGCCTGCTTTTTGCTTTGCTTTCTAAAGGATTATTTTAATTTCCTGTTCTTGGCCTCTTCCTAGGCACTCCACTGTTTACGCCCACTTTTCCTTTTTTATTTGCAACAATTCATTATTGGAGTTTAAACATAAGTCATAGTGATGGAGTTAATTTAGAATTAATAGATTGTATGTGTTTAATTAATATGGATGAGTCACAAATAGCGTAAATACACGGTATTTAACATAATATTGTTGGTTAAGTTGGTTTATTTAGGCCACAAAACTAACTTACTGTTGCATTGAAAATATGGATTTTAAAAGTTGTACTTTGCACTAGTCCATGATTTTGTTCATACAGTTTTCCCTGTACTTTATTAAATAGTCAAAATATGCTCTGCTCGTAGTAATATTTATTTTAGTTTTAAAAATGTATGAGCTCACTGCTTGCTGCTGGAGGAACAGGCATACAATGTGTAAACGTCAGGGTTGGACTGGCCATAATGGGCACCGGGCATTTCACCCACCAGGGTGGGGGGTGGTTTTGGGCCTCTGAGGGAGCGTTTTTGTTACAGGGCCGTTTTTGCAGCATAGTTGCAGTTGTGCCCCCTGTACAAAATCCGCCGAAACCGGCCCTGGCACATTGCTCGGTCGCATCCCCAACACCTCGGGGTGCCAGCCGAGCACTTTGCCCAGGCATCTTTTGGTTCCCAGTCCGGCCCTGGTAAATGTTCAAGGTTGATATCTTCTTAGTAGACCTGTGATCATTCATAATTTCAAGCAGCTATTGTTTAACAATGTGACCTCCTGTCCCACTTCTATGTAGTTTTGGTTATATTGTGTTATGTCTATTTTTAAAGCACACTAATCACTTGTGAGGGTATCAGGCACTTGAGCATGTATGTAGGTGAGTGTCCCTTCAGAGTAATTCGAAGAGCCAGGTCTTCAGCTTCTAGCTGAACTCAAGAAGTGAGGAGGAGGCTCTGATGCATTGTGGGAGGCCATTCCATGTTTTTGGTGCAATGTAGGAGAACAAACAACCTCCTGTTCTTTTCTTGTGAATGTGGAGGATCCAGGCAAGTGAGAGTGAGGACGAGCGTGGGTGTCTGTTAGGCTGGTGAAAGTGTATGTGGTTGTTAAGGTATGCTGCACCATTGTTGTGTAAGCCTTTGTATGTGTTAAAAGTTCCAATTATGTATTACGTTTGGGTGGGATTTTAGAGTGAGTCTGTATTATGTATTGTAACTTCAAAATGATGATTGATTTATAGAAATGTATCTTATTTATTGGCCCTTGGTGCCACTTCAAAACATGCTTAGGGCCTTGGTCTTTCGTGCTGTAATGTTCTTAAAACTGTTGTATTTATGAAGTGAGCCAGGCTTTTCCTTAGCTCCCCTTTAATGCAGACTGCATGTCAGTCTTCTCATTGAACCAATACTCAGAGATTGTTTATGATTCTCTCCTTCCTTTAAACTGAGCAGTCCTGTTTGCTTTTGATTTATTGTTTGCCTTGTGCTATACCGTGGTTGGTTTTGGCCATTGGCTACAAGAAGACTCAGCTTCCATTACCTATGCTGAATCACATTTATTTGTACTTTGAATATTTGGATTTGAATTGATTGACCATTTGCTTTTGCCTTCTATAATGAGTTCTATATTTTATTGAAACCTTTATGATTTTTACTTGAATCTAGTCTATTGAGTGTTTTCCAGAGTGGATTTCCTATGTGAATTTTCCTATTTGGGTTCTCAGGATTTTCTTAGAACTTATGCCTAGGGCTTTGATCCTTATGGACTCACACATAGCCCTGATCCATATTATAGGCCATTTTAATGACAAAAGGCGTCAACATAGCATATAGCAGTGAAACTATAGAAACAGCAGACGCAGAATACAAATATAACAATAGAAGAGTTGTGCAGAGGATACTATCATCAAACATTCAACCTAAATGATGTTAGAGAATAATTACAGGTGAGGGACAAACCATGACCAGCAAGAAGAACAGGAGGATAGAGTAGGGTTGGAAAGGGAAGGGCATGGAAGAAATGTGTGTCATACATTGGTTGGAAGGGAAATGAGCTAAGGTAACACACCTGCAGGGGACACAATCAAGCTAACATTGCGAAAGTTGAGAGGAGTTGTAGGAAGGTGGAATCTGACTAATGGTTGCCCCCAACTTTTTGCCTGGTATTTGAGTGGTTTTTGACTAGTCTGGCTGGGATCCTGCTATCCAGGACCCCAGCCTATCTGCTTTCTCCCTAAACCTAATGTGAAGTATCCTAGGTACAAACCAATTGGATGCTGAGGGTGCCCTGACAGTCCATTGTAGATGGTACCCTAGGTACCCAGGGCACGGGTCCCTCAGCAGGCCTACCAGGGCTGCAGCACTTATTGTGCCACCCTGGGACAGCCATACAAACCGACACCACCAGACCACTACTGTAGTCTGGGTAAGGTGGTGCTAGCACCCCTTACAGGGATATAGGTATCCTATATCCCACCCAATTAAAACACATGTACTCTCATGGGTCACCCCTATGGCAGGCCTTGCTAATCCTACAAGGCAGGGTGCTGAGGTATGTGTGAGGGGGGACCCCTACATGAGTAGGACCTCCCTGCAACCTTCGTAAAATCATTGCTGGGTTGTTTGTAGTGTAGCCATACCATATACTCTTAACCGCATTATAAGTCTATCGCGATAACGCGATAACTTGAGAATGGCTACACAGAACCATATTGTGTTTGGTGTCAAACATGTAGGAATCATACCCCCAGTATGGGCATGAGGGTATGATTCCCCCCTGCTAGAGGGGCGATATGGGAAAAGCAGCAGAATTGAGACACCAATTTAAAAGTGCACATGTAGTACAAAATGGCTACTACCCGCCACCCACACGACTCTGGTTGGCTGTTGCAGGGGAAAACCCCAGCCTCGCCAGCTGGACAATAGGGCTCCTGTGGCAGGGAGGTGCTAGCATCTCCCCAGACAGGATAATGTGGATTGGAACAGGGTGGGTGCACCAAATGTCCTTTCAGAGTTGCACGTAGGCAGCTGCAGAGCCCTCATTCTGCATACACCACTTGGAACCGGTTCAGGGGCATCCTGCCCCTCGCCCAGGCGGGAAACACACAAAGGGGAGAGGGTGTAGCCACCCTTTCCCGCCTCACCACTCATTGGTGGACACTACTCTGGACACTCCCCTAATCTTGGGGATAAAGGTGAATAACGTGGCCCCAGAGCCTCAGATTAATCTTGAACTTTACAGTCTTGACCTTCGACTTGCTGCTGCCCAGCTGACGGAAGAAATCTCCGTTGGGATAAAGGAGTTGCCTCCCGGAGCCCGTGGCTGCAGATCCAAGCTACACCACTTCGCACCTGAAGCACCCGACATCGAAGGGCTCTTTGCTTTGAGCCTCCAGGCCACTTTGCCGTGACCCAGACTCTGTCCCCTCTGCTTTCAGGTTCTTCTCTACAATCTTCACATCTTTGATCTTCACGGCATCAGCGACGCTTTTGGCTAGCAGCACTTTTGAACATTTTCCTATAGAAAATCGGCCCGCGACCCGACACCAGAATCGACCTATGCACCCGGCTTCCCTGGGGCAGGTAACAGTGGTACCTCGGTACTCTCGTGGTAGTGGGCTCCTCAAAAGCTTAAGTCTAAAGTTTTAACTTTGTACTCCTGCTAGAAGTGACTTTAATCTGTGTAATTTCAACCGCGACATTCTCCATAGACTATAATAGAGATCCCGATAGCAGCTATTTCCACTGCACGCGCCTCCCGTGGGTCCCCTTCCTCATAACCTGGGGTGGATTCTTAAGGGGCCAGCGATCCTAAATGCCCTAGGCATTGTCTGTAGAATTGTCGTGGTTCTTATACCACTTTTTTGATATATGGTTTGGTCCCCCCCTGGGCCCTGTGATTCCTGTGCTATTTATTGTGTTTATAAATGCTTGTTTGAATTGTAACTTTGCCACTAGCCTCATAAAGAGACTGTGGGATTCTGTCTAGAATAAATTCATATATTTTATATATATACCTGTGTGGGCTATTCTTTCTTTTGGTTATTCAAGAGGTTATTATGGTAAAACAATAAGCTTAACACTCCTTCAAGACTTAGCCTGAAGGCTGCTCTCCACAGCTACCACTAGGATAGCTTTCTTTAAAGGTTGTCTTAAACCTATCATCAATAAGAGTCGAATTGGACTGGTGCAAGGTGTCCCTATAACTAGGAGACAGCATATGCCAGGCCAACTTCTCACAGGAGTCCTAATTCAAAGAGTGCCAGCATAGATTGTGAGGGAGGTGGCCAGCATCAAACAGCGCAAGAAATGGCGATTAACCAGTGGGACTAGTCCACATCACCATCTCTCAGAGGGGAAGAAGGAAATATACTGTATCAGACTCATATTAGTGCTCACAGAGATGAAACCCAACTGGATAACAAAGTGCGTACAGTAGCAAAGTGAGATAATCAAAATGTTCTAACTGCTCTTCGTCCTTATAATTAACCTGTTCACAGGATGCAACGTGGAACAGTTTGGTCTGCCATTCGGTTATTTCCGGGATGGGGTGCAGTCTCCAGTGGCAGATAAGGCAGAGCTTGGCCCCCACCCGGAATATTGCTGTCTGTCTGCATCTGTAATGAGAGAGATCAGGGGGAATCCATCATGTCATGTAAAAGACAGAAGGCACACGCAGACACATGCAGAGTCCCATGCACACGTGTCACTTTCTCACTGTACACGTGTCACTTTCTCACTGTACACGAACATACACTTTAATGAATATGGGATGTCAGCACTTGGTTTTGAATCTCACATATAGATGGAACTTTACACAAAATGGGGTCAGTAGACCACATTTAAACTGATATAGAAAAAATGCAGTAGTAATTATAAACATGGCAAGCTGCCATCACTGCTTTACATGATACACATAGAGCAGGAACAGTAGCCATTGCCTACTTTGAAGGCGTACTTGGTGCACTCCTTCAGGTCACAGGACAGGTCTTGGACCTTACACGGTCAGGAGCAGGCCTAGAGCTCTGTGCTCACACTAGATTTGCATGAAGGCCCCTGTGACTGTGTTTGCATAAAGTTTATTATGTTTCAAGCACGGGTGCACATGATCCCACATAAAAAGCTTTAATGATTATGCCTATCTCCTGAAGTGTAGCTCTGCGAATCAACAAGGGCAACAACTTGAATATATAGTTGAATCAAGGGTGTAATGTTCTTTTTCAGCACTTGCACCTGCTCCACCGTGATATATTAATGTGCTTCCACTGTGTGAAGTTTTGAGCTCATCCACAATATTGTGCCCCGAGTGGAGGAGTACATCAAGGTATTTAAGACATTTCAGCACCCACTTCACAGGGCGTGCTCCAAGGCTGGCTTTTGCAGAAGCATAAGATATGGATAAGGCTTTAAATGTGCACCAGTTAATTTTGTACCCAGAGAAGGCAAATAATGGCATAATAAGAGACATCAAGGAGGTGAGAGACATGTTTTTAACAAGAGGTCATCTGCTTACAGGAAAGATTTTACTGTGCCCACAGGTGATGGCACACTATAATTGTGTCCAACAATGAACTGCAGCAGATAAGAAATCCAACGCTAAAAGGAAAAGCAGTAGGGATGAATGGGCAACCCTGTTGCATCCTTTATTAAATCAGGAAGAGTTTTGATAGGTACCTCCATAGTTCACTTGGGCGTGATACAAACATTTTACTTTGGAAAAAAAATTGTGCTATTTTTCTCTCCATGCCACCTCAATTTGGACACAGCCTTAAGCAATTCATTCATGAACTTGCTCCAATAGGAAAAGTCCAGACTGAACTGCAAAGCCATGTCCTCCCTGAACCAGAAGACATGCAACCAAAGTCCGGCTTCACCCTGATTGGGACTCTTCAGTCCGTGTAACCATGGTTCTAGTGGCACAGTGAGCACTTTCAGAATAGAGAAGTGGGTGAAGCGGGAAGTAGTCAAGATTAGAAGATTTAACATGGACATCAGAGAGAACCATAAATTCCCTAACACCACAGTGTAGGTTTTGCTGTACATCTACTTGATTCTAGTTTGTCAACATAAGAATCAGAACAGCAGTCATCTTCATTGCATGTGTCGGTAGTGAGCCAAGGGACAGCTTCTAGTCTCCACCCACTACCAGACTTGGGGAGACAAATTGTGTAAATATCTCAGAGAAGTGAAAAAGGAATGACCTCCAAATTACTTTAGGTCATAGACTGAATTCACTTCTAATGTCTTGCCCAGCAATTAGAGCTTCACAAGACATAGCTAATATTGGATCAGACCAAGTATTGACCACTCAAGGACAATCTCTAAGGTAGATAGAGGATATTAGAATAACTCCTCCTCCCGTACAACATAAATTTGAATCTGACGCTGGTTTCTGGCAGTGTTGTGTCCCCAGAACATCTTTGCAGTTAGCTCAGACAATCAACGACCTCTACTTTTGATACAAGAAAGTGATCCATATTCCACATACAGCCCTGATCGGGTGCTGGCTGCAGCAAAATATAGCGGATAGGAACACCAAACAGTGTGGGTGGGGCATACACTGCAAAGATCCCAAATATTCTACAGCGTCAGGAATGGTCGCGTACTAAAATAGTAAAAAAAAAGCCTACAGTGCACTGGGTCGGCGCCAAGGAGTCCCATTCTGCTGGTCCACAGAAGAATGGAGAGGGGTGCAGTCGGCACTCACACTCTGCTGGGATTGGTAAGTAGCCCCTGAGGCTGCATGGATCCTTGTCTCCCGAGGGTTCAGCTCCGACAACTTCCCGTCCTGGGTCTGGTTCTCTGTCTGGCACAAACATATCTGCCATTACTGTAACATATCTACTCCTCCCAGGTTCTGGCAATGCGTGCCTAATCCACAGTGGATGGCATATGGCCATCACAGATCTTTGTGGTCTTTTCGAGGCCTTGCCCAGGTCTTTCAGATATGGCTAGACAAACGAGGTGTGCTGTGCTTCAGACGTCTGCAAGAGCCAGACTGGACATGTTCGTTGGTGGAAAACAACAGTTCAGGAACCTCCTTGCCAGTCCATGAGACTACCAGAGTCAGGAGCTGACAAAGACCCCAAATGCCGATGAGTGAGCCCAGAGATGTACGCACCGCTAAGGACTTCTAACAAAGGCAGTCAATTTAAGTGTAGTCAAAGTCCTCCACTAACCTACTTTTTCATAATTTACATGTTTGTGAGTTGACAAGATGAGGAACATCCACATCCACATGTAAATTGCAATTCTATATTTGTTTGTGATCCAGACACATTTCGACTGTTGGATTAAGTTCTAAAGGAGCTGAAACCCCTTTGATGAATTTGCCCCAAAATGTACATCTAATCCTAAGTTTAGGCATATTTCTTCTTTTAAATTATTTTACACAGAGATACAGCTAAAGTATCAGAGAAATATAAAAGAAAAAAAGATACCAAAAAAGATACCAAATAATAGTGGCCCTAGTGGCAAAGCCAGTGTATTTGAATTTCTGGCTTTGTGTCAACTCCTTCGTTCAGATTCCGTGTCATACTGTCTTTGAATAATGACTTTGATTGTTACATTAGAACGTTTACATTTTAAGAAATATAAGATTCCCAGCAAGTTGCGATTGATTACCGTGAAAGATATACATTTCCAAGTAACTGGTTACTAAAACAATATGTGCATTTAACTCCATATTTAATAGGTGACCATTGTGCGTTCAATGATCGTCAGCTAGAAGCATCCAGAGTAGGAGCTGCTGTCTCTGTTTTCCCCTTTGGTACTCCTGGTGCTCTCCTTTATACCTGTGGTTTCAGAGGTGGTGAAGGCAGCAACAGGAGCACAGAGTAAAGATGGCTTTGAATGCTCTTTTTGCTTTCTGTATTTCAACTTCCTTTCCATTCCCTTAGCCCCCAAGGCAGCAAACTGGATGGTGTAGAGGGGCTCAGGTGAGGCCAGGGTTAAACTCTTTGATGTTATCAGGAATCAAAGGGTCTGTGATGTTTCTTATGGGTGGAACGATTGAAAAGTAACATTATGGGATTGAATGATGGAATCCCCTGGTTCCAATTATATGGAATCATGAAATAATGAATCCGAAATAGATAGACACGCAATATTCCAAGATGGGTATTTATCCAGTGGTAGACGTGAGAAGTAGTTTTATCTGTCTTTTGAAATAACCCCTTTGCATATTATGTAAGCAAACAATTCATCTTGCATACTAATATGTCTCACTTCCGAGTGGACAAAAACACACTATCTCGAGTACAACAAGATCACATTTTTAATTTACTGAGGCACGGTCTGATGATTTAAGGAACTTAACAATGGCCGCCATGATAGCTGTATTTGAATACACAGATCACAGTGAGGGCCTATTTCGATGTCTATGGAACAGAGAGCATTCTGGGCAGGCCGTGGACAGAGCTGGCAGTGATTTGCTCTGACGGGAATACCGGCTCCTTAAATATAGGCATTATGCGAGAGACCCGTATCGTCGGAGGACGGACGAGGGGAGACTGGAGACAGTGTCTCTTTGGAGTAGTAAGGGCCTACCGTCAGCTGCAGCTGTAATAAGTGTTTGGAGGCTTGATAGTCGATTGGCCCCCCCGCCACACCCCTTTGTTTCCCTAGCACTACAACCGTGGGAAATTTGAGCGGGGATGCAAGCGCGATTCAGAATAGTTGTAGCCAAACACTGGCACGTGTATGCGAGGTGAAGATAATTGAGTGGGATAATTATCCCAGAAAGTATGGCTGCATTGATAGTGATGTCCCGTTTTTTATTTAGAGTGTGACGACAAGAGCACCCTCCCCGCAGTCCCGGGTTCAGAATAGTACTCGTAGACTCTTGTAAGTACATCGATTCAATTGGGAGTTGGGTGCAATTAAACCATAGATTGACGAAAAACATTTGATGTTTCTTCTCTCTGGGGCTCTAGAGAGAGCTATGGTTGTATAAATTTGCCGTTTTTAACGTATAAGCACTGTAAATACACTTGTGGGTCTTTGACTAAGAATGTTTTGGCACTCACACCATTGGTTTAGGGTTCCATGTGGGTTGTGATGTCCACGTGCACGGGGTTAGGGTTGTGTTAGAAGAATAGGCTGCAATGAAAAATATTAATCACTTAAATGGACGCATGGGAAACACAATAAGAATTATAAATAATAATAAGAATTACGAGATTGGAAATCACGATCCGTTTTTTCCTTCTTTCTTGTTGTAGAATTGTATATCCTCTTGGAAATCCCCAAAAAAGAGTGACGCTGGGGTAATACCCCGATTGAAAAGGTAAAGAATACCCGAGTAGCGGTACAGACCATTGAATAGGGACCAACACCCTGATGAATGCCAGAGTGATCCGGTTGGGCACATAAAAAGCTGGCAGAAACATGTTGGTTTTTGCAGTGGGGATTGAAGGGTCGTTACCTTCCCTGAATACCCCATTTTGTTGATTTTAATCCTGCCAGAGGTTGACAATAATAACATTTGTGGGTTAACCTCGAGACAGTTTTATATCTATATCTGCACCTCTCTTGGTCCCTTCTTCCAGGAGAAGATTTGTTTTCCTTTTTGGATTTGAGTTACACTTTTGTGCTTCATTTTTGTCTGGCTTCTTTACTATACTCTACCCTCACCACTTCTCTTCATCGTATATACGAAAAAACTGCGCTCCATCCAAGGTGTTGGTCTGCAGCTGGATGTATGATGTGGCCCAATGATGAAGCATGACACTACCAAGTGTGTGAGGGCAGTATTAAGACATCTGTTGATTTTCCCACGTTTAGCGTCCAGCACAGTTATTTATGTTATTGATTGTTTCTCTGTCGTGTGAGACTAAGTATTAGTAAGGGAGTCAGAGAAAGCTTAATCCCTTGTCTCTTCTATCTTGTGTTTTTGTTTCTTATGTTACTCCTGATCCCAGACGCAGCCCAGCAAGTAAAGTTACTGTGCTACATTGTGTAAAAAAGAGAGAGCAGAACATCTCCTATCTACTAAGACTGTTCTCCTCGTTCCCTGTACTGGCGCACTTTTGTCAGCCATGCATCAATTCTAAAGAATAGGTTTTGTACTCATCGGGGTTCCCTCCGGTACCATACTATGGGGCATATCAGCAACGAGGCGATATAAAATTATCAAGCAGCGATAATTTTATCGCCTAATCAGCAAGGTCACGCTATCGCGTGAAACCTTGCATTAGCGCCCGGATTCTTAACGCCCAGCTTTGCATCTCTAATGAGATGCAAAGTGGGTGTTCCTGACCTGACACGACTGGAGAAATGTTGCTAAGCGACATTTCTCCTATCATCAAGCCCCACGCTATCAAGCATAGCGGCAAGAAGAGTAGCGATAACCCCTGTTATCGCTACTTTCCTTACGCCTGCTTCAGGACTGACTTAGCCATGATATCCTATGGAAGGTGGATATCATGGCTAAGTATGTGAGGCCCTATCATCAAGCTAACGCCAAACTTCGTGAGATTATTGCTGGCTTTCCGGCGATAATCTCACGTTTGGCAGCTAGTGCTAGGATTTTTATCGCTTTTGAGATAAGCGTTGCTAATAGCACGCTATCTCAGCGATAAAAATCCACGTTAGCCGGCGATAATTATCCTAGCGCTAAGTGCGCTTAGCGATAATTATCGCCAGTTGTTGCTGATATGCCCCCATGTTCTAAGGTGTTTCCCACTGTGTTTGTGT
Organism: Triturus cristatus; assembly: GCF_964204655.1. NCBI lineage: Eukaryota > Metazoa > Chordata > Amphibia > Caudata > Salamandridae > Triturus > Triturus cristatus. The sequence continues at coordinate 1,037,867,056 of NC_140583.1, forward strand.
GTCATACTTTGCAGCACACAAAGTAGGAGAAACGAGGAGAAAGGAACACATTTCTCCTCCTGCGCCTGCCATCTGTTATTTTTTGTGTGGAGAGATTTGCGTCAAAACCCATCGACGGTTGCGTGGGATCGCCCATTCACCACCATGGAATCCCCTCGAAGCAAAGTTGCACAGGGCAGCACATTGCGCAACTATGTGTTACATTACGACACTAGCCAACACAAATCCAGATTTGCGTTGGATGCTGAATCCCACCTTTTTACTTTGCATTGGGTTTGAATTACAAAAGTAATGCAAACCTGATGCAAATCATTAGTAAATACGGACATACAGGCCCAGGCATGCACACATTTCTTTCTCCTTTCAGCTATGTTTCAAATTGGTGATACAAATGGGAGATGTGTGCATTTCCTTAGCTACCAAAGAGTTTCAATTTTATCAGGCCGGATCCAGCTAACATTTACACTTTAAGTGCCTTTGCTGTCATGTCCTAAATGTTGCTCCTTTTCTCCTCTCTCCTCCAGAGCTTGTGTCATCTTGGGTGTCATATTTCTGCTATCGTCCCTCTGCATAATAATCAAAGCCATCCACGATCTTGCCATCAGGTTGCTCCCAGAAGTGGTAAGGCCATTTTTTTCATACTGCACTTGCACTGTCTTCTATCGTGTATTGTTAGATGTTGGAAACCTATAACAATGTTTGAGAACTGTAGCCATTCAAGTATCGTGGTGCGATATTACATAGCACAGAGCATAGCATTCTGCCAACCTTACGCATAGCATTTCCAGTTGTCAATTCAATTACTTTATTCGAATACATATTGTATCCATAAAAGTAATTTTTTTTTTACAGGGTTTTATATAGCGCGAACTTGACCCAAATCGGGTATCAGAGCGCTTTACATAGCACCAGTTGATTACATGAGGACACATTCATTTTTGTTAGGCAGGGGGAGATTAAGTGATTTGGCCAGAATCACAGGATGTTCAGCGTCATTGACGAGACTCGAACCCAGTTCCCCAGATTAGAGGTCGACCATTACTTTAAAAGGTGCTAATAAAACATACACAAACATGACATATAATAATTAATAACGCCCCCAGTCTAATGAGACACTTAGAACTCTCAGATCGTATCACATGCGTTCGCTATACTAAGTACAGTTTTTGAATAGAAGTAAATTGATTTTATTGGTAAGTTATTCAGGTCAAATTGTCAGAAATAGAAAAATGTGTACAAATGGACATGAATGGTTTTGGATGAGGAGTTTATTGGATGATTTAGTAGCCCGCTATGTCCTTAAATTCAAGAGGTTCAAGGGTATTAGCCCAGACACAATAGAAAGCAGAAAAGAGCCCCTGTGAGCATGTAGGACGCCACAGGATGAAAGCACCATCTAGCCATTGCAGTAGGGAGGCACTTTATGTCCGAGGATTGTGTCGTCATATTTCCAGAGCACTTGCAAAGTGCCAGCATGCTACAGTGGCGGCTCCTACGCTAATGCGGAGGAGCATCGCCCCACTAATAAAAAGGAAAAATAAAATTATAATAACATATCGGTATTATCATTTTACTTTTTCTATTGAAGTCAGTGGCACTCGGGGCGGGGCTGGCCAGAGCAGGGAGAGGAGTGGTTTGCACTCCTTAAGTGCGTACGACTGCTTGGCCGGCCCTGTTGGGCCGGCGAAACAGTTATGCGCACTTTGCATCTTCCCCACCTGGCTGCATTACACAGCCTGGTGAGCAACATGCAAATGCTCCCTGTCCTCGTCTGAGCGCCACCCAGGTCCGGTAGCAGCTGCTACTGAGCATGCACCCACCATCGGAAACACAGGGGACATGGAGGGCTGCAAAAGAAAAGTTGAGGCAGGTAGCCCAGGAAATTTAAAATGCCTTAGTTGGCCTAAGGGGGCAAACCAGCACTATTTACTGGCCATGAGGATAACAGAAAAAAAACAATTTGTTTCTCCTTTTGACTTTCGGCTTTGCTCATGCAGCCCTATTGGATTTTCTAATGAAATTTGCCGTTGCCAAGCAGGATCACCAAAAATAGAGAAAGAATGGTTATTGCTGAAGCGGAATAGCATCCAAAACACCCAAAGCGTGATGATGTCTACACATATATTAGTATTTTGACGCATTAGGGCACAGGCATCATGACACTATGACAGCCGCTGCTATGTATGCATGCATTATGATGAGGCAGTCATTTTGCTTCTTTGAATTTATCGTTCCAAGATGGCGTGCTCCCATGGAACTTTAAACTTAAAACAAGCACTGTAAATGCTAATAGGTCTGCCTTTCAAGGAATGTTGTATGGTAATGTTAAGTATTACAAATAAATAGCAGTATTTGTATGGATGCAAAAAACTGTGGGATATTATTAGTTGTATGTTAAAAGCTCAGGGGACAGTTACACTGTAAAACCAGACCTAAAAATTCATGTTGGTTAATGACTGCTCTCCTCTCATCAGTGCTGCTGCCATAGAAGACACACACTATAAATTATCTAGTTATCTCAGACACTTTTCCAGCATAACAATGTCATGTGTGTGCCCCTAAAATGTAAACCCAGCCAGCTGGATAAATAAAGAAAATTATCGCAGCTGGTGGAATGCAAGCCCTTTTTTTGTGGAAGCAAACAACTGTTGCCCACTCAAACCATGTGCTCTTGCCTCCCCTATGTGATCGGAGGCAAAATCCCTCTCTAGCGGTTACTCACATAATTGTCTGTCAACAGCTTTTTTTTTTATAGAGTTTTTTATATAGCGCAAACTTGACCCGAATCGGGTATCAGAGCGCTTTACATAGCACCAGTTGCGTTACATTAGGGTACATTCATTTTTTCGTTAGGCACGGGGAGATTAAGTGATTTGTCCAGAATCACAGGATGTTCAGCGTCATTGCCGAGACTCGAACCCAGTTCCTCAGGTTCGAGGTCGACAACCCTAGCCATTAGGCCAACTCCTCTCCAGCTGTGCTCGAAAGTGAGAATATAAAAATGGTGTAATAAAGTGTGTTATTAGAGAGGTGGTAATAATTCCGAGAACCCCATCTGCGGAGCGGAGTTTACTGCCCATGGGTACTTATCACAAGTAGACTTGAATACCGAGACACTGTCTAAATCGGAATCTCGCCCCATGTCCTACACCGGATCCAAACCACCCAGAAGACTGCCACGTGACTCCTTTTGAAAATTCCACAAAATAACCACATCCTTCCGGACCTCAACAATCTCCACTGGCTCTCAGTCCAGTAAAGATGTAAGTTCAAGCTACTCACTCAGGCCTACAAAGCTCTCCACAACACTGATCCAGCTTACCTAAACCACCACCTGAAATTCTACCAACCCATCAGACACATTTGATCTGCGCCCCAAGCAAGAACACTCCTCCCTCGCATCAAAAAGACCAGCGGTCACTTCTTCTCATACCTCACAGCCAAGACCTAGAACACCTTTCCGCAACAGCTCGTAATGTACCCCTCCCACGTGGACTTCCGAAGGAACCTCAAGACATGGCTCTTACGGATGAAAGAAGTATGATCTCCTCCTCCACCCTCAGGCCTGCCCTACTCAGTGCCAGGATACCCTCAAGGATGATTTGCTGCACAAATCAGCATAACATAGCATTTTTTGGCTCTAAAGTGCAACTTCAGCTTTCAAGCAGTTGTTTTCTTATTTAAGGGCATCTGTCAGCTGTATAGTAAAATTGCAGCTTTCGTGGTCCAAGCTCGGTTGTGGGTGGCAACCTGATAGCACTCTTTTGGTAGTGGGCAGATTCATGTCTTCTAGTACACCGATACCAAAAGCAAATAGAAAACATCCTGCTGCACTGCAAAATAAGAACATGCTTTGTATATACAATCCTTGAATGAGACAAAGAAATAAATGTGTATTTGTAGTCTGCTTTTCAGATATATAATATGCCCTCATGCATTCCACAGTAAAGCAAAATGACACATCTATGCTGATTGAATGACTGAGAAAAAAGTTCTATTACGTTATGATCCAGGACGTTTTAAACAATGTCTCAATCCAGTAGCAAATTGAGGTTAACCTAAAGCCTCTTTCAATATAAATGAAGAATGCATTGAATACACCATGTTTTCCAAAATGTTGCAAATACCATTACGCACCAAACCTAGAGCCAGATGTACGACCCTTTTTAGCAGTCGCAAATGGGAAATCGGCCCATTTGCGACTGCTAAAACGGGTTGTGGTATGTACAAATCCTATTTTGCGAGTTGGTAGCCCATTACGACTCATAAAATAGGGTTTGTGACTCGCTATTTGGAAGTGGCATGCCAAGGGTGTCCCTTCCTAATAGTGAGTCGCATTAGTATGTGTGATTGTTTTGCGACTGCAAATGGGGTCATAAAACAATCGCAGTTACCACTTACTTCAAGGAGGAGTGTGAATGTATGCAAAAATATTTTTTAAGAGCAGGCAGTGGTCCAACGGACCACTGCATCCCCTTAAAAAAATGCAAAGAGAACTTTTCCTTTTTTTCTTTTAAATGCATCCCGTTTTCCTTTCAGGAAAATGGGCTGCATTTGAAAAAATAAAAATGTTGCTTCATTTAAAAAGCAAAAAGAACACCTGATGGACAGAATGTTGAATAATGTCAAACATTCACCCCAGTACAGAGACCTGGGCCCAAATCCATTGCTTTTACTTCCTATGCCATTCCAGTTAAAACCTAGCCATATGCAAATCAGTCTTGACCCTGCTCCCCTGGGGGTGACTGGGGGTAAAGTTTTGATTCATTAAGCAATCCGTCCATCAGTTGTTCCACAGCACTAATTGGAAAAGAAAACACAGACATGGTGGTCTGCTGTCCCCAGTAGACCACCATCCCTGTGATAGGTGAGATTCCTAAAGGGTCAGAACTTGTGACCTACCTCATTAATATTAATGCGGTAGGTCTTTAGCAACCCCATTAGGCATCACAAAAAGTGTCTGAGACGCTGTTGTAAGTTCCATTTTGCGAGTCGCAAAACATTACAGTTTTGCAACTCGCAAAATGAAATGGTCGTACATCTGGCCCCTAGTCCTTGTGCAAGCAGCATTATGTGTGTTTTTGTAAATTGCCTTACTGTACTGTCTTTGCATCTTGATATTACCTGGGTTAAAATCTAGTTAGCACAAAAACAGTTCCCACATATGTTTTATTTAATCAGACTGATGAATAGGTATTAACCAATACACGTATTTTAGTAGTGTTGCTTGAGAACCTGGCCGTTGTACCCTTGATTCATAAAAATGTAAGTAACTTACAAAGGTGTAGATGGACACCTGTGGTTTCCTTAATTTATATCAGAATCTATGAAAACCTTTAATTTTCTGTACCCAAAGGCTGCAAATTTTCCACTGGTGAACAATCTGCCAATATACCCTAAGGGTTAAGGCACAATACGCCCTTATCTTTGTTTTGCATATTCTCCCGGTATAATGTGTCTTTTTATGTTGTGAAATCTCTTCCTCTTGACAAGCTGACAACTTGGAAGTTTTAGATCTTTTTTCACCTAATGTTCCCACTGACATTTTTTGCCACTAACCTGCTCGTTTCACTTTTACTACTAAAATGCAAGAAATACCTTGTAGTAGATCACTCTTACCACAAGAAACGTTCCCCTTATTTAGGATTTGGTGGTAATGTCGCATTTAGTCAGTAAAATCACATCCGACAAAGTGGTTTTACTCGAGGCACATTGTGCTGTAATTGTGTTGATACACATTTTCATCCTTTGCGCAACTGGCCATATAACTCTCTGAGTAATGGTGTTCAGTTTGTGTGTAGAATCATTAGGAAGTTCCACTGTACATGGGTCGATTGATACATTTACTCACATGCCAGGGAGACAGATAACAGGCCAGTGATCGAAAATGTCTCTGTATTGTGGACATATATCCAACTCATACCACTTGCACACTTAACCAAATCATGGATCCTGTCTAGAAAAGAAGCCCACTGACCACAAATGGGACATGAAAGAAGGAATATATATCCTACACCCTCTCAAGTCTGATCTCAGGACATTCATTCTTTGTGGTTGATTGTCAGACAATTTATCAGTTCTCAGCAAGATGAAGAGGTTGGTGTACCATATCATGTACACAAAGTGGCTCATTACCAACCTTGGTCCTGGAGTAGTTTGAGACGATGGTAATAGCGGTGATGGTTCAGTATCAATAAAATATCTGCTGCAATGTCCATCCATGATGAATTAAGACAAAAAGGTCAACAGTTCAAATGTTGGAGTTATAAAAGTTAAAGCAACTGCATGCTACCTATTTAGCACTTATTCTATCACACTCTGATGCACCAAACAACTTTCCATGCAGTCATCCCACTTATGTACAAACTTTCCTAGGGCACATGCCCAGGAAGGGGTTTATTGAGTGTGAAAAAAGACCCAGGTTGAGAGGGGCGGATATGTGTCCTGCCCCGCTTACATTTTGAAGGGACTGCCTAGCACACCCACAAAGAACTTGACACCAGTCAGTTGTCACCCTAGAATCCTTGGAACCTGGACAGGGGAGGAAGGAAATTCCAAAACCAGGTGTGGAGGGAAGACCAGACGTTTCTCCCACTCCAAAGGCTGGCACCAGGTATAAAAAGTGGGTCCTCAGACCAACTCTTAAGTTCACTCCTGGATCTGTGGAAGACCCCCAGAAGGATTGCCTTATATTTGAAAAGACTGCCCTGCTCCTTGAGGCCTGCTTTGCACCCCAGAGGACTGCCTTGCTGCTACCAGTGCACTGCCCTGCTGCTTGAAGCTTTCCATGTACCTTCAGAGGACTTCCCTACTGCTTGATACCCGCCTTGCTGCTTGATCCCAGGACTACCAGATTGACCCCAAGGATCAGGGGGCTGACCTCTTGTTCAGAGCTACAGGGACACAACAAGCTCCAAATATTTCCCTGCAACTGTTCATCTGACCTTCAACTGGACTTGCCTCAGCCCTGCTGGCCTCTGCTTGAGTAGGTTCCTGACCCTAAGAGACACCTCTTCAGGTCCTGGACCCTTGTTTGGTATAAATTGATCCCTCTTGTGAAGAAATGGAAAAATCCTGATGTTGTGGGTTCTTCCCTACTGCAAACGGACCCGTTCACTCCATGGTATTGCCACCCGCAATGACCGCTAACGCAAAACACAGCTGAATCCGACTCTTCCCACTATAATATCAATGCGAGATCTGCACTTTGTAGCACAGCAACGACAGCCCGTGGTAATAGAAATGTAAAGCTCCAGCAACAACAGTCTTTGAAGCCCCACAGGATCTTTGCACTATAGCGGCGAACATCTGCTATGCCCGGCTTACTCTTCGCGCTACAGTGACGACAGTCCACTATGCTCTCCCTGCTCCTCCTGGCCTTCTCCACGATGGACTGGACTCTTCATGCCGCACTTTATGCAGATACATTTCTCAGTAGGACTAACCTGGTCCCTGTACCCTCCCTGTGCTCCACCGTGGTTGGCCTGCTCTTGTGACTTTCCCTTGGTCTAGCACGACCAGATTACCGTGAGTAGCGCTTTGCGCTTTAAGACAATATACTTATCTAAATCTTTGAAATTGCATATTTCTGGTTCTCCCAATTGGATTTTTGTAGTTTTGGTCTAAAATAATTTATTTAATATTACTCTATTTTTTATTTTTTTAAATTGTTGTGGGATTTTTCTTGTGTTGTGTTATAACTTTGTGTGCTGCATAAATACTTAACACATTACCTCTAGGGTTGCCGCTAAGTAAAGCCTGACTCCTTTTGTGCCAAGAGAGTTAAGCACAGATTGTAAGGAAACGGGACATTAGTTGTGGGGTCTGCACAAGTAATGGGTCCACATTTGTCCTCTACTGAGAACCAAGCACTCCTTTGTAAAGCTTGACTCTCTCAGAGTAGCATAGCAGAGCAGCCCAAGGCCCACTCAAAGGAAGTGGTGTGGGCTTGTAATCACCATTTGCTGGCATGCAATAATAACACTCAATAAATAATTGTCCAGTCTGTGCTTTTTCTTTAGAAAAGTATAAATACATTTATTCCACATACACATTCTACTCAATACTAGGCAGTAATTTCCAAAAATACCTAAGGCTGATGGAAACACCTCTGATGACATCGTATAATCACCTCTGAAACCCCTAAACTGTCATACAAACACATCAGGTAAGTCTATTAACTTGGTCAAAGGTTTAGGGTCAACAAACCGCATGTCAAAATATCATCATTTTAGGAGTAAATGCAATATTTAATCATATGTATGTGTAAATGCCCATATCAATGTTGATAAAGCATATGCCTTTTAATCAGTAGTCACTGTCATCATTATTATTTCAATACAATATTTAGAAATGAACTTCACATTCATCTTTGTGTTTCTATACTTTCAATCATTGAAACCACAATTATAAAAACAGCCCTGGAAGGCATCACATTTTGATCACACAATATGTACCCATAGACTTAGCCCCTAGATGGTGCTGTACAAAATGTACAACATGAATCCTTCCTTAGACACCTTCAGGCCACGATAATTGCAACCATACACATAGCTCCTAGAGGGCGATGCTCTCCCAGATGTAGAGTCCGTGCTCCAGCCTGGGGAGTGCTTGAACAATTTAAAGAAATCCTGGGCCGGTTCTTCTTTACTTGACTTTTCAAACTTAGGCTCCACACCATTAAGCAAATTCTGGGGATTCCCTTGGGGAGCTGTGGACCCTGCAGCTTTCCTGTGATTTCAGATATTCGTTGGTGCTGGCCTTGCTGGCCGAGGGCTACCACAATATCCCAAAACAGTATATTTTGCCTTGAGCCCTGCAGAGCATTATGAGGTGCCCCTCTGGAAGCTGGCATATCTTATTAGCTGCACCAGTTGCTTTCTTTTTCGTGCCACTTGGCCTTGTGCCAAGTGGCCTGTCCCTTTTCCTTTTGTTTTTCTTTTATCGAGGTTGCTCGGACTCACCTGTTAGGGGCAGCACAGAAAGCCTGCAACTGGCTCCCCCGGGTGGCTCCTCATGCAAACAGGCCTCTTCTGTGCTGCCATAGAAGCTAGCAGGGCTCGTCATGGGATGGTGGCTAACCGCTCCCCCAGACACAGGCGTTGGGGGGGGCGAGGCAGGCTTGTCATCGGTGCTGGGAGCCCCCATCCACCTTCTCTGTATTGGGGACCTGAAGGTGGGAATCCCGGAGACCTCTCTCAACTCTTGGGGGCACACACACCCCTGCTCTGCCACGAGGGGACGGGGGACTCGGAATTGGGAGTCCCAGGCCCACTGCCGAGTCTGGTGGCTTACTTAAATAATGCATCTGCTGTAGGGGCCGCTGTTTGACCTCATGGTCACAGGTTCCAACTTGTCCTTAGGGGATGTAAGGGGACCAGCATCCTTGATCCTGGGTTGAGCCCCACAAGTCTAGGGGTCATTTGAAGTTAGAGTACTTAGTCCAGATGGGCATCAGGGGGTTCCTCCTTCCAATTGTTCATGCCTCCTGCCTCTAGTCACAGTGCCCACCAGTAGGTCACAACCAAGATAGAGCTCTACCCCATGCACAAGACCTTTTAAGTGGTGGTTGAAGGTTCCAGAAGTGAGGCACCTCTGGCCCTTCCTGGGGTGCCACCTCACCTCTCCGCCCATGTCCAAACCTTCCTGCACAGCCTGCTGTAACATTTCAAAATGGTGTCACCTAGATGTCACTAGTCACATCAGCTCTGTGGGCCTCAGCGTTGCCCCTCGCTGAAACCACTGCCAGGCCCTTCCACCAAAACCTCAAAGGAAGCCCCCTCCTATGTTGGCTCCAGAGGCTCCTTGTACAGAGTGCTTGGGCTGGTACGTCCCTGGTACAGTGTGACAGCTGATTGATTGAGACAAATCCTTCATTCCCAACCCTCTTCTCCTCAGGAGCTGAGTGAAGCACTGTTTATTGCTCCCTTTGTGTGGGGAGGTCTTTGTTCCTGCTGCTGGAGAGAAATGTAATTAACTGGGCACAGCAGGGTGACAAAAAGGCCTGGGCTCTGATCCTGAGCTGAGCCAGACAAATATGACAATCCTGGATTACGTACAAGCTATACAAATATCTTTTTGGAACTTAACTTGCAGAATTGGTTTTCCCACGCAGGTTACTCCTCAATTCGATATGTCTCTGGCCAAAGGGAAGCAAAACTACACTCTAAAACAGTCTTCCTCCTAGGTACATAATCGAATTTCACTGCAGAGAAGACAGTAAACCACACTGGCATTCCCTATGAGTGTTCACTAACATTGTGAGGCCTACCACAGGTCAATATACAATTCTGCAGAGTTCCCTCTGTGCCAGGCTACCTGTGTGCAGTTACTGGGCTGTGAACAACAGGGGCCTCCTACTCGCAGCCCTTACAGATGTGCACATGTGTAAGGGCTCATGTGTTCATGTGTAACCAGCCAAGTGCCCCTTACACTTGCTGCGTCACAACAGCCTTATCTTAAAAGGCACACACTAGTAGTAAACATGCAGAGTCAATTTACAGTGAGCTTACTGTGGGTGAGTCACCAGTTGTGAGGCTGACCCACAGTGTAAAGGTCAAAGATCAGGTGATCAAAAAGTAAAAAAACTGCGTAGATTTCATGGGCAGAACCCATCGCCTTACACAGGTTAATTTATTGGCTTTTCTGGTTCACCCTGAGAGGGAGTGTAGTGTCGCTTTAAAAGGGTCTTCATCCGCCTCAATCAAAAACCCAATTTCTTACACTTGTAATTTGAACAGATTTACCATTCTTGTCACAACTTAGAGTCCCCTATATGTCAGCTCTTCTTTCTAAGGAGCTTCCAGCATGATGATCTCAGTTGCCAGAGCAGGCCGCCAAAGAAGTTAGGCAGTGGAAATGAGTCCACGGGTCGAATAGGTTGTTAGTGGGCTGGCTCAACCATTGCTCGCATCCTCCTCTTTGCAGCAGGGTTCGTAGCATCTTCCAGTGTGGGCCCCCACACCCTCCCTCCATCATGCTTCTGTGGTTTCTACTGTGTCTTCTCACTGACGAGTATTCCATATGGAGGCAGAAGGAAGTAAAGGGAAGCCCAAAGGATAGTGCTAATCCCATGAAATGTCAAGGAGGCTCAGGTAAGTATTTGAAAAACATCTTTTATTATATTTTAGTTGGTTCAGAACAACCGGAATTAAATGGCCTATTTAATCAAAGTTTATTTAATTTTCAAAGAAAATTGTGCAAGAAAATTAATTGAAAACATTGACAAAGGGAATTCGCACAGCGCTTAAGTACCAATTTATGATTGCAAAATGGCTTAGAAAAACGCAGTGAAGGTCAAGACCCATTCTAAAATAATGAAAGCTGCCTGCTCTAAATCCTTGTGCGTCTCTTGTCAATGGGGTAAGGAGGATAACCGTTTCTTGCATTGACGTGGAAACCTTATTCATAAAAATAAAACCAGTGGCAACAAAGATTAAAGAAAGCAAGTGATAAATCTGGGACTTTGCGTGGTCCTGCATTTCTTACCTTTACCGAGGAATGAATGCCTTCAGCAGCAACAATAAAGGGTTCAAAGTCCATTGCTGTGAATGATTTATAAAGCGCACAGGCATCTTAACTCCAGGTTTGAATATCGCCTTTGTTGGTGTCCTCAAAACACGTAAATCTTGTAGTAGCAATGAAGTCTGAATCATAGACGCTAGTTCCCCAAAATGTCAGTGGTAGTGGATGTCATATTAGGCAACCTTTTACTTCCTGTGACATGAAAACAATGACCATTGCTCCCTGCTATCCCACGACCAGTGCGCCCAAGAGCCTTCTAGTTGATGATGAGTTGTTAACCCCTTGTGCGCTCATGACGGAACCACGCCGTCATGAGCCACGGCCGGCGTGTGCTCATGACCGCGTGGTTCCGTCATGCTGCGGACGTTGGCGGCCGCTCCTCCCACGCGGCTCTAATTCCCCGCCTGTGCGGGCGAATTAGAGAGTGGGCGGAGTCGTGACGGAACCACGCCATCATGAGCACAGCTCGCCCGTGACTCCCCCAGCGCTGCGGCGGAATTCGCGCCGCAGCGAAGGGGTTAAAGATGGGATTAGGAGTGGAGTTATGGAAGTGCTATGGAAGTGCTCGTAAGTGCCCAGTTTACTTTCAGCTCCTTTCACTGACATTATACTCTCTGAGACCATGAAAAGAGGGCAGTGTCAAAGTTACCAAATCATAGGCTGTAAGAATCAGCTGCTGATTCTCGCGACCACCTATTAGCATCCATGATGCAGTCTATTCTTTACACCTTCCAAACAAGATCATTGTTTGGATCTAATTAAGATGTTGCACTTTCTTGATGTTGCCTTGTTTGAAGCACTTTAGAACCACCGTGTTCACGTTACTTCAGTGATGATTCACAAAGGCAAATTTACACTTTTGTGTAGGTTCACAACTTTTTTGTAATTCACAAAACAATTTTATGAATAGTAACTTTATGACTGCCAGTCTTTTTATGTGAGGAGTCCCCGCCACAAGTGCAGAGACTCCGCGGTCCTCAAGATACTACTCATAAAATTCCTTTGTGAATTGCAAAGCATTTTAACCCAAAACAGAATTTTCTTTTTAAAAATAAAAATGTGTAGTAATGAAGATCCTGCAGCCGAGATGTAGTTTAAGTAGGTTTATTAAGTCTTAGTTGCAGGTTGGAAAGTTCATGTAGAGCAGCCACACCAGGAGCAGCCTGCCAGCTGCTCATCCAATTCTCCAACTGTTACACCTCACCAAATGATACCTCACTTGTGTGGGTGGGGCAAGGGCCTGTGACTGGGAAGAGCCCAAAACATAGGGAATAAGGGTATAGCACCGAGAATTCTAAGACCTAAATTAAAATAAAAAAATGTTTTTAGCCAATTCTGCATTGGACACCCACACAAGTGAGGTATCATTTTACTCAAGACACTAAGGAAAATGCTGTGGGGTAGGACATTTGTGCCGGCACGGTGATTCCACACATAAATATGTGGAAAAAGTGTTTTTTCCAGCTAAATTTGAGGTTCCCATGGCATTCTGGGTAGGAAAACTTTGGGGGATCCACGCAAGTCATACCTCATTGGACTCCCCCGGGTGTCTAGTTTTCAGAAATGTTTGGGTTTGGTACTTTCCCAAGATGGCCGCCGAGCCCTGGGCCAAAATCTCAGGTGCCCCCCCAAAACCAGGTAGGTTTGTTATAGGTAATTTTGAAGTCTCCACAGTACGGTTTGGGCCATTTCCTGTTGCAGCCACTATGCCTACCCACACAAGTGAGGTACCATTTTTATCAGGAGACCTGGAGGAATGCTGGGTGGGAAGAAATTTGTGGATCCACACAGATTCCAGAACTTTCCCACACAGAAATTTGAGAAAAAAGTGATTTGTTTCATCAAAATTTAAGGTCCGCAAGGGATTCTGGGTAGGAGAATATTTGGGGACCCACGCAAGCCATACCTCGCTGAACTCCTCCGGGTGTCTAGTTTCCAGAAATGTGTGGGTTTGGTAGATTTCCCGAGATGGCCGCCGAGCCCCGGGCAAAAAATCATGGAAACCTCCTTGCAAAACCAGGTTACTTTGTGATAGGTAATTTTGATGTCGCCTCAATAAGTTTTGGGACCTTGCCTGTCGCGAGTCCTTTACCCATCCACGCGAGTGAGTTACCATTTTTATCGGGAGACCTGGGGGAACGCTGGGTGGGAGGAAATTTGTGGATCCACACAGATTCCAGAACCTTCCCACACAGAAATTTGAGAAAAAAAGTGAGTTTTTCCGCGAAATTTGAGGTTGGCAGGGGATTCTGGGTAGGAGAATGTTGGGGGACCCACGCAAGCCATACCTCACTGGACTCCCCCGGGTGTCTAGTTTCCAGAAATGTGTGGGTTTGGTAGGTTTCCCTTGATGGCCGCAGAGCCTCGGGCCAAAAACTCATGGGACCCCCCTTGCAAAACCAGGTTGGTTTGTGATAGGTAATTTTGATGTCACCCCAATAGGTTTGTGAACCCTTCCCTGCCGCGGGTACTTGGCCCACCCACACAAGTGAGGTACCATTTATAATGGGATACTTGGAGAAATACTGGGGGGTTGGAAATTTGTTGTTACTTTCTTCAGCGTGAAAATTTGAGCACAATAATGCAAGGAAAATGTGACAGTCACATTTTGAGGTTTGCAGGACATTGTGGGTAAGATAACTTGTTGGGATCCACAAGTTAGACATCACCATGTACTCCCTTGGGTGTTTAGTTTACGACAATATCTACAGTTGGTAGGTTTTTCTTAGATGAAATGTATACCTTGGCAAAGAGACAAAAAAGACAAAGATTACTGCACAGCCATCTATTCCTCAAGCACACACACATACTGGTTGGATTTGGCACGAGGGCAAGTGATGCTTCAGTATATAAAATTTTATTAACAAGAGATTTCACAAAAATGAAAAGCACTGTCGATAATTGAAAGGAAAAAAACTGAACCAGTGACTCGCAGCTCGTGAGCTGTAAAGCCACGACAAGGGACAAACCGCTTTACAGGCCATTCACACACCTTTCATACATGATACACACAAGATCATTCACACCACCAGGCACTCAACAAACACATTACAACATTCACAAAAAGGGACAAGGTACACCCTGCTTGACAAAAACAGAAAAGACAATTATTTCTGCACAACCACCTATTCCTCAAGCACACATACATACTGGTTGGATTTGGCACGAGGGTGAGTGATGGCTCAGTATATACAGTTGTATTAACCAGAGATTTTACAGAAATGAAATGTACTGTTAATAATTGACAGGACAAAAAACTGAACCATTGACTCACAGCTCGTGAGCTGGAAAGCAACGACAAGGCACCAACACATTCCAAAGTTGCCGATAAAATAAAAAAAGAGACAATCATATGCTACACCCTTTTTTTATGTCGAGTAGCATTTTCCGCACTACTCACACGCCCTCTGAATGCGCCAATTATAACACATTCCAAAGTTGCCGATAAAATAAAAAAAGAGACAATCATATGCTAGCCCCTTTTTTTATGCCGAGGTCGAGTTTCACGTTAAATATAAACGTCCTACTTACACGTGAACCATGCTAACCAATAGCAAATCACCACGTGAACAATACTACCACCATGTGAGTAGCATCATACGCTACGCGACATCGTCACATGTTACGTGAGAAGCGTTCCACGCATTACTCACACGCCTCCTGAACGTGTCAATTACAATACATCTCAAAGGTGTCGACAATATATAAACACGAGGCATTCGGGCGGCATTTGCCTTCCACTTGCCATCCAGGGACATATCGCTCTCCTCATCTTACAGAAGTCCTGTCGGCACTAAAAGCGTCTACAAATCAAGGTAAGCAAAACGAGACACAATCGTGGTACACTTAAATCCATTTAGTAGATATACCGCTACATTGCGCTAATTAACAGCAATGCGCTATATGCCTTGCAGTAATGTCTAAGTGATGTTGCCCCTATATAAACTAAAAGAATGTAGAATTCTCTCTGTAAAAGCGTAAATGACACAACAGATAGGCTATACCCCAGCCCTATTCTAGGAAATTGCATAAATATTATCTCTACCAATGTTTTTAAAAAAATGAAAACCAAGCATGATCTAGTACTTAATAGGTATTAACTAAATAAATATGATTCATGCACGAAAAGCTATGCAGGTAGCTCTATTGCTATAAAGTCTGTAATAACAATACACAAAGAAATGTGAAAATATAAATCTCAAAAAGAATAAGTTTTATTTTCTGCCCCTTTCACCCGATTTCCATCTATCTTTCATTATTTTTTATTTTTATGTTAAATCATACCTACTACGCTTTCGCCGTTCATGTGAAAAATATCCACCATTTAATCAATATCTGGTGCCTAGAAGAGCCCACTATCAAGTAGAGGTAATACCTAATCCACATTAATAAGGAACTAAGTGTGGTTAGCTCATTTAGATCTATTAACAAACAATAGATAACAGCAATGTGTTTTTTTATTTTAGATCTAATCATCTCCATGGGTTATTCTCCATGAAATACATAAAAGAAATGCTATCTATTTCCTGATTGATCGATTATCATTAGATGGATTAACATACACCAAGGTACAAACCACGATTGTCCAAAAAATATAATCGAGAATTATCGTTTGAAATTTCTAAGGATATAATCATGTGCTCTGCATTGTTATGTATTCATCTACTTGAAACATTTTAACCTCCTGGAACTCCAGCATTCATCACTTGGAGCACAGGTAGATATATAATCAGAGAACAGACTCTAGACTATTATCAATCACTAAGGAGATAATTAAAACTACTTTAGGAAGTTAGATACCTCTTTTTCTTCTTCTTTTTTCCAAATTCTGAATAGATAAAACAATAAATATGCTCTTCTCCATTAAATGTTTATACATGTATATGTATTAGTTGCCCTTTTCTCTTTTTCATATCTATTTAGCAAAATGTTTGTTCTAGCAAAAAGATATTAACATTGTTTAGGAATATAATGAAGGCATACCCCATATCAGTTCAATAATATATGCTAGTCAGATTTATGATATGTCAGTCTCAACAATGACAAATATGTTGTATATATAAAAAAATTATCCTCGAAATGTTGTTTAGACTTATTTTTTTAAATTACAGGAATTGTGGCTTTTTTCCTGACTAAGGCGTTATTTACACCGAAACGCGCGTCGAAAAGTATACAGTTGTGCAACAGCATTGTTTACTTCTCACCCTTGTGTAGATAACAATTTATTTTAATGATTGTAATGATTTTATCACATGTTTATGCATAATAAAATTGTGTTTTATTTATGAATGTACAAACCAATTATAATTAAAAACAACAATATTTTCCATATTTGTTTCACTGTTTGAGTTGTTCTGACTATTAGATACAGAATTAGCATATGTCACTATTCATGAGAATTGCCTAGGTTGTTACTTTTCGATATATATTACCCTGTCCTAGGAACTATCAGGGGGTCCTTGCTATTTTCTAGAACCAACCTCTTTACAGGCCATTCAAACACCTTTCATATGTGTGACACATACAAAACCATTCACACCGCCAGCCGCGGGCCCAGCACATTACAACACTCACACCAACAGACAGCGCCATTCAAGGGCCCTTCACTTTCATAAGCCCACATTCCTGGCACAGCAACCACACCAGCTCACGGATTGTGTGGAGTGGCGTTTGGCTAGCAGTGTGTGAAGTGACCAGCAGCAAGTCACTACTCACAAACCGCCAGCCAAGTGCCAGTCCACCCACACCGCCAGCCAAGCGCAAGTCCACCCACACCACCAGCCAAGTGCCAGTACTCTCACACCGCCAGCCAAGCGCCAGTTCACTCACACTGCCAGCCAAGCGCAAGTCCACCCACACCGCCAGCCAATCGCCAGTCCACACACAGCGCCAGCCAAGCGCCGGTCCACTTACACCGCCAGCCAAGCGCCAATTCACTCACACTGCCAGCCAAGTGCAAGTCCACCCACACTGCCAGCCAACCGCCAGTCCACGCACACCGCCAGCCAAGTGCCAGTCGACTCACACTGCCAGCCAAGCGCCAGTCCACTCACACTGCCAGCCAAGCGCAAGTCCACCCACACCGCCAGCCAGTCGCCAGTCCGCGCACACCACCAGCCAAGTGCCAGTCCACTCTCACCTCCAGCCAGGCACCTATCCACCCACACCACCAGCCAAGTGCCAGTCCACGCACACTGCCAGCCAAGCACCAGTTCACGCATACCGCCAGCCAAGCTCCAGTCCATGCACACCACCAGCCAAGCGCCAGTCCACGCACACCACCAGCCAAGCGCTAGTCCACACACACCGCCAGCCAAGCACCAGTCCACGCACACCACCAGCCAAGCGCCAGTCCACGCACACTGCCGACCAAGCGCCAGTCCACGCACACCACCAGCCAAGCGCCACTCCATGCACACCGCCAGCCAAGTGCCAGTCCACGCACACCGCCAGCCAAGCGCCAGTCCAAACACACTGCCAGCCAAGCACCAGTCCACGCACACCACCAGCCAAGTGCCAGCCTACACACACCGCCATCACTTTTAGGATTTTTGCTACAAAAAAGAAAACACCAACAAATTGCAAGTAGATACAAATCTACTAACACAAAATCTAAAACTAAATACATTGCACAAATGCCAACCTTGAAGCTGAACAAAAAATAATAGAGACCAGGCAATTCACTTTACCACTCATGGATGCTCCCAAAAATTATTTTGCGTGTGGTACATTCTAAAACAAGCAGGCACACACAGCCCAGGGTTAGAAGGACACTCGGGGCAGTACATACGAGTCTCCTTCCGCGTACCCCTTTACCAACAGACTCTACATCTCCTACTGGGAAAGTCTTTTGAGAGTGTGGGAGGAATGTGATCAGGAAAGTGGCAATCTTTCAATCTAGCCACATCCTCCACCACTCCAACTCTCCAACTCTAGGAACACTTGCCTGTTCCACTAAAACAAGGCTGCCTATTACAGACTCCTGAAACTTAGCAAAAGTCATGTTTGACTCAGGACAAGAATCCTTGAATACAACAAAACCTTTAAAGTTTGCCAAGTGGAAAAGATGGATAGCCAACTTCTTATACCAAATGTAAGCCTTACGAAGAGCCATGTAAGGTTCCAACCTCTGATCTACTCTGTCAACACCACCCATGTGTCTATTATAGTCTAAAATGCACACATGTTTGCGCGCTTCAGCAACCTGACCCCAAACAGTCACAGGTGAAGTGCTTTTTTCATGGATGGTAGTCAGTATGTAGACATCTCTCCTGTCTGAAAACTTCACAGCTAGAAGTTCCTCGCAACACAGCACACTGCACTGTCCCCACACAAGCTTTTGACAAACTAGTTATTTTGGGAAACCTTTACGGTTAGAGCGGATTGTGCCACAAGCAACAGTGTCCACTTTGGCCAATTCCCTGAACAACCGCACACCAGTGTAGTAGTTATCTACATATAAATAGTGACCTTTGTTAAAAAGTCCTCTACCAAGTTCCCACACTATTTTCTCAGTCACTCCAAAAGTGGACGGACAACCAGGGGGGTTAATCCTGGATTCCTTACCGGTGTACACCCTGAAATAAGAGACATATCCAGTCCTACTTTCACACAGCACATACAGCTTAATTCCCTTGCGTGCCCTCTTACTAGGAATGTATTGCCTAAAAACCAAGCAGCCCTTGAACAAAATGAAAGACTCATCCACTGCTATTTCTTCCCTGGAGCATAGATCTCGGAAAATCGATCTACCAAGTGGTCAATTACGGGCCTAATCTTAAAAAGACGGTCACACTCAGGGTGATCTCGTGGCAACGCTAAACCATTATCGACAAAATGCAGCATCCGCAGCAGAAGCAAATACCTATCACAACCCATGACTGCCGGAAATATAGCCATTGGCATCAAGGGACTAGTAGACCAATATGAAGACATTGATGGCTTCCTTAGCAAGCCCATCAAAAAAGTTAAACCCAAGAACTTCTTCATCTCTTCCAGATTTGTGGTAGTGCACCGGGTAGCTCTAGAATGGGGCTTAAGGCTGGCACTGTTGTCCCTCAAAAACTGTTTGGCATACAAATTAGTCTGCTCAACAATCTCTGCCAAAAAGACATCGTCCATAAACAATTGAAAAAAAATTATCGGCAAAACATTTTCTGTATTCACTCTACACGCTGGAACACCAGTAAAGTCTGGCAATGCCGGCTGCACCATGCCTGGGGCAACCCAGAGCTCATCACTTCCAACTGGAAGCCTTGCAGCCCTAGGCTGCAACCCGGATGCCTCTTGCTGCACTATCGGCACATCAATTTCCTACTCTAAAACAGGCCCTTCATCCACACTGGGAGTAGCTTCATCATCCGATGATTCCATGTGGAAAGAAAACTCACTGCCTGAATCTTCTCCTCCCTCCTCTGCCTAAGATGCAGAGTCAGTCTCTGAACCATGGTCAGAGGAAGACTCAAAAAGCATACCAACAACCTGCTGAGCAGTAATCCTGCGGCTAGCCATTACCCTTACTAAAAAATGAAACTGCACAAACAAGTCAACAACAACCAACACTGCAAAATAAGAAAGTAAAAAAAATGTGTACCTTTATAACAAAGATCTATATACTCAAAAACTATACGATTCACTTGCAAGAGACAGCTACACTCACCAGCACCTGCTCTGCAGAAACGATGATATCCCACTAGAAAGAAAAAAACAAAACCAATTGCTCAAAAGACAACAAAATACACATCGAGCACAAATGCAAGAAGTTTTTGACACTGAAACAACAGAAGCCAAACATACTGCTATTATTACTGAATTTGCAAAAAATACATTCATGCAGAGAAATTAAACTCATTTACAGTGTACAAAAAAAAGTCTCTTACCAAACACATGCAACTACACAAACAGCAGAACCACCAGTAACAAAACCGCAACCTGGAACAGTGTAAAGAGCAAAAGCCTTGACCTAGAACAAAAAGGGAGAAAAAAAGTGTTACAATTGCAATTCACAAAAACATTTAACATTATAACACGCTATGTCACAACTACAATAGTCAATCTGCTAGATGGGCCTCCAAATAGGGCTGAGAACATTGGGGGGTGATCTTGCCCAAGGGATCGGGTGAGGTTGTCGACCAGGCCAATCTGTCCCCCAGGTGGGACAGAAAACAGCAGACAGAAATGTGCCCCCTTGCAAAATAAATAAATCCCGGGTCCCTAGTAGGGTTTTCTGCCTCCCGCCTAGTGCAGAAAGGTAAAAAAAAGTGGCACATAGGAGAAGGATCTGCCTCCGGCGGTGGCTCTTCGGATGCGTGGTACGGCAGCGAGTGCGAGGCTAGTAGACCGTAGCTGGCGGGTGGGCGTGTAGAAGGTCAGGCGGTCGTTGAGGTACTTGGGGCCCAGGTCGTGGAGAGACTTGTGTGCGTGGGTGAGGAGCCTGAACGTGATCCTCTTGTTGACGGGGAGCCAGTGCAGGTCCCTCAGGTGGCCGGAGATGTGGCTGCGTCGGGGGATGTCCAGGATGAGTCGGGCGGAGGCGTTCTGGATGTGTTGGAGTCTTTTCTGTAGCTTGGCTGTGGTTCCGGCGTAGAGGGTGTTTCCGTAGTCCAGTCGGCTGGTGACGAGGGCCTGGGTGACCGTCTTCCTGGTTTCGGTCGGGATCCATCGGAAGATCTTGCGAAGCATGCGAAGGGTGTGAAAGCATGATGAGGAGACGGCGTTGACTTGTCTGGTCATCGAGAGGGAGGAGTCCAGGATGAAGCCCAGGTTGCGTGCGTGGTCTGTTGGCTTGGGGGCGGTGCCCAGGGCTGGGGGCCACCAGGAGTCGTCCAGGCGGAGGGTGATGGTCCCAGGATGAGGACTTCCATCTTGTCTGAGTTCAGTTTCAGGCGGCTGTTCTTCATCCACTCGGCGATGTCTTTCATCCCTTCGTGTAGGCTGGTTCTGGTGGTGTCGGGGTCTCTGGTGAGGGAGAGGATCAGCTGGGTGTCGTCGGCATAGGAGATGATGTTGAGGTTGTGATGGCATGCGATGGCAGCAAGAGGTCTCATGTAGACGTTGAAGAGGGTGGGGCTGAGTAATGATCCTTGCGGGACGCCGCAGATGACTTCGGTGGCCTCGGATCGAAACGGGGGGAGGCGGACTCTCTGTGTTCTTCCGGCGAGGAACAAGATGATCCACTCCAGTGCCTTCTCTTGGATGCCGGTTGCTGAGGCGTTGGAATAGGGTGCGGTGGCAGACAGTGTCGAACGCTGCGGAGAGGTCCAGGAGGATGAGTGCCGCTGTTTCCCCGTTGTCGAGCAGGGCTCGGATGTCGTCGGTGGCTGCGATGAGGGCGGTCTCGGTGCTGTGGTTGGCTCTGAAACCGGACTGCGAGGGGTCGAGGGATCCGTTCGTCTCGACGAAGGCGGCAAGCTGTCTGTTGGCGATCTTCTCGATGACTTTGGCAGGAAAAGGGAGGAGCGAGATGGGTCGGAAGTTCTTGAGGTCGGTGGGGTCCGCTGTTGGTTTCTTCAGTAGGGCGCTGAGCTCAGCATGCTTCCAGCTCTCCGGGAAGGTGGCAGTGTTGAAGGAGGTGTTGATGACGTCCCGGAGTTGGGGTGCGATGGTGGAGTCGGCCTTGTTGAAGACGTGGTGGGGGCAGGGGTCGGTTGGAGATCCGGAGTGGATGGTGTTCATCGTGCGGGCTGTGTCTTCGGTGGTCACCGTGGTCAAGGTGCGGAGGGTGGCGGTGGGGTGCATTGGTTCGACGGGTGGGTGCGTGGATGGTGTGCCGAAACTGTTGTGGATGTCGGCAATCTTGCGGTGAAAGAACGAGGCGAGGGAGTCGCAGAGATCTTGTGAAGGGGTGATGTCGTTGTTGCCGGTGCTGGGGTTGAAGAACTCCTTGACGATGCTGAAGAGTTCCTTGCTGTCGTGGGTGTTGTTGTCCAGTCGCTCCTTCAGTGATTTCTTCTAGGTGGTGCGGATGAGCTGGTGGTGCTTGCGGGTGGCGTGTTTGAGGGCGGTCATGTTGTCAGTGGTGTGGTCGAGGAGCCAGGCTTTCTCGAGGGTGCGGCAGGTCTTCTTGGAGTCTTTGAGTTCGTTGGTGAACCAGGGGGCCTTCTTGCTTCTGGGTCTGCTGGGAGGGTTCTTCAGTGGTGCGAGGTCATCGGCGCAGGCGGTCAGCCACTGCGTGAAGTTGCAGGCTGCTTCTTTGGGGTCCGTTGTGCTGGCAGGTGGGTTCTGGCAGAGGGAGGTGGTGAGCTGGTCGGCGGTGATCTTGCTCCAGCTCCTGTGAGGAACCTGTTGCGGGTGGTGGTGGGTTGTGGACGCAGCTGTGGTCGGTCCAGTGGAGTCCGGTGGAGTGGCTGAAGGTGATGTGCTTGCTGGATGAGAAGACGGGATCAAGCGTGTGGCCGGCGTAGTGGGTGGGGGTGTTGACCAGTTGCTTGAGTCCGAGGTTGGCGAGGTTGTCCAGCAGGGTGACGGTGTTGCAGTCCTTGTTGTTCTCCAGGTGGAAGTTGAGGTCCCCTAGGAGCATGTAGTCAGCGGAGGGGAGGGCGTGTGGGCTGATGCTCGCCTGGACGCCTTGAAACAAATGGCTTCCAGACGTCCAGCGCTTCCTGGTGATGGCGCGTGCTGTGCATGCTGACATCACAGGATCGCCGAGGTGGGGCGGGGGTGGCAGCGGAAACTCTTCTGCTGCCATCCCCCTCTGTGGGTGCCACGACGGAACGGTTCCGTCATGAGCACACGCCGACCGTGGCTCATGACGGAACCGCTCCGTCATGAGCACGGAAAGGGTTATATAACACAAAAATGAATCTGCAAAACAGAATAAGGTATTGACAAGAAGAACCAAAAAAAGAGAAATTATGCTAAAGTACACAAATGCAAGAAGGAATAAAGCATTAACCTGAAAAAAACATAATAAAACATTGTGAAAAATAAAGAAGAAAGACAGATAAAAATACTGTGAAAACCACAGTATAGCATTAAAAGAAAATATAATGAAGGTACACAAGAAACTATACAAGAGAAAATAAAGAAGATGCAATAGATAAATATACAAGATAAAATATCACACATCCTCCCCCTTTCTAAAATCTAAAACTTATGGCAGAAGAAACTAAATGTTTTGTGACAAACACAATCGCACATTTGATTACCACTAACCACACCTACTGGCAAGACAGGCATGAGAGGAGGCAAAACACGCACGACATGAACTAGCCACATGAACGACTGACAGACACACATGTATAACAAAAAAACGATGGGTGAAGTACACCCGACCAAACGCCTCATCCCTAAAACCTGTAGCAACAGGTGACACTCACACCCAACTAACATCCTCAGAGTAAGGACAAGTAGGGAAAACTGTTAAAATGGGTGACTCCTACCCACACAGCCACTCCTCACACAAAGGCAGCAAACAAAACTTGTGAAAATGGGTAACTACAACCCATACAGCCACTGCTCACCTAAGGGCAGCAAACAAAACTTGTAGCACAGGGTGACTTACACACCGTCGAGACATCCCTTATGTAAGGGTACGAAATGTGATCTGTAGAAATGGGACTAGGACCCATTTAGACACACTATGTAAGGGTCTGTAGTGTAAATTGAAGAAATGGGACTTTCACCCAATTCCATCCCTCATATGAGGGCGTGTGATGACTACATAGAAATGGGTAAATAACAGCCACTTAGTCATCCCTCATGTAAGGGAATGAAATGTAAACTGTAGAAATGAGACTATAACCCATATAAACTTCCCTCGTGTAAAGGTCTGTAATGTAAATTCTAGAAATGGGACTTTCACCCATTTCCATCCCACGTGTAAGGGTGTGTAAAGGCTAAACTTAAGAAATGGGCAACTCACATCTAAAGAACAATCTCATGAGAGGGATAAGTAACGTACAATGTAAATCACATGTCATTACAGCACCTCAATAGGGACAAAAATGCCAAGAAATTAAAAAAACTTGGAAAAACGGCCCCTACAGTTTTTTCTCATCTCAACCACACTGCATGCATGTCAATCAATAAAACACAATAACATAAAATATACATTTTGAACATCCAGAGGCTAGGATACAGAGCAGTAATGCATGTCCTAGCTAGACACTTAAACCTATGACTATCACCATCTAAGAGCCCACATAGGCCAAAACACTAAGCCGGTGAGCGACTTTTCACCCGTGTACTGTTACACTGGCCATAGACTTATCTTGTTTGGCGATCAGGACTGGAACAGAGTCGTTCTCCGTAGTGTAGGCAAGATTAGTAACCCAAACAAGAATGATCCGAAAAGCTTCTAAACAGTAGCCGAAGACAAGTTCCTCACAATAATGTTCTACTCTTTGAATGTGCTGTAGATGTAGATTCCCAATAAAAGCGCAGCCTCATACTTGGCAACCGGCACCAAAGCTAAGACAGCAGCACGCAAAAGGAGGTGAGACATTCATCACGGCTTACCCGCAGTTGCCTTGAGTCTTTTAGTGTAACAACAATGTAATACTGCATTCGCGATAGGAGTCATCTCCCATGGCGAGGGGATCATTATTACCATTATACTGTCCATCACAACCAGCATTTGTCTGGTGGGGGGGACGAACAGTAAAAAATGACTATATATCCACACATCGTAATTGTTTGGGTGGACATATAGACATTTCTCTGACAGCCCTTACTCCAACAGACCATTAGAGAGGTTTGGCTATGGCGGTGACGGAGTAGTCACAGCCATAGCCAAACCTATGGTCCACCAGCATTTAAATTAGGCACACAGACCATTATGATGGTAGTATGTATACTTCGTTGTAAGTTTACCTTTGTGTATGAGGCCCTAGATATATGTGAGAAAGGATCAATGTTAGAGAAAGATGCAGTCAGATTCACAAATGCTCTAAGGATTTGAGCTCAAGTAGGTGAATCATCGAAACGGTCAAAACTGCTGTTAATGAGGGTGTTTCCCTGCGATCCAGAAAGAGTATGTTCCAATGAGGGGGACCTAGAAGATGGAATAAGGGCAAATGGGATTGAGCACAAAATAACAGGAGGATGCATCTCCAGATTGATACACTTCATAATCCGTGCAGTGCCTGTAGCTGCATCCAGTGTTGCATGCATGAGTGAGCAACCGATCTGATTGATCACTGTCAACAGCCTTTCATGCCATTCCGTAGGGGGTGCAGACAGCGGAGGAATCAATGGGGACTCCAATGCCAGAGCCACTGCAAAAGGGTTCACCCTCCATCTCAGGGCTTCTGTGCTGCTTCTTCAGCTCATGCAGTATTTAAAGGGAAGCACAATCCTAAGGAGCACAATATACTTTGCCCACACTATTCGAGGCCTATGGAGGGGAAATGCAAAGGAGGCCCTTGAGGAGAGGATCCCCCCTGAACCACGTGAGTTGTGGCGGAATTTGATTCATCCCTTGCCCACTCTCTCCTTTTTATCACTTTTTTCACTGTAGCCCTTGTGGTGAGGTGCTCACCCTCAAGCTGAGTGATCCCAACTGCAATTTTAGGGACCTCAAACAGCACATTTAAGGGGTCATCAATTTGTGTTATACAACAACTGCTTCCTCCACATTGCCTATGAACTATAGTCTACTTCACTATTCATCTTGTGCTGTGTTATATATAGACAGAGTAGAACGTTCACCCAATAGATTTGATATTTGCTACAATGTGAAAGTGCTATCTCACTAGGTGTATCTTACTCATATGTGTGCTGCATGCAGAGATGTCTTTTTGAGTTGGTTGGTTTATCCTCCTCCTCTCAGAAGGCTTCTCAGAAGGGATATTATTTCCAATTTTGTTCAGGAGCTGTAGGCATTGAACACAATTATAAATAGCTATTGTCTAATATTGCAGAAGAGGTTGGAGTATTTAAGGTAGAGCCTCAAAGTACAGTCTAGGCACTTCCTCTTATGATTCAAATGTAAACAAATGACTAAGTCTGGCGGGATACTCTTCCAGATTCTAATGAAGGATATAGCCCCTGCAGGTTGTGTTCACTGGTTTCATTTATATCTGCAAGGGCTGCAGGAAAACAACATGCCCCAACCTACGTCATGCAGGTCTGTGGTCAGAATCTCTCCGGGTCACAACCTTCATTTCCATCACACCAAACTCTAGACAATATTCTTGCAAAGCCAGTGCAAACTCCAGAGCGTCCTCCTCCAGGAGATCCCTTGCCCACTGGTGACAAGCATGTCTCAAGGTCAGGAGATGACAGGGCAAAGAAAGCAAAACATGTAATTACAAAAATGTGTTAGTGTAAAGACAGCAAAGTGAAAAGAGTGATGATATGCACTTCTATACCATTAAGATGTTTTTTCTGACCTTTGCAGCTTTATTGTGGTATAAAGCCATGATGCTTCGATTTATTACGAGTGATTCAAAGTCAGTGAAATATAGAATTTTACATGACACAAGCACCACTCTTGACTAATCTTATCGGACCCCTCGCTCCTTGATATATTATCCTTCTCCTCCCTCTTGATCCCTGTTCTATTCCCCTTTTCCTCCTCCTCACAAAGCCTACTCTACCTAACATCCTTCCAAGATTGGTAAATTGACCATTTTAAAAATGGGAAATGTTAACGCTTGTTTCTCACAATGCATAGAAATAGTTAAACAGTGGCATCAAAGGGCCTGATTTAGAGTTCATCGGATGGGCTACTCCATACAAACGTGACAGATATCCCATCCATCATATTACAAGTTCATCATACTTATTGGCACTTGTAATACAATGGATGGGATCCCGGTCATGTTTGTGCGGAATAACCTGTCCGCTGAACTCCAAATTGGCCTGATGTAACTAATATAATTGTGAGCGGATTGCCTGTTGTTCCGCCAGGGGGATGGATTTAGTTACTCTGTCCCCCTCGTGGAGGGACTGCCCACCACATTTATAAATGACCGCCAAGCAGGCCGTCTTTTATAATGCATTGGCAGGAACTGCTGTGATGTAGGTTCCTGCTACTGCATTTCACTGTTTGGTGCAGGGTTGCATTATGATGATGTAGCCCTGCACCTAATAGTTTTCTTTTTATAATTTTAAAAAGAAAACCCAAAACTGAAGTCATCTCCCATGGCGAGGGAAGCATTATTACCATTTTACTGTCCATCCCCGCCAGTGCATGTCTGGTGGTGATGAACAGTAAAAAATGGCTATATATCCACCCATCGTAATTGTGTGGGTGGACATATAGACATTTCATCCGATGGCCCTTAGTCAGTCGGGCAATTGGAGAGGTTTGGCTATGGCTTTGGTCCACCCGTATTTAAATCAGGCAGATGGACCATTATGTTGGCAGCATGTATTCTCCACTGTGACAGAGTATACACACCGGCAACATATAAACCAGCTCCTACGTTGCTTATTTCATATTATCGCATATTTGCATATACTGCTTTCATTTTACTAGACCTGATGCTAATATTTTTATGGCACATAACCACGCCACCAATTCCAAAGTCTGTGTTGCACTTGTGTCTACATATTGTAATACGAAAGTCTTGGTAAATCTTGATAAACTGCTAAATGTCCATATGTACTAGCACATTTTTTCATGGAAATAGAATAAGTAAAGCCTTTTCTACATCAGGCACTAGTCTAAATTACTTTGCACATGTGCTGTCTCTTTATTGTCACATTAGTCTAAGTGTTTAGGGGATGACAGAACAATCTGGGAGGGCACAATAGGATAGAAAGGTTCAGATGGAGTAATTGGGGAGCTATTTTTTGCAGCCTCTAAGTCTCTATGTTAAATGACATCCTTCACACCATCAAAGTGCATGTGTTTTTTCCACACCTTACCAGCATTGTCAGGATCCGTCTGTTCTTCACAACAGTGCAGCAGGAAATCAATCAAGGTGCTACTGTGCATGAATAAAAGGGTTTGCACTGGTACAGTGATGCTTTGCCTCCTCATGTGCTTCATATTACATGAATTAGGGCCTGGCCTGAAAAACAGCAAATATTTTCCTCAGTGATAGGAATTTACACACTAATACACATAGAGGCCCAGATTTATACGTTGCATCAGGTCTGTGTTCCTTTGGTTACTGGTTGACTAGGGTGTAAGCCATGGTCATGCAGCAACCACAATCCTAGGGTAAGGCACAAGTAAATCCCAAACTAACCAGTGCACAACCCCCTGACAGTGAAAATACCACACAAAAAGATCCCACACCACATTAGATAAATAAAGCTTAATTTCATAAATAATACAAGACCAAAATTACAAAAATCTAAACAGTAGAATCGGAGTTATGATTCTGAAAGAATAAACTGCAATATAGCTCCTAAAAGCATAAAGCACCAACCACGACTATTTGGTTGCGCTAGACTGGGTCAGTCACAGCTTAGTCCCACTGAAGATTTACCTTCTCAAGTTTTGTTCCAAGAGGCCAGTTTGTATTAGAGAACATTGCTGGAAGCAAGGAGAGCGTCGTGGGCATCAGTTGGCATGGCGCGACAGCAGGCAGGGCATCGTGAACATGCAGCTGGAACTTCGCGTTGGCGGTCCCCTGGTGGGTGCTGATGCTGCTGTATGAAGAGTCAGGCTGGTGGTGGTTCACACTGATTTTTGGTGCAAGCAGCATGGTTCCATTATGAACTACCTGTTCGCTGCTGTGAAGAGCCCAAAAACGTGATTGAAGAGCCTGTTGAGCCGCACCAAGGGTCCAGGACCTGAGGGGGACCACTTGTGGGTCAGGAACTTGCTGAAGACGGGTCCTGGAGCTGTTGGGGGGCCTTTTATATCCCTGAGGCTCCGATCAGGAGGCCAGCAAACTAGCCCTTGAGTCACTCTGGGTCTTGGGTTCAAGATGGGTTGCAGGTGCAGTTCTTCCTCCCCAGGCAAGAGGGCAGCAGGCCAGCACAGTGGCAGTCCTTGTAGCAGCACTGCAGCCATTCTTCCTGGCAGAATATCCAAAGGTCAAGAACAGAACTGTAGAGTTGTGTCTGACGTCCCTCTTTTATACCCCGGTGCTCTGGTTCTGGAAGGTGGGATACGCTTCTAGACAGTGGCTTTGATCTGCATGAAATTCCCTGACTCTCCTGCCCTGGCTCCAAGCTGGCTGAAGTGATAATGCAGGGTTGTTAGGCCCTTTGTATGGAGAAAGGACACAGCCTATTTAGGTGTAAGTGAGGCTGGGCCCGCTCCTCCCTCTTATCCTGTCTGTGATGGCCCATACAGTCACACCTAAGTTCCCATTGTGTGTGGCTGTCTGGGAGGAATACACTGAGCCCAAATGTTAACCACACCCAGTCATGTGACCACAGACAGGCTGAAGGCACCAAATGGCTAAGGCAAGAAAATGCCAACTTTCCAAAAGACTGAAAAGAATGTACCCAGAAATGTATCTAGGAATACCCAGTGCACTACAATCAACTCACTATAAAGTGTACACAACGTTAACAAAACAATTGTTAGGGATATACAATTATTCTTATTGTAAACATCAGTAGTCCAATCAATTTTCAATGAATCAAAACAAAGAATCTAATCATCCGGCCATGAAGTTGATTGTATCTGCTTTATTTCTGAAGGTTGCAGATGTAGTGTAGTTGAAAAAATGGCATATAATACAGCTTGTAGTCAGCGAAAACACCAGAATTTCAAATATCCCAATGCATTTCAGGCTTTTCACATAAGCCCTTCGTCAGGGGAATCTGCAAAGTGACAATATCCTAATTTTAATAAATGCGATACGACAACATGAAATTATGAAACATTATGGATCATGGGAGGGCAGGAAAAAGACACAATTATGATCACTATTAAACTGCAGTCTCATCCATTGTGGAAATAAACGTGAAAAGCAGTGAGGTGACGAAAAAACGGACCTAAACAACTGGTGAGTGTCAAAGAAGTGAACAATGGGGCAACACCCGTGAAAGCATGCAACCAATAAATCCAAAGCCAACAGAAAGAGAAATACACAGTGCACATCATACCTCTAGCGTTAGAGTACATGGACTCTAAGCGAAGACTAGAACCAGCACCAAACCACTGAGGTCTCCTAGAAGAATCAAACATATGCTGCAATATGTTTTAACGGAGCGAAACAAGTGAAGTGATCTGCCAAGGGTGAAATCAAGCGCTTATCTATGACGTCACGTTTAAGTACGCGCTGCGAAGAACTAAAAAAGCGATCATATAGGTGCTGAGAACCAAGAGCGTCAACAGCATCTGAAGAATAAACAAAATGGGTACTGCAGTGTAAATTCACGGTGAAAGGAAACTCTGAGGGTGAACACGAACACTTACCTGAAGCGATAATGTCCAGTGCGCAGTACGAGTATAACCGACACCTAAAAAAACGAAACAGTTATAAAAATGTGACCGCAACTACTTTAAAAAACATGAGGGGAAACCAGCAAAGTGATCCAAGACTCACCAAATGTAGCATCTCACAGCGCATTTGCAGCAACTCGGAGAACGCCAGCTATAACGAACGTGCTGGTCTGACATGCGCGTATAAGTGTGTGCCGGTCAACAGAACTGTGGTCATCAAAATAGGACTATCAGAGTAGTCTGAATGTCTAAGGCAAAAAGCGGCAGCCATTATGATAAACTGGCAAGCACTTTCCAAAAGAGGCATTTTCAGAACTCTAATATAAAATCCAACTTCACTGTAAGTTAGGATTTTATATCAGGATTCCAGAGACAACAAACATGAACTGGTATCCCTTCCCATTTAGAAATTACCCTTATAAAATATAATAAGGCAACTCCAATGTTATCCTATGGAAGAGATAGGCCTTGCAGTAGTGAAATTTCTTTTCACTACCAGGACATATGAAAATTAACATGTCCTACTTTGGCTGTCCAGGGCTTTCCCTAGGGGTGACATGCATTAAAATGGAAAGTTTGGGCTTGGCCAAAGGTTTATTTTGCCAGGTCGAAGCAGCAGTTTAAAAAAACTGCGCTCACAGGCTCTGCAATGGAAGGCCTGAGACATGTTTAAAGGGCTACTTAATTCGGTGGCACAATCTGTGCTGCAGGCCCTAAATTAAATATGCCAATTGGAAATAAGCCAATATTACCATATTTTAAGTAGTGAGCACATGTCAGTCAGTCA
Organism: Triturus cristatus; assembly: GCF_964204655.1. Taxonomy (NCBI): domain Eukaryota; kingdom Metazoa; phylum Chordata; class Amphibia; order Caudata; family Salamandridae; genus Triturus; species Triturus cristatus. Next base: position 1,037,898,666 of record NC_140583.1, read on the forward strand.
AAGAAGCTTTATTTCGACCATACAGGCCATAAAAGCACATAAAAGAGCAATACAGTGCATTTTTGTTAAAAAGACAATACAGTATATCATCATTAAAGCTATATACATTATTTCCGAGTTATAAGATTAAAACACTTCAGATGTGCAAGTTTTTAGTACATTCTTGAATTGGCTCCCTCTTGCCTGCTCATGATTCCAATGTTGGATATAATACAGTGTATGAAAAAAATTATAATTTCTATATTAGATACAAGAGGGATTAAAAGTGCCAGATATATGTAGCAATTGTTTAGTTCATTAATTAGATAAAACTCCTATCAATTGCTAAAACTCTTTGACTTTATCTAACTAGTATTTATAAAAAAGCTAAAACCTCCAAATTAAAACAACTATATTTACATGATTAAAACATCTCGGGAAAGGTTTCATTACAATGGGGTGATAGTATAGTACATGTGCTTTAGCAGTGGTTAGCTGTAGTAAAGTGTGTAGAGTCATAATGCCAGAAAAAAACGAGATCAGCCAAATGGAGGACGAAGGCGAAACGTTGGGGGAACACCACCTTAACGACGAGAGATTGAACACTTTTTGCACTCAAACCCAGTGCAACATCCATGTTGGTATTTACTTACCTGCTTACTTACTCATGCCCACTACCCCTACCCCCCTATAGGCCATCAACAGGCCTCTCCGGCCATCTCTGTCCTGGAGTTTTCTTTCAATCTGACTCCAGGTGTAACCCATCTCCTTGCAGTCAGCCTTGAGGCTTTGGCACCAGGTGTTTTTTGGCCTTCCTCCTTTCCTTTTCTCTTGAGGGTTCCAGGTCAGGGCTTGCCTTGTGGTGTTTGATGCAAGCTTGCAGAGGGCGTGACCCATCCAGCCCCCGGTGTCTTTTTATGAGTTCTTCTTGAGTGGGGAGTTGGGAAGTCTGCTGTCATAGCTCATTTTTGCTGATGATGGTTGGTCATTGGATTTGGAGGGTTTTCCTCAGACAGGTGTTGATGAAGGTCTGGACTTTGTTGGCTGTGGTGACTGTTGTCTTCCACATTTCTGCTTCATACAGAAGGACTGATTTGACATTGATGGTAAAATGACTGATCTTGGTTTGCAGTGTTGGGTCCTTAGAGCTCCAGATCTTCTTTAACTCAATAAAGAAAGCCCTTGCTTTGCCGATTCTTGCCTTGTAGTCAGTGTCTGTGCTGCTCTGTTTGTCCATGACTCTGCCCAGGTAAGTGTAGGTCTCAACCTCTTCCAGTACATTGCATGCAAGAGTGATTGCAGTTGTGCTGGCTGTGTTAGCTTTGAGGATCTTGGTTTTTCCCTTTGTGGATGTTGAGGCCAAGTTGGGCTGATGTGGCTGCCACATTGTCAGTCTTCTCTTGCATCAAAAGATGGGTATGGGACTGTAGAGTGAGGTCAACTGCAATGTCCAGGTCATCGAGCTGTGTCCAAGGTGTCCACTGGATCCCATTTCTTCTCCTTGCTGTAGATGCCTTCATGATTCAGTCTATTGCCAGCAGGAAGAGAAAGGGTGAGAGAAGACAACCCTGGCAGCATCTGGTCCTCACTTCAAAGGCTTACATGAGTTGTCCTTTATGGACTAGCCTGCCGTCCATTCCCTCCAAAAAGTTCCTGATTCTTAAGAGTTTATCTGGCACATAGTAGTGGAGGAGGAATTTCCAAAGGGTCTCTGTCCACGCTGTTGAGTGCCATCTCAAAGTCGATAAAGTTGACTTAGAGGGGAAGCTTCATTCCATTGACTGCTCAATGAGTTTATTTTTTATTTTTAAGACATGGTGCAACATCCACTAACCAATATGCCATTGGCTTTGCTAAAGGGCAGAGAGAAAACAAAATGCTTGAGAATAATATGTTCACAACATCCACCGGCCCCCTACTCCCCAGTGTTTATCAGTTGGTTTATTTAAATACTGAACTGACCCCTAACAAAGTGACAAAATATAATAAAATAATTAAAATAGCCATCTTACGTAGGCAATAAATAATTTTTGCTTCACAAATTGTGAATAAGCTTGTAACTGCATCCTTGCAAATAAGCTTGCTTATGTAATTCCTTCTCCCAATTTATTCATTCTGAAAATATTTTTGTTTAGCTTTCTCCTAATATTTTAAGAGGACTGTCTTCGGCCTCTGAAGCTGTCAACCTGGAATATCCTAGGGAGAAAAGTTTTTTTGTCTGGCATAGAGACAAGCGTGTCACTTTGAGGCCAACTAAGAGAACTTATTTTCACTGACACATATACACTGGGTCAACCAAGCATGAAGATGAAGCAATGGCATATGACACTTCGTGCCACTGGAATAACGCAGTAGAGGAGCACCAAATTATGCAGCAGAGTTGACTAAATTATGCAACAAGAAAAGCCAAAGCATGAGGCATAATGGAGCAAATGTTTTGATCCTATGACTTCATTAGTTTGCAATTTTTACACATGGTAGTACTGTTTGGGCAAAGATTTCACCTCATTAGTACCGGTTTAATAACTTTGCTTGCATACAACATTTGACATCTTTTATTTTTACTTACCATCAGTGTCCTGAGGCGGTCGGCTTCAGTTCCTCAGCTGGTGGTGCATAGACTTTCGGGGTTGTACACCGCTCCCTTCCCTATCAGGTTCTGAAGCAGGAAACTGATTGCTGAGGAATGCGCGGTACATAACCACACACAGCCAAGTTTCAGCTTTCAATTGCTTAGTTTTCTCCTCAGACTCTTCAATTTCAACACAGATGGGGTGTTTTAGTGAGGCTCCTGGCCCCAATCCACCCTGTGACGAGGCAGTACAGAGTGAGGTGACAGCCTGATTGACTGATAGCCCCTGGCACTGTAGGGCTTAATCCTACAGTCCCTCTGGCTATATGTATTGGTGGCATTACAGCACACCACTAATGGGGTGGAACCTATGTCTGTCATACTTCTGAGGCCGGCTGGGACCTAGCCAGCCCTGGACAATCCGTCTGATGACTGTCACCGGCCTATTTATACACCTGTGCCAGCCATGAGACTGATCCACTGCCTGAGGCTGCTGCTGATCCTCGCTAACAAGGGAGGGTAGGCATTTAAAAGAAAAATATACCAGTAGGGAATAATAGACTTCCACTACAGGTATTATAACAACCATGCAGATAAACTAAGAGGGCAGAGCCCCGAGGCCCATGATGGCTAGCCGCCACTGGGATTGACACATTCATAAGGGTGATCGATTGCTTGATGCTTGTATTTCACTTTTTAAGAGCTTAATGGACCAGACGAGAAAATGAAGCACATGTCATTTTGGTAATAGGAACTTGACCACTTTCCCAAAAGATGTGCTGCCCAAAGGCAACAATTAATAATCAGCCTCAGTAAAAGATGTGCATTCGGATTTCTTCCAACTGTCTGTGTTGAGCATTTGCATAATCTAAAAATAGCCTTTCTTTAACATGTGTCCTGCCTGCGTATGTGATATGCCAGTTCAGTGTGCCTTTCGCTATGCAACTCAAGCATTAAATTGCTAGGTGACTTTCAACATCTGACCCAAAGGTTAAAATATTCTGATGGCTTGTAGATACAAATTGCGGACTTTCTCTCAGACAGAGGATGTCCTTCTGCGTCCTGCCTCCTTATTTTGTTATTAGTAAAGCTTTTGTAAAGATTGTGAAATGAGTATTGATTTTCCCGGGTGCATATTTCTTTGTCAGTGCTGACATCACGGACTTCATTTACACAAGCGCCCTTGATGAAACGTGACTAATCAAAATGGCCGCCTTTATTATGGTCAGGCCTGCAGGGAGCATTGAATAAGTGATTTAACCACAATGCAAATTAAAAAATGAAGTGATAGCCTCCTTGCAGCTAGTTCTATCCATTTAGGTATAATGAAAGCTTATTAACTCTTGACTAGAACATTGTAATTGTCTTTTCTATGCCAAACATTATTTACCAGGACATATTTTAATAATAATTTGCTGATATATCTTTCTGTGTTCATTGTTTAGCACTTAATAATGTGCTGTTGTTTGGAGTAGTATTTAGCCTGCAGTTGTTTGGAGTAGTATTTAGCCTGACTTACTAAATTTAGAGTTTTACATTTTTCGTATGGTCGCACATGCGGCCCCATAACATAACGTAATTTGGAACCAATCATTCCATATTACAAACATTGCACATGTGCAATTTTACTCTAATATTTGCATGGCCCGATGAGTGCAAAAATGACATTCGCCCAGGCAGGTCAAATTTTGCTGTAAAAGGCTGTGCAAAATTGCACTATTGCCAAGGCAACGTGATCGGAAGCATCAGTGCAAACTTGCACTAGTTCAGTGTATGCAACTGGTCACCAAATCATGGCAATTATGTCAGAAGTGGGAAGAACACAAGCAGAAGGCCAATTTAGTCCAAAAAAGTGTTAAAACTCTCTTTGGGTCCAAACAACAGGGAAGAACACGCCATGTGTCGGAACACGTTCAATGGACCGTGGTTCTGGGTGTGGTTTCATATTGCCTGTCACTCCCCAAAGGGGTGTGTCATTATCAGCGATGTGGCTCAGAGTCAGACTAACCTTTATAAATTAAGTGGTTGCAATTAAAAGAAAGGTACATGTTAATGACCCGTCAGATCTCAACATCGTTAGAACATTCTGGCATGTTTATTAGGATAAGTTACCTTGTGGGATAAATTTGTGTAGTTAAATGCGGATCGTTGTTGTGTATTGTGCATTTTCTTCTTCATAGTTAAAAGCCACACGTGTGGTTGAATGTGGATCATTGGTATATGTTGTGCATTTTCTTCTTCATAGTTAAAAAATGCAAGTATTAAGATAAAGATTACCATCACGGTCTGTTAAGGTTAAACAGGTTATGGCTTGCAGTTGATGTTCTGTCAGGTCATTAATTGAAAATGGGACCTGCTGATATGGCCATTTGGTGATGAAGTTCAGTTAATTGGCCAAAAGAACCACGCATACAAGAGGGGGGGTGTATATTATAGGTGATTATAAAATACATTTTAATATGACAAAACCCTGCTGGATGTCCCAGAGGGTTGTGTACACAACTAAGCCAGGTTACAGTGTTACCATATAGCTGTATTGTGTTCCACAGGATGTTATCATTCAAACCTGTTTTGTTTGTGGCTAGCTGGTATATCCAGCACTGTTCTTTCACAAAAAATAGTCTCTCTATATTGTTGCTGTTATTCTCCAGCTCCTCTATAATTACCCATTTCATGTAATTGGTTTATAAAAACTACCAACACTATATTTGTTGCCATTTTTATAGAGCCATGACATAGATCGCATTTGGTTTTTGTTCAAATATGAGACATTAACCTCCATAAATATTTGACAAATCTGATGAGCTAGAACGAAGCACAATATGAATTCCAGATTATGCCATTCAAGGTATTTTGCGACATTGGCAACACATCTGCACATAATTTAAAGTTTATTGTATTTGCACTAACCTAATGAAGCTCGGGCCGGAGAAGCTGAAGCCAGACCCCTGGAGGCCCGGGACAAACTCCGCCCGGGAGCGGGAAGCCCCCCCCCCCACAAAAGTTGCGAGCCCGCAAAAGAGGGGCGACCAGGAGTGGTGGCCCCAGGGCGGGAGACGGCCCCCCCAATCAGGGGGTGCAATAGTGGGCCGTGAGGGGGCTTAAGAAGAAGGGGGCGAAAGGCCACCCTATGCACATACTACCCCCTCTCTGAAGAAAGGAATCCTGAATCCCACTAACCCACTCCAAATGAAAGGCGGGCGTCGCAGCCACAGGGATAAAGGTGAGGCGGAGAAAACCCTAGAATGATAGAAAAAGGAGATAAATTGCTAGAGGTAGATGGAAGGCTCACACAGAGTCCTTGGGATGCCTCACTGCAGGGGCAATGAGGTAGCCAGTGGAGGCAATCAGCCACAGACAGAGTAGATGTGATGCCCCCGTGGGGCCCTTGGGATGCCTCACGGCAGGGGTACCAGAAGGAGCGACATGTCAGAACTCAGCACCAGGCTGAATAAATGAAGTGCTCACACAGGATCCTTGGGATGCCAGATGGCAGGGACCCCGGAAGAGCAGGGAGGGGTCAAGAAGGGGGTCGAAGATGAGTAGGACGGCACTTGCAGCCTAGGCTAGTCCTGACAGACACGCACCAAATCGGTTGCAAGTTGAAGCCTAACACCGCGGAAACAATGGCCCAGGTGGTTTGGCCCCTCCCCAGGGATTGGCCTGCCTGAAGGTAGACAATAAACATGAATGGACTAAAAGGACTATAAATGCAAAGACAATATGTATATATGTTATGGTATAATAAACTGCAACCTTTAAAGGCACCAAGCACGTGGTCACTGGTGTATGTCAAGGGTTTAAAGGGACGCAGTTGGAAAGTTTGGATGGGTGGGGGAGGTGACACGCCGCCGGGGAGGAGTTTAAAGACAAAATGATTTGTGAGAAAACAAAGCTAAACATGACCGTTAATCACAATTGCCTTTTATTTGTGCATTTGTTTTTCAACATCTCAAAATGTTATGCGTAATTCAAATTACTGTGATATATAGCTTAGTTGCTACTGACACAAGGGTGGAAGTAGATGATGAAAGACTCAGTAAACAACCTATGCAGGTCAAAACAGGTCACACGATGGTCAATATCAAGTCTAGCAAAAGAGATTAAAAAAAAGATATAAGATATATAAACTGTTTGGGTTAGAAAAGGGAAGGAGTACCCAAACCCCAACTAAGAAAAGAGGATACAAATATGGGCTTAAAGTCATATCAGACAAATGTATTCTAGGGCTCTACAAATGTCTATGACATTAGCAAAGTATTCTGACAAATGACGAGGTGCAGACGTTGCAGCCCCTGCTGAGGAGGGTGATGTAAGCAAAGACTCCAGGGACACGAAGGTCGTTTACAGGTAAGCAGGTGTGGATTTATTCAGAAATCAGCAAACAGCAACCTCTCTCCAGCTGGCCAGACACATAACTGCCAAGCATGGAATACAGCTTAATAGATAAACACTCTAAGAACACCCTACAGCTTCTAGAGTGATAGAAGGGGAAAGGACACAAAGGAAGGGCTACCAAAACAAACAGATAAGTATTTACAACACATCTTCTCCCTTACAGATGAATTTAAATAAAGATTTAACTAAAAGCTAGAACAAAAATAAATAAAACACGACTAAACTACAGCACCAAATATAATGTTCCAGCCACTACTATTAACACAAATAATCATTCAAATACGCAGGAGGTCTGCGAGGTCTAGCATTTCTGGTTTCTACAGGCGAAGAACATTCTTGAACGTTGACACTCTGAAAAGCATCACCACCACCCTCCTCCCGCAGAGAACTCGAAGAAGAGGATGGAGTGATGTCACATGGAATAGACAACATATACCCCGAGTTAGACACAGGGTCCAAGTCACCCTTAGTAGAAGTATCACCCACACCAGACTTTTGATACAACGCCACCCTCCTCAGATTCCACCTCTCACCATTATCTAGTACAACGTAATTTTGAAAAGACTCCTTAACCCTATAGGGACCTCTGAAATTACTGAGTCCCTTAGTTATTCTACCAGGTTTAACTTTCACCAAATCCCCAGGTGAAATAGACACGGTAGATGAAGGAGAACAACTCCCATTTTGAGTGTTGCCACCCCTGTTTTTGATCCAAGAAGGATTCAACTTAGTACCAGGACGTCTACCCCTCATTAATTCAAAAGGAGACTTCCCACACGAATCATGAGAAGTAGTGCGATATGCCCATACCATATCCTGTACCATTTCGTCGGCAAAACCACCAGATGTGCACGACATTTGAATGATTCCTTTGACAACCCTGTTGGCTCTCTCACAAACCCCATTACTTTGGGGATTGTAAAGAGAAGTACGGTGATGTGTCACACCGCAAGAGGATAAAAACGTGCACATACTATGTGAGGTAAGCTGAGTGCCATTATCAGTTATTAAAAAGGAAGGGCACCCCTCCTCATGAAATAAGCCCTTAAGAAATTTAATGGTGCATTCAGTAGTGATATCTCTAACAAAACTTACTGTGAGCCATTTAGAAAACAAATCAACAACTACAATAGCAAAACGTTTTTCTGAAGGAAGCTCGTTCATGGGACCAATAAAATCCAAACAAATACTATGCCATGGTTGTTCAGGAATCGATATGCAACTCTTAACTTGGGCAGCTGCAAGTTTTAATCTTTTTTCACTATCCTTGCAAAAGGAACAATTCTCTACCCAAGAAGAAACCTGTGCATCCAATCCTGGCCACCAAAAATCAGCTTTTACTCTACGTTGGGTGAATGTCTGGCCCATATGGCCTTCGTGGGCCAAACTTATTAGCTTAGGTCTCAAGCTAAATGGAGGAATAAACCTGTCTCCCCTCATGAGGATATGATCACCACAGACTGATAATTCATCAAATACTTTGACATATGGCCTAACAGAGGGTTGGACGCAGCTCTCCCTTCTAACACCCAATTTAACCATGTCCATAACATTCAACAATACCGTATCTTTAGACATCGCGGAAAGCCACTCCTCTCAATCAAATGTACCTTCGCCTAAAGCTAATACATCCTGGACCCATGCAATAGCCACGTCATCTTGGTCTTCAGACTTATCCACATTACACTCCACATCCTTAATACTCAACCTGGACAAACAATCGGCCTGTATATTACGCCAACCCTGAATATAGGAAATATCATACTGGTATTCTTGCAGCTTGGACGCAAGTCTCGCCAACCTAGGAGATCCTTTGCCAGCACCACCTGGAGATAACACTCTTAGCAATGGTTTATGATCCGTCATAAGCTTAAATCTAGTACCCCAAAGATACGTCCTGAAGTACTGCACACCCCATGCTGCAGCCAAAGCTTCTTTTTCAATTACCGAGTAATTTTTCTCTGAACTTGTCAAAGTGCGTGAGGCAAACGCAATAGTCCTGTCACCATCCGGATACCTTTGCAAAAGAACAGCGCCTAGACCCGTTGCACTTGCGTCAACCATCAGAAAAGAAGGGCGTTTTATGTCAAAAGACGCTAACACTTTCGCCCCACACAATTCACTCTTAATGGCGTTAAAGCACTCTGTGTGAGAACTATCCCAAACATACTTAACACCTTTTTTTAAAAGAAGTCTTAATGTCAATGTTTTGTCTGAAAAATTTTCCACAAACTTTGAATAAAATTCAATAAGTCCCATGAAGGAGCAAAGTTGATCCTTATCTACAGGACAAGGCGCTGAACGTATCGCTTCCAACAAATTTTTTTTTGGTTTAACGCCTTGTGCTGAGATCTCATACCCTAAATATTCAATTTGTTGCACCAAAAATAAACACTTCTCCTTGCGTAATGTTAACCCCGCACTCTCAACCCTGTGTAACACCTCTTTTAGAACATAATTGTGGTCCTCGATAGTTTTACCAAAGATCAAGATATCATCCTGAAAGAAGACTGCCTTCGTAATACCTTTAAACAATTCAGTTACCATCCGTTGAAAAACACTGGCAGCCGAGGTTAATCCAAAAGGAAGTCTAGTGAATTGGAAAGTGCCTTCTGTGGTAATGAATGCAGTCAAATTTTTTGATTCGTCATGTAAGCGAATCTGGTGGTATGCACTTTTAAGATCTAGTTTGGAGAAATATTTTGCACCATTTAGGGTAGAAACCAACTCACCAATATTGGGTAGGGGAAAAGTATCTGCTATGACATTCTTGTTAAGGGATCTAAGGTCCACACAGAACCTAATTTTCCCATCAGATTTCCGGGAAATCACAACCGGAGAAACCCAGGTTGAAGCTTCTACTGGTTCAATAATTCCCCCTTGTTGCATTTCATTAATCAGAGATTTGACTTCATCTCTAACTGTAAGCGGAACTCTTCTGAGTTTGTGTTGGACTGGCAGTGAATTGTCCTTTAACAAAATCTTATGTACATAGCCTTTCAATTCCCCTAACTCTTCTCTGAACACCCTGCTTGCTCCCTGAATTATATCCTCAATGGACACCTCATCTACTACCATCACCTGACAAGATGCTCTAGGGTTCACAATGATATGTAGATCATATTGATGAATCCATCCAAGGATAGGGGGCCCGTCCATGGCAACGTAAACTTTGCCTTGGATAGATTTGCCTGAAAAACTAATAGTCGCATCAAAATAACCCAACATGTCAATCCGTTCACCTTGGTATCCTGTGGGACAAATATCACATTGTTTTAGAGGTTTATCTTCCCATTCTTCCCTGAACAGTAGTTCGGGAATTATGGTGTACCTCGAACCAGTATCAACCATCAAGGTCACCACATGACCATTAATATCAAATTCCGCCTTTGGGCGTCTTTCACACATCTCAATGATTACATTGATATCCGTGTCAGTTTCATTTACAATCAAAATTTTATCATTCTCTCGTCTAATCTCAATATTGTTTTCTTCCACTACCGCTACGCTCGCTTTCCCTTTATATCTGCACATTTTTGAAAAATGTCCCATTTTCCCACACTTTAAACATTCTTTGTTATTCGCAAAACAGAATTTTGCATCAGATGAGTGAGCATTACTCCCACATCTTGAGCAAAATTTTGTTGGAACCTTTACAAACTGACGTTGTCTCTCAGGAAATTTTGATTTCGATTTCAGTGCAGCGATAGATTCATCATCTCCACATTCGCTCTCAATAGGATTCTTTTCCGACACCTCGGATACTTGTGCTTGAGCACCTGACTTTTGCAATTCCTTCATGCAAATTTCAGACTGTTCCACAACTTTAGCCAAGTCCACGGCAACCTTCAAAGACGGATTCTTGGCTGCCCAGAGTCTCTCCTGGATTTTTTTATTGTTGCACTGAACGATTAGTTGGTCCCGAATCATTTCATCAGCCATAGTCCCAAAGTTACACTTGACAGATAACTCTCTCAAACGAGACACAAAGTCATCAATAGATTCCTCAACACGTTGTTTATTTTTATAGAATTTGTACCTATTCATCACCAAGTTTTCCTCCTTTGAAAACCTAATCTCAAGTCTGGTCATTGCATCTTTGTATACATCTGGAGATGATTGACCACTAGCTTGGAGCGCTTGAGGAAGATACTTAAAAATTCTCTGTGCTTCTTTCCCTAAAGCACTTAACAACAACGCTTTTTTCCTCTTAGCTGGAAATTCTTGACCATCCATGGCATCCAGATAGTTGTCAAACATAACTATCCAATCTTCCCAAGGAATTTCAGGCGTGCCAGCTTCCTTTAAAAAGGGTGGTGGGAGTGCAACAGTGACTTGCTGTGCCATATTTACGGCTTACTGTTATTAAATATTACTATTTTTTTTTTAAAGTACACACACAACGGTTAAACCCAACTATTACACTTCCAATTCACCACTTTAATGGTCACACCTGAGTTTTGTTGCCCTTTAAATTACGAGCTGCAACGAGGCCACAGGATGCACTTACTAGCGTAACGCCGGTTGCTCCTAAGCGCGTTGCTGTAGTACACAGAATGAGCTCAGGACGTCATGTAACGCACCCTCTAAATTGCGTAGAAGGTAACGATTCCTTTGGCTTTAAAACACTAGCGTTACGAGCGCTGAATGTTTACTTCCCGGTATCCAGGCAACCTTCCGCTGGCAGAAACCTTCGCGCGAACGCTGACAAGGTTGCGTCTCTACGTAGAGAGACGATGTTGATGCCGTATCCAGGCAACCTTGTGAATCGGCGCATGCGTGGAGAAGGGCTTACTGTCGATGACGTGAGCACAACGCTTCTCGGCAACAGGCGAAACCAGCTAAAACGATGAAAATTACGGAAACATCCTGCGAGGCCACAACAATGTCTCTCAGCACGCTGGATCCAATCCGCTTTTGAAAAGAAATTACTGCCTGACGATATTCCGAACCACGCTGTAAACACTGTTGAGTCAGGATCCAGCCAGCTACTAAGATCGTCGCCAAATGATGTAAGCAAAGACTCCAGGGACACGAAGGTCGTTTACAGGTAAGCAGGTGTGGATTTATTCAGAAATCAGCAAACAGCAACCTCTCTCCAGCTGGCCAGACACATAACTGCCAAGCATGGAATACAGCTTAATAGATAAACACTCTAAGAACACCCTACAGCTTCTAGAGTGATAGAAGGGGAAAGGACACAAAGGAAGGGCTACCAAAACAAACAGATAAGTATTTACAACAGAGGGCCACCTCACTCAGAAGCAGGTAGAAGTTTCACTCACTGGTTTTGTCGCAGCCAAAGCAGAGGTTGTAGGAACAAGGGAGACGCAGAGATCTACTTCAGCCCTGTGCACACGAGGAGCACACTGCAGCAGCGTAGGGTGGGGCCTAGGCCTGAGCAGAAAGTCAAAGTGCTCTGAAAGGGGGAGAGGGAAGAACGTAGAGGGCCTCAGGAGATGATGCGTGAATAGTGTGTGGGCCGGGTTGCGACCCGCCAGAGAAACTTCTATGTAGCAGAATCGGGCTGTCCCACCTCAAGCCAAGGTGCTGGCTCGATATGATAGGCAGGGACAGTGTTTCAGTACAGTCAGCATCTCTGAGCTAGATCCCGCCTAGTCACCAAAGGCAGAAACATGAGCTACATGAGATATCAGGCGAACTTTCACACTTTGCTACTCCACAGCCACATTCCACCGAGATGGAATTATCTAACCAATCCCAATCAATTGTATTATCCCTGTTGCCTCATAGCCAATACAAAACTAATGTGATGTCTTACAGCCAATCACATGACGTCAGTTACCCAAGAAGAAAATCCAAGATCACCTCACTGTTTCAATGTTTTGTCAAATTGCATTCTGTTTTTTAGTGCTGTGAAGCCACTAGGCACGAACGTTTTAAGTGGTAGACGTTAACATAGCTGCCAAGTTTTCAGGCTGCTTAAGCTTAACAGCTCCATGTGTGCTACTTCAGTGTCTTTAGTGCGGTGCTTTATCGTAAGAAAAACAAGCACTGGCATAGCTAATTGGTCTCGCTTTTGGGACTTTATATTTATTTAGCCAGAATTATTTGCTTTGGCAACGCCTTCCCATACCAGAATTTTAAGTTTTCCTCTCCTGTACTTCCACTCCCTTTAGCTGCAATATAAAAACAAGCATTTTCAATGCAATTGGTCTCGCATTTGAGAGAGTTTAAGCTATTAGCATTGTAAATGACAATGACTTTTGTTTATGTTTTAAAAACTAAAACATAAATAAAAGGCATTGTCATTTACAATGCCAATAGCTCAAACTGACGTAAATGCGAGACCTACTGCATTGCATATGCTTGTTTATATTGTTTGTTGCTTAGGAACCAGAAGAAGGTGTCAAGGTCTTCCGAATAAAATGGAAGTGGCCACTCTGTGCTTTTGTGAAAACAAGTCACAGAGTAGTGCCTGGAGCAGTAGGTGGGTTGTGATTCTAGGAAAGGGAGGTATTGCAGGGGCATCAGTAGTGGAATGGTTTTCCTGAAATTAACGTTGAAAATACATACAGTCTCAGCAGACACCACAAAGTTTCTGTTTTTCAGGGTCGGACAAGGGATGCACCAAACACAATGGGTGGTTGTGTATTTACCTGAACAAAAGCACCGCTATAAACTTTGGGATTTCATATGTATACAAAATTCAATTTAAATCTAAGGACTTTTTTTAAATCAAAATGTAATTACTATGTAAAATAACCACTATTTTACCAGTTACATACATTAATTTCATTAGGTTTGACTCGGCCTTCATTGAAATTGCCTTTATATTTTGAGGAGAAAAAGTTCTATCGGATTTAATGGTGTAGAGTGTAGGAGAAAGACTTTGGGTTTGTAATTTACATCACCAAGTGGCAACTTTGGACAGAAAAAGATGTACATACAGGGGGAATGTATCTATACTCTTTAAATTCATTTAGTCGCCACAGGAGTCCAACAGTAACAACAGAATTCATCAGAAATGATTTCCAATGCATGTAGCAAAGAGAAACCAAGAAAACATTAATGAAGGTGATCCATAACTTCAGTGTGGTTCTTTGGTGTTTCTTTTCATTATTCTTATTCTTGGCTGATGCACATTTTGATTGCCCTGAAGCTGCCCCCTTAACATCTTTTCTATTAGTAGTTTAATGGGCTTGCTTTAGATTTGAGCAAGATGCCCTTGGCTAATCGCAAGCTGAGTATCTTATATTATGTTGTGTTTATGATATGTTTTAATGTTATGGTGTGTTGTGTTGTATTGTGCTATGCGGTTTTGTGTTTTGCTATGTTATGTTATCTTATGATATGTTATGTGTGTCTGCATATTGTGCTACCGACCGTGGAAGTATCCTGGTGCTTCGTATACGTATGAGTTTAGCCCCAGGGAAGTGAAAGACTTACCCTAAGAGTCAAGTCTTCAGTCTCTTACGGGATTCAAGAAGAGAGGAGGTTCTGATTGGGATCCTTCACACTAACTTGGTACCTAAACAGTAGTACTCCAGTGCAGACCCCATGGGAAGAGAGGGAAACTAAGGAAGGGAGGACATGCTGAGCTCTACTTCAACCCTCAGGGTGGGGCATGGCCAGAAGAGATTCATGACCAGAACTCCATGAAATTGGCAGCCTTCATGATGTACAAGAAAGCATAGCCTTGGATCCAGATATGCTGATTCCGAGTTGCCAGGTTACAGAATCAAATCAGGATAAATTAAACTGCAGGAACCAGGTCAGGAGCCAAGCATAATATGACGGAACACGATAGGAAAAAACAAGAAAGGTGTGGGAACTAAAATGCTGAATGATGAACTGGTGGTCAGCAATTTAGATAAAATAGCACACAATGTTGACTGGTGTCTTATTTCTGGATGCACACAATCTTGTGCAAGTTCCAGCACTCTGTAACCCGGATCACAATATGTACAACCTCATAGTGAAATCAGCACGAGCAGGATCTGATGGTCTCCTTCTGGTGCATCAAACCCAATCTGACCTACCACCACTCCTAGTTGCCACTGTCCCATTGTTGAAAGCTGCCATGCTGATGACAACATCCTTAATATCAGTCTCCAACCATGTTGTCCAGAATGCCAAGCCAATAGTACTCTCATTGCGGTAAGTCTTCTGCACCAAGCGGAAGCTCCTGATCCCTGACAACTTCTCAGCTCATAAGAATGCATACAGTGCTGACACTTAACATCTGCTGCTTTCCTCTATTTTAGATTCAGTGGCAGAGCGATGTAACAGACAGAGTTAATGGGCATGCTTATGTGCACTTGTATGGTGAGTTTAGATGGAGGGCTCTAATTAGGGTGACCAACTGGCATTGGTGCAAATTCAGGACGGTGAGTGTAAAAATTCAGGACAAAGGGTCAAAATTCAGGACACAAATTCAGGACAGGAGGTCAAAATTCAGGACAAAACTTCAGGACAATAGGTAAGTTTTACAGACACATCAGAGGAGGTTGCGCAATAGTATATAAGTAAGCCCAGCCATTTCCAAACATATTCAACCATTTGCAACCCATCCATCATGTAGCCTTCCATCTATCATTTCACTCATCCATCCCTTCATCCATCCTTTCACTCATCCATCCATTATTCATCCATCCACTCTTTCACCCTATCCATCTGTGCACTCATCCATCCACTCTTCTACCCATCCATCCATTCACTCACCCATCCAGCCATCCTTTCACTTACTCATCCATCCACACAGTCACTCATCCTTCCACCTATCCACCCTTTCAGTCATCCATCCATCCTCCCTTTCTCTCTCCATTGACCCTTTCACTTAGCCATCCTTCCATCCATCCATCCATCCATCTACTCATCCACTCATGAATCCATCCATTGACCCTATCACTCATCCATCCTTTCTCTCATCCATTTATCCTTTCACTCCTTCACTCATCTATTCATCCTTTTGTCCACCTACCCTCCCTTTCACTCACTCATCCATCCTTACATCCACCCTTTCACTCATCCGTCCATCCATTCACCCTTGCACTTATCAATTCATCAATCCATCCATCATTTCACTCATCCATCCACTCACTCATCGTCCACCTTTTCACTCATCCATCCTTTCACTCATCCATCCACCCTTTTACCAATTCAGCTACCCTTCGACCCATATATCCAGCTATTTACCTTTTCTCTCAATCCATCCATCCTCTCACATTATCCATCTATTCAATCTTTCTTTCATCCATTCACCCTTTCACTAATTCATCCAGCCACGTACCCATCCCTTCACTTACTCACTCGCTCACCTTTTCATATTAATTTTGAGCTGAGCCTTTTTGAGAAGAGGCCCATCAAGAACTTCACCCTCGCTGCAGGAGCCATTCCAGGACTGGGACAGAAACCACCCAGGGCAGAGACAGGATCCACCACAGGGGGGCGGGGGGGACGGGAGCCATCACAGGTGGGGGGGTGCAGGAGCCACCACATGGGAGGACAGGAGCCATCACTGGGGGGGGGGGCAGGTGTCATCACCGGAGGGGCACAGGGGTGGGCATGCAGTATTCTAGTATCATCTTGGTCTCTTCCAGGGTGGGGTAGGGTTCCTCACCCCCCTCCTGGACAAGACAACGAGATAACTGGCTCTCTTTCTAAAATGTTAGTTTTGCCATCCCCCACTGTGATGTACAGTACTTAAAGGAGATACCCCAAGAGAACTGATTGTCCTCCATATTTTGTTAATCAGTGTGGGTGCGATTGTGCCATTTCTTTATTTTATTACATTATAGACTGCATGTTTGAAGAACTGAGGTTTGCTTACAATTTAGTAACAGTAATTAAGCTTTGAAGAGAACCACGTGCTGCCTCGGTGTAATCAGGGCCGGTTCTACGATTTTTGGGGCCCTGGGCAGGAAGGGACTGTGTGAGGCCCCTCTAAAATGCAGAGACATGACGCATTCAGGGTTGTTTGCATCTGAATAGATGCCCCTGCTCCTGAAGCTGCAGCCCCTCCCTCTCAGTCACCTTCAAATCTAAGAGACATAGTAAAACAGCTCCCTGGTACACAGAAGAGCTCAGGAACCACAAACGTCTCTGCAAAAAACAGGAGAGAAAGTGGCGCACCTCATACAACCCTGAAGTAAAAGCCACATACAGGGAAATGATCAGGAACTATATACTGGCTATTAAATCTTCGCAAGCTGCCTTCTACAACCTTAAAATAACCACGGCAAAATCTAAATCCAAAGAAATCTACTGCATAGTTAACTCCCTGATCAAACCCCCGCCCCCAGTCACAGATAACAATAACTCTCCAACCAAATGCAATGATCTGGCGGAATTCTTCTTCCAAAAAATTAATAAAATCTATCTTTCCTTTCCCAATCCCCCCTCCGACTCCCCTGGCCAGAACCTGCACCTGACTTCTAATTCATCCAAGTGCCTAGACTCTTTCCCCTTGATTACTTTGGAAACCGCACAGACATTGGCACAAAAAATAAAATCCGGCTCCCCGTGCGACCCTGCCCCCCCAGGCCCACTGAATCTTGCCAGTATTGCTATTCTCCCCACGCTCCTGGAGCTCACAAACTCCTCCATAATCAGTGGGATAGTCCCTCCAACATGGAAGCATGCTATGGTGCGGGCCCTGCTGAAAAAACCTTCTTTAGACCCAGCTAATCCCAGCAATTATCGTCCGATCTCGTTACTCCCCTGGGCATCGAAAATTCTGGAGAAACATGTCAATACCACCCTGACAATGTTTTTTGAAGAAAACCATCTCCTCGACCCCTCCCAAACAGGTTTCCGTACCAAACATGGAACTGAGACGGCGTTACTGGCTGTGACTGAGGAGGCAAGACGGCTCCTGGATCGAGGAGGATCAGTGGCAGTGATCCTCCTCGATCTAAGTGCCGCATTTGACACGGTGCATCACAAAATCTTGCTAACTCGTCTTGCCAACCTAGGAGTGACCGGAGATGCCCTGACATGGTTCAATTCTTTTCTGTCCAACAGAACCTTTCAGGTCTTCGATGGCACATCACGCTCATCCATTCGTCCCTTGGGATGTGGAGTCCCCCAGGGCTCCTCCTTAAGCCCTACGCTCTTCAACGCTTACATGAGGCCACTGGCTGAGGTTGTCCGTCCGCATGGTGTAAAGATCATTTCCTATGCGGACGACACCCAGCTGGTGGTCTCCCTGGCAGAGAAGAGCGGCCTCCAGGCACCACCAGACCTAGCGGCTTGTCTGGAGGACGTAAAGAAGTGGATGATGAGCTCCTGTCTAAAGTTGAATGACGACAAAACTGAGCTGATGATCCTGGGCACAGCCTCCCCCGTCTCCATAGAGCCGAGCTGGCCGTCAAGCATGGGAGTGGCTCCACCCTCCAGAGATAACATCAAAAGCTTAGGGGTCTGGCTCGACAAGTCTCTGAGCTTTAACACACAGGCCACTAAGATCTCAGCCACCTGTTTTGGCCTCCTCAGAGTGATCAAGAAAGTCCTTCCCCTCCTCTGCTTCGAGGCCAAACAGATAATTATACAGGGCCTTATCCAATCCCGCTTGGATTTTAATAACGCCTTATACCTAGGAGCCCCGGATTACACCCTACAGAAGCTCCAACGCACCCAAAACTGTGCTGCCAGAGCACTGTTGGGCATCCCCCGGAGGACCTCAGTGAGAACCAGCTTGAGGACCTTGCACTGGCTACCTATCAGGGACAGAGTAAGATTCAAATCGCTCTGCATTGCCCACCAGACTTTCTGGGAAACGGGCCCAGACATCAACCGACCCCTGATTTCTCCCTATAGGCCGAATAAATCCCTCTGCTCTTCTACAGCATTCCTGGCTGAGATCCCCAGAACTCGCAGAGTTAGAGCAGGAGGACGCTCCTTCTCGTATAACGTCTCCAAACTCTGGAACTCACTCCCTTTGCAGCTAAGAAACAACCCCAACCTGACCACTTTCCGTAAACAACTAAAAACCCTGCTGTTTAATGCCTAGCTAGTAACCTCAAGAGGGTCCCGTCTGTTCCAGCGCCTGGACGCCTCAGGGCAACTGTAGCGCTTTATAAATCTAATTTTCATTTCATTTCATTTCATTCACCTTCAAGCACCTCTTAACAGCTCATCAAGGGCTGAAGGTGTGAGGGTTGCCATCCCGCTGTGCCTCTCCAATGCTGCTGGGTATCTGAGCTTTCGTACTGCATTGGAGTCTGTTACACCCGACCTCAACAGCATCGGAGTCAAGAAGGGAGGTGGGTGGAAGCTGTGCCGGCTTAGGGTGTTGCGACCGGTGCCCTGTTAAAATTACGGACAAATGGCGTCCGTTAAAGAATCCTTCACGGACAACGGACAACGGACAGATGGCCGAAATTACGGACTGACCATGAAATTTACAGACAGTTGGTCACCCTAGCTCTAATATAGCCTTAGGTCCATCCGTAGTGGGCTCCACCGGCCATTAAAGGCCCGCTCGAGGGCCTTTAACAAGGGAGTGGGCCTTTAATGGCCAGTAGAGCTCGCTACGAAAGTCTCTAAAGCTATTAGAACATTCCACCCCTAGAGGGCAGAATGTTCAAATTTGTAAAACAAAGGCCTCACTGAGCTTGAGGTGGTTGAAATCCCCTTGGGTTCCTTGAGGCCTTTGTTCAACGCAACAGTGGTGAACAAACATTGAAATGTTGATGCTCTGGGCTTCTACCAGTCATTAGAAGCCCGGAGCACTCCATTGTCTTCAATGGAGCGCTCAACATTCCAATGTTCTAATTATTATTATTAGCCTTATTAGTCAGGTTGAACCAAGTGATTATTGTGCTTCTACTCACTAAGTGTGCTCACACAAAGATGTAGTGCATAAGTGCAAGATAAATAATTAGCCACAGGCAACATCTTTTGAGAGTGTATGATCATCTGGCTTCTCCCTGAGCAGTGGGCAATAACACTTGATTAACCCTGCTGGAGAGGGTCTTTTTTGAATTTGTTGTATTGGCAATTGAGCAAACCTGGAGATACATTCTGGTATTCTGCTTCTATGTTGCTGCTCTGTCACTTCATGGTGCTTTATCAGCCTCCTGCCTTGTACAACAAGTGTAATTACTGAATCAGCTATAAAGTTTTATGTGGCTGAGCCTATATCAGTAATCGTGAACACTGCACACTGATTAATGGTTACTCTGAAGCTCCAGAAGTGCAATCTAAACTGATTAATCAAAAAGTAATAGCGACAGCCTGGCGCTTTTGTCGTCGCCTGTGTGGTCTGTTGAAACCGTATTAGTAGTTTATCCCAGTTATAGGCTGTTATTGTCTATAATGTGACACAAGTGTTTTTTACATTAGATGTTCAACCCAAATAAACGGTAAGTATGTAATCTACAGAGAATCTGAACAATTTTCTGTGACTATTTGAGCTGAGCAGCCTATTTTTTAGTTCTGTAAATAAGTATCTTTCTGTGCAGTCATAATATAAAGTCCAGGTCAGACGCAAAACAGCAGAAAAGGGTACGACAAAACACCGTAAGAACAAGAGAAAACAGACGACCTATGGAATGAAAATTGGTTTTTTCATGTTTGATACCAGGGCCGGCTTTAGCTCTGGTGGCACCAGGAGCGACAGCCTTCTTTGGTGCCCCTCCCCATGAGATCCTTCTCAATGGATTCCCTCAGTAACACTCTCCTTCAATGCACCTCAACTCTCCTTAGCCCCTCTCTGACATACATTTCATGTTTTTTATAGTGGTACTTATGGTTCACTTACGCTCAGTTCTGTGATCTGCATGGTACACGTTCTTTTCAGCAAGCACATTAACCCTTTGCACTACTTTACGATGAGCCAAAACTTCTACTAGACAAAATTCCGATCTCTCACCAGTTGGAACATTAATCACCAGAGTGGACGCACTTCAAAGGAAGTTCACATTCGTTTAAACCAAGAGGTATTTTTAAACACAGCGCCCCCCACTAAAGTTAGCTCCAGCTGAGGCTGCACCGGTAGCAGCGCTCTAAAGCCGGCCCTGATTGATACATTATCAGTCATGCATGGCCATGGTTTAAAATTGTTTTTGACTACACATTCGATACGGTTGTTAGTCAAGCTTTCTTGACATTGGGCCTCATTTATGAGGTTTTGACGTAGGGCAGCATCGCAAGGAATCTTGCAGTGCTGCCCTACGTCAAAACAAAAGGGCTGGAATGTGCAATATCTATGAGATATAGTGTATCCCTGTCCTTTTCCCCTCCGCTGGTGCACAATGAGCAGCCATGCACCAATTGAGGTACCTTTGCACCATGGTGCAAGGGTGCCTGTGTTGCGGTTGCTGATTGATTTCGTGCAGGAAGGGATACCTTCCTGCACAAAATCAATTGAGTAAGGCGATTTCCTCCTTCTATGTGTGCTGCAGAATGCAGCACACATAGAGAAAGGAAAACACGAGGAGAAATTTAAACATTTCTCCTCGTTGCGCCTCCCTAATGCCAACCATGGGGTATGGTTCAAATTCCATGGGTGTTGGGTGGGAACACCCACAGCAGCACCCATGGATTGTCCCTTTCACGCAGTGTTCTGCATGAAAGGGGCACATATTTACAAGGCCATGACAAGCCTCGTAAAGGTGCTTTACGTTTACGTGGCCTTGTAAATATGCCAGGGCACATTGCACCACTGGAATGTCAAAAAAGTGTTGTTCCGGTAGCACCAAAGTGCTCATAAATGAGGCCATTGTGTTTAAAATCTAAGATACGTATTGGAGGAAGTACATGAATTTACAAACATTCTTAAAATGCATTATTTGTAATGACTATATAAATTTAATTCAACCTTACATATCCGCTTTCAAACCAATACGAACAATAGCTCGCATATGGGTTTGCATTTCATGCAATAGAGAGCAACAAGATAGTGGTCATAGGTAAATTCAGTGCATGTGACCAGTGGCTATTATTTCACACCTGCAACGTTAGAAATTCACGCATGCCCACTCATCTAAATGGATGGTCATTTGGAATCATACA
This sequence comes from Triturus cristatus, assembly GCF_964204655.1. NCBI lineage: Eukaryota > Metazoa > Chordata > Amphibia > Caudata > Salamandridae > Triturus > Triturus cristatus. The sequence continues at coordinate 1,037,920,594 of NC_140583.1, forward strand.
TGCACAGCTGCATTTTTACTTGAAATCAATGGAGGCATGTAGATATTAAAGAAAGGCAGGGTGATGCAAGAACCCTGTAGGACTCCTCATTTAACTTTGTAATAAGAAGGTCCAGAAGGTCTGATACAAATGACTCTAGTTGCTCAGAAACAAATCCACCTTTTTCAGGACCCTGCTTCATACAGTAACCTATTCCTTAAGTATACATAGCAGGATTGTGTGGTTAATGATGTCCTAGTTGACTGAGAAGTCAAGGAGGCTCTGAGCCACTTGCAGTTCATCATCAAGGGTGACAAGAAGTTCTTCTGTGATGTTTGTCAATGCTGATTCTGTGCACAAGAAAGTCTAAATTAACCTTCATGATAATTCAGTAACCTAATCTTGTTTCAGTGAAATTCTCTTTCCAGGATTTTGCTTAGGAATGGCAGGTTTGAGATTGAAAGGTAGCTGGGTAGCACGCCTTGGTCTGGCTTTTCTTAAGGTGCGTGGGGTGATGGTTGTGTGTTTCAAGGAATCAGGAGCTACAGAAATTATATTGGAGTTTGGGTGAACCTTAGAGCCCCATGTACTACAGAACTTTACTAAGAACTATTTAGTGCATGGGCCTCAGTGGGTTTGCAAATACCAGTGCTGGACATAACATTGCATTAGTGATAAGTTGGGAAGGTTACCAGAGGTTCATCAAGAGACTGATTTTAGCATAAGTTCTCACTGTAGGGCTCCATCTTGTCATCTCGTTAATTTTGGAGCACTGTCCAGTGACACATCAGAGTCTACTAGAAGCCTTGCAGGAATCTTAGGGCAGTGTTGAGGAGGAGGGCCTTGTGTGTGAGCGTATTGATCAGCTACAGCACTGCTGTGGATTTTTCAAACTTGTTTTAACCGGCCTAGTATGAAAATGCCACAGGCTATGGACTGGTCAATTAATTTCCAAACCCTACCATTGCTATCAGGGGAACAGGTTGAAATTCCAAATACAAGGCAGTTCTGCTTAATATACCACCTCCCTAGGGTCTATGTTTTCACCTATAATGGATCCAGCAACCCAACTTCACTTTACCCCCTCCTCAGACATATGTCATCAGCAGAGGATTGCGGTCGCGTGAGTTATAGTTGCCTGCACTAACTATAACGGGGGAATTTCATTGGTTTTTTATGAGTAAAATGTCCAGCTAACTATAACATGTGTGAAACCTATGGTTTTTTCAGTGAATTTGCAAGGTTTTTTAAATGCTAATTCCTAACTATAACGTGTGTGAAACCTATGGTTTTTTCAGTGAATTTGTACGGTTTTTTAAATGCTAAGTTACTTTACGCCGTTTGTGGCGTGCGCGCCCACTTAACGCAGTTCGTTCCGTGCCGACGTTACGCTGGATGGGCCATGTACGCACGATGCGCTTCGCGCACCGTCCGCACACGGAGGACATATTATGCGCTTCGTTGTGAAAGGTAATCTATTAAATGTTCCATATATTAAAAAGCCATGCACAAAAGTTGCTCTTCGGGTACCTTTTGCACACGGGGGGGGAAATTTGGATAATTTTTTTTTGTAATTAATTTTTACCGTACGCGTACGGTAAGCGCAATCGGCTTTTTTTTTTAAAAAAAAATAATAATAATTTTTGGGCCTTGGGGGTTCTTTTGGGACACCTTAACAAATGCTAGGTGGTTAGGAGCTGTCTAGCCTGCCCCTTTACATGTTATCAAACTTTGTTTTTCCTCCCCCCCTCAGAGTGCGAGAGAGAAAATGGTGGCCGCCACTTCCTGGTTTCGACCGATTCGAATGTTTACTAAGATCTAACAGCCAATCAGAATCGCACTCGCGCACGGCACCGTACGCGTACGGTAAGCTTACCGTAAGCGCACGGTAAGCGCACCGTAAGCTGCCACAGATATATATATTGATTTAAATGCTATTTTCTCAGGAACTACTGAACAGATTTACACCAGACCTACAAAAGGCACTTCCTTGACCTGTAGACTACCTCTCTGCCAAATTTCAAGTAACTCTGTTCAGCCGTTCGGGCTGTAGCTGTGTCTAAAGGTCCTATGGAAAAATGCATGGGAAAAACGCGTTTTGGGACCCCCCTTTTTTCTCAGCCCCCGCTTGACGAATCCCCCCGAGACTTTCAGGGTAGGAGCGGAGCGTAGCGCTCCATTAGTTTTGAAAATTTCGCGAGGATTCGTCGACCGGCGCCAAAGTTATTCCAAATAGAATGTTGCGGTTTTCCTATGGAAACAGGGTCCTAACTATAACTACCTACTGGCGACCGCCAGTAGGTAATATACATAAACCTGCCATATAAATATAAAAATAATATATATATATATTTTAAAAAAATTAAATGAATAATTATTTGTAAAAACATATTTTACACTACATTAACTATAACAGTAATAACATTTTAGATAGCTTAGGGGATACAATTACTATTCCCACTCCATAGAGTGCAACAGTTTGGAAATTGTTGGATAGCGAAGGAGAATAATTTACTATTTCCACTCCAGCAATTGCAACAGCAGGGAAAGTGTTGGATAGCGGAGGGGAATAATTTACTATTCCCACTCCACGGAGTGTAACAGTAGGGAAAGTGTTTGATAGCAGAGGGGTAAAAGTACTATTCCCACTCCAGTGAGTGCAACAGTAGGGGAAGTGTTGGCTAGCGGGGAGGTAAAAATTTATATTCCCACTCCAACAAGTGTAACAGTAGGGAAAGTGTTGGATAGCGGGTGGGCAAAAATTACTATTCCCACTCCAGCAAGTGCAACAGTAGGGAAAATGTTAGACAGCGGGTGGTAAAAATTACTATTCCCACTCCAGTGAGTGCAACAGTAGGGAAAGTGTTGGATAGAAAGTGGGTAAACATTACTATTCTCACTCCAGCGAGTGCCCCAGTAGTGAAAGTGTAGAATAGCGGCGGGGCGGTAAAATTACTATTCCCACTCCAGCGAGTGCAACAGTAGGGAATGTGTTGGATAGCGGGGGAGGGTAACAGTTACTATTCCTACTCCAGTGAGTGCAACAGTAGGGAAAATGTTGGATAGCGGGTGGGTAAAAATTGATATTCCCACTCCAGCGAATGCACCAGAAGGGAAAGTGTTGGATAGCGGGGGAGAGGGGGCAAAAATGACTATTCCCACTCCAATGAGTGCAACAGTAGGGAAAGCATTGGATAGCGGGTGACAAAAAATGACTATTCCTACTCCAGCGAGTGCAACAGTAGGGAAAGTGTTGGATAGCGGGTGGAAATAATTTACTATTCTCACTCCACCTAGGGGCCGATTCCGATCCAGGTCGGAAAGCACTCCGACCAAGTCGGATCCGGAGTGTTTTACGACTGAGCCGGACCCCCACAGTCCGACCGAGCGAGTATAATGCGCACGTATGCTGCCGGACTCAGTTTGGTAGAACTCCCATAGAAGTCAATGGGAGCCAGTTGTACGACGTGTACATGCGCTCCCATTGACTGAATGGGTACGTCTCGAACAAGTGCTCCCCCTACAGTGGGTACGCGTCAGTGCCATCCGCACCGTACATGCCTGTGTTGGGGAGACCCATAGGTCTCCCCCTGTGTGCGAGTCGTACGGCTGCGGGTGTCGGGGGGTCTGACGCAGACCCCCGAAGTCCGACTCTGGGAGTTTTTGTGAGCCGGACACTCCGGCTCGCACAGGCTGTCCGACGCGTGCATCGTACTGGCTCGGTCGTGAATCGCATCCATTGCACGCCACGGTTAGCTTACGACCAAGATGTACGGAGCAGTTCGGACCCGGAAACTACTCGGTCGGTGAATTTCATATAGCTCGCATCATGCTGGGTCGCTCGTACAGCTGTACGAGTTGGCCGGAAAACACGTGTACGGCTTGTTGTTTTTCTGGCCGGATCGCGTTCGGTGCCCTTCCGACCCAGATCGGAATCGCCCCCAAGTGTAACAGTAGGGAAAGTGTTGGATAGTGTAAGGGAATAATTTACTAATCACACTCCAGCAAATACAACAGTAGGGAAAGTGTTGGATAGCGGAGTGGAATAATTTATTATTCCCACTCCTACAAAATAATTAATATAGATGACCAAATAATTACATTTTCAAAAATTATTTACCTCTCACCATATTCCCCTATAAACGACACAACCAATATTGTTAAATATTACACAATTAACATAATTAATTAACAATTAATTAATTAACTAATAACAATTAACAAGCAACTTAAAAACCATCAAAAATAAATTATTTCACACAATTAATACTATAAAATAACTTTAAATAAATATTATATATAAAAATTAATACAAATTTTACTATAATTAAATTACTTTCTACCCTACTCCGCTTTCAACCCACAACCCGCTCCCCAAAAAAATCACAATGAACATATTTAACAATTTATTATCAATAATTAATATCCAATTAATAACTAATTAAATACAGTTTTTTAACACACTGAACAATATAAAATATAATTTACATAAATAATAATTATTACAAATATGAATTATGTATAATTACATTACTTCCCACCCTACTCCCCTATCAACCCACACCCCACCTCTAAAACAATTACACAATTGACTTATTTACCAATTAATTATTGATAATTAATATCTAATTAATAACTGATTAGGAAAAACAATAATACAATTAAGGGGACTTTAATCATCATTTGGAGGCACTTGCTAATGCAGACTCTGCCTGCCTGCTTGCAGCCATGGAATCTCTTGATCTCTCCTCCAGAGTAGACAGTCCAACTCACTTGGCGGGCCATGTATTGGACACCATTTTCTTGAACATCCCAGAATTAACAGTTGAACCTCCACAGAGGGTTTGCTGGACGGACCACGCAGTTTTGAGCTTTTCTTGGGCCCACTCTAAATTGTGCGGAATTGCGCAACAGCGTAAAGAGTTTCGCAGAGGCTGGAAAAAGGTGACAGCCCAGGCCTTTAGCTGGGTCTATACCCCTCCTATCTTCAGGAACTGCAACAACTGTGACCTGGCCTTAGAAATATTTGAGGCCTCTATTACAGAGGCTCTTGACTCTGTTGCACCGCTGAAGATAGTAAACATACAGATCAGGGTAGCACCGGCACCATGGTATTCTGATATACTTAGAAGGGAGAAGGCCCTGTGAAGGGCAAAAGAAAGGAAATGGAGAAAGTCCAAAAATGAGCAAGATGAAAGGTGCTACCGAGAGGCCCATAGAATTTACCTGAACAGTTGCAATGTAGCTAGGAGAACTTATTTAGGCTCTCGCATTATAGGAACCAAGGACTCCTCGCGTAAGCTTTTTGCCATCTTGAAGGAATTTACTAATCCAAGGGCAATAACCCACTCCCGCCATCGACGCAGGAATTATGCAACAACCTAGCGATGCATTTTACTAATAAAATTGAAACAATTTATCACTCTTTCGGGCCTGAAGAGAATGTTCATGAGGGAGCCCCCTTCAGGAAAATCCCCGTGCTCCGATTTTAGAATGCATCCCTATCATCACTGGTGAACAGGTAGGTCCCCTTCTAGCTCAGATGAAATCGGGGTCTGTTTTAGACCCGGTAACACCTGCGGTCATGTCTGAACTATCCTCGGTCGTAGCGGACTCACTTGCAGAGATAGGTATCATCTCATTAGCGACAGCGACTTTCCCACGTAAATGGAAGAAAGCACGTATTAAGCCTCTGCTTAAAAAGGCCTCAGCAGATCCTATGGACCTACAGAATTATAGGCCAATCTCTCTTCTTCCGTGTTGTTCCAAAATCATGGAGACAATAATAATCCGTCATCTTTCCAGTTATTTAGAACACAATAATATACTAGATCCATCCCAGTCTGGCTACCGTGCCTCTTATAGCACAGAGGCCGCTCTACTAGAGGTCACGGATACGCTCTGGATGTCACTGGACAAGGACTCTCCAGTCATGTTAGTGCTGCTTGACTTGTCGGCAGCCTTTGACACCATCTCTCATCGTATCCTGTTGAACAGGCTTAGAGAGATTGGTGTCAGAGGCCCGGCCTTTGACTGGATTCAGAGTTACTTGTCTGACAGAACACAATGTGTTCAGCTGGACTCATTTGTGTCACCTTCAACTGCAATGGACAAGGGGGTTCCACAGGGCTCTATATTGACCCCCACGCTGTTCAATCTTTATGTCGCTCCCTTGGTCTCTATCATCAGAAATTACGGGTTTGAAACTATCTCCTACACTGATAATACGCAATTGATAGTACACATTGAGAACAACCCCGCAGAAACCAAGGCTAAGTTTATTACCTGTGTGATGAGCATTGCCATCTGGATGAGGAAGAACTTTTTGCAACTTAACTCCTCTAAAACGGAGATTTTGTTGTTTGGCAAGGCTGAAGAACTGTGGAGCTCTGACTGGTGGCTGACAGAATTAGGAGAAGCACCTGCCCCCAGGGGCTGGGCTAAGAACGTTGGGGTCAAAATAGACAATAAGCTTTCAATGGAAGATCAGGTAAAAAACCTCACAGGTACCTGTTATGGGACCATGCGGATCTTTCCCGGGATCCTACTGAACGCTATAAAGACCCTTATCCAGTCGCTTCTTATCAGTCACCTTGATTATGGCAATTCCTTGTTGGTAGGAATTAGGGAAGACCTGCTATCTAAGCTGCAGGTGGTGCAGAATACCGCAGCCTGTCTGGCCCTTAACAAACCAGCACAAACTTCCTCCCTCCCTCTTCTGCGCCTCTTGCACTGGCTTCCTGTAGGGAAACGTGCCATCTTCAAGTTACTTTGCCTGGTCTTTAAGTCCCTGCACGGTGTGCGACCGGCCTATCTGACTAACAAAATTGAACTCTACCAACCTGGGCGACAACTTAGATCCAGTAATCGCAGCCTGCTCTGTGGCAGGAGAATAAGGAAAAGTCAAAATGGAGGGGTGTGCGTTCTCCTATCTGGCCCCCAAACATTGGAATGAGCTCCCTGAACCTCTTTGGACCTGCCCAAACTTTCCACAATTTACAAAGTTGCTGAAGACCTGGCTATTCTATTCTAACGAGTGAACATCATACTCCTCTTACATTTGCCTCCTTCTCGGACGCCGAGAGTTTCCCCTGGGGATGATTTGTGCGCCTTATAAATGAGATAAATAAGTAAATAAATTACCAATATAAAATATTCATTACATAAATATGAATCAATAAAAAATAATGAATTCATTATAATTACATTACTTCCCACCCTACTCCCCTACCAACACACAACCCGCTCCTAAAAAAATTACACAACTAACATATTCACCTATTAATTATTAATAACTAATTAATAAAAAAATAATTAACACAATTAACAATATAAATTATTAGATACAAAATAGTAATTAATACAATTATATTTAATTAATTTCAATTAAATTACTTCTCACCCTATTCCCCTATAAATCCACAACCCGCTACGTAACTAAAACATAATATTTTATTTAAAAAAAAAAAACCTTCTAAGAAATTAATAATAAATATATTATAATTAAATTACTTCCCACCCTATTCCCCTATAAACCCGCAACCCGCTACAGAACTAAAATACGCAAAAATTAATTAACATAAAATAAATTATTTCTAAAATATTCTAACATACATTAAAAAATAAGCTATACTTTAAACACATATACTAACATACAGAACCCACAAAAAAAGTCAATATTATAAACAACTATATTTTTACTAACTATATTACTAACTTCGATATTCAATAAAACGATATTTCTTACCTGCATGTCAATATTCTTGTTGACGATATTCTTGCAGGTCGATATTCTGTCATATCGAGATTTAAACATTGACATTTTGGTATATCGATATTTAAAACTCGATATTATGACTGCATACCTTTCCTTGGTATGAGAGGAGTATTAAGCAAGGCACATCAGTGAATGTCAAGGCTGCTTTCTCCTAGTTACTGCTCACTCCTGTGTGCCACACTCTATTTATGTTAGATTCACTTTTCGTAAAACAACAGATCAACTTGCACTGCAAATTCAATGGGCTGTGGTCTTTTGCCATTAATTTGTTTAAATGTCCGCTCAGATAGTGATCGTGTCTGATTGTCTTTCTTGCTAATGTCCAATGGTTTTTATATGCTAATCCTAACTTTTCATGGTTTTCTTGCACTTCAAATTCAATGGGACAGAGGTATCCTGCCAGCATTTTTTTCTTAATGTTACTTCGCAATTAGATATCTCTCCTGTTTGTCTTTCTCGCTAATGTCCATTATATTTGGCTCAAAATCCTAATTTTTCGTGTTGTTCTAAATATTGACTTTGTTAACCAAGCATCACTCTGAGTCGTAACTCCTCTTACTTTGGATTCCATTTCTCGTGATCTTCTTCGGTACTATACTTAAAATTGCCTCTTTCATTTTCATCATTCTCAGTGCTACATTAACTTTTCATCATCTTTTCTGTTTGTCATCTGGAAATGTCACTGGTCCTGTACCAGTTTCTTTGGGCCTGATTTAGATTTTGGCGGACAAGTTACTTTATCACAAACGTGATGGATATTCAGTACGACTTGTTACCAGTGCCATACAATATAATGCCTTTGTAATAAAAGGGACGAGATATGCGTCACATTTGTGGCGGAGTAATCTGCCCGCCAAACTCTAAATCAGGTACTTTGGAGTAAATTTAGAAAGAGTTTTCACCACCGGAATGTCACTTTTTCTGACGTTACAGTGGAGCAATACCCTGCTACATATTTACAAAGTGGGGTTAAGCCACTTTGCTTGGCTGAGTGAAAGGGGTGTGTAATAGGTTTTGCTGTGGCCCTTCCACTGCAGCATCCTTTGCTTTTTGACACTGCCCCAGAGTTACAAGGATGTGTAAATCTGAGGTAGTGCCAAAAACTAACGCCATTCAAATGCGGATGCTAGATTGGTGCAATGAGGAGAAATAGTTTCATTTCTCCTCGTTTTTGCTCTATGTGTGCTGCATTCTGCAGTACACATAGAAGAGCAAATCGCCTTTAACCCCTTCGCTGCGGCGCGAATTCCGCCGCAGCGCTGGGGGGGTGAGGGGTGAGCGCCGCGCCGCCATGCTCATGACGGAACCACGCCGTCATGAGTCACGGGCGAGCTGTGCTCATGACGGCGTGGTTCCGTCACGACTCCGCCCACTCTCTATTTCGCCCGCACAGGCGGGGAATTAGTGCCGCGTGGGAGGAGCGGCCGCCAACGGCCGCAGCATGACGGAACCACGCCGCCATGAGCACACGCCGCCCGTGGCTCATGACGGCGTGGTTCCGTCATGAGCGCACAAGGGGCTAAAGATTGTTTATGTGCAGGAAGGTGTCCCTTCCTGAACATAAATAATCATGCCCTGCAACACAGGCACCCTTTCTTCATAGTGCAAGGTGCCAGAGTGCCTATGTTGCAGGAAATCATGCCTACAATGCAAGCAACCTTGCACTATTGTGCAAGGGTGTCTGTGTTTGTGCTAGACAGTTTTTATAGCGCCAGCGCAAGGGAAAACACAAGGGTGTGCCATAGTCTTGTTAATACAGTGCATACCTGCATTTTTTAAATGGCACCGCAGATTTGACTAAAGCACTACGCTGCATCATTTCATTGTAAATATACCCCTTTGTTTACTATCTGAAAATATGTCCTGTACTGTATCTCTAAAAATAATATTTATAAAATATCATCATCGTAATAGGCCATAATACCTGAAGTAGGTCCCAGAACTTGTGAGCTCGGAGTTTTCAGAAAGGTTCAAGAGCAGCAAAACTATTCTGCGTTTAATCAGCTTTTGTGATACTTGAATTTTTACTTATTGAAAAATATTTTTATGTTGATGCATTAAATAAACATATTTCTAAACTTCAATATAATAACATCTAACATCGTCTTTTTCAGGATGACTTCCTATTCAGCGTGTCCATTATAAGTGGAATCCTCTGCTCTATACTGGCGGTGATAAAGTTCATGTTGGGGAGGGTACTTACAAGCAGAGCACTGATAACTGATGGTGAGTATTTTCTTAAAGAATTTCCCTCTACCACAAATCAAGTAAGACACACACAGATTTAAACTTTCAAACAAACAGATGCAACATGTTGAGCATTTATAGCAGGATATTCAGTTTGCCATCAACTGGTCTCAAACTCCTTAATCAATAATGGTGTGATTTGACAAATGTATGGGTCTAATTTGATCAGTGGGTGGTATACTTGTTAAAGTGATCGTGTAAAAAAAAGTCTCGATTCTACAAGTAATTACTTTTTAGGATATTTAAAGTGATCGTAGTTTGAATCCTGTAGTTGGATGTAGCAGAAGAAGCAAACATGCTATATTTGTAGTTTCTTTAATCAAAAAAGATACAAATGTTCACGGAGTTCCTGAATTGAAATGGGGATCCCTTTGACTGTAGGTTGAATGCATCCAGATATCTATCCCTTTCATATTATGGCAGTGCTTTTGCCAGTGAAGGTCTCCCCATCGTTTTTATGAAGAACTAAACTCCCAAAGAGGACAGTGTAACAAATTACAACGCACTTCTAGCAGCACCTCTATCTACCAAGCAGATGACAGACATCTGGCATCAGTGATATGTGTGCACATCTTCAAAATAATAAAGGCCGCCCACAGAGGGGACAGCAAGCAGACATGCTACTGAGGCTGTGAAGACTGGTCATTTTTGTTGAGTTCTACCTCGTGTCACAGCCTCCTTCCAGATGATTACAATCATTGTTTCCAGTCTTGCGCATTTGTGTGATAGCCTAATATTGTAATCTTGTTTGGGTTCCATTAACATGATTAGACTGAGACACCTGCAATCAATGATTTGTAGGTGAAAAGTTCAGGAATGAAGAAAGTGTTCATAAAGGCACAGCGTGATATGGCCACCCTACTGCTACTGCCTAGTTTTGGTTCTCAAATGTGGAAGGATGTAGTGATATAAGTTAAATTTATGGGATGTTCCCCCTGGCAAACAAGAAAGAAATCAGCATGCAGGATTGATGAGAACAGGAAACTCAGCAATGGGGTTAACTATAATGTGAATGTCTCATTTTGAATATACCAAGAACTACATGCTGAAGCACTCCATATAGAAATTTGCTGAACCACCTAAAAGATGTATGCGTTTAGATTTTATATATATTACTCATGGTCCTATTGAAAAGGGTATTTAAAGCTGTAAAAATATGTTTGTGGTCTAAAATAACTTACAAAAGTGTAGAGAAAGTGTGGAGACATCTGCACTAGTAAATATCATGTATTATGGAGGGAAGTGAGCATTACAAGATATGCTTTGCCTTGTAAGTTTGTGAATGCCCACACTCATGTACCTGTGTGGTTTTCGCAAACTCTGAATAAACCCTTTCCCCACCTGGGCTTCAGTAATTCCCCTTCTAGGATGGAAAGGGAGCAGATGATCCCTAGATTTGTCCGAAGTGTATGAGAAGGACATTCTCCACAGGGAAAATGTTTTCCACAAGGAGATAAAAAAAGAGAGAAATTGGCATTTGCACAGTGGGCTATGCAGATTTCTGCACAGTGGGAGAATGAGCCAATAGGCAGTGCCAAGTGACATTGCCAGTTGCACACTTGGAAGCCTGCAACTTGAGATGTAAATCAGCACCCATGCGTTAACATTTATTTCATGGTTGGGCTTTCAGTCAGGTATGTGCAATGTCTAGGAAATCTATTACCACTATATGGGCCTTATGTACTAAGAGTCCATGCATTACAAAGGTCTCAAATTGTGCTACGAATTTGTGCGAATGGACCTTGATTTTGTCAACCAACCTATGTACTATTAGGTCAGTTTACAAAGTCACCATTCTCAGGGGGTCGAATAACAGCCTGTCTAATGAATATTACCTAAACAGGTTGCAATTTGTGACCCCCTTTGCAAACTCATGTAGTTAGCTACAAACACAGGATTAGTGGCATGTAAGGGACAGCACACCCACCTTTCCTGTGTTTGGATTCCCAAAGAGGAAACCTTGCTTTTAAAGCAAGTAAAGTTTCTTAAAGCAGACAGTGCTGCTTTAAAAGAATAAAAGATTTCCAGTTGGGAATGCATCAGGCAGAGAAGACAATTATCCCCTGGACAACTGAATACTTCCCCTTAGGCTGCCAACACAATTTTTAAAGGGAAATAGCTCCTTGTCTTTGGGAATCCGTTACCACCTCCTTTGTGGGTTCCGTAACTAGCCAATGGTTTCCAACCTCAATTGCAGTCGCAAAGCATTGACTCATACCATACAAAACTGCAATTTGGAAAAAACACTCTTTATGCGACCCTTCAAAATTACAAAACGTGAATGCATTGTGTACATTGAAAACAGCCATTTTGCAAACTGCTGGGTATGCAATTGCAAATTTGCTTAGTATCTGGCTCCTAAATATGACTAAAGGCCTCATTATGAGTAAGGCGATCCACAGGACCGCCGTACTCGCTTACTCTCTGTTGCAGTCTAACCACCGCCACCACTGAGGGTCTACCCACAGTATTGAGTGCGGCAGTCGGATCGTCACAGGACCGTGGCGCCTGCTGGGGATGCAGGATCCGGTGGCAGTTGCGCAGTGTAAGGGGACATTAATATGATGGTGGTGCTGCTGTGGCACTATTGTACATATTACGAGTTGCCTGTCCTCCACCCCTTTCATGGCAGTGAGCCCACCATGAAAAGGGTGTTGAGGCGGCAACTAATGGGTCCCTTTCAGGGTCCCCTGCCGCTCCTGGGTCTGGGGATGCATGTGGGGGGAGCACTTGGAATTGCACCCAGGTCCTGCATGGTGTGGCATGCATGTCTACAAACTCCGCCCATGCCTAATCTATACCCACCTATTTGTACTTACCTTCTCGATAATTTGGTTCTCTATATTTTTGACACACTATTCTGTCCACATGATATTTTTGACATTGATATTCTGTTAAACAACCATTTGTTCATTAAATTATTCTCTATTTCATAAATTGTAGTAGGATTTTCATTGTGTTTGTAACTTTTTAACTGTTTTATTACTTCGAAATTTTTTACTCCTTTCCCTATTTTAAGCTTGTCTGCTCTCTGGCATAGCTACCTGGGGTTTAGCTCAGGCCTAAATCATTGAAATATTTACCTGAACCTAGCACGATAGTGACCTTATTGTTTGTGGCGAACTAACGTCCATCTCAATTAATAACTCCCTTTTTCACACATAAACACAATAAATAAAGAAATATAAGATCAAAAAAATTTACATTGCCCACCCATTAGCAAAAATAAATCAAATAAGAAAACACTTATGATTTAATTGCTGATATCCTGGTAAGTGAAATTAAAATCAGAAAAATTACAACCCTCCCCAAAAAATAAATTGTTTAAAAAATTTCAATAAAGACTAAAATAAACCAGAAAAACAGAGCATCCGTTATGAATCCAGTAATCCAAGGAAACCTTCAAAAATCCGAAAATTTCGAAAATCAATAAATAAACACTAATAAATAAATGTAAAAGCAAAATAACTAAGTCCGAAACGCACTTTTTAGCTTACACTGTAGATTAGTTTTTCACTTCTGATCATGTGAGAAGGAAATGTTTCTATTTCACAAGCTATTCAGCTATATAAAGTCACCCAAAAACACTCATAACCCTAGTTCAACCAAAGCACAGCAAAAGAACATTCCAATCAATGTAAAACATACATTTAACCTTTATATTTGACAAGAAGACCCATTGCAATACCGTAAACTAACTAACACATGCTATACTAAAAAGGATACACTAAAACAATATTCAATTACAAAATCTACTCCAAGTCTAAACACCTTTCTTCTACCACTAAACACTTATAAAATAAGTTTAGAATTGTCTTACCTGAACCTGTGACAAGCAATGGGAATTTGCAGGTGCAAACTCCAGGAAGAGCCCAAAATGATGAAAACCGACTATAAAATAAAAAATACTGGAAACATGGCTAAAAAAAGGAAAACTAAAAAAGTCTTCCATCACATAAAAATCAAAGTTAAAATATATTTTATTTATTAATATTTATTAACTAATAATCAACATGTTAAAAAAGGTAGAAAATGTTCCTTTGTTTACGTTTTCTATATATAACAATGTTTTAAAATTTTAGAAAGTACTATACAACAGGTTTAAAAAACAAATGATAACCACAAATACAAACGTATGTGCACTACACCATTCTCATATGTGTAACTAATTATTAAATATTGAGAAATAGTCTACAATTAAAAAGTATATATTAAAAGAGTAGTCTACAAAATGGACATAACAGGACAAACTTGGGAAATGTTTTGGCCTTTTCTGGGGTTAAATGTAATATTCCCACTCCAAAATCAACCAGATTGGGGAAAGTGTTGGACTTCGGGTGGTTCTTCTTTACTTTTCCCACTCCCAATTTAACCAAACTGGGGAACATGTTGGACTTTAGGAGGTTCAGATTTACTATTCTCACAACAAATGTAACCACTTGGGGGAAGTGTTGGACTTTAGGGGGATCAGATTTACTATTCTCCCTCCAAACTTAACCACGTTGGCGAAAGAGTTGGACTTTGGGGTAGTCCAGATGTATTATTCCCATGCCAAACCTAACCACATTGGCAAACTGTTGAACTTTGAGTGTGTTTTATATATACTATTCGTACTCCAAACCTAACCAAATTGGGTAAAAGTGTTGGACTGTGAAGAGTTCAAGTTTACTATTCCCACTTCAAAGGCCAGTATCCAACGGCAAGCCCATCTGCGCCTGTCCATGTCTGGATCGCCTCCAGTGGCAGCTATGCTGTCTGTTTTCCCTCTTATCAGGTTAGGCTGTACTTCCGGGAGATGCTACTGTCTTTCAGAAGCGACACCTGACACTCTACAAAGGGTATTAACCTAAATGCCATATTTTTCTGATTGTTCTTCCTGTGAGGTCTGTGTCTTAACTCTGAACGCTGCACAGGCGGGGTCTCAAGCTGAATCAGTTCCCCTTGGTACTTGACGGATGTTGTTTCTGACCTTGGACCCTAGGGACTTTACAATGTTATCTGGCCATAACACATGTCTCATCACCCCACATCTCTTCCTCAATACTCTTCAGGTATATTTCTTCTATTATCAGATAATACCTGGGACTTCCTATTTCTAACCAAAACTTGGCTGAAAGAAACTTCCAATTCCAACTTAGTGTTGGTCATTTCCCCAGGTTATCGCATTATGTTTGCTAACCGGGTGGAGATTAAATGGGAGTCGGTGTTGCTATCTTTTTAGGGAATCCTTTGAAGCCTCCTCTACACTACTGGGGCAAATTGGGAATCTAGAGGGGCTCATATACAGCTTTAAACTAGCTCCCACTTTCTTCTTTTCTGGACTCTTGCTATACAAACCACCTGACTGCCCCAATAGTTGCTGTTCCCAGCTGTTTGATATTATTGCTCAACTTTCACTGCAATATGCTGCTGTCACCATCCTCTGTGATTTTAATGTGCATGTGGATGGCCCTAATTGTGCCCAGTGTACCCAACGTATCCAAACTTTGGCAGGCTTGAACCTTCTACAATTTGTTCAGTCTCCTACATATAAGGCAGGACATAACTTGGATTTGATTTTCTCAAATATTATTAATCTGCAGGTTGCTCCTCCTGAGAGTCATGTTTGGTCGGATCACTCTCTGATCCCTTTTGCTTTTAATGGACATCCCACTAGAAGAAGCTAGATGTCCCCCCTGAGCTGATGAGAAGGTGGCATAACATCTTGGAGGAATCCCTCTCTCGTGTCCTTTACTTCTTTCCTTCTTCTCTTATGGGTATGTTAGACCCAGATGTAGCTGTTTTTAGGCAAAGGATTACTAAATTCCTTGGCCGTCTGGCACCTTTGAAAGTTCATGTGGTAAAAAGAACAAATCCGTCAGCCCCTTGGTTTTACAGCGCTTTGAGGACTGA
The DNA here is from genome assembly GCF_964204655.1 of Triturus cristatus. Classification (NCBI taxonomy): domain Eukaryota; kingdom Metazoa; phylum Chordata; class Amphibia; order Caudata; family Salamandridae; genus Triturus; species Triturus cristatus. The sequence goes on from NC_140583.1 coordinate 1,037,936,489, forward strand.
GAAACGCCTGTGTAAAAATTGGAACACAATTGGAGAAGGTCATACGATCCTGAGGCCCAGACTTTTATAAAGTGGCACTCAGCAAATTTTCCGGAAAAATGATGAGAAAGCACTTTTTGCCTCATATAGCGGCAGCCTCAAATACCTCTTGGGAAGTCTCTACTATAGCTAGGTCTTTTCTTTCCCTTGATGCTGCTAAGAACCCTTCTCTAGAACTCTGCAACGAGTTATCAACTTTCTTTGATGAAAAAATTCACAATTTGTACTCCAGATTCCCTGTTTTACCTACTGTGGGGACGTTGGTGGATCCTTTGTCTAATTGCAAGCCATTCCTTGCTAGTTTTTGTACTATCTCAGAGGAAGACACTCTAAGTGAAGTGGAGAAATGTAAGTCCTGCTCTCCGGTTGACCCTTGCCCACCCTGATTACTTAGGATGATGGCTCGGTATGTTAACCAAGTTCTCAACAAAATCTGGAACACTTCCCTGGAATCTGGCATATTACCATCCAATTGTAAGCAAGTGTCCCTTCTACCGCTCATCAATAATGCGAATGGTGGCCCGTCAGTTTTAAGCAATTTCAGGCCTATTTCCCTATTACCGGCACCTGCAAAAATTCTTGAGAAAATGGTGAATTGTCAGTTATCCTCCTTTGTGAGGGGGATTTCGACAGATGATGAAGAGGGAAAATTAATTATTTATTTAATTTTCTCTCATCATCATCTGTCCAAATCCCCCCCATCCGGCCCCACCGCTCTTATCTGCACAGGCTGCGACAGAATGGCCTTCTCCATGATTCACAATCAGGTGTTTGGGCAGGATATAACACTGAAACTGCACTTTTAGAGGTCTCTGAGTTTATTAAGAAAAATATAGACAGAGGTCACTCAGCAGTGGAAGGACTGTTGGATTTGTCGGCTGCAGTCGACACAGCCTCTCATGCCACTTTTCTGAACAGAACGAGTGTCTGATTTAGATAATGGAAGATCTGGTCCCACCTTCACATTACCGATGATTTCACCTACTTGGCGGTCCACTCACTCTGTTTAGATGTTTGCAGGTCTATGAACGATAGCCTGAATTTTCCTCACGTGTCGATGGCACCATAGGCAAAATTAGCTGTCGGAGGGAGTTCAGCCAAGATTACCGATGGGCCAATTACGATGTGCCTTTCCGTTGAGGAAATTGTGGCGGGGACACCTCCAAACTTGAGTTGGTGGTATCAAAAGAAATGAGGTAGGAACTTACCTTTTTTCAGTTTTCCACTTTCAACTTGAGCCCCATTGTCCAGGTCCTACTTCTTGGCTGCAACGCTAATAAACTCTGTTCTCACCAGGATCCAAGGTAAGCTTCTTTTTCACTTGTGTTTCTATGAATCGTGTGTTAACATTTGCTTTGGCCTTGTGTATTTTTACATTGCTCTTACATGCAATATTTTTCTTATGCGTAATGCTGCAGTGTTAATTTTACAACATATCAAGGTGATTGACACTTAAAAAATATTTGTTTCCTGTGGTGGTTGTGAGAGTTTTGTCCTTGTGGTACCTGTGGGTGGACATTCAATAGTTGTTTGTGTGCTGTGCCATATGTAAAAAAGGGGCGTAACACATTACCTAAATCTATTTTTGAAGCAAACAAAACAAATATGTATAGTGTCACATTACTAAGTAGTACTTCCCAGTCTCCACTCCACTAGGGACTCACTCCACCAGGAGTCTGCCGCTAGGACAACTCCAGCACAATAGGGAAATCTAAATAAATTCGGCACAAACACGCCGGCCTGATGGTGACAGAGTACTGTTAGGCAGAAGAAGAGTCCACCGCATCGATGGGGGTGCGGCACTTAAGTGACGGAAGACAGTCTGCTGGTGCAGATGGTGGTTCAGCCAGTCCACATCTAAATATGTCCTGTGGGACTCCATCAGCTCAATGGAGTTCTTGTAACTGCCACCACGAAGGGATGATGAGAGTCCCGCCAAGATCTAAATCAGGCCGCAAGTCAGAACGGCATCAATGGCAAGGTTCTCTCTTAGCTTAAATCCTTCTTGGAAGGTAGATCCCAACAAGTGCATCTCCATCCTTACTCATCCCCACCAAGCCCCTCCTATATGGGGTGCGGCAGGGATCGGCCCTGAGCCTTGTGCTGTTTAACTTGTACCTTGCTCCCTTAATGGGCCTGATTGAATCCTGTGGTGTGGAGGTGGTCTCCTATGTAGATGATACCCAATTTCTAGTGTCCTCATTCCTTTCAGGAATATTCAGAGGCTTCCCTCTACAAATTAATGGAATGGCTGTCTGGATGGAGGCAAACTTCCTTAAGTGGAATTCTGACAACATGGAAGATCTCTTTTTTGGTCCCAGTGATCCCCCCACAAACCTCAGGTGGCCTGAAGCCTTAAATCCTCACCGACTCCTACAACCTCTGCCAGGATTTTGGGCATTATTTTTGATTTCTGCCCAGAGCAGGCAGATTTTTTCAGCTTGCTTCCTCAGAGTAAAAGCTTTATGGAAGCTGCTTGCTATACCTTGTTCCAGAGGATACTGGAAAAAATGTTGTTCACATAATGGTAATCTCTTGTCTATACTTCGCAAACAGCCTTTGTCTGGGCCTTTCTGCTTATTTGACTCATAGACTTCAGATTATTCAAAATGCTGTGGCTAGACTTATTCCATGAGTCTCTTTTTGACAGCTTATCTCCCCCCATCTGAAGCTGTTACACTACCTTCCAGAGGTGAAACTAATTCAATTTAAATCCTTATGATGGCTTTTAGAGCACTCGCAGGGAAAGGACCTTTTTATCTGAGCATCACACTGTGTCTGTACAAGCAACACAGAGCATTTAGATCTAATAATCTCCACCTTATTCAGGTTCCTAAATTCTCTAAAGCTCAATGCGGTGACTATTCCTTTATGGCACTAACGACCAAGCTATGGAATGCTCTGCTGCTCAATCTCCACAGGGTTCCGTCAGTCGCCATTTTTAAAAGAGACTTAAAGTCTTTGCTGTTTGACTCTGATTAACCCTCAAGGTGGCTTCTGTCTGATAGCAGTCTTCATACCTTTTTGAGTGCTGGGATGCTTCGATCGAAGAAACTGCGTGCTTTACAAATGTCTTTGATTGATTCGAACGTAACCAGGAGTAAAGTGTTGCGTTTTGGGCACTTCAGATTTACTATTTCAACTCCAAACTTAACAGCATTGGAAAAGTGTTGGAGATTCGGGGTTCAGCTTAACTGTTACAACTCAAAACATAACCATATTGGGGAAGTATTGGACTTTGGAGGTGCAGATTTACTATTGATACTACATACTTAACCACATTCGGCAAAAAGCTAGACTTTGGGTGGAGGGCTTCAGATTTACGATTCCTACTCCAAATTTAACCATGATGTGGAAAGTGTTGGGGGCATATTATCAAGAACGGCGGTAAAATTATTGCCGCTTTACCGGCAGGAAACTGCCACTAAAGCGGCGATAATGGGCTTGATAATATGCCCTTGAGAATTCCAATAGAAGCCCATGTTCTGGTGTGAACATGGGATTCTATTGGAATTCTCAAGGGCATATTATCAAGCCCATTATCGCCCCTTTAGCGGCAGTTTCCTGCCACTAAAGCGGCTATAATGTTAACGCCGTTCTTGATAATATGCCCCTTGGATTTTGGGATATTCAACTATAACATTCCAACTCTAAGCTTATAAACATTAAGGACAATGCAGTACTTTTAATTCTAAAAATTACCGGATACCACTAATTGTTGGACAATATTGCGCTAAAAAATACATCCCAGAAAGACATTTTATTCATCCCAAATAAATAAAAAAGAAACAAAGTAAATTAAAATAATTACTAGAACAGTGAAAAATTTGAATCATTCAAATTAATAAGTATAGTAAATATAAAATATTGAATTAAAACATATTTAAAAAACATGAATCATTTTTTAAAGTATGAAATAATATCATACATTTTAAACTTTCATTGTAAAAAAAAAACAAAAAAACACCTTAATTTAAAACTAATAAAGTTGTTAAAATTAAATGCCACTGAGCCATGTCAAGAGTTAATGAAAAAGGGCAGGAGGCAAACCCTGATCACAACAGATGATTAAAGATAAAGCATGCCCACAACACAAATTGAAATTACCTGGAAATACTCTACAGTTACTCCTGTATGGTGCTTTAGGTTTTTTCTAGTCATGTGCCGATGATTAGTGTCCTCTGATCATGGAATGACACATTTCCTCTGCTACTCATGTTCTAATTGTGTAGTGTTCGATTATTCTCATGTTCAGATTGTGTGGTCTTCGGTTCTTCTCATGTTCTGATTGTGTGGTCTTCGGTTATTCTCATGTTCTGCTGGTATAGTCTTCAATTATTATCATGTTCTGATTGTGTGGTCTTCAGTTATTCTCATGTTTTGATTGTGTGATCTTCGGTCATTCTCAAGTTCTGCTGGTGTAGTCTTCAAATATTCTCATGTTCTGATTATGTGGTCTGCAATTATTCTCATGTTCTGCTTGTGTGGCCTTCGCTTATTCTCACATCCTGATGGTGTATTCTTCGGTTATTCTGATGTTCTGATTGTGTGGCCTTCGGTTATTCTTATGTTCTAATGGTGTATTCTTCGGTGGGAAACAACCTTTACAACGCAGTCATTACATTGCACTACCTTTACAACGCAGTCATTACATCACAACATCCTTTACATCGCATGTCGTTACAGTGCAGCCATTACATCACATGTCACTACAACGCATGTCATTACAGCGCATGTCACTACAACGCAGGCATTACATCGCAAGTCATTACAACGCATACCATTACAATGCATAGTAGCCTTACACTATCCAACACTTACCCTACTGTTGCACTCACTGGAGTTAAAATAGTAATTTTTACCCCTACACTATCCAACACTTACCCTACAGTTGCACTCACTGGAGTTAGAATGGTAATTTTTACCCCTACACTATCCAACACTTACCCTTCTGTTGCACTCACTGGAGTTAGAATAGTAATTATTACCCCTACACTATCCAACACTTATCTTAAATACGATGTAATGGTATGTGTTGTAATGGTATAATGCGATGTAATGGAATGCGTTGTAAAGGTAGTTTCTAAAACTGCGATGTAATGGCATGCGATGTAAAAGAATGCATTGTAAAGGATGTTGCGATGTAAAAACTGCGTTGTAAAGGCATGCATTGTAAATGTATGCGTTGTAACGTCATACATTCGTCTTCGGTTATTCTGATGTTCTGATTGTGTGGCCTTCAGTTATTCTCATGTTCTAATGGTGTAGTCTTCGGTTATCCTGATGTTCTGATTGTGTGGCCTTCGGTTATTCTCACGTTCTAATGGTGTAGTCTTCGATTATTCTAATGTTCTGATTTTGTGGCCTTCGGTTATTCTCACGTTCTATTGGTGTAGTATTTGGTTATTCTGATGATCTGATTGTGTGCTCTTCGATTATTTTCATGTTCTGATTGTGTGATCTTCGGTTATTCTAATGTTCTGGTTGTGTGGGCTTCAGTTATTCTCATGTTCTGGTTGTGTTGTTTTGATTATTTGGGCCTGATCATAGTGGCTTGAAATGCAATTTCAGTTTAGACCGTTGGTTAGTTTTTCACTTCTGAGCATGTGAGAATGAAATGTGTCTACTTCACATGCTATTCAGCTATATTTACATCTGGCTTTACCATGCCAGAATAAGGACAAGCAGACATAGAAATGTGCCATCAGTGAACACTTAGTGATCCATGTGCATACATCTGGCTTTACCATGCCAGAATAAGGACAAGCAGACATAGAAATTTGCCATCAGTGAACACTTAGTGATCCATGTGCATATATCTGACTTTACCATGCCAGAATAAGGACAAGCAGCATTAGAAATGTGTCATCAGTGAACACTTAGTGGTCCATGTGCATAAATCTGGCTTTACCATGCCAGAATATGGACAAGCAGCATTAGAAATGTGCCATCAGTGAACACTTAGTGATCCAGGCGCATCAGATTGCCTTTTAAGTGCTCTCACGGCCACTGATTCATGCGTGGAGTGAATGTGTGTGGACAGGTCATGCACAGGTCATACACAGTGTAAATGTAGGGCTCCTCGTGACCAGTGCACTGAAGGCTGCTGATACCGTTGGTAGACTGCTGTTTGCCACGTACCGCACAAATGTTAACTTCTACCGAATTGCAACATGTTTTGTTACAAGCTGTAGCACCTTGCTTCTTCTCTATGCTAAGGTCCAGAAGAAACAGTTACAAAATGTTCTGAATATTTTCCCTCTGCCTGTCGGTGATGGCAAATACTGCTACAATGTGGGAGCATAGCCAAAGTCTCCGGGGTCCTAGTAATGCCTGTTGGGAAGAGGGAATCGGTGCTGAAGCTTGCAAGACGTCTGCTTGGTAGACATGTTTCTCAAGATTTTAGTCTTTTGTCTTACTCCCTTTGAGTCGGAAGATGCTGCAGCCTCCAGCAAGATGAGGGCAGAGCACGGTCAGTTGAGGCCAAAGAAGGGAGACACGCTCGAGATGATGAGTGTGGAAAGTGACAGCTGGATCTTGGTTTATAAAAAACAATAACAGTCTGAACAGTTTGAGAGGGATGCTAAAGAAGAAAACTAAAAGGGGATGAGAATCAGAAATGGATGGGGAAAAACTAAGTGAAGCAATTAAAGAGACACTCTGAAGAGATGAGTCTGAAGGGCTCGGCTAAACGGAGGAACAGGAGGTAGAAGGGCTGAGGGACAAAAGAAGATAAAGATTGGCCTGGAAGAGAACATGAAGCAAGAAGGACAGCTGAAGCAAGGAATAAAGGGAAATGTGAAGAAAAGAAAGGAGGAGAATTGAGTTGAGGAAGAAAGGAGAAGGACTAAGGAAATAAAAAGGAGAGAAAGGAGCAAATGGAATGGGGAAGAAAAGTAAAGCAGAATAAGGGCTGAAGGATAGAAAATAAAATGGAGGGCTAAAGATCAGGGGAATGATTGAACCGAGCTGAAGAAATAAACCTGGCTGTGGCAGGAGGGGAGGAGAAAGGTGTTGTGTTGTCCAGGGATGACACAACACTGGGTTAGTACATCAAACACTACATATAGCGTGCCTGCAGCTGCTCTAAGCACCTTTCCGACTCCCCTCTCTAAACATCAGTCACACATACAAGCCAAACTACCAAATTGTTACTTTGTCACCTCATATTCCTCCCAGACTTACCACAAAAAACAGACCAGAAGAATGATTAGTATGAGAACACCTGTAGAGGGTAGGAACAAGTAGGGTTGTTGGGGAATTTGATTGAGTTTTTTTTATTGCAATGTGCTTTCTTAATTTTACAGTTTCGTGGTGCTGTGAATAACAGCTGTTACTTTTACGCCAATTTACATTTTACTCCATTTATTAATAGAAGAAAAAAGAGGGGCTAAGCCATCAAAGGCAGGATTCAAATGTATGAGGTTCCAGCGTGCACACTGTAATTGCAATATACAGATGAGTGAGAGTAAGGAAATGGTAAAAGAAAGCAGAGGATGGAGGGAGGCGGAGGGCAAAAGAATAGAGGAAAGGGGGACAACTAACCTGTGAGTGAGTTGGTCAAGACTATGTTGTGGAGCATGAGGTTAGGAGTAAAGTCTGCTTGGAAGATAAAGAGAGACTGATGGAACAGCACATGTAATGAAGGATTAGATAGAGAGAAGGACAGATGAAGGAGGAAAGATATAACATAACATGTGTGGCGCACGTTCACCCAAAAGGGTATCTTGGCGCTGAATAACATATGTTTATTGTTATGCAACGGTACTCATTTTTTCAACCTTAGAAGGATGTAAGGCTGAGTGGACCCACCAGGATTTGAACCTGTGACGGACGGACACAGGCCCCTACAGTGGACACATTAGTCCACTAAACCACCAGACCCAGCTATATATAGCAACACTGATGAAAACATAAATATAGTGTGGACAGAATATTGTGTCAACAAGACCAAGGAGCACAATAAGGAGAAGGTAAGTGACAATAAGTAAAAATAGATTTACTATTCTTAACTCCACATCTACGTACCTTGAAGCCATATATATCACCAGGGTGTATATGTGGGGATATATATACTGAAACTTTACTTAACTATAGAAACTTATCTTCACAATATTTTTGTCCTTGATATTTTTGACACAATATTTTGTGCCATGATATTTGTGTTTTCGATATTCTGTCTAAATAACAAGGGATGAAAAGAAGACGACAAGAAGTTTCAACGGTTAAGCAGGAAGGTGAGGTGGGGTTACCATCAAGGGTTGCAAGATGGAGGAGACTAGATACGCTGAGTGGACGAGTCCCAAGGATAAGGTCTAATGAGAAAAGGACAAGGCAAGACTAACAAATGAGGGAGGAGGTGAATTAAAAGGTAGAAGAGGAAGAGGAGTTGGCCTAACGGCTAGGGCGGTCGACCTCGAATCTGGGGAACTGGGTTCGAGTCTCGGCAATGATGCTGAACATCCTGTGGTTCTGGGCAAATCACTTAATCTCCCCGTGCCTAACAAAAAAATTAATGTGACCTCATGTAACGTAATTGGTGCTATTTAAAGCGCTCTGATACCCGATTCGGGTCAAGTTCGTGCTGTATAAAACTCTGTAAAAAAATAATAATAATAAAAGTAAGAGTGAATGGGTGAAGAAGGATTCCAAAGGGTTGTGTTTCTGGTATATGAGCATTTTGATTGCAACGAAAACTTATAATAATGGTTTAAGTTGCCAATGCACATTCAAATAGAACAAAGGAGGGGAAAAGTACAGAGATGGCCACATGGAGGGTGACAATGATGAAAGTGGAAGGATTGTGTGTTTGATAATGGGAGAAAATAATCACTCAAGGAAAGATAGAGCTGTATGCTGCAGAACTAGACAGAATGAGCTGGCTGGAGAAGGGTGGGAAAATGTTTGTCTACATAGGAGGGTAGAGGTGTTGTGGAAACTAAAAGGGAAGAAGATTAAGGGAAACTTAGAAGGTGGTTAATCTGAGTAGGAAGCAGTGTAGAAGTGAATGCAGGGAGGTTGAAAAGCTGCGTTTTGTGTAAAGGCAGATAGGATGCAGAGGAGGAAGGGATTGTCCAGTGGAGGACAATGAAGACAAGGAGAAAGGCTTTGATTGCACTAACGGGGGAAGGGATATAGAAAATGGAGAGTGGTATATATTGAGGAATAAAGAAAGTGTGGGGCGTGAGAGCCTGTCGGAAGCGGGATCAGTTAGAGAAGGAGAGTTTTGGTGCGGTGCGGTGGAAAGTAGTTCATTGAATTAGAAAAGGCAACCCCATGAAAAAAGCATCTATTACAGCTGCACTTCTCCATAGGAAAGCAACAGTATGTACATTAGACTATACATTTACAAAGTGTTGAGGTTTTTACATTTAGAAACCGATTGCAACATTTCCCCTAAATCAATCCTGGTTTCTAAGCGCTTGGTTTATTTTTTGTTTGAATTAGTGCCACTGAAGAAAGGCAATTGCAGAGTTGAGTATTTACACTGTGCAAGGCATCAATGTCGAAATAAAGAAAGACGCAGGGTAAGGGTTTGTTGTATCATGACATTCAGGGCAACCACTGACAGTTTTGATGCTATTTTAGTAATTTTACATTAATTCTGGGCATTCCTAATCTCTTTCATTAATGTCATTTGCTGTGTGGTCGCCTTCCAGGAGTTTATTTCCTGTAGTGTAATTGACTTTATATGTTATGTCGCACTATTTCCCATGATGTAATGGGGCGCGAGGTCAAATGAAATCGCTTTCTGAGATGTCATCCATGAAGCTATCTAATTTTGTGTGGCTTAGGTTGGGACCTTTGTCGTGTCATTTTCTTAGAGGCGCAGGTAATTCGCGTTTCTCATTTTAGTATGTAGTAAGAGGCTTCTTGTGTTGTTCATGCTCTGACAGTGCAGTCTAATGTCATTTGGTCTAGTCACTTTTATCAGGGTCGCATGTATTGAGCACAAGATGGTGATTAGTGTCGCTCCACTGATGATGCAGTAATTCCCTGTTGCAATAGCAGCTGTTTCTGTTGAAAATGCTCTGTTGGTGCACTTGGTGCTGTCTTGAGAACAGCAATTGAAATTTGGCATCAGTGTGAACCAGAAATAATCAGTGATTCAAACTGTTGAGTGCATCAGTCACTCATTCACGCTCAGAGTGAATGAGCTTGAACAAGAAACAGACACTGTACAGAAGAGGATGCCACATTCAAATAAAACAGGCCAACAGACAGACTCATTTTTTTCTGGAAATGTTCAGTGTCTGTTCACGTCCAGTTCTTATGCTTTTTTCTGCTTATGGACTGGTGATTATTGTTTCTTCTATGGCTATGTGGCATTACGTTTCTTCTGCTATGAATCCTGTCATTATGCTATATGCTGCTAGTTTGGCCTTTTGAGTGCGCCTGGTCATATTTTTTGAGAAAGGGCTGGTTATTAATGTTCATTCCCCGGGCATGTGGTAAAGAAATGATTCAGAAGCCATAGCGGTGAATTTACATCTATCTTTAGCATGTCTCATTAAAGAAGAATGGTAATATTTATTTATATTTATTTATTTTATGTATTTGTTTTTAGAGTTTTATCTGGGGCTAACTTGACCCGAAGGCATCAGAGCGCTTCACAATATTTGCATAGCAGTAATGATGTGGTTTACAGATAATAGAAACGTGGTGTCATTTACCATAAGTGATTAGTTTCCTAACTTGTATAAGGCAGCCTATGGAGTACTCCCATTGCTACTGAATCATGACTGGAGTTCATAAGTAGGGACAGGAGACAGGCACCTATCACAAAACGATGCCCTGTGAGCGATCACGCCCACAAGACAGTGGGAAGTATGTAGAAATTATCAAGGGATTCCCATGTCTAATGCTTAGTATCTTCTCCAGCATGTGTTTGCAATCCATCTTTCTGTTCTCAGCTTATAGAGGCAAGTTCGTTCTGAAGTCCATGCCCTGATCTCATGGTCTGCTGTTAAATTGGTCGTGGCATAAATGCCCTTGCAATAGACTTATAATTAGACCCACTCCTCTATCAATATAGTCATGAGCTAGTGTGTAATTCATAAGCTCGAATCATGTATTTACTGGCAGAGAAATAGAAATAGCATAAAATGTGGTTTCTGTGCACATGCATTGTTTAGTGTCTCCAATACAGAGAGTGAATGTGGTTCACAATGAACAGTCACCAGTGAGGATGTGCAAATGAGTGCAATTGCACTGGAGAGGTTGGATTAAATGCATGGTGGGCAGGTTAGTGCTGCACAAGAGAGGGTACTTTTGATACACACATTTACTGAGCGGTGTCATCTATTTGAGAAGCAAATGCTTGTTTGTTTATTTTTGCTTCTTTTTGGTCCATTTAGACATGGCACAGCCAAAGCTTTTAGCATGAAGAACATGAATAAAAAACGCATGGCAAAGCAAAGCCTTTAGGTCAGGGTATTATTTATCAGTGAAAGTGGTTGCTAATTGATAGGCGCGTTTTTGTGTCTTTGTTGTGGGACTGCATGAATGGGCGTGTCATTGTATGGAAAGGATATATGAGCAGGAGAATGTGGGCGATTGTGAATGAATGAATGGCTGAGTGACTGGACATGTGGATAGATCAATAGGTCAGTGCATGTGTAAGTACGCAATGATGTCAGGAGTGGAGAAAGGCTCCCTGCCATCAGCATAAGAGCAGTCATCAATACACTGGTCGATTGCTTAACCCATTCATCTATTCAGACATTCACCCATTCATTCATCTCTTCACTCAACCATCTATATATGCATGCAATAATCCATCCATCCATGCACCCTTCGATTCATCAACCTGTCCAACCACGCAAACAAAATCACTAATGAAGAAGTACTTTAATTAAAAAAACTAGACCTACTTAATGTGGGGTTTGTTTCTAATCTGTCACTGCCTACAAATGTCAGAACTTCGATTACATACATTTGTCAATATGACAGAAAGTGTAAGTGCAGTTTTATGACATAGTTAAAGCTAAAGACTTCACTTAATCTACCCTTATGATTCAATCCAGATGTATGGACTTCTGAGTCAGTTATTAAAATTTCCTCGGCGAAGCCCCAAATTTACTTTAACATTTTTGGGCATTTTGCTGTATTACTTTGACTATCAAAGTAATTTTTTCTGTATCTCTTTCAGTTGATTATTTTACGTTTTTTCCCAGCCTTCGAAACCCGTACCTGATTCTCTCCAAAATTACATTTTTTATCAAAGTCCTTTAACTTAAGCTTGGTGTGGACCATTAGATTAATAATTTCTTTGCTCTTGGATACTCTTTGTCTTTGAGTATGGTGTGTTGCTCCTCAATCCAAACTACCAATAGAGCCAAAGTCATCCTTATTAAAAGTGCCTGAGGCCCCTTGACTTTGCAGCAGTATGTCAGGCAGTCGTGGCCGGTGGAGGTAAGAGCGGTGAGGTAGTGGAGCGGGGCGTGCGGGATGGGGGGGGAAATCGACAGACAACAGACTAGGTTTTATTTATTTAATTAATTTTACCTATTCCGTCGTCTGTAAACGTACCCCCCCAACCTGCCCCGTCCCGCCGCGCTTACCAGCGCTGGCCGCCTCTAATGTCAGGTCTTTTCAGGCTGTTATGTAGAAAAGATAACATCAAAAGTATCAACTCCCCATTTCTTGATTAGTTCTTTGACTATCATGTATAACTGCTTCAAGATAGAGTGCAAAACATGGTCTGTCACCTCATATATAGTCACCACTGGGTAGTTATAATGAGCACCATGTTTCCATAGGAAAACCATTTTTTGGTTTGCTAATAACTGTGGCACAGTTTGCTGAATCTTCATGGAACTTTCCAAAAAACAAAATATTCTTCCACCTCAGCTCTTTCCTGGAAAATTTTGGGGTGATCCATCACGTGGGGGCCGAGAAAAAGGGGGAGTCCCAAAATATGTTTTCCCCGTTTATTTTTCTATAGGAATTTTAGACACTGCTACAGCCCAAAGCGCTGAATGGAGTTACACCAAATTTGGCAGAAAGAGTGCTTGTGGTTATTCGTTGTACATTTGTTTTGTAGTTTTTGAGCAATTCATACTCAGAAGCTTTATATATGTTAGACTGCTTGGGGATCCGCAGAGCCAGCAGAGGAAAAACATTTTGTTTTCAAATGTTGCTGCAAATTCACAGAGAATATACAAATCTGCTTTATCATTAAAAAAAGAAAAGTGCGGGCTCCAGCGCATTACAAAAATTATCCCCCTCCACGGGCACAAAATGCTCCCGCCCAGTGGGTGAATACAACTTTTACCTGTCTGCGCTCATGGGCAGGGGAAATACGCAGAATTGCTCCCACCCAGGGTATGCCACTTTAAAAGAAATGCAAAAACATGATGATGCCTGCTCCTGTCGGAGCAGGGAATCGGCAGGCCCGCAGGGGTCCTGAGAATACCCACCCGTAGCTCCTAACAAAAGTAATTGTCTGGGGTGCTTGGGGTAGGCACCAAGCCTACCCCAGAGTAAGCTCAAGCTAGAGCACTATACAGAAGGTATTATGAGGGACTTTCAGGGCATTTGTTTTTGTCTGTTATCCCCGGCCTTGCAAATGTATAATCTCCAACCACTTGGGGGGCCATGAGAATGTTACTGATCTGGAACTGGTGGAGAATCGTTTTCTACGATCCCTGACTTTTCTTCCTTCAAGTACCCCACTCCTCCACTCCGGTTGAATCTTAGCCTCTTGGCCATAGAGTGATCATCCACAAAGTAGCCTTTAGACCCCTGCTGTATTGGATAAGGCTTAGGACCTCCGTGGACTTAGTGCCACATCATATGAGACTGGAGGCGCTACTAAGTCATCCAGGAGCTATCAGGATCCCCTTGTTTGTGTACAATGAAACTCACCTGATCGAGCTTGGGTACGAACAACTGTGGGTGAATCCAGAAACTGCAATCAGCGTGCCAAAGACTGTTTTTAAGGGTCTGTATTGGAGATATGTAGATGGAGAAATGTGTAGGAGCAGGAGGGTGGGCACTCTGACTCTAGCCTTCCTGGAGTTTAAAGACATATGCTGCCTAGAAGAGTATATGGATGCTATTGAGCCCCCACTGGCAAAAACTTTGTATATTAAATTTCGTATTGGGACTTTTCCACTGCATACCTTAACTGCCAAACGGCAACAATCCTCCACTGATCCTGATACAACTTGCCCCTTTTGCCCCCACATAAAGGAATGTGTTGATCATGTTTATTTTTTTGCCATCACTATCATGTCTTTATTAAGAAATGGATATCAACGCATTGTCACAATATGGGGATTAGAGATTTCATGATTGCCTCCAGGATCCTTAGATCTAATACAGCACCTCAGATTGTATTTGCTTTCCCTTGTTTTTTGTTGGGTATGTGGAGATCTAGACACAAAGGTGTAGTGCTCTGAACTTTGTACTGTGTGCACATAAATTGGCACATTGGTCAATTGTTATTGGCCATGTGGATAATTATTTGGCTAAATCTTACATTGTAGTTCAGTTGATTTAATTTGAATGTACAGCTAAAGTCCCCAATTTGAAACTAGACGTTTTAGCTGACTGTGGGTATTTATTTTCTAAGAGATAATTTTATGGCTGTAAATGTTTATGTTACTCCAATATTGGAACTTTCATAGATTCACATGCTTGCATCATTCCCCGTCATCGAGATGGGAGCCCCTGGTACATTTATAAAAGTAATGTCACAACAGACATAGAAGTTAAATGCCAAAGGCCTCATTATTTAGTAACATATCCAAGTCCATATTTAAAAAAGGACCAAACTTAAGAACCAACAAATCAACTGATACCACTCTTTAGAACCTGCCTGAAAGGAGCTCCAGTCCCTCAGATTTTCTAGCGCACGTCATGCTAGGGAGTCTCCACTGAGCTCTGCTCAGTTTTTTCCTCACTGCTCTTGGAACCATCTTGTCTTCAGGTTTCTTCTTATTCTCAATGTATTTTAACCCCTTCAGTGCCCATGACGAGCTGGACTCGTCATGGGCTGCGGTGGCGCTGTGCCCATGACGAGTCCAGCTCGTCATGAACTCCGCCCGCTAATAAAAAGCGCGGCACTGGGCGGGGAAAGGGGCGGGCATGCAAGGGGTTAAAGATTCTAGCATCTGTTCCTAGGTGAATCAACTGACTTCTTCATGTCAGACACACCTAAGAAAGGCCTTTTCAGGCCCTGTGGTACCTGCAGGAAGAAGAGGCTGGGATCGATGACCCCCAGAAAGACTGCCTTTATTGTCTCTATCCAGAGCATAAACCTAAGGACTGCAAGGTAAGTTGTAACTTTTGATCAAAAACGTTAAAACATCGTGAGGGGAGGCTCTTACTAAGGCTGCAGAGGCTTAAAGATAGAGATTCCCTGTTTCTTCTGAGGAGAGTGACGGTTCCTCTAGGTTCTCTTCCAAGACGCCTCAAAAAAGACCACTGGTTTAACTCTCCAGCTCATTCTCGCAGCAACCTCCAAAGAAGATGCACAAAAAGTCTTCAGAGGATACTAAAAAGCAGGATATACTTTCCAAATTGTCTCCCCCAAACCAGAGTGCAGTTCTGTCAGAAAAACTCTTAAGAAATCAGCTTCAGACCCTTCTACTCCTCCTGCGAAGATCAAACATACTTTTAAGAAGCCTATCTCAGCCCCATCGTCGGACAGCTCGTCGACGGCAGCTCTGACAATGACAAAATATCCATTGGGGTAACATCGTCGAAGACCACCGTCTCCACTGTCACAGACTCATCAGCATCAATCGCCTTGTGGACGACATCTTCGTCGGCAAGTCAAGTTCCATTATCGTCAACGGTAAAGATTACTAAAGTCTCTAAGTCAACGATGAAGGCTCTGATGACAAAGGTCCCGGCCAGGAGGATGACAGTGAGTTATTTGTTGACGGCACATCCAGCGTCGGCGGCGAGTCTACCGTCATCTACTTTCTCATCAACGATTCCCCCCATTACTATGTCGACTGCCTCGTCGACACGGGATGCATCGCCCATGGCAGTTTTGTTATCCACGGCCGTTTTGACAGGGATGTTACTGTCATCGTCCATCGACGACTCTTCGTCGAAGATGTGTATTCCAGCGACGACGTCTACATCGACGACCTTGTCGACGACCCCAAGGTCTGGAACAGGAAAATTGTTTTTTCAACCAAATTTTCAGCGGGAGAAGCTGACACCTTCAGTAAAGTCCAGCCTTTGTTACCAGCTCATATTTTGGATGATGAAGATGATTCTGATGAGGACAGCCTGTTTGGAGCTGCGCAAAGCCCTTCAGAGCTGAATGTAAAATATCAAGAAGACTCTGAAGATGAAGAATATTATGACCAGGAATTCTGCTATCCTGACCAACGATGTCAACAGCAATTGCAACCAGAGATGGTATACCTACCTTCCACCCTTGTTACAGACTTACAATTCATGTTGGCAGATTATAAAAAGAGATTTCCTCCGCTAACACCGTCTCCTTCACCGGCACCTCTACCACTACCTGTGGTACAAAGTCAGCCTCCACCCCCTCCTCTGCCTCATGTGCCTGTACAACAGCTTCCATCCACGGATGAAGAGGAAGAGGATCATCAGGAGGAAGGGGAATTACAAGCCGTACAGCAACAGAAAGACAAATGGGATGATTATATTATCCCACCACCAGCTTCGCCATCTCCGCCACAAACTGACTCGCCTCCTGAGGACATTGGGGATTTACATAACCTCTTATACAGAGCAGCCAGGCATTTCGAGCTTCCGATGCCTGTTCACCAACAGGATTGTTTTCCTTATGATTTCAAAGAACCCATTAAGAAATCAGTCACATCAATGCCCATTATTGACTATATTTGGGAACAAGGAGTCAAAATAATGTGGAATCCAGCAACAGTGCCACCAGTCTTACCAAGACTTGACAAGAAATATAAGGCCCCAGACGATGCACCTGCCTGCCTCACGGGTCATCCAAGGCCTGATTCAGTGATTTCTCAGACGGCACAACGCAGGTCAAAGAACCTATTAGCTCCGTTATCAGCACCTCTGGACAAGCAGGGTAGGAGACTAGACAACATTGGCAATCGTTTTTCAACTATGTCTGCGTTAACAGTTAGGGCGTCTAATTCCTTAGCTTTGTTGGGTCATTACAAAAGACTAATGTGGTCAGATATTGCTCCGTATATCAACAGTCTCCCATCACACATCAAAGATGAGGCAAAAAAGATTTTGCTGGAGGATGAACCCTCCGCTTTGCAGATAATCGATTGTGCGATGGATATCGCTTGCACTGGTTTCCGTCAACTGACCAGGGCTGCAGTCTTGAGGTGCCAGAGATGGCTGAAGGTCACAACATTCAGGCCAGAGGTTCAAACAAAAATTTTAGACATGGCCTACGACGGAGAGGAATTGTTTGGAAAGCATATCCATGAATCCCTCCAGAGAATAAAAAAAGACACGGATACGGCTAAAGCTCTTGATACCCTCCAATATAAAAGGATGCCTTTTCGTGGTGCTCGAGGCAAAGGTCAACCACTCTACCAGGGAGGCTACCAACAGTACCAGTATCCAACCTATACCTCTTCAAACCAACAATACAGATTACAGTTTGCCCAGAGGCAACAACCTGGAACTATCTATAACAAGTCTACCTTTCTGGGAAAACAGGATGACAGAAAGAGTCTACCTGTCGTCAATGACCTCCCACTACTGCCAGTTACTGTTTCTTCACCTCTGACCAAGATAGGAGGCAGAATTTCCCACTTTCTACAAAACTGGAGACAAATCACAACAGATTGTTGGGTCTTAGACCTGGTACAATTCGGCCATTCCCTGGAATTCATACAAGCACCCCCTCCCACCCACCCTCAACCACTGACTCACAAGCATTTGCACCTCTTGCAGCTAGAAATCGTTTCCATGATTCAAAAAGGAGCGATAGAATATGTTCCTTTTTGTCAAAGGGGAAAAGGTTTTAATCCCACTATTTTTAGTGTGCAAGAAGGTGAAGAAGTGGGGACCAATTTTAGATTCGAGAAACCTAAACAAAGTCCTCAAGAAACAGTCATTCTGCATGATCACCATTCAGGAAGTCTTACAGCTTCTCAATGGAAACGACTACATGGCATCCCTAGACCTTCAAGATGCATACTTCCACATACCCATACACAAGAAACACAAGAAGTTTCTCAGATTCTCTGTAGCCTGCAGGCAATACCAGTTCTGAGTGCTGCCCTTCGGGCTCAAATCAGCTCCTCACATTTTTACAAAATGTCTGGCGCCAGTGGCTGCATATCTCAGAAGGCATCACCACCAAGTCTTTCCTTACTTCGATGATTGGCTAGTCAAGCCTCCTACTTACAATGCCACAAAAGCATCTTCCAAGCCCTGTCTACGTCTTTTCAGCCAGCTGGGTCTCACTCTCAACCCAGAGAAATCAGTTCTACAACCTTCTACAACCTTCTCAAAGACTAGCATTCCCAAGGAGCCAAAGCATATCCCACATTGGAAAGACAACAAAGACTTCTGACCTTGGCGAACTGTATACGAAGAAGAAAGTCTCTCTCTGTGTGCATATACAAATCTCCACTGAGCATGATGTCCTCCTGTAGTCTTCTGATTCCTCATTGCAGCCCACACATGCGTCTTCTTCTGGAAGCTCTGAACATCCAATGGGTGCAAATCAACAGAACATTCGACGGCCTAATGCAAGTGACCTCTCAAATGAGCACCTCACTGTCCTGGTGGACACAGCCTCATCATCTGTCTCGAGGGTTACCATTCCTACCGCAAGCCTCTCCTTTGGTAATAACAACGGATGCTTCTCTAGAGGGTTGATGAGCTTTCCTTTAGGAGCTTCAGATCAGTGGCAAGTGGCCTCCATCTCAACGGAGCCTACATGTAAACTCCTGGAACTAAGAGCGGTGTTTCTAGCTCTGCAAGCTTACCTACCAAGAATAAAGAATTCTCCAGTGCTTGTAGAAGAGACAATACTACAGCAATGCACTATATAAACAAGCAAGGTGGAACCCGATCTTTCACTCTCTCCCAAGAAACTGAACTGATTTGGGACTGGGCAATTCAACACAAAATCTCCTTGATAGTGGAATACGTGCCGGTGAAGCAAAGCACCATAGCAGACTCGTTGAGCAGATTGCAAACAACCTCTCACGATTGGGAATTGGATCAAAGTACTCTTGACCACATCTTCTCACAGTGGGGCAAACCAGTTATAGACCTGTTCGCCACTTCTGACAGTGCCAAATGACAACACTTTGCAAGCTGGCATCCCCAATAGGGATCTTGGGGGAATACTTTTTCAATAGCATGGTCTGGCGTATTTGCCTACGCTTATCCTCCAATTCCTCTCCTTCCCAGGGTGCTGAAGAAGATGAAGGCAGAACCCTGCAAAGTAATATTAATAGCACCAGCATGGTTTCGCCAACATTGGTTCACGGAACCCCATCTCCTATCCCTGCGACCGCCGATTCCCCTCAAGCTGATTCCGTCTCTTCTCACAATGAACCAGGGAGAAGTTCAACACCCAGACCCAGGTTCCCTGAGATTATCTGCTTGGCTCCTGCGTTCCAGGAATTTCAACACCTAAACATCCCACAGGAGTGCAGACAAATCCTGTCTCGTGCACAAGCGTACACTACCAACAAAACGTTTTCTTTAAAATGGAAGTGGTTCTGTATTTGGCGTAGATCGGCTAAGGTGCATCCCCTCGATTCATCCCCAGTGGAAGTTTTACCGTATCTCCTCCATCTGAGACATACAGGTTTAGCTCATGCTTCGATTAAAGAACACTTAGCAGCTATCTCCCGTTTTCGGAGATCATCTGAGAGCCCATCCTTGGTCTAACAGACTGATAAAACAGTTCCTGAAAGGACCTTTCAGGACCTTTCTGCCTGTGAGATCTCCTCCTCCGACATGGTAACTCCACACAGTGTTTGCTCAACTTATGAAGCACCCTTTTGCACTGATACACAGGACTGAAATGAAGTTCCTTTCATGGAAGATCACACTCCATATGGCCCTTACCTCCACAAGAAGAGTTAGTGAACTTCAATCTTTCACCATACATGAACCCTTTTTACAGTTCAAACACGATCGGGTGATGCTACGAACCAATCCAAAGTTTATCCCTAAAGTCCCTTAGGACATTCATCTTAACTAACCAATTGTGTTGAAATCTTTCTTTCCAAATCCTCAGATGGCAGCTGAACGAGCTCTGCATTCCTTGGACTCAAAATGCTGCCTAAAGTTTTATCTGGATAGGACCAAATCCTTACACAAAACCAATCAATTGTTCGTAGCTTATAGCGCGCCTAGAAAAGGTTTCCCTTTAACGAAACAAAGCATCTTGAGATGGATCTCTAGTGCAATTCTCTTCTGTCACCAACAAGCAGGTCAGCCCCTGTTATCAAAAGTTCATGCTCACTCTACTAGAACAGTCTCTACATCTATGGCGTTGTTTACTGGCATGTCCCTATCAGACATTTGTAGAGCAGCAACCTGGAAGATGCTACATGCATTCACTAACCATTAGTGCTTGGACTCTGAGACGATGAGAGATGCTGTGGTGGGACAAACGGTGCTGAGACATCTGTTTCAATAAAGGTGAGCCTTCCATTCTTCCCACTATCCATTCTGATGCACATTTCTTTTTTCACTGCTTGAAGGGTGTCTGTTTGCTATTATGTTCATACAAGAAATAGTTATTGACTATTTCTATATGTATGAATATTATATAACGAAATGTGCTAATTACTGCTTTTTACTCTGATTCAAGCATGTGAATCTTTGACAGTTCCAGTACTGGAGTAAGAAATAGGTTACTTACTTGTAACTGTATTTCCCCAGTATTGGAATCTTTCATAGATTCACATGTGACCCAACCACCTCACCTGGAAGGACTCATTCTTACCTCTCAGTTTCTTCTTTTGTGCACAAGGTGCTTGAGGAAATCTGAGGGACTGGCACTCCTTTCAGGAAGGTTCTAAAGGGTGGTATCAGGTGATTGGTTGTTCCTTAAGTTTGGTCCTTTTTTAAATAAGGACTTGGATATGTTACTAATTAATGAGACCTTATGCCTTTAACTTCTATATCTATTGTGACGTTACTTTTATAAATGTACCGGGGACTCCCATCTCGACGACGGAGAACGATTCAAGCATGTGAATCTATGAAAGATTCCAATGCTGGAGAACTACAGTTACAGGTAAGTAACTTATGTCTTCTATGCTGCTATTCATAAAATGTTTAGAATTGTTTTTTTTATTGATGATTGTAATGATTTTAATTTTGTTTTTATTCATATGAGCTTTTATGCCACTGTTTGTCGAATAAAGATTATTAAGGCATATTTTGTATATGCAGTTCATCCGTGGATATGGCGTGACATGTAACACAATATACTTTGTGTGTACTTGATTTCAATATCACTTGGATCGATTTTGTGCATTCAGTAATATTTGTGTCAGATTTAAAGCACATGGTGCTGTCACATACTCACATTTCCCTATGGGAGCATGTGCTACATCCGTAAACCACAGATGGTGGCTTGGACACAGATGAGTCTACTCAGCTTCTGCTCTGAGGTTGGGTTTTGAATCTGTGAACCAAATTAGGGAAAAAGAATACGGGTGAGATTGGAGCATACCTGAGGAAATTTCTGAAGGATGTAAATGTGTGCCTTGATGCTACATGTGGCCAGACTGGGATAAGTCCATGGTGTAGAGACACAGAGCAAAATGGAAGTAGAAAGACATGAAGTGCAGAGCTAGGGAGCCTAGGTCCCAATGCTCAGCAGTCTTCCTGCTTCACAGAGCTCTTCCCATTTTGAAGGTGACAGGAAGTTGGTGGTGCAGGCTCACTCTTTATTTAGTCATTCCGCTGACAGAGGTACTGAAGTAAGAATGACTGGCAGTGTTATATGTGGTCATCTTAGAAAAGTTTTAGACCTTGCATTGACGCAACATAAGCAATATAATAAACAGGCCAACCAAAGCACAAAATTGAAAAAGTACAACACACAGCCAGTGTTCTCCACTTCTAAAAGGGCAACCAAGAAATGTGGCAAGGATGGTCGGGGGAAGAATGATACATATGTGCATATGGCTCTTTCCCTCTGAAACTGTTCATGATATCAACTGCAAAACTTGACCTCCTGCAAGCAACTGTTAAAAAACTAGATAAAAGGCTCAAAACAATTGAAGAGTGTGGGCATTACTGCCACACTTAAATTAAAATGCACTCAGAATTAGCAGCAGTTTTTGGCAAGCAGAGTAACATGGAGAGAAGGTAACAGATAATAGGAAACAGTCCTCTCAAAGCCACAAAGTTCAGGTTGTTTGGTGTCCCAAAAGAAACTGAGAAATATGACATAAGATGCTTTGTGATGTCTTGGAGTTTGGAGACTCTATGCATTCGTGGAGAGCAACTGGAAGGAAAAATGCACTATGGTTGCCTGCAGAGTACACACAAACAATCTTCATCTAGAGGGGCCTAGGGCCCCAGAATTGTCCTTACTCTAAAGGACGAAGACCTGAAAGACAGGGTCATTGAGCTGGCATGATGAAGGATAAAGACTTAGGGTCTAATTACAAGTCTGGGGGTCTGAGGACCGCCAGACTCACAGGGCACAGTGGTGATGGTCCTGTCACCGCCGCACCGGTGGTCTGACCGCCATATCACAAATTTGTGGGTCAGACCGCCATGGCACTGCCACAGCCACCAGGGAACTGCCATTCCCTGGAAGTGATGTGGTGGTCAGGGCCTCAGTAATATGCTGGTGGTGCCACTGCGGCACAGCCATTACGACTTTCAGGACTGCCAGCGTGTTATGGAGGTCTTTACTTCATGAAAAGGCTGACGGTACTGTGTGCCCCCCCTGTGTGCATGCACCCCTGTTCCTGCATGGCATGGAATTTACAGTCCATGCCGTGCAGGAACATTTGTGGGCGTTCCTATTGCGGTGCCTATTTTCAGAAGCACTGACGTGGGACTGCTAAAAAAAGCCTACCAAACACAAGAAAACTCATAATCTGGTAGACAGTGGGAACATGGGTTTAGAGGTCCGCACCACCAAGCTTGTAATCAGGCCCTTGGTGTCAAATTGAAACAGTTCTCCTTTAATGCTTCCCATGCCACTCTATTGAAAAAGTGTAATCAATCAGGAGTGGTAATGTGCAAATCGGATCCAAGACTGAGTTTTCCAGCAGGTTATTGACAGTAAAAGAGTGAGGCAGTACATATTATAGGATCCAAGAGTTGCAGATAAACTGTTGTCTTTCTTGAAGAGAAGGACAGCTCCAATCATCCATACGAAAAGACCACCCAACCACAACAGCCACCAATGTAACTGGCCATCTATCTGGGTTTTTCAACAATAAAGGCCTGCCTGCCTCATGTTGGCAGCCGCCAAGGACAATGAGGCCAAGGACAATGAGGCTTGGATATTGGTACTACAGAGACACTGAGGCTTGAAGTCCTGGAAGTCATGCTGCACCACAACTTTCAACCTCATGATTGCTATCAAGTTAGGCATTTGTGGTGTTTTTGTTTCTTTCTCCGTGTCCCACTGGTCTTTTATCTTCCCTCTATCCCACTGTTCTCGGTCACCCATGAGTATCCTAGCGCATCCAGTTTCTCTAGCCTGTTTCATGTATTTTATCTGTCTTCAAATTTGGAGTCTGATGGTCCCTAGGTATGACTTAGGCAGAGAGGCTTTCTACTTATAGGAAGGATGATATTTTGGGCAGTGAAGTCGCAAAGTACTGAACCACGAGCTTCTATGATGTAGACCCTATGACTTCATCCGGAGTGGGTAGGGGGGCAGCCCAGTGAGATTGGATGGATTTCATTGATGGTATACCTAAAAGGTTTGCATATTTGTGTTTCTTACCTAATCCCACTCCTTTTTCATTTGATATCTATGTCCTTCATGTTTTGGCAAAATGCCAACACAATTATGCGTTTAAAAAAGAAGCTACTTAACATCGCTTTGCTTTGTTATGTATTGTGTATGCAGTTGCATTTTTCTGTGCATTATTTTGCTTTTTGTTATTTACTGTTGCATTTAGATGCTCTGCGGTGCTGACAGCATGGGTGCTTCTAGCTGGCAATATACTGCTCATTATAAATAAATTAACTCAATCCCACTTGATGCTAGACAATTCCAGCATCATGTTTTGAACCAGCTATAATACGATGGTGAAGTGGATTTCATCATCTCATACGTTCTACTAGTCCTGCTGGCCAGCAGGGATTTACATTTCTACCACTTTCAATATTTTCCACTCTTTCATCTAATTTAGCTCTGTCTGTGTACCGTGTACATTCTATTTTCTGCTGGAGTGTCATTTTTGAATAAATAGCGTCTCTCACATCACAACAGGGCAGAAAATTTCTATTTTTAGTTCCATTTTTGCCCTCTTAGAGGAGTCTTAGATTTCTAAATATATTCAGTAACCAAGAATTGACCATGTTCCTAACACTAAAAATGTTAACTGATTTTTATTTTTCAGTGTACTTTAAAAAAAATTGAATCTGCTTAAAAAAATCAGTGAATATTTACAAGTGGTTTAAGTTTGTATGTAATGGAAGGGAGAACAGGTAATCAATATGTTGCGTCTCTATATTCAGTCATAAAGTGCAACAACCCCTTGAAAGCCTCATTGCACTTCGCGTGTCAACAGAGACAAACATAAAATAAGTAAAATAAGCACTGGCAATGTCAATATGTCTTCATGCAATGTGCTAACACATGGAAAGAGTTATTCTATATGCCTGTATTTGCATATGTTAGCTCATGAAAGCTAGACCTATTGGCTGCGACAAAGGTTTTTTTGTAGCGTGAAGACATAAGAGGAAGAATGAGAAATGCATGGAAAAAATAAAGTAAAATGGCCCTCAGGAAAAAACTATGGGTAATAGGCATTTAGGGAAAGTCAATTAGAAAGGAAAGCCGGCATGGAATAAATGGAAAGGGAAGTAGTTCAACATGGAAGCCACAGAAAGGAGCAACAAGAACATTGTCATGTCACAAATGGAGATAGACAGTTTGGAAGTCAAAGAGAACATATTTAACAGAGAATTATGATTTGATAAGAGGTCAAAAAACGTCTTTGTCACATACCGTTTGTCCTGTTAATTGAGGGGGCCCCCTGCAAGGTACGTGGAGAGGCCCCCTCCGGACTCTATCAGGAGCTCCCCGGCCGAAGTGCAGTGCTGAGGGGGCCCCCTGGAGCTTGGGGGCTCCTGCACTGCGGGGGATACGGGGGCCTGTGTTACGCCCCTGCTTTCAGCAAGGTTTTTAGGTCTCGGCCTGACGTAAGCAGCGCATGCGCTGCCCTCGTCTTACGGGCTTCTTGGAATCGATACAATTCCAGGATCCTCGTCCCAGCTCCACCTTCAGTTTTGATTTGTGCGCGTCGTTTGGCGTCATGAATTATGCTGAAGGCAGTGCAATGACTGCATGCAAGGCATGTCAATCGCTGCTTGTTGTCACTCTGTCTCCTTTTAGCCACGCCCAGCCGGATTGGATCTCTTACTGCGGCGTGACACAGAAGGTTTAGTATTAGCTTGCTGCACTTTCTTTTGTATACTTGTTTTTGTTGGTCCTTATAGCGCGCGCACACCACTTGTTTGGCACTGGCATGCACTTTGTTTTTCACTCTCTAACTTAATTTACGTTCTAAAATGACCGTCCGCTATATTAGTGCGGTAAATCATGTAAGACGGCACTCGTGCATCATGGCATATATGTGTGACATGTTGGTATGGGTTTTTTGTGACATCAATCCATTGCAAGATTCCTGGCCGTTCATGATATATGCGTTTGTTTGCGAATGTTGTTGAGAAAAGCATGGGAAAAGCCACTAGTTCAGTCTTTTAGAGATGAGACCTATTAACCATTTCACCATTTCTGTGGCTAGGTTAGGGATCCGCTCCACTGTTCTGCTGTGGTGTCAACATTGTCTCTGGTTTCCTCTGCCACTCGGGGGTGCTACCTCTCGCAGGAGGTTGAATGATGCAAGTTAGCCGAGTGGAGTTTGGAAAACAGCTACTGAGGAAGTTAACTGTGGGAGCGAAACAGAAGCTGCATATTTTTAGGCGGAGATTTGGTAACCAGTTTCTACAAAGGATTTTTGTTTTCTTTTTTTATGTCAGGATTTTTGTTTCCTTTTTTTAAGTCCAGGCTCGGGCGAAGTGTGAAGACACAATAAATGCAAAACTGGATAAAGGTATGCGTTTCTGTAACTCAAGCAGTGTCACTGAGGGCGTTTGCTGCCGTTATAGTGTATATCGTTTCTTGCCTCAGGTATTAGTATTTCTGACTATTTGCATGTTATGCACGGCGTGTCCTGGACATTTTCCCGGAAGCGCCCCCTTCAAAGGGTGTCATGACCTGGACATGCTTCTGAATGGGCAGGAAGTCCTCGTGTGCAGCTTCACTGGTCATACTCTGTTTTCGATGGCTTGCACAGCCCGGTATTCGGATTACGAACAAAGCCTGGAAAGGAGAGTGACAGACCGCAGCGGGGATGGAAGGGCGTGGGAACCCCGCTCTCTTTTTATCTGCTGTTGCTGCTGCTGTGTGGCACCGGGACAGCCGGGCAAGGTAAGCGCATGCATTTCCATTATCCACCCCCCTTCCCTGGGATCGTATGTCCTGCTTTCATTTGGAAAGGGAAAAGCTGCTGTGTGTGTTTAGCTGCCATCACTATCACGCCATCCGCTTCCCCTTGTAACTGTGAAGCTAAATTGTGTTTAGCTGATGTGTGGGTGCGTTCACATTTTTTATATGACGTTCATGGAATTTCAAAGTGAGTCACTCGCGGGTTTTCATGTCAACCGTGATTAGGACTGCTGAGGATGTAGGTGAATCTTGTGAGGGATGGCTTTGGGTTAAACCAACGGGGCATGCTCGATGGGGGGAAAATGGTTGCGAAATGTGGCTGTTAAAAAAAGGGGGTCGCTTCTACTTGTAAGAAGCAGGTGTACAGCGATTGAGTGAAGTCTATTGTAGAATGTGTTCCTCGCCTTGAGAGGGAGGGTCTCGCCAAATCTTTTTTCGAATAAGCGGTTTTTATTGTAAAGAGTAAAAAGTTAGCCCTAAAAGTTCGGTGGTAAAACAAAGTAGGTTTGCTTGCAGGTGTAACTTCCGGGTGTTTTTTTGTGAGATCCTGTGCACAGGGTTTTGTTGGCACTCATGTGCACGAGGTAGTATTATGTGCTCCAATGGAGAGTAACAAGTGACCAGGAATCCTGGCATGTTCTATGGCTCATTGTTTACTGATCTCCACCGCCAGGTTCAAACCTCGCTCACAACTCAAGATATACTCTGCCGCTGAAGTTACTATTAGGTAGTGCTCATCACACCGCTTTGAAATGGTTAGTCATTAAGGATGGCACACTCTTTTTCATTTGCTTTTAGTTAGTGATTCCTGTTGAGACTGTTTAGTTGACTTTAGGGCTAATACTATAAAACTAAAAACTAAACTAACAAGCATTAAAAATGCAATAGGTCTTGCCTTTTATTAAGTTAAAGCCATTTGCTTTGCTATATAATACCATTAGCAAAGCAAATGGATTTCACTTAATCAGAGGCGAGACCTATTTCATTTTCAATACTTGTTTTCTGACTGCTGTGCATTAATAGCCAGTGAAAAATTAACTGCAGCATACTGAGTTAAAAAAGAAGTGTCTAAATAGAAGTATGAGATAAAGAATTTCATGTGCGATGATTCACTGCACTTTAACATATACAATAGTCCATCATTGATTGGAGTCAATACTAGCACTCCATAGGAGGCGGAATGATTCACCAAACAAGCAATAGCATAAGGTGAAACAAAAATGTTACTCTGTGCAGAGTGAAAGCTCACTGTGCGGCCCTCATTTCAAGCGGCTCGTGCTCGGATGTGTTATTAAACGCATCTGTTCAAATATGATACCCTGGGGATCGGAATTTAAAAAGCTGCAATCATTAACAGCTATTTACAAGCCCCTTGCGCCACCAGTACGTCACTTTTAATATGGGAAGAAGTGAGGTACCGGCAGCGCAAGGGGCTTGTGAATAAGCCCCTTTAGCTTGTGCACCCCTGCAAAAAAGTAGCACAGCATGTGGATTTTGGTGATTAACACGCCATAATCCACAGCTGCTATGTTTTTTCTTGGCCTTTTGCCCTCTGTACATTTCGCCGATCTTGACCTGTCGACATGAAGCCCGGTGAACAGTGCAGGGGTGCAGTGCTAGCCATAAAACACAGAACTGCGGTTTGTGGGGTAAAGGGAGTTGCTCCACATACCGAAATTACTCAGGCTGCTTATAAATAGGGCCTATATATGTTATAAAGAATCGGTAACAGTCTGTCTTGCCACGGTATGCATTTTGTGCTGCCCTGAGAGACGTTTTGGACAGCATGGAGTGACCGGGTACTGCACAATGGTTCAGATGGCGGTCCTCCTTCATAACATAGGAACACGTTTTACAGTGGTGGAGAAGGGATAGGAGGTCAGAGGAGGGTGTTCGAGCAGGTAGGCCAGCTGTGCTTTGGAATTACTCATCTGTAAGTGGCAGTCGTTAATGTTGTGGCAAAAGGCTTGGGCTGGGTGGCGGAATGAGCGCAGTAAGACCTCTTCACTATTTTGGGTTCTTTTTGACTCCTCCCCATGGCCGTTCTATGCTTCCCTTTGTGTTGTGGTGCATCACTCACTCGCAGGTAGGATACAGTGTCATCATTAAACCCCCTCTTTAGCAGCTGTAGCGGTGGTTACCATTGGGCGACTAACATGTTGATTAGTTCTTTAAAGGTTTGTTCTGTCGGCACGTCTTCAAGCAACAGATTAAAAAAGACCTGTAACTAAAAAGAGGTGTGGGCAAAGGAAAGCACCACCACATGTTCCATGCACAGAGAAAGAGAAATTATGAAATGGGAAAAAGGATAGAGAGAGAGGGGGCAAACAGAAAGGACAAACAGGATAGAAAATAGTAAGGAGGAGAGAAATGAAGAGGGGTGAACAGAAAGTAGTAAAGAAAGGAAGAAATATAGGAACGAAGAGTGAACGTATATAGGGATGCAAGGCTGAAATGATAGAAAAGTAAAAGGATGGATGGAAGGTTGAATGGATGGCTGGCTGGATGGGTGGATGGATGGATGGATGTGTAGGTGAATAAATGTGTGAAGACAACTCATCTGGGTGGGGGACGAATCCAGCTTGCTTTGCTTCCTTTGATCGCTCGGTGCCTTTAAAGATATGGTTCAAAGTGGGAGTGTTTTAATTTTCTGGTTACGCCCTTGATAGGAATTTATAAAATGCCCTAAATTACTTAAAAGGCAGACATTGGTTGAGGTACTCAATAAAGAGCCAGTCCCATAGTACAGCACTCCTGGTTACATTAAAGACACTGGGGGCTTATTTACAAGCCCCTTGCGCCACCAGTACGTCACTTTTCCCATGTTAAAAATGACGCAAACGTGTGGCGCAAGTGGTTTGTAAATAAGCCCCACTGTACTTGTAGAGCATTGAGGGGTATATGTACAAGCCCCTATCGCCACGGGAACGTCACTTTTTGTGACATTTCCGTGGCGATAGGAGCTTTGCCTTATTTACAAGGCAGCGTTAAGCCATTTGACGTGGCTTAATGCTGCCCTGTAAATAAGGCCTCCTTTCACGCTATGCTTAGCGTGACGGGTGGGCAGTGGGTGCTGCGGTGGGTGTTCCACCGCAACACCTATTGATTTTGATGCTGCTCCCAATTTACAAGGGCAGCATAAATAGAAGGCAGCGCCAACATTAAGACCAGGGAAAAACTGGTCTTAACTTGTCGAAATGAGGAGAAATGCTTTATTTCTCCTCGATTTGGGGTTTTTTCATGTGTGCTGCCTTGTGCAGCACACATGGAAAAAGCTAAATGCCTTGAATTGTTTTTGTGTAGGAAGGTAACCCTTCCTGCACATAAACAATCCTTTAAAAAAATGACATTTTGTAATTTCCATGTGTGCTGCAATAAGCAGCACACATAGAAGTGACAAAACATAATTTAAAGGTTGTTTATGTGCAGGAAATGACACCTTCCTACACAAAAACAAAATTCTCCTGAACGCAGACACCCTTGCACTATGGTGCAAGGGAGCCTTTGTTGGTGCTACACTGCTAGGTGTAGTGCCAGAGCAGGGGGAAATGCAAGGCTGCACCATATCCTTGTAAATATTGTGCAGCCTTGCGTTTCTGAAGTGGCGAAGTGAGGCATTAAGCCATGACGGCTAACGCCTCACTCCGCCACTTCTTTGTAAATATCCCCCCCGAATGTAATATATTTATTAAATTCCCTCTCGAGGCCCTTCTTCGGCTCTGACCATGCATGCTCCCACCTTCCATTTATGACTGCATAGTCAAGTTATTATCTTTTCCCCTCAAGAAAAATAAACCAGAAAAGACAAAACACACCCATGCATCAGGTACACCTTGCTGATGCGTTTTGCTGTAATCTGGAAAGCTCCTTCCAGTGTGTAAGAACATGGCAGCCATTTTACAGTTCTACAGATGGTATATAATGTATAATAATAACAGTGTATCTCCACTCCTTAAACAAGTTAGTGAAACATATTTGGCAATTTTGTTAAAGTCTTTATGGGGCCTCATGAAACAACTGTTCATGTTATTACAAGGTTTAGGGTTTAAATATTGTTTTTTGTGAAAGCGGAAACAAAAATGGCATGGTATGACTGGAAACATTCTTTGTATCTCATTTCCACTACATTTAAGAGGTTTCCATTTTTGTTTGTGGCTGCAATAAGAAATCTGTGCTCACTCCATCAAGTAAAAATGTTAGACTGCCTGAGCTAAATTGACATGTCTTGACATGCGTTGTTGCGCCAATCAACAACTCAGAGGTGACCTGATAGCTTTTTTAAAGGCACCGTGTATGCACGAATTTTAGTAAGTGTTAATATTGTTTGCTAGATATTGGCTGAAATCTGTAAATTATGTAATAGATGGAGTTTTATGAGGCAAATGTGGTTAAATTCATGATTATATGGGGAAAAATCCAGGGCCAGGAAATCAAATTTTTGTAGTGGCCTTACATATATACCACTTGCTGAACACTTGCATGCTGTGCTTGCATACTGTTATCTCCCATGTTCGCATACATACTAAAAAAATGAAATTGTTAACAAAAGCAGTGCTTAATTTGAGTTGGTTGTGTCTGGTACACTGCACCAGCCCTTAATTCTCATCACCAGCAATAATGAAAGTCTACTACATGGTGGCGCTGTCTGTCTAATTTTAAGATGAGCACAACCACAGTGTTTGATAATACATATACATTTAAAGGGAATAAAAGCTACCACTTACGCCATTCTTATAGCAATGGGTGGCCTAAAATAGTCTGAGTGTGATCGTTAGTACTTCTGTTGGTACTGTCATTCGCAGCTCTGGCAAGGGCAATGGGTGGTGCAAGCAGCAGTGGCCACCTGAGACGGGACCTATTACTTACTTTTTACAAATTAAGTAAGGAACAAACAATAACACCTATTTCAAGACTATGCACGTTTCTATGGTTAAAAATAGAGTTGAATCTGAGAGCATTCCATCAGCCTTTTCCAATTTGACTTCAGATGGACAAAAACATTTGAAAAACCTCCTAATGTTTACAAATCCATTCAGCAGTATGATTTTCTCTTTATCCAAAGATACCCTGCCCTGGTCGAATCTTCTGTCAAAGTATTCCACCCAGGAACTGGTGTGGCATATTGATTTTATTTATGTATCCTAACTATAGCAGCCACCAGTTCCTAAATATAGCCCACGTACTACATCAATCTTTTTGGGAGTGTACATTTAGGTTGGAACATCTGTCTGTGGGCAAGTAAAATGTTTTTACAAGCGATTGTAATAAAGGTTATACATGTATATTAAATCTTCTGGGTGGCTGTCGTGAGTTAATCATCATCCTTAACATTGCACGCAACGGAGTGTAGGGTGCAGGAGGACGTATTTATTGTACACCATTTGATGGATGCTGCCCATTAACATTAGAGGGCAGATTTGCTAAAGGTTTGCATGGAAGGTTGCTGCGCTACATTGTGTAATAGGGAAAGAGCTGAACAGTGCCATATTTACAAGGATATGATGATGTTCAGCTCTCTACCTGTGCTTGCGCACTTGGGGCTGATTAAAGCTAATGCGGGCGCCCTTGAGTTTTATCACCAGAGTGTCTGCGTTGTGTTCAGGATTGTTTTTGTGCTGGAAGGGATAAACAATACTCAGAGGCATATTCACCTTTCTATGTGTGCTGCAGATTGTGCGCCCCTGCCAGGTACAATGTTGTTATCAAAGACGTAATTCCAGATGTTGAAGTGACGTTATCAATGTTGTCATAGAACATGTCATGAGTGATGTAACAAGTGAGGAAATTAACAATCCATGGCTAGGGTGCGAGTTATAGTTAGTTTAAGGCATTAGTAATAGCTGCTTGAGATAACTATAACTGGGGAATTTCAGTGGCTTTGTTAGTTTAAAACAATATGCTTTAACTGACATTTTCTCCCAACAATAACATGACTTTGATTTGTTTTATATGTTTTTTTAACATTAAGTCAAATGTCCATCACTGTGCAACCACCCCAACCCCTCCCACCCGCCCCACGGGTCCCCAATCCACTGCGAGCGCACAATCTCCTGCGTGCACCCAACCCCTCTCCATGCATGGCCTTTTGCGAGGGTTGGGTGCCATGAATAGCCTTTTGCAAATGGGGTAGCTCTTAGGACCTGGGCTGCCTATGCACCCAGTCCTCCACAGGCACCCAATCCCCTCGTGCAGTGTGGGGTTGGGCACAGGTCCTAGCCGCACCCAACCACCTTTGTTTTATCTATATGTATAAATATAAAAAGCAGGTCTATTGGCCATATCAGGAGGTGAGCACACCAACATATATAAAGGAGACCTTTTGAATTTTTCAAAAGTAACAAGTAACTATAATCAAATGTATATTTTATGAATAAACCCATTGCAATGTTTAACATTATTATTATAATGCAAGTCTTGTAAAGGGCGTAGCTAACAAAGTAGGGTTTCCAAGCACTATCAACAGCAGGTAGGGCAGCACAGTCTAATAGCAGATTAAAACAACCAGGTTTTCAGGCTTTTGTGAAAGATGGTCAGGGAGGTGCAACTTCTCAGGGCTCAGAGAGGGTGTTCCACAGCTTGGTGCCCAAATAGGAAAAAGAACGACCACCCATCTGAGCATGTATGATGCTGGGAACTGTATAGAGAAATTGACTGCGTTAGCACAGCGCGCAGGAAGGCTGGTAAGGAACCACCAATTCTTACAGGAACCGTGGATCAGTGCAGGATATGGCTTTATGAATAAAGCATAGTTCCTTGTACTGGATAAGCTTGTCTTCTGCGAGTCAGTTAAGGTCACGGAGGAGACACGACACAAGCGCATTTCGGTAGGTGGAACAGAAGCCTGGCCCAGAGTTCTGGACCACTTGAAGGAGTCTTATAGAGGCCTTATCTGCCCCAAGATACAGACTGTTCTCATAGTCCAACCTTAATAATATCAGGGCCTGAATAACTGTCCTTTAGGCTGAGAAAGGGGGCATTCACATAATCTTTTTTAGCAATTTCAAAATGCCAAATCAAGTCGAAGCCACTTTAGCCACCTGCAGTTCTATAGACAGGTCAGAATCCAGCCGGAAGCCTAGGTTCTATATCTTGTGGGCTGTTCTCCGAAGAGCGTCTAAGGTCTCCGGCCAGTGCTGAGGTCCCCAGAGCAGGGGGTTCTTGCCCAGAACCATTACCGCGGTCTTATCATCATTTAATTTTAGAGAGTTGGTGGTCATCCAGATGTTGACAAGACCCAGGCAGGAGTTCAGAGTCCCAGAAGTGTTATCCTGAGCAGATGACAAGGAGAATATATTTTGAATGTCGTCTGCATTGGAAACCAAAGTGAGACCGCAGCTTTCCACCAAGTCTGCCAGCGAGCGGACATAGATGTTAAATAAAACAGGGCTTAGGGCAGAT
Organism: Triturus cristatus; assembly: GCF_964204655.1. Taxonomy (NCBI): domain Eukaryota; kingdom Metazoa; phylum Chordata; class Amphibia; order Caudata; family Salamandridae; genus Triturus; species Triturus cristatus. The sequence goes on from NC_140583.1 coordinate 1,037,970,552, forward strand.
CCCTGAGGAACTCCTGAAGCCAGAGCATGTGGATTGGATGCCACACTAACTAAGAAAACTTGGAAGGTGTGATCTGCCAGAAAATAAGTCAGCCAGGATAGTGCCGTCCCTTGGAGACCCAGAGGAGGCAGTCTATCGAGAAGGATAGAATGTGACACAGTGTGGAATGCCGCGCTGAGATTGAGTAAGATCAGCACAGCCGTAATGCCCTTAGACGGGAGCTATCACAGATGTTCAGTGACTCCTAGAAGGGCAGATTCTGTACTGTGTCCTGCTCTAAAGCCTGACTGCGAGGGATGTAAGGCATCTTAGGATTCTATGACTGTGGTCAGCTGTTTGTTAACGTGTTTCTCTAAGACTTTGGCAAGAATAGGCAGCATCAAGATTAGTCTGAAAGTAGACCAGTTGGAGGGATCCAAGTTAAGCATTCTTAGTAAGGGCAGTACCATTGCATGCTTCCATGCTTGGGGAATGAGTCCCTTAACTAAAGAAGAATTCAGGAGTTCAACCCAAAGTTGTAAAATGGTGGACTCAAGGTACTCAGCTTAGCCGCAGGGTGTGGATCACGTGGCAAGCCAGACTTAATTGACCCCAGTAGGGTTAAAAAGAGAGGTTTGACCAAAGGGACCAGTGACTTCATTATTTGGGGGGTGGGGTCCGACACCAAAGATTAGCTTCACTGGTTGGAGGTTGTGTCGGTAAACTGGTAGTCGAGATGTTGTCCTCAAGTTGAGATTTGTCTATCCGTGCTGTCATTAGGAAGTGCTGAATGTCTGTCACCTTATTGACGAAAAACATGCAAGCTCCTCGCATTGTGATTGGGACAACAAAGGGGGTGGAACTATGTTACTGGTAATAATAGGAATTATCACAAAATATATTCAATAAAGCATTTAAGAAAAAATATATAAATGTGACTTTGAGTCTATTTCTTTACATTTTTAGGCCATAATTTGCACCCATTGAACCAAATGCAAGGGCTCCCTGCATTCCAGCTGAGGAGCATACAGCTCCAGCTAAGAGTGCTTTGTAAATCTAGGTAAGCTCTCCTGTGTTCATGGAATCAATGTCCCGGGAGACTTAATGCAATGTTGTTTTTAATGTGGCTTGGGGGGCTGCTGTGCTCCCTACAGCCCCCTGCAACATTAAAACAAATGCTTGGTGGTGCTCCTACCCTATAAACATTATTTAAAATCCCTTGCAGGGCATTATGTGTCGCTCTTGGGTTAGGAACAGTCAATAAATGAACTTCTCAGGCCACTCATTTATTAATCATTTTCCCAGATTTGTTTTTTTTTTGTTTGGGGTGTCCTTTTCTCCCTCGAGACACCCACAGGTTACTGCAGTGGTTGGGGATGTGGAGGATGCCCCAAACCCCTGAGGTCCCACCTTCTCCCCAACATGCACAATCCTGGTGTCACCTGGGGCACCAACAACTGTCCTGCTTGTTGGTGGCTATGGGGTAAGGTCCATGGCTCCTTTGGCCCCATCGGCTTCTCCTCCAGCACCCATCTTGGGTGCCAGGGGGAGCCAGCTATGCTGCCACCAGAATGGGAACAGCTTTAGGTTTTGATTCTGCTAGGCTGCTTGTCATTGGACTCCAAGTTTTGGGCACTAGGGCACCATGTCCCTCCCCATAAAACGGCATTGGCCCCAGGGAATGGGGTCCTAGGGACTGTTCCGTGCCTCGATAAGGGGGACCCCCTCCCCCAAAAAGCTATGGCCCAATATGAAAAAACTATGTCTAATTTCCCTACCAATTGACTTATCCTAGGAATTCATTCCTTTATGTCACTGGGCTGTTTTTAGTGATTGTGTATTATTGAGTATCTCTCTGTGGACATTAGCTCAATTCATAGATATGACATTTTACTATTCTATAAAATCTTCAAAATATCCAAAGTTGGATGTGAACTCATTACATAAAGCTCAGCCCCTCAAAAACGGAGTTTCTGTTAATCTCACACAACAATCCAACCTATCCATCCAATCTTGGATTGAGTCCTATACTTTGACTGGAAACCAACCATTGTGTACAATGCTGAATCCCAGGGTATCTTCTTAGATAATATTCTCAATGTACAAAAACAAATCCATGAAATGGCTAAAAGTGAACACCAGCAACTCAAACGTCTCTGGGACAGCAAAAAACTAATTTCTGACCAGGCTCTAAAGTCAGTAAATCACTGGTACTTTCTAGACTAGACTTTGGGAAATATCTCTAAGCAAACCCTTCCCGTTCCTAGCTCGCCTCATTACAGCGATTCTAAGTGCTGCTGTTTTTTTCATTTTGGGTTGCAAGAAATTCAACCACATTCCTCCTGTCCTAATATTACTTCAGTATCTCCCCACAGAAGCTTGAGCACAATATAGAATAACCTGCATCACTCACAGAGCCCTACACATGTCTACTCCCTCTTATTTAATAGAGAAATTTGGAAATCTCTGGTGGCCAACAAGGATCAAGAAATGCGGTTTCTCTTCTTCTTGAGATGCCTACATTGAAAAATAACGATATAAAAACAGTAATTCTCTGGCAGGGCCCCAAGAATTTGGAACTTGCTTATGCAACATCTTTTCACGACCTCATGTGTTTCAGCCTTCAAAAAATAGCTCAAAATCATCTTGTTTCATAGTAATTTCAACTGTATCTGAAAGAGTGCCACTGATCTGGTTTTAGCCTCTGCCTATCCTGCAGTTTTGCTTATATTTGGTCTTGTCTATTCCCAATATTTGACTATTCATTGTTTGTGATGCTGTGCTCCTTTGTCAGCACTCCTGTTACATAGACATATCCATTGTACTTGCGAGTATGCTAGGGATTTGGTTTGAGCCTCTCTAAATGCTTTTCTAACCCTGGATTTTACCTGTATTTTTACTTATGATTTATGTCTTTATTTCCTGTATTCAACTTTTATGTTGATGATGTTGGGTTCTTTTTTTACAATGCTCTAACAACCATTGGCCAGGTTTATGCTAAAGAAAGATGCCTAAATAATGAATTACCTAAATAAATAAACAAACAAACAAATACATAAATAAATGTCCCCTGCCTTTGACCTTTTACCTTATTTAACTGGTGACAGTAGGTGGAGCTTCTGCTGGCTACACCTTCACAAACACTTAATTTGGAAGACCAGATGCTGATGTAAACTATGTTGGATATGATTCTTAGTGTATGGCGGATCATCGGATGCCTTGTCTATTGATGATCAATCTGACCAGGAAGACCAGTGAAACCATTGCAGTCCCTTTCAAGATGTTTTTTAATGCCCTATGTCAGGAGACATGAAGCTGCACACTTAGGGCAGCAAATGCAAAAAACAAGGTGATGGATGGATTGCTTAAATTAATCTCAGCCTCTGGCGATCGCTCGGGTCGCATCTCAAGCCATCGTTTTTTGCCCCCCCTCATGCCACCTCAGTTTGGACCCAGCTATAGGAAAATCAGTCTTGACCCTGCTCCTCATGGGAGCAGTCCTGCCTGAACTGCCAGGCCAGGTCCTCCCTGAACCAGAACACAAGAAACCTAGGACCAGTATCACCCTAGTTAGGGCTCTTTAGCCACATAAAGCTTGGTTCCTTTGGCACAGTGAGCCTGGGACCCACGTCTGGCCATACCTGGTGCACTTAGGACAGCCAATGCAAAAACAACAAGGTGAATGGTGGAATGCTTGAATTATCCTTAGCCACTGGCAATCACTCAGGTCGCATCCCAATCCATTTTTTTACCACCATGCCATCTCAGTTTCGACCCAGCCATATGCACATCTGTCTTGACCGTGCTCCTCACAGGAGCAGTCCAGGTCGAACTGCCAGGTCCTCTTTGAATGGGAACACAAGACATTTAGGACCAGTTTCACCTTAGTTAGGGCTCTTAATCCAGGTATAGCTTAGCTCCAGTGACACAGTGAGCCTGGGATCCACATCACCCTAAGTGGGACGGATATGCTCAGACATAGGTCCCGGGCACCCTGTGTAACTGGAACTAAGTTGTACCCAGCTGATGGCCTCATAACTAGGGTGAAACCGGTCTTAGGTTGCTAGTGTTCTGGTTCAGCAAGAACCTGGCTTGGCAGTTCAGGCTGGGCTGTTCCAATTGGAGGAGGGTCAAGACTGATTTGCATATAGCTGTGTCCAAACTGAACTGCCATGGTGTGCAAAACAGCAATGGATTCGGCCCGAGTGATTACCAGTGGCTGAAATTAATGCAAGCATTCCATTCATGACTCTTTTGAATACTTTAAGAAGGCAACGAGACTGCATTGGTCTGCACCCGCATAGACCAATCCTGAACATTTCAGGCCCATGTAGTCCAACATACAGAATCCATGTGGGTTTTCTATGTGCCATGAAGTTATGTGCTTCCGAAATTGTCCATAGAGAAAAAAATAAAGAAGCCTTTGTACATTAGCCATGCATTGTCACTACAGTATTTCTTCCAGTAGGTGCATCGCACGCCCATATCCTGGGAGAAAACTCCCAAAGAATCAGGTGCATTTGTTATGTGGATCCTGTAAATGAAATGCACCCCCACATATGTGACGACAATTCTCAATGCAGGTGTGTCATGGCAGACTGACCACCATATTACCCATCCAGCACCCCCCAACATGGAGTCATTTCTGGTGAATAGTGCTCATCGCAAAGGAGAACAACTTTTAGTTTGGCTGCCTGCAACGTTCCAATTGGGAGTAACGCCCCTATACATGACGATTGTGTATGCTATTTAGGCTGTAAAGCATGATGCTTATTATGCAAACCGAGCTAAGCCTATGTAACATGCACATGTAATGGCTTGTGTATCAAAATATTGAGGTTGATAATTTCAGTTAACAGTGAAACATTCATTCACTTACTCCTTTATGACTCATGTATCCCTTCACTCACCCATTTATTCTGACATGCTGACAGGAATACTGGGTGTGAAAAAACGAGCACAAAAGCTGAGAGAGAGCAACTTCAGCTCTACTAGTAACAGTGCTGTCAATGGGCCGGAACTATCAGGCGCTCAGTACCAGCACTGTTTTAAGTTGAAAGGGATAGTACTGGCATTTCTCAGCACTGCTCCGAAGCTTTTAATGTTAGCGTACCTGGGGTCATAATACACAAAATGCCCCGGGGGTGTAACAGGCATTCACGTCTGCTTTGTACGCCTGGGGCACTTTGGTATTACAGAGAGGGTTGCAGATGTTTGTGCAGCCCCTTCTGTATTACTGAAAGCACTGGCACACATACAGCACCAGCTCTATCATTAGAGGGCATTCCCTCATTTGCATGAGGGTGTGGCCCCCTGCAAATGAGAGAATCCATTTGCATCTGCACCCGGGCCGTATTATATATGTGCGCGCAGAGGCAAAGAAGCTATCAGGGAGTACACTGACAGTGCGCCCCAGATTGCAGCCCTCTGGAGGAGGAAAAGGGGGACCTCCCAGACATCCCCTTGCAGGTGGCTGCACTCGCTCACTGCACTCGCCTGCAAGGGGATCTCTAATCCCCTTTAAAAGTGCAGGTGGGTTGTCGCTTGCACAGTGAAACATAGAGCGGATACTTCAAAGTTGATCTGTTTTTCACCTGAATGAGCTGCCCACAGGGTAGCGCGAGTTCGTGCCTTCCCTGGGGGCCGCGCATTCTATGTAACAGGGTGCATTTTCCCTGTTTGCGCCCAGCGTGCCTGTTTTTAAGGTGCACTGGGCGCAAACAGGGAAAGTGCGCACTATACATAATAGGGACCCGGCTGTTCTTAGTAGGAGACAGGTACTCTGGGACAATACGACCTGCACTTTAATATTTCCATTTCAAGCACTGACTAGAAATCATCACAGCACCAAAAAAATTGAACAAAAGCTGTTTCCGCTCATTCTTTAAGCCCTGCATTGGCTTCTAAGTGAGGCTGATGGTCCACCTGTATTTCCATGATGGCGCTACCATTGAATACCAATGTTCTACATGTGGGATTAAAATGGAAGGTGTAATGGCCATTATGCACTCCTGTGCTAGGCCCGGTGTGGGCCTGAAAAAGAGAAGTGGCGCCAATGCAATGTGTATGGTCAATCAATATTCCTCAGGCATGCTCCCATGGGATTAACGTCTCAGCCTCCAATATCTGACAAATGTGAGAGGTCGAGATCACAGTCTTCTGGGATGGCAGCTTACGAGTGTAGGCAAACTAATGTGTCTTTCCAATCGTGGTGAGAGCTGGGGGCGCAGCCACTGGAAAGTGCGTCAAATCGCAGAAATCCATGCATTTTTTGATTTATGGATGTTCACTCGTTCATTTCATTCGCCACAAGTCAGCTCTTTAATTACAAGCTGCGTATTCATTTGTAACACATATTACGCTACCTACCTGCCCAATTACACGTCATCCGTTGTTTCATATCATTAATCTATTCTTAGTATGTTACTATGGTCACAGCGTCCCTCATTAGGATCCTACTAAATTGAATTTGAGAGTCAATGGGGATTATTTAGAGGAAAACAGAGTGGCTTGGCAGTTCAGGCTGGACTGTTCCCATGAGGCACAGGGTCAGACTGATTTGCATATGGCCATGTCTGAACTGGGGTGGTGGAGTGAGCTAAAGAATGATGATGGATTGAACCCAGATCAGTTGACTGGGGGTGAGAGTTTGATTTGCTCAAACGCTCCGTCCATCATCCCCTTTGGTATCGCTTTGTTCGCCCTAAGTTGGCAGGGTATGTCCAGACGTGAATCCCTTGCTCATTTCATTTGAATCTTTATTTCGACGCATTAGCATCATAAAAGAACAATAAAAACATTTGTTATTCTTACATTTTAACATTTGCTAGCTCAAAAACGAAAAGGGTAAAAAGGGTCAAATAAGCATGGATCCCTTGCTCCCTTTGCCACTGGATTCAAGATAGTCTGGCTGATGAGGGTTATGAACCCGAAACCGGTCCCAGGATGCTTGTTTCCGGTCCAGGGATGACATGGCTTGGCAGTTTGGGCTGGACTGTTCCCATGAGGCACAGGGTCAGACTGATTTGCATATGGCCATGTCTGAACTGGGGTGGTGGAGTGAGCTAAAGAATGATGATGGATTAAACCCAGATCAGTTGACTGGGGGTGAGTGTTTGATTTGCTCAAATGCTCCGTCCATCATCCCCTTTGGTATAGCTTTGTTCGCCCTAAGTTGGCAGGGTATGTCCAGACGTGGATCCCTTGCTCACTTTGCCACTGGATTCAAGATAGTCTGGCTGATGAGGGTTATGAACCCAAAACCAGTCCCAGGATGCTTGTTTCCGGCCCAGGGAAGACATGGCTTGGCAGTTCGGGCTGGACTGTTCCCATGAGACACAGGGTCAGACTGATTTGCATATGGCCATGTCTGAACTGGGGTGGTGGAGTGAGCTAAAGAATGATGATGGATTAAACCCAGATCAGTTGACTGGGGGTGAGTGTTTGATTTGCTCAAACGATCCGTCCATCATCCCCTTTGGTATCGCTTTGTTCACCCTAAGTTGGTAGGGTATGTCCAGACATGGATCCCTTGCTCACTTTGCCACTGGATTCAAGATAGCCTGGCTGATGAGGGTTATGAACCCGTAACCGGTCCCAGGATGCTTGTTTCCGGTCCAGGGAAGACATGGCTTGGCAGTTTGGGCTGGACTGTTCCCATGAGGCACAGGGTCAGACTGATTTTCATATGGCCATGTCTGAACTGGGGTGGTGGAGTGAGGTAAAGAATGATGATGGATTAAACCCAGATCAGTTGACTGGGGGTGAGTGTTTGATTTGCTCAAATGCTCCATCCATCATCCCCTTTGATAATGCTTTGTTCGCCCTAAGTTGGCAGGGTTTGTCCAGAAGTGGATCCCTTGCTCACTTTGCCACTGGATTCAAGATAGCCTGGCTGATGAGGGTTATGAACCCGAAGCCGGTCCCAGGATGCTTGTTTCTGGTCAAAAGAAGACATGGCTTGGCAGTTTGGGCTGGACTGTTCCCATGAGGCACAGGGTCAGACTGATTTGCATATGGCCATGTTTGAACTGGGGTGGTGGAGTGAGCTAAAGAATGATGATGGATTAAACCCAGATCAGTTGACTGGGGTGAGTGTTTGATTTGCTCAAACGCTCCGTCCATCATCCCCTTTGGTATCGCTTTGTTCGCCCTAAGTTGGCAGGGTATGTCCAGACGTGGATCCCTTACTCACTTTGCCACTGGATTCAAGATAGCCTGGCTGATGAGGGTTATGAACCCGAAACCTGTCCCAGGATGCTTGTTTCCGGTCCAGGGAAGACATGGCTTGGCAGTTTGGGCTGGACTGTTCCCATGAGGCACAGGGTCAGACTGATTTGCATATGGCAATGTCTGAACTGGGGTGGTGGAGTGAGCTAAAGAATGAAGATGGATTAAACCCAGATCAGTTGACTGGGGGTGAGTGTTGGATTTGCTCAAACGCTCCGTCCATCATCCCCTTTGGTATCGCTTTGTTCGCCTTAAGTTGGCAGGGTATGTCCAGACATGGATCCCTTGCTCACTTTGCCACTGGATTCAAGATAACCTGGCTGATGAGGGTTATGAACCCGAAACTGGTCCCAGGATGCTTGTTTCCGGTCCAGGGAAGACATGGCTTGGCAGTTCAGGCTGGACTGTTCCCATGAGGCACAGGGTCAAACTGATTTGCATATGGCCATGTCTGAACTGGGGTGGTGGAGTGAGCTAAAGAATGATGATGGATTAAACCCAGATCAGTTGACTGGGGGTGAGTGTTTGATTTGCTCAAACGCTCCGTCCATCATCCCCTTTGGTATCGTTTTGTTTGCCCTAAATTGGCAGGGTATGTCCAGACGTGGATCCCTAGCTCACTTTGTCACTGGATTCAAAATAGCCTGGCTGATGAAGGTTATGAACCTGAAACCGGTCCCAGGATGCTTGTTTCCGGTCCAGGGAAGACATGGCTTGGCAGTTCGGGCTGGACTGTTCCCATGAGGCACAGGGTCAGACTGATTTGCATATGGCCATGTCTGAACTGGGGTGGTGGAGTGAGCTAAAGAATGATGATGGATTAAACCCAGATCAGTTGACTGGGGGTGAGTGTTTGATTTGCTCAAACGCTTCGTCCATCATCCCCTTTGGTTTCGCTTACGAGTGTAGGCAAACTAATGTGTCTTTCCAATCGTGGTGAGAGCTGGGGGCGCAGCGACTGGAAAGTGCGCAATTCGCAGAAATCTATGCATTTTTTGATTTATGCATGTTCACTCGTTCATTTCATTCGCCACAAGTAAGCTCTTCAATTACAAGCTGCGTATTCATTTGTAACACATATTACGCTATCTACCTGCCCAATTACACGTCCTCCGTTGTTTCATATCATTAGTCTATTCTATCTTAGCATGTTACTATGGTCACAGCGTCCCTCATTAGGATCCTGCTAAATTGAATTTGAGAGTCAATGGGGATTATTTAGAGGAAAACAGAGTGAAATCAAAGTGAAACTGCGGATAATTGAAGAGAAAGGTCAGCGCGCTGTGGACGATGTGTCTGGAATACACTGCCTCATCTGAAGCTACCAAAACACTGTCTGGGAAGCAGCAGGTAATGAATCACAACGAAGCAATTCGTGGAGGGCGCCGCAGAGCCGGGTTTAGAAAATGAGTGAGGACAGGAGAGAATGAGGACAGGTGACACACAAATGCAGGAAGACATCTTTTAGAGCTCTGCATGCAGCTCGAATGTTTGTTCTCTGAAGGTCATTGTCTCAGCGCACAATAATGAACACTTCTACGTCATTTCGGTGCGCCTGGCTCGTGCAGGCTCTACCGCTAGCATTAGTCTCGTCCCTTGCTTGTTATGAGGTGACTAATTAATAATAAATGTGCACTCATTTCAGGGAGGGAAGTACTTATCAAAAGACTTCATGCTACACATGCTAGAGCTGTGCAGCAAGAAACAGTCTGTCAGAATGCATGCAGGAATTGTCATCCATGTATTGATAAGCAGATGTGAGATTTTAAAAAAAGGAATTTAATAAAGAGAATTGTGTTGCTCGAGATGAATAATCTGGCAGACGAAAAAAGGGTAAATATAGCAATATGAAGGCTACCAACTTCCTTTTTTATATAAAGCGCTTTTCAAGTGCTTTTTAAATAGATGTGTCAATATTACTATTAATGTAAAGATATCTCAGATTTGATGATGATGGAAAACTGAATTGGTCTCCTTGGGAATCAGTTGTGTGACATTCAGGTCGCTGCGGATGACAATGTCGAGCACTAGGTGACTCAATCCCAGCTGGCTATTTAGAATATCTTTGGGGCTGATTTAGATTTCGGCGGATGGATTACGCCATCACAACGTTGACGGAAATCCTGTCCGTAAAAATATAAATCCCATTATAACCTATGGATATATCCATCACCACTGGGACGGATTAACCCATCCGCCAAGATTTCAATCGGGCCCTTAGTGTTGGTCTCCCAAGGCTACTGAGTGGTGTACAAAAAATAGAAGGACTAGGCAATTATGAACATGAATTATGTTAGTTTATTATTTATGTATATACACAATATGTTTTGCTAATATAATGCATTGTTTTCCATATGTGGGTGATGTGTTCGCAAGGAAATGTCTCTTCTTGCATGCTCACCCCCATATTTTTAGACTGATGCTGCTGGTTTTTCGACCCCAAGTGTGCACTGAGGTCTGCTAACCACACCTCAGTGCCAGTGTTCGAACCCTTTTCCAAAGTTAGGTTAAATTTGATACACCCATTTGGCAAGTACTGACTTACTTATAAGTCCCAGTATATGGTTCTCCAGGTACCCAGGGCACGTAAGACAGAGTGTTCACCTAGGGCAGCAGCACTGTTGGCGCCGCCCTGCATGTGACAGGGACAAAGTGGACCCCAGCCTGCAGCTGCAAACTGAAAGAACAGTGTTTTACACTGCCAGTTCAACTTTGCCAGTACACCTAATGTAAGACCTGATGCTCAATATGTCTTAGTAGCAATAGTTCCAAATTGTCGTTTTGCTGTGGAAAGGTTAGTAGCCCCGCTTTGGCTAACACAGAGTTACCGGCTGGCATCCCAGCCAAGCTAACTGCTGAATGAGAATACCTAACAAGGTCAACTAAGGTATCAAATTAATCATGGAATTAAACCTGACCTGAAGCCCTGGCCAGATTTAAAGCCACTATTAAAGTTAGCAACTTATAAAAAGTTGCCCACTGTGTACTCCAGCTGCCTCACAATGGCACTGGCATCGAGACAGATTTCTAACTGCCTGGGGAGACATGTGAATGACACCCAGACTCAGGAACAAAGGCAGTTGCCACAGAGCGAGTTGTCACCTCTCACTGGATGGCCACTCAAGGTGTTGGTCCAAAGGAAGGCTTTAAAGGTGAGGCTGGCGTTTGAACAGGATGACTTTTGTTCCTGCAGACAATTAGGAGATATAGCCAAGAAAGGGAAACCTCTGCCCAAACTGGTTTTCTCATGGGAGTGTAGCAAACTGGTAGCTACACCTCTGTTACATAGACATATCCATAGTACTTGAGAGTCTGCTAGGGATTTGGTTTGAGCCTCTGTAAATTCTGTTCTAACCCTGGATTTTACTTGTATTTTTACTTAGAATGTATGTCTTTATTCCCTGTATTCAACTTTTATGTTGATGATGTTGGGTTCTTTTTTACAGTGCTCTAACAACTATTGGCCATGTTTATTCTTAAGATGAATGCATAATTATTTAAATAATCACCTGAATAAATGAATAAACAAATAAATAAATACATAAATAAACCAATCAATCAATCAATCAATCAATAAATAAGTAAATAAATAGATATCCCCTGCCTTTGACCTGTTGCCTTATTTAGATGGTAATAGTAGGTGGAGTTTTTCCTGGCTCCACCTACACGAACACTTAAATTTCAGGACCAGATGCTGATGTAAACTATTTTGGATTAAATTCTCAGTGTATGGCGGATCATCAGATGCCTTGTCAATTGATGTTCAATCTGGCCAGGACCACCTGTGAAACCATTGCAGTCCATTTCAGGATATTTTTAATGTCCTATATTAGGAGGCATGGAAGCTGCAGGAAGGCAAACAGACAAAGACAAAAAGGTGATGGATGGAATGCTTCAATGAATCTCAGCCACTGGCAGTCTTTCCGAAACCATCATATTGCCCACCATGCAACTTCAGTTTCGATCCAGCCATATACAAATCAGTCTTGACCCTGCTGCTCATTGGAGCAGTCCAGCCTAAACAGCCAGGCCTGGTCCTCCCTGAACCACAACACAAGCAGGGTGGGCTACCCTGCTCCTCACGACTGAGGAAGGGTCCTGCCATCTTGAAAGGGGCAAGAATGGGGCTCTCTCAGATAGCTAGATGCTATGCATCACAGGAACTTTAGCACTAGGTAGGTGTGGACCCAGTAGTCAATTGGCTAGCGACTGCATGGTCACAAGGGATGTCTACACATTGACAGAGGATATTTATAAATTGCTGAGGACCTCTTGGACCACTCCTTTATCATGTTCTCCTTGATATTACATGACCCCACTCTCAGATATAGCTCCTGGTGCTTCCTTTTGGAAGCCCTACTTGACACAGTGTCCTGATCCGAACCAAGGTCATTCACTATGGGCTATTTTAAAATACATGCAGATTTGATGTCTTCAGATTGCACTTTGTAAGAGCCATTGAAGCAAGCCTCTGCATTGCCACACCCTTTTGTGTTCTCAAATCACTTCAATTTAACCTGAATCACCTTGATTCTGAAATCTTGGTACTCGTGGAACAGCATGCAAAAAACAAAGTCAACAAATGCTAGTATCCATAGAAAAGTTAAAGCTAAACTTTAGAAATACTGCTAACTGTATGTTTCCCAGGCTAATAAGTTGTGGCCAGGAGGTAAGGTGAGAGAGAGCATCTATATTGGATTTTGGCCCCAATAATCTGCCAATCCTGAGCTTCATCAACGTCCATCTGCAATTTGGAGGACATGGAGGAAAACGTGTTCAAAACGGAACATGTACTTAGGGACATATTTATGAGATCTGTGGTGGAGGGCAGTGCAGCAAGTTAATTTGCTGCACAGGAAAGGGCAAGAATGCTCCCTATTCATCAAATATCGGCGGTGGCTCCTCCGATATGGCGGAGAAGCATCGCCCCCCCCTCCTCCAGCAGACTCAAAACTTTAAAAAAATAAAACGATAATAAAACGGGTTTATTACTGTTTTATTCTTCTTTACCGGTACGAGTCTTGGGTTGGGTCATATTTGGTGACAGGCTGCAGGAGGAGTGGTGCTAAAAGTGTGCATGTCAGTCTGACCGGCTGTTTTAGGACTGCCAAACTGACATGCCGACTGAGATGTCTCCAACCCGAGCTGCGTTGCCAGGTTGGCGACAGCAGGCACAGACTCCCAGTCTCTCTAGGAGTGCAAATCTAGGGTGCTCAGGCCAATCCTGACCCTGCTCTCATGCTGCCAGCAACATGAGAGCAGAGTCTGGATTGTCCGCAGGGAAGTCTCAGGGCCTGCGCTGCAGTGGACAGGAGCCAGAGAGGAGCACAAGTGCAAAGATGTGGCGGAAGGAATGTTCTCTTTTTGTTTTGTTTTGTTGTATTTTCTTCATCGTCTGTCATCTCTCCACCCCCCACCCCACCCTCTGCCATGCTACTCTGGCACCAGTTGCTACTGTCATATATGGCACATTCTTCTCCTTTCACCCTGTGCTGGAGCCGTTTTGAAAGCCTTGCACCTACACAGCCACCCTTCCAGTGCCCTTATTGCATGTAGGATTGATTTTGTGCAGGAAGGGGCACCTCGTTGCACAAAAAAAATCCTGAGAGTTTTTTTCCTCTTTCTATGTGTGCTGCAGAAGAGGAAAAATGGAGGAGAAATAAAGATATCTCTCCTCGTTATGCCTCACTTGGGGAGGTGTATCTTTTTGATGCATTCCCAGGTTTTCCAGGTTTGGGAAATCTGGGAATGCACCATGGGATTTGCGTGGGAACACCCATGGAATGCCTTTCTTGTGCAGAGCAATGCAATGCAGCTATTTGCGCTGCATTAAATTACTCTATGTGTTTTAGGCCATTCAAAGCCACCCAAAGTGCCTTTGCATGGCTTCATAAATATAACTTAGGGGTTTGCGCTGTGCATGTACCACATTGCATGGTGCAAGCATGACGCCAAGCTCTCAGAAATATGCCCTTGAGTGTTCAGCAAATATTAGTCAGATATGTATTATTCTAAACTTTCAGCCATGGAAAAAGGATTGGAGGCTTATTTGGAGATGGCAAACATTGCCTTGTTGGATGATGCAGAGTGGGGAGCCACACTTGCAGCCCATTACAATTTCTTAAACAGCGAGTGTTGTCGGGGACATGCTTGGAGGGCAAGCCTTGGGAAGTAATATGCAGACTGCTGATCTTTACAAAGAATATATAGATATAGTAACCCTACACTTATTGGCAATCTATTAACAGGAGAGGGATGGTGGAGGCTTATCATCAACTGATAGAGAGGCAGTAGTTGCTGCAATATTGAAGCTGGGATGTACTAACTTAAAATAGACCCACAATTCTGGCAAAATGTTATAGCAAATAGACTACTTTCCTTAATGTTGGGTATGCTCCTTCCTGAGCAAGCAGGGTTAATGTGTGGGTACTCCACTGATCTTAATCGTCATATGACATTTGCATTGATACACAGCCTGCACCTGACTTGCTTTCATGATGCAGAAAAGGCCTTTGATTCCTTAGAATAGGCCTTCATGCTCAGGGTGATGCATAAAACAGGTCTCGGGTCATAGTTCATATAACACACTCACAAAGCTCATGGGGGTGAATTGAACTATTTCTAACCCTATCAACTTTGGTATGGGCACATATTAGGGTTGCCCAGTGTCCTTGATATTGTTGGAGTGTTAGAGCTCTAGCTTGCACCCTCTATAAACACTACTTCCACATGGGGCTCTACATTCTGCATTGCCAATCAGAGGATTATTTTTCCACTTTTTGGGACGACATAGTCTTATATGTGCGTGTACCCACCATGAATATCTCTCTTTAAATTTTTGAATTCATCACCTTTGACCATCTTGCAGATATCCGCATGAACTGGAGTAAATCTGAAATGTTCCAGCTGTGCTCTCAATTTTCTGCTGCTGCTGTGGCAGGATTCATTGGTTCAATTTTTCCGGCATTGGTCATCCACGCAGCACTGACATTTTTCTATGTGCAAACTATGAGAATGTGGTGGGGAAAATGCAGAACTGGTTGTCTGCTGAGTTTCCCATCCACCAATTATGGCAGGGCTTATTACCCCAATGAAGATGGTGATTCTCCTGAAATTCACTAACCTGTTTATAAGCATCCTTGAAGTGCTCCTTCTTTTACAGCCTTATGTCCCTAGTAATGACGCTCGTCCAGGCTAATAAACAACCCATCATTGCTAGAGGATCTTTTTGTTCTGGGTTTCGAACTCTCGGCCGATGTATGAAATCCAATGTTTTCAAATTCCTAAAAGCAAATTTTAGTGATTTGCTATTAGGAAACCACAAACTGTGATGTACAAGAGTGTGTCTAACACTGTTAGCGATTCAGAGTGGGTTGCAAATGGACCTGTCTCATCAATATTCATGAAGCAGGTCGCAATTTGCGACCCACTGTGAATCTCTACAATTACACAGGTGAGGGTCTGCTGGCGTCACCAGACCACCATGTCTGTAATGGCTTTTTAAATAAAGCAATTTATTGTGTGTAAGGCACTCCGTTTTCCTTAAAACCGGATAATGGGATTTATTTCAAAAATAAAAATGATCATCTACCTTTTAATTTTTTAAGAATAGGCAGTGATCCACTGCCTGCTCTTAAAAAATGTGGGCGCCCACATTCACAAAGGGGAAGGGGTCCCAAAGGGACCTATTCCTATTTGCGAATGGGTTACCACCTGCACATGTTTTGCGACCCCATTCCTGGCTGCAAAACATTCTTACATATCAGTGCTATTCGGTATGAGGAAGGGGCGTCCTAAACATGCCCCTTTCTCATACCGAATCGCAGTAGCAAAATGCTATTTGGTAACAAGTTACAGAGTCACATTTTGCCTTCTGTACATGGCAAAATACATTTTACCCATCACAAACAACCGCAGGGGCTGTTTGCAACCACACGATTGTTTCCACCCTGTGCTTGCCACCCTGTATGGGTTACTCCACTTGCTAGCTGAGAGGGACCAGAAGTCTCCTGTCCCTCTGCCACGTTTCAGCACACCCTGCACTTAGGTCCTGTACCTCTATGGGGCCGGTGACATGCACCGCATGGGCATGCAGAGGCTGGTGGCTGTTGCAGCACTCATGATACTTTACTTCTTTACTCCCTGGAAAAGCTGCCTCTTCACCGACTGCAGAGCTAAAGGCTTGTACACAGTTTGAACATCTATGGCTTGTAAGGTCAGGTGAGCTCTTTCAGAGGGTTCATTCCTTTCTTTCCTGCTGCTAAAGGTCGGGGCAAGAGCTTCTTCATTAGCTTCTGCACTTTTGGCTGTTGGGCTGCATTGAAGCGGCGCACCCTTCATTTTCGCATGACCCCGAGGCGAACGCTGCTCTCTGTTCTTTAAAAGGTGCTTCAAAGCCCATCGTTTGGCTTCACGGATCTAAAGTGTAATGATTTATTCGAGCAAGGTGGAGAAGGTGTCTGTCAGATGCTCTGGGACACTGTAGTTGCCTCCCCGCTCTCAGAGATGCAGTGAACGCACATCTGCATCCTCACAGAAATGGCTTTGTCAATGACGGAGAAAGGTTGCTTCATTTTATTTTCTTGCATTGGATCTACTAGTGCATTACTGTCCACTTCAGTCCTTTGGCAAAGTAATTGTGCTTATCACCCACTGAACATGTCACTAGCCAGGGGAGGACTTTATAGACTTTGCTTGCCTTTGCCAACCAATAAATGCTTTGTAGCAGCAGTAGTGGCTGACAGGGAATGGGGTGGCAGGGCATGAGGGGGGAACAAAACATTTTTCAAAAGACACTTACCTCCTCATTGCAGCCTCCATCTCTCCTCTGTCGTTGCTTCCTAACGAGTCCCCGAAGCACACAGGTTCCCCATAGCCAATCACAACCCTGCAATGCAGCATTGTGATTGGGCTGGGCAAAGCGGTTCGGTGCTCAGACAGTGTAAGAGAGCCTGTGCATGTTCCCCACCACGCTGTGTATTGCAGCCTAGTCTGGGCAAAGCAGCGGGCCAACCCGTCATGCGCACTTTGAGTGTGCATGAACCACTCCTTCCAGGCTCTGACACCAGCCTCGCCCCAACATAACCCAGCCCCGTAGTGAAGAAAAAAAAATGATAATAATGAGGTTATTATAATTTTCTTTTTCCTGCTTTGAGCGCAGTGGGGCGACGCTCCACCGCCTTAGCGGAGGAGCTGCCCCTGTGTAGCAGAACCTCTTTGTGGAACTTTCATTGATGATAGATTATCAGCTGATTCCCTTCCCATCAGGATCATGGATGGATTACTTACAGGATGTTCTACTGTCGCTTAGGAAACATAGAGCACTAGGACTAGTGTTGGTAAAAACGAAAGTGGCAATGCTTTGGGGACAGGGTGTGAGACCAAATGATATTTCTGCAAAACTGACAAAATATTATAGCCTTACAGTCTGCTGCTGAGGGCCATTCCAATTGTTAAAGGTTCTGAACCAAAGTTACAAGTGCGAGCAGCAGGCAAGGGTGTTTAACGAAGGAGAGGGCAGTTAACAACTGGTATAGCCTGAGTCATAAATGCTTTTAGCCTATTAAAACAGTCCACCCACTGAGGGTATAATGTTCTAAATTAAAAATTGAGAAACAGAAAAACAGACATTGGAATGTTGGATCAGAGGGCTTATATCAGCAATTATTAGCCCTGAGCTGCTTTATTTTCTTCAATGGAGCCACAAACATTCCAATGTTAAAATAATCATTAACATAAAAACCAAACACTGCATTATAGTGCCAACAGCGGAAGACTCGGTTAGCTGTACAGTTGCAGATGCATCGGGTTCCGTATTTATGTCGCTCACGACTGGAAGCTTTTGCCTCCAAGTTTAGCATTCTGCAATCTGTAAGGCCTCCACTATAACTTACTTTTTTAACACAATTCCTGGGTGGGGTATTGCATCAAGGGTTTCTGCTCCAAATATTCAGCAGCCACTTTGTATTTGGCCTTATGGGTCAAGGTCGGTGTCTTGAACTGTATTTTGTTCTGTACTGGCAGCCAAAGCATCTCCCTTGTGGTCTCCTGGACAACCAGGAAATCGTGCTAGGCAAGGATATTCCCAACACTTGCAACATTCCATTGTTGGCTTTTGCAGTACCACCCATGCTAACACTGGAAATCCACAAAGCCCCACTATGAATCTTGGGCGATTTTAGATGATGAATTAGAGTGCCTGAAGTGCCCAAGAGACCTACTGGAAATTCCAGGTTTCAAGGCAGAGAATGACACTTTCCCAAACATGTTGGATGCTGTGAGAGCGCAAGGAAAGGAGAGACAAAGCAGTCAGGAAGGCCTTGAATCAGTACCGAGAGACAAAGCAGTGCTATAAGGAAAAGAACAGAGAAGATCCTGTGAAGTATGTGTTTTTATTACCTGATAAGTAGGGCCAACTGGGCAATAGGGAGAACCAAAGTCAGTCACGTGTGAGGTGTTGCAGACTAACCTTGGTGTTCATGTGAGGATAACAAAATAAGTGGGTTCAGAAATCACATAATCAAAAATAATTCAAGACAGATGGATGACTCCAGTGACAGTGGGGATGTCAACTGGGTTTTGAATGGAAGCAGAGTTAGATCTTCTAGGCAATCAGTTGGAAGTAAACACGTGGTGAGTATTTGATTTCAGTTC